>NC_140590.1:941008634-941608634 GCF_964204655.1 Triturus cristatus | reverse complement strand
ATCGATCAGCACCCCCTCACATGTAGAGAAAATACTCCCTACAATTCAGGGCACTGATTGTTTGCTTTGAACAAACAAACTCAACCCCTAATTAGGGAGTTTGTGTGAAACACAAAAATGCTGAGTAACACAACATCTGCTTCATATAATACCAGAGGTATAAGAAAATTAGTTGCCTGATTTTCATTATAAATTCAGTGATGCTTTCATATTTCCACAAGTTGTAAGCAATGCATGCTCATGTAGAACAAGTCCATTGTTGAAAAGATGCATTTGCGCATTATAACAACCATTTTGGATAATCCGGAGAATCAGGCTTTTCATATTAAAGAAGCTCCTCTATTTGTCACCTCTTCCAATGAGAAGATCTCGTCATGCCCGGGTGATCAGATCCCTTCTTCTCATCCCATCGTTTTTAATGAAAATTATGTTCTGAACCTGGCTACAATGCTTTTTTTTGCCATCATCTTACAAGATACGAAGAAATATGGGTACATCTAATGACAGAGTTATGAGTTGAATGAATCAAAGCAGATTCAAAGTGGATTTATCGAGCCTTACTTATTACCCTTGAGGGTATCCAGGAGCTTAGGTGGGGGTGAGGGTGTGGGGGGATGTGCAGCTGCGGGCTATCTTTTGAATAGCCATGTTTTCCGTTTCTTTACAAACTCCTAAGGGGTTCAGACTGTTCGGCGATGGAAGACGTTCCAGTGTTTAGCAGCCTAGTAGGAGGAGGCTCAGCCACCGCTTCTGCCTCTGAGGATGTGCGGAGTGTGGGCAAGATAGAGAAATGCGAAGCGTAGTTGTCTGGTTGGTTGGTGGAAGTTTACTCTGTGGTTGAGGTAGTTTGGGCCTGTGTTGTGGAGCTTGAACTGGCATCGTTTGTTAACGGGGAGCCAGTGCAGTACTTTGAGGTGGGGTGCTATGTGGGTTTGCCTCGGGAGATCGAGGACGAGCCTTGCTACTGCGTTCTGAATGGTCTGGAGCCTGTTTAGCATTTGGGTAGCGATCCCCAATAAAGGGTGTTGCCGTAGTCCAGGCGGCTGGTGACGAGGGCTTAGTGATGGTGTTTTTGGTGTCAGTGGGGAGCCATGTGAACATGTTCTTCAGCATGGGGAGGATGTGGAAGCATGCCAAAGAGATGGCATTCACCTGTTTTCTCATTGTCAGTTTGCTGTTGAGTATGATGCCTAGGTTTTTTTGCGTATTCTGTGGGTGTGGGGAGGGGTGAATTCAGCTGCCCACCAGGCATCATTCCAGAGGGAGGTGGTGCCTCCGAAGATGAGTACTTCGGTTTTGTCAGTGTTTAAGCTTGAGACACTTGCTCTGCATCCAACAGGCGACGTTGATCATGCAACTGTGGAAGTTAGCTTTGGTGTTGGAGGTGTCTGAGGAGAGGGACAGGAATGAATTGAGTATCATCTGAGTAGGATATGATGTCCATGTTGTGAGATCTGACCAGGGCAGCTGGGGGGAACCATATAGCTGTTGAAGGGAGTTTGGCTTAGGAATGATCCTTAAGGGATGCCACAGATGATGTATTTGGGTGGCAAGGAGTATTGTGGGAGGTGAATGCTGTGGGTTGTTCCTGTGAGAAAGGAAGCAATCCTCTTGAGGGCTTTCTCTTGGATACCATACAGGTGGAGACTGTGTTGGATGGTGTAGTGAGATATGGTGTTTAATGCTGCGGAGAGGTCGAGGAGGATAAGGGCAGTGGTCTCTCCCTTGTCCATGAGGGCTCTTCTGTCATCAGTGGTTGTTATGAAGGCTGTTTCCGTACTGTGGTTAGTGCGGAATTCTGGTAGGGTCCAGGAGTTTGGTAGTTTCCAGATGGTTGGTAAGTTGGAGGTTTATTGCTTTTTCCAGGACTTTGGCAGGCGAGGGGAGTAGGAAGATTAGTTGGTAGTTCTTGAGGTCTTCAGGGTTTGCAAAGAGTTATTTTAGAAGTGTTTTGACCTCTGCGTGCTTCCATGCTTCTGGGAAATATGCTGAGGAGAGGGAGGTGTTGAGGATGCTAGTGAGCTCCTGGCTGATGGAGTTGATTCCTTTGTTGAACATATGGTGGGGGCAGGGATCTCTGGGTGCTCCTGAGTGTATGGAGCTCATGATGGTGGTGGTAATCTGTGTTGCGAGGATGTTCCGGGTAGTTACACTTGCTGTGCTATGGTCTTTGTTGGTGGGGAGGGTGTTGATACTGTCTAGGGGCAAATGGGGGTCAAAGTGTTTGTAGATGGTAGGGATTTTGTTGTGAAAAAAACTCTGCAAAGGAGTCACAGAGATCCTGGGAGGGGATATATGGCGTTCTCTGTAGCTGGAGGGTTGAAGAACTCCTTGACGATGCAGAAGAGTTCCTTGCTGCTGTTGGAGCTGGCTTCGAGACGGGTGCTAAGGGCGTCTTTCTGGGCGTTTTTTAGTTGAGTGTGGTAGTTGCCTAATGGCAGTTTGAATCTGTCTTTGTTGGAGGGGGTCTTGTTGGCACGCCAAATAATTTATAATTTCTTGCAGTTTTGTTTGGTGTTCAGGAGTTCATCTGTGAACCAGTGGGCATGGTGGGGGGTTCTGATATGTTTGGAGGGTTTGAGGGGTACGACTTTGTTAGCGCAGTTGGCAATCCAGGTGTTGACGTATTTGATGGCCTCATCTGGGTTTGGGGAGGAGTGTGGCAGCGATGTGTTGAGGGTGTGAATCCAGAGGTCCTCTGTCACCTTCTTCCAGCTCCTTGAGGGGGAGCTGGAGGGGTTTGTATGAGGGCTGGTCATGGAGGAGATGTAGAAGTGTACTGTTGAGTGGCCAAACCAGGTGACTTCGCTGGCATAACAGTACCTGATTCTGTTGCTGCCGGGACAAATTACATCCAGTGTGTGTCCCGCAATGTGTGTGGGGTCTGTGTCCGAGTCTGAGGATGTCCATGATTTCGAAGAGGTTGGATGAGTTGGCATCAGTGGGGTCTTCCAGGTTGAAGTTGAGGTCCCCTAGGAAGGGGATGTCTTTGGAGTCGATGGCTAGGGGGTGATGAAGTCTGAGATAACCTCACAGAATACAGGCCCGGGGACAGAGGGGTCTATAGGCGAGGGTGCCTTCTGAGAATAGTTTTGCCATTGGTAATGATCTGGAAATTTAGGTGTTGCATGCTGAGGGTGGGGTGTCCGTGGTCACTGTGCAGTTGATGCACTCTTTGTAGATGATGGCTATTCCACCACTTGTTGGTGCAGTCACAGTGGATTATCCTGTATCCGTGGGCTATGGCAGAGGTAATGACGGAAGCTGATTCCTAGTGGAGCCATTTCTAGGTGAGAAAGATGATGTCCAGCGTGAGAGAAGAGATGGTGCCCTAGATTTCACTGGCATGATTGTGGAGTGAGCGGGTGTTGATTAGTAGGCAGTGGAGTTCATTCGAATTGGTGATAGTTGCATGGTATTTTGGGGTGGAGGTTTCTGTGTTGAAGTGGAGCAGGCAGTGTCGGACAACGAAAGGTCCTACAATGTCTCGTAGGGATGAGCGGTATCAGTTGTTGTATGGCCCTGGGTTGAGGGCTCGCAGCTGCGAAGCATTTGTCTAAGCTGTTTATTACTTTCACAGCTCTTTTGCCTTCTCTTGAGGGTGACTACATCTCAAACAGACATAATATTTTTAAATTGTTTTACAACATTTATGAACATAGGCTCATATCTTCTAGAGACATAGATTGGGTACAAATTTCTGTGAGGTGCATAAATTGTCAGCTTCATTGAGAATCTATTGTAATTTATTTTTCAAATACAGTTGTGGAACAAATCATAAAATTTAGGGAAACTTTTTATAAAATGGTTCATAGTTAGTGGTAGTTTATAACCTATCACACACAGCAAAAGATGTTGACGAAAGGCCTATGGCTCATTATGTTTTACAATTACATATTAGACAAGAGGCTGACAATGTAATGGTTTCTCATCAACATGGCCATAGCGAGATTTATGAAAAGTCCCTGACAACATCTCACAGAAGCATAGGATGTGGGGTTAATTGGTCCTGGCTCTCTGAGATTTTAAACTCAGTCTGATGTTAGGATTATCACTCGATCACTGTGTAGTTTGAATATTGCTGGCCTGAAGAATTTGCTGGCTTTCTGAATGTTATTGCTCTTTTAGATTCATGCATGGTTTTTTGTTAACATGGTCTTGTAGAGAGTTTGAAATGAAAGATTTTAAGGTCTTTTAAGTTCCACCAATTTACTCACTAAAGTGGCATGCCAAAGGCATCTCTGTACCTATTGAAATCAGCTATGGGATGGCAATCTACCGAATTGACTTTATACCTGAATTTGCTGGCTTTCTGAATGTTATTGCTCTTTTAGATTCATGCATGGTTTTTTGTTAACATGGTCTTGTAGAGAGTTTGAAATGAAAGATTTTAAGGTCTTTTAAGTTCCACCAATTTACTCACTAAAGTGGCATGCCAAAGGCATCTCTGTACCTATTGAAATCAGCTATGGGATGGCAATCTACCGAATTGACTTTATACCTGAATTTAACAATTATGGTCTATTTTTCTGTTATAGATATTCAAGATTGTCTAGTGGAATATATTTATGTGCAATGCTTATTTTTCACCATCTTGTGATTTTAAGAATGATTTGTTAGTTCTTTAGAAAGCCATCTCAAACACAGAGAACTTGTTTCCCAATGCAATTCTTCTAATTGTAGGGGACTTTAATACCAAGATCTCCTCTTCTCTTTATCCGAAGCATAACTTTTCTGACCTTGACTCGCTTTGGGATGTTGCAGATCCAGTACTTCCAAATGGAAGGAGTGACAAGTGGGCTGCTCTTTTACCTGATTGGACACTGGAATTTAAACATAGCACTAATCAAAGAGTTGATGTATGCAATAATACAAGTGTATATAAAAACAAGATTGCATCACTGTTGTCGAAATTACCCGATACGGCATCTCCATCAACCCTGAATCAGAAACATGTGGTTACTCAGGCCTTGTGACCTAGGCCTGAGGAAACTGATTGACAGATAACAGATGGGGTGGGATGTAGCCAGTAGAACAAACACATAAATAGGGAAAAACCAGATCAGTCCCACAGATAGGCAGCAACACCACAATGGTCTGGGGAGATTGGCCCCAATTAAGCACACATGGGGTGCGCACGTACCCAAAACACCCTACAGTTAGATGCCACATGAAGTTAGAAATACTCCTCCAACCAGGAGACAGGACACACAGTTATCACTCACTCCCCATACAGGATATATGGACACGTTACCCACTGGCCCTCTTTGTGTCCACGCAATATCGAGACCTACCTGCATTTGTTATCAGGTGGGAGTAATTTATGACTCCATGAATAGGCCTGCATTCATCTTTCTAAAAAGGGTCTCTGAATTGTTTTATGATGCTCCAAGAAATGTATATAATGGCGCTCAGATCAATTGTACTTTGAGACAATCCTTAGACCCCAACTCTGTAACTGTTCTCCTGGGCGAAGGGTTTGATTAAACTAACTGTCAAAGTCAAAGTCAAAAAATACTTTTATTGATTCTTTAAAAATCGTAAAAGGATGGCAAACCATCATAAAGTACTAATTTTGAACATTAAATGAGCATATGTATATTAAAAACGATTATTACTTAAAAATTCTCTTTTTTTTTTTAAGACATTGATCAGGAAGAAAACCGTAGAAAACCATCATCACAGTAAAAAGTCAGTCAACCGGTTGTATAATTGCTACTTGGCTTGAGGAAATTTTGTCCAATTCTTTTGCAGCTGTTTTCCAGAATTTTATGGCGCTACGGGAGAGTGGAGTAGAAAGCCCTCCAAGACATCTAATGACAGCAGCTCTACATATTCTGATTTGTTCTTTCCTTAAAGTCTCCCGAAGAATGGATTTGCGTTTTTTCAATAAAAAAGGGCATATGCATAATAAATGTAATAGTGACTCCTCCCCTTGACAGCAAAGGCGACATTCCTTCGATGGCCATACGAATTTCCATTGCGGAGTTAAATCTTTTGAGGGGAAAGATCCCAGTCGTAGCAAAATCAGGTAATGCTTTTTATGGTAAGAGATATGTTCGGTCAGGTACCATTGCGGTTTTGGCCTCTGATATGTCTGTATCACAGCCCAAGCGTGGTATTTTTTTGAAAAAGTATTTTTATCAGATAGTAGGGAGTTCCTCTTTATTGCGGAATTCACCGCATTTTTAAATCCAGAATACATAACTGGTGTTGACCAGGCCTCCTCTAACTGTAATGCCGACAAGGATTCCTGTAGGATTCTCGTCGTCGAGTTAGCTTGTCGAGCTTGACTTTCAATCTCCACCCAACAACGATGGGCTAGAGTATTATCTTCTGCCTCCCTCATCCTCCAGTAGTACTTCACTAAAGCACCTTGTCTGGCCATAATCTGTTTTTTTAATCCAAATTCTAAACGGATTTGGTCTTGTGAGATATGTGGCGGGATTGAAAACAGTCTTTTGAAAAATACAGATTCTGCTGTATTTAAGGTGATTGCATCTTTGGTATTCAGGATTTCTGAGCCATACGAAATGGAGGGTAAAAATATTGCGGCTATCACATGTAGCAGATGACTGGTGGAACAACCTGTGAGCTTTTTTTTCAAGACTTTGAAGGCGAACAACAGTTGTTTTGCTTTTATACTTCCTTGTTCCATGTGTTGTTTAAAGTTTATCTTGCTATCTAGATTAAACTAACTGTTCCTGTTTTGCCAAAAACCTCTTGTCTTTAGTTTTTTCAAGGTAATTTCACATTCAAGCAACATGACCATGGTTAGCTAACCACTGGTCTCAGGTTGTCAAATGATTTTATAAAAGCAGGCTCCGATGGTAGTAAGAATGTAAGATCCTGTTTAAATAGGATTTATGTGATTGACCCAGTTATGAACATGAAGTCAAGGTCGACCATTCAATTCCTATCAGCTCATGTCTAGCAAATGTTAACATATCTTCCTTTTGAGAATCTAGTTCAATACATTTGTTAAGTACTGTCCAAACCTAGGGGTATGGCCAAGATAGTGGCTGCATCAGACACTCTCTAAAGTGCTCTGTGCCAAGCCCATGCAATATCCTGCTTTTATCATCTTCATCCAGAGACTTTCCCAAATGCAGATCCAGCTCACAATACTGTGAGCTGGATGGTCAAGCGTGCCTGCCCTGCTGCAGTCCCCATTGTTTGTCCGACAGCGCTACACCATCTATCCTATGACCTCCTCACCCGTTACTGCCCTGAAGGGGGCCGACACATGGTTGATCTTGCCTGAACTGTGTGAATTCATCAGTGACTTTGTCTCAAGTGATGGCGTTTTTTTGGGCCTTCAAAGCATGCACCTCTTGTTTGAGACTCTCATGCTCTATTGACTTGTGCCCTGCTCTATCTATGCTGCCTTGGATGTCTTAGGGGCACCTAAATTGACTCTCACACCTATTGCCCTGAACCTACTACTCCTGCTGTCCATGATTCCAACAGCCCTCTCTGGAGGGTAGACCACATTTCAACCTTAATCTCCTCAACAGGGCTAAATCTGGCATCCCTGGTGGTGTGCTGTTGCTGGAGCGAGGTTTTCGCTAAGAATCGTATACCTCCTCCATATTATCATTTAAAATTAAAATGAATAACTGATTAACATTAATAGTATTAATGGTTTGCTGTGTGTTTAATTAATCAACATTACTAATTAGAAAATACACGTGGGAATCGCATTTGCATGGCCTGGTTGATACGTAAACTAATTTCGTACGCATACTAATGTCAGATATTTAGAATTTGTATATTATATGTTGCTTATGTGATGTGATTTGTGAATCGTGCTTTAAATTGTGAGTATAAACTGCAATGCGTGTTGCTTTTGCTAGATAAATACACACACATAAAGGGTTTAGTGAGGGAATAACATTCTAATAGTCATTTCCATGTATTAATTACGTTTTGTGTCTCTTTGCTTAAGTTGATGTTTCTAGAGTGGCCACAAAATGGCTGCCATCCCTATTTTGACGGACAGACGAGATACAGAAGTCACTGAGTGAAGTGCGCCTGCGCCAAAAGATGAGCAACAATAACCTCGTCCTGACCTCAGGCAGACTGTACTCGTGAAGGATGCACCTGGAGGAGTGCCAAGCCTCAAACAAAGAACTTCCTTAAACTATGAACTGTTATAATTGATGACACCAAGGACACAAACCCGCATGGGAATAAACATGCCATGCATGGACTAGAAACTGTTACAATTTTATTAATAAATTGAGAGCTGCATCTAATGCAACATCGAATGCATGGGAATCAGGAAGAATGATCCTGTTCTAAAACATGTACTGTAACATGTGTTGTCGAAATGTACTATAAAAGTAGACTAGAGAGGGTAGGACTTTACCACACCTTCACTTTACCAGATTGCCCGACGTTATGCTGACTGAGAGGACGGTGACACTGCTGGACAGCTGCTTACCAGAGACTCTGATGGACTGATCAAATGCCCAATTAACATACGAACTGAGTAATCAATATATGGGCATAGAGACGAAAGATCTGAATTTGACATAGAGGACGCCATTTAGCCAGATTAGGTAAATATGCGAACCAAAATATTGAATGCATTATGATTTCTTATGCTTTAATTAGATAAAACTTTTAATTCATTTAAGAACTGTGTTGGGTTATTATTTGAAGTATTTTGATGTATATTGTTTAGAAGAATTAAGTGTCGCTTTTCCCAGCAACTAAGCTGATCCATGGCCAATAGTATCGGAGGAATTGCTAGGTTATAAAGGTATTGAGACCCTGGTGAGGTAGGGATGAATAGGTGAATTTGTTATTACTCATCAGGTGATCGGTGAAATCTTCCTCCCATAAGTTTCCAGCGCATGGAATAAGAGTGGAAAAGAAATTTCCCCCCCCGCCCTCTCTCTCTCTCTCTCTCTCTCTCTCTCTCTCTCTCTCTCGGACCATTGTTCTAAATGTAGAATGAATGATTGGTGGTATGGGCCCCACCAGTGAATGAGTGAATGAATGTGGTTGTTGAAGAAGATCTGTGGTCTGTGACGTAGCGAGGGGATTTTTGGTATTCAGCGCTGGAGCAGTTTTTCTGGTAGCAGAATGATGGTTAGCTATTGTTTTGGGTGTAGTGACGATTGCTTGTAAATAGCTTATTGATTATTGATTTGTAGTGGTTTATGTACTAACAATCTATGTTGAGTCGCGTCGAGTTATATGTTGTTTGCATGGCTTCTGGGATGTAGGAAGTCGGAAGTTTGTAACAGTTCCGTAGTAGAGCAGAGGTAGATGCTGCTCTCGGGAAAGACGGGATTGTTGTAGCCCTGTAGGTACACAAGGAAAATGTGTGACAAGTGAAGTTGCACGGCGCATTGTCTGGGTTTGATTCAGTGACATCGTCATGTGTTGCCATTAGAAATATTTTCGGTGTGAGATAAGTGTGTATGATAGCGAAGGTTACCTGTAAAATTTTAGTCTTTAAGTACCAGGAAAACAATTGGCATACCGATAACGCCTATCACTGAAAAGGTAGCAGGTGTTCTCTGAACTTGTTAGAAGGACAAAGTAGAGGGAAGTGCTGCTTTGTTAACGAGTGTCATAATTCTGTAGTAGGACAGACTGTTCGCTGTTCTCGGGGAAAAACAGGATTCTGTGCGTATGTACTACATTTTCATGTATGAACGAGTGTGAATGAAAAGGCATTCGGGTTGATTGCGAAACTCTAGGTTATTTCTAAAATACCAGAGAAACAATTAGCTAATGCTTGCTAGAAGGGTAAAGTAGAGGGATGTGCTACTTTATCAACGGAAGTAACGATTCCGTAGTGAGGCAGAGGTAAGCGCTGCTCTCGGGACAGACGGAATTCTTGTGAGAAAGGTCTTTTCGCTGTTCTTTGGTTAGCGAAGCAGACAATGGAGATGTTTTAGTGTTGTTACTAATCGAATCATAAAAGTTACAGTAAGAGTTCACGGAGCGGTCTTGTAAAGAAGGGGTAGACGAGAGCAGAGCAGAGCGAGTTGCCGCAGCGGCTGCTGACGTCAGAACGACCGCGCTGGGATTGGACAGTAGATTGGAGGCGTAAAACGCTCTGGATTGGTGCGTTAGTGTAAAGCCGCGCTAGGAGTGGAAGAATACAGAGTGACGTAAACACTCCCTGATTGGTGCGTTAGTGTGAGTCGCGCTGAGACTGGAGGATTGTGATAGTGACATAGACACTCCTGATTGGTGCGTTAGTAAGAGTCGAGCTGTGAGTGGACAAAATAGCGGTACCATTGTAAGAGGACTTAACGGTACACGAAAATCGGGAAAATGTATTACCAACCACCAGAAAAGAAGAAATCGTAGTTTGGGAAAATTAAAAGATGGTTCAAGAAAGATAAAATAGTTGAGACTAGGGAAGGACAGTTACTTCCTCCACCGAAAACACCCGCATCTACAATGATTGCGAAATATGGGTATCATACCTGTATTTGGTTAGATAATTGGGTAAAATACACCAAGGATGATGGAGTCCTGGCGTTTCCAGAACATGGTTCCTTTAATTTGGCTGTTTTGAGAAATCTCCGAGACAAAATGATGAACTTAGAACCAAGACCTAGACCGACGCAGTTTGAGGCATTGACGGAATGGGAAGACGAAATGCATGAACGAGAAAAACAGAGAAGTGGTTGGGGTTATCGCTACATGTTCGGTAAATCATACGGACATGAGACACATGAAGACAGGATGAAAAGGTGGCGGAATGCAAGTATGACTGAGGATATGTATCCTGTGAGAATGGCAGGAGAGAATGAAGGGAGAAAATGCACCGAGAAAAGGCGGAATGTGGATTTGAGTGGGTATGAAGTGAATGAATCAGAAGATGATGTTCTTGATGAGGTGTATTACAAAAACCCACCACTGTATCGACCAGAACCAGAAGCATTGTCACCAAGTGCCCCAATGAGAGAAACATTACGAATAATTAAAACAGAGACCATGTCACCGGAACTAGGGAAAAATAACTCTGCAAGAGAAATAGAAAAACAAACAGAAAGTAGGGTAAATGGTGAGAATTCAGTAGAACTGGCTAAAACTACCCTAGAATTAACCGAGAAAATAAGAGAATTGACCAAGAATCTAGAAGCTGTAACAGTTCCATTAATGATAGGTCCAGTAATGCCCATTTTTGAGAAACAGAAGGATACTGAACATTGTTTGACAGTACCGTATAGAAGCCAAAATCCAATTGAAAATGCTGAACGGAGTCAAATTGACAATCCGTGGGGACCGACAATAAATATGTTTGAACCGAATGTTTCAAATAATCCATTTGTAAATCAAATCTATGCTGAAAAGAGCAGAATGACAATGGAAACATTATTAGAACCACAAAAGGCCCCAGAACAAAATAATGTAGACAACCCAGCAGGACCTTCTGTAGAAGAATTAAGCGAATGGCTCAGAGAGTTACAGAAAAAGGATCAAGAATCCCAGTCAATAGATGTGGCCAAATTACGAATGGTATTAGAAGAATTGATAGTAGGAACTATCCCTACTGAAAAATTGAAAAACTACCAGGATGAGGAATTGTTGTTTCTCTGCAAGAGTGCAACCTGGAGAGCGAAAAACCTGCATGAAAGATTAGAGGAAATTGCAAATGAAATGGGAATAGATTTTGACAGAGTAAAAGCACTGCAAAAATCCTATCGAGTTGATTTCACTGAAAAGGATATAGAGAACATGAATACTACAGGAAGGATAGGTCAAATTAAGGACATAATTGGTCTGTTGAGAAAATGGGGAGATGTGGACAGATGGAGAAGTAAGTGGTGTAGAAGACGCGATAATATCACAGAAAAGACAGTTTCAGCATTTCCCGTTAGAGAGAAAGAAAAGGTAATGACAGAATACCCCATGAGAGAGATTCCAGGGGGAGGGTATGTCCATGTTCCATGGACAAGACAGGACATTTTATCTTTCACAAATGATTTCCCTCGACTACGCAAAAAGCCCGTCGAGTGGTACCGGCAGGTAGACAGGTTTGTAAAATTGGCAAAGGTATTATGAATAGATTTGAATAGTCTATTCGATATAATAGTACCAGCAGATTTGTGGACAGAGTGCAAGCTGATGATAAATTGGCCTACTCAGGAGTATCCTAGGGACCCTAAGACGGGAGCTCCCGACCCAGAGGTAATGAAGAAATATGAGCAGGTTATGGCATTTCTGAAAAATAAGGTACCCCCTAAAGAGACTGATTGGGTAAAAATTGACAGAACCCAACAGGAAAGCAAGGAGTCAGTACATGCATATTATGAGAGACTAATTCAGGCTTTTAAACAGTTCAGTGGAAATGAGAACTTGAGTGATAAAGATTTGAGTCATTTCGTATACAGGTTTGTATATGGTTTACGCCCAGAAATTGGTGATATGATAAAGCAGCATACAGTTGATTGGCAAAATAAGAAAATAGATGAAGTTTTGAGACATGCAAAATATTTCAGCAATGAGATTGAGGCAAAACAGCGGAAACTGAAAGAGAAGGCAATGTTGGCACAGGTGAAGGTAGCCCAACGACAGGAAGCTCAGTTGGTAGAACAAGCAAACAATCCAGGCGTAAGACCAAGATTTGGTGCAGGGAAAGGGAACGGTAATATAGAAGAAGCTAAAAAGAAATTCCCATGTCACAATTGCGGTGAGTTAGGGCATTGGAAATCAGAGTGTAAGAACCCTCCAAATACTAATATTGAAAATCGATCGTTGAATCCACAGGTGCGGAAAGAGGTGGGTGGTCAACTGCAGCAACAGCAGCAGGTGGTTACTTCCCAGAATCAGGTGCCAAAACCACCTTTTCCACAGAACAGAAACTCACAGAAGTATAGTAAGGAATCGGGATTCTACAATGAAGAACAGGTAAATAAACCATCACGCGCTCGCACTGTTTCGCAGTATTGGCTGCAACATGATGAGAGTGATTCAGAAATGGATTATTGACGGTGCCGAAAGGAGGAAGAAGAGTGCGTACTTGGCGCAACTCTAGAAGTAGACCAGTCAGGACCATTTGTAGATGGGAAGATTAATGATGATAACATTATTTTCCTAGTGGACACTGGTGCTACTCGATCTACTGTTAGATCAGCAGATGTTAAGAATCTTCCTCTTTCGGATGAAACAATCCAAGTAGTTGGTGTATCTAACCAACAGTTAAAAACATACCTTACAGAACCCGTAAAGGTTAGTATAGCTACATTTTCTGAAATGCACCGATTTGTGGTGTGTGACACCAGTCCTGTGAACTTGCTAGGTAGGGACCTGCTGTGCAAGATGAACTGCACTATATTTTGTACTCCAGATGGAATAGCTTTTGAAACACCAGATGAGGATGTATTGTACAAAATGACCATAGCTAACAGAGAATGTGAGACTATTAGAACGTATGCAGTATTTAATCCAGATGAACTGCCCAGAGAATTGAAACTGTCTGTAAAAGCAGAGGTTTGGGATTTCACCGGAAAAGATGTAGGGCTAATGAGAAACGTGGACCCAGTAAAAATTACTGTCAAAGATGGATTTAGTTATCCAAACGTTCCTCAGTATAGATTGACACCTGAAATAATTGAAGGAATAACTCCAATAATTGAGAAAATGATCAAACAAGGAATTCTGAGAGAAATATTGAGCAATCCGTGTAACTCACCCATAATGGGCCTGAAAAAGCCAAATAGAAAATTCAGAATAGTGCAAGACCTGAGAAAGGTAAACAAAATCGTTGTACCATGTTGTCCCATTGTACCAAATCCATCAGTGATTTTGTATCAGATTCCCCATGATGCAGAATGGTATACAGTAATTGATTTGTGCCATGCGTTCTTTTCTTTTCCATTGCATCACGACAGTCAGCAAATTTTTGCATTTCGGTTTGGAGACCGTATTTTGGCATGGTGCCGAATCCCACAGGGGTATACAGAAAGCCCCTCAATATTTAATCAATTGTTGAAAAAGTCATTGGAAAGTCTGCAAATGCCCGAGAGTTCAGTACTAGTGCAGTATATCGACGACCTCCTTGTGGCGTCGGAAACTCGTGAAGCTTGTGAAGTAGACACTATAGCGTTACTAAATCACCTGGCAGATGGAGGATTAAAAGTGTCCCCAGCCAAACTGCAGTATTGTAAGAAAGAAGTACAGTATTTGGGACATACCATTGAAAAAGGATTGAGGAAAATAACAATAGACAGAATCAGAATCATAAAAGGAATGAGAGCCCCCATGACTCAAAGAGAAGTGAGAATGTTTCTGGGAATGGTATGGTACTGCCGCCAGTGGATCAGCAACTTTTCGCTGATTGCAAAACCTCTGGTACGGCTAACAAGGAGTGATGTAAAGTATCCCCTTGAATTGAATAAGGAAGAATTGGCAGCATTCAAACGATTAAAAGATGGATTGTGTGAAGCCCCAGCATTGGGTATGCTTGATTATGAAAAAGAATTTGAGTTATATTGCAGTGAAAGAAATGGATGTGCACTTTCTGTGTTAATCCAGAAGCATGGAAGATTGAGGAGACCAATTGCATATTATTCATCGATGCTTGATCCAGTAGCTGTAGGCTTACCTTGTTGTCTGAAAGCAGTAGCTGTAACATGTCGAAGTTTGGAGCAGAGTGAAGGAATCGTGATGGGATAGCCTTTGAAAGTGTTTGTACCTCATGATGTGGCGATTCTTTTAACAAGGAGTCGTACTCAGTATATGACACATAATCGGCTGACTAAGTATGAAAAAGTCATATTAGGTGCAACGAATGTAAGCCTTGCAAGATGTGTGAATGTGAATCCAGCAACGTTGTTACCAGATGGTGAGAATGTGGAAGTGAGATATGAAGCAGATCATGATTGTTTGGATGTACTTGAGTATTGTACGAAACCACGACCAGACATTAAAGATGTACCTTTGGCAGAAAATGATTATGTAATGTTTGTTGATGGGTCATGTTTGAGAACAGAAGAAGGGGTGTTGAGTGCAGCATATGCAGTGTGCACGGTTTCAGCAGTGATGGAAGAATCCTATCTAAAAGGAGTTAAATCTGCCCAAGTAGCAGAATTAGTGGCTCTGACACGAGCATGCAAAATTGGGAAAGGTGTGAGAGTGACTGTGATAACTGACAGCCAGTATGGCTTTGGAGTTGTCCACGATTTTGGCCAGTTGTGGCTGCAAAGAGGTTTCCTAACCTCAAGTGGAACTCCTATAAAGAATGCTGAAGTGGTTGTAAAGTTGATTGAGGCGATACAGCTGCCTAAACAATTGGCTGTGGTGAAATGTGCTGCCCATAACCAAGGGGAGGATTATGTTACTGTCGGCAACCGTTATGCCAATGACATGGCACAGTACTGTGCCAGAAATCATTATTCAGTCAATCGGGCAAAGGAGAAAGAAATGACTTTCTATTCCTTAATGTTTACTAACGTTGTAGGGACATGGGAAGAAGTGAGGCAAATGCAGGAGGAAGCAGGAGATGAGGAAACCAGGCAGTGGGTAAAAGCAGGATGTGCACCAAGGGAAAAGGATCATGTGTGGGTCTATCGAGATGGAAGACCAGTTATGCCTGATAGCATGTTGTCTACCATGGCACGGATGTATCATGGCCAGGGACACATAGGGAGAGATGTTATGATCAGGTCATTTAAGCAGACCTGGTACAACCCAAAATTCATAATCATGTCAGAGAGCCTATGTCAGAGATGTTTAATTTGTCAGCAGTACAATCCTGGGAGAAAGACAGTGGTGAGCCTAGGAATTATAGGCCGAGAAGGAGGGCCTTTTACCAGAATGCAAATAGATTTCATTGAGATGCCAACATGTAACAGATTGAGGTACGTTCTGGTCATAGTCTGCCTATTCTCCAGGTGGGTAGAAGCATACCCGACAAGGAGAAATGATGGATTGACAGTAGCAAAGCTGCTTTTGAGGGAATTCATCCCCAGGTTCGGGTTACCAGTGACCCTTGAATCAGACAGAGGAGGGCACTTCTATAATGAGATTGTGAAATTGGTCAGTGAAGCATTAAATGTACAACAGAAACTGCACTGTGCCTACCGACCAGAGGCTTCTGGTGTGGTTGAGCAGATGAATGGTACAATCAAAAACAGAATTGGGAAAATGTGTTTAGCCACAGGAATGAAATGGCCTGATGTCTTGCCTCTAGTTTTGATGACCATACGTGCAACCCCAGATAGAACTACAGGGTTAAGTCCTCATGAAATAATCATGGGCCGTGCGATGAGGCATGCTTACATACCAGTCAACAAGCTGATGACAATTTCTGATGACATGGTGTTGGAGTACTGTAAAGGCCTGGCTGACGCAGTTCATTCTGTGTTTCATCAGGTTGGAGCGGATGCCACCACCCTTGAAAAGAAGCAAGCCCATGATCTAAGCCCAGGAGATTGGGTGAGGATAAAGGTCCACAGAAGAAGAAACAGTTTGGTTCCCAGATGGGGAAAACCAAGACAAGTCATTCTGACCACGACAACAGCTGTGAAGTGTGCTGGACCGAAAAACTGGATCCATGCCAGCCATACCCTGAGAATACCAAATCCAGTGGATTGCAAGGAGAAAGAGTACTATGACGAATCAGAGTCAAGTACTGAATTAGATCACGAAGAACCAAAAACACGTGAAAATCCTCAAAGGGGGGAAAACAAACCAAAACAGATTCTGGTCCCCAGAGGTGTCTCTCTGAGAAGAAGATTGCAGATTTCTGACAGCTCAGATTCTGAAGACGAGCAGAGAAAGAAAGGTCCTAGAAAAGAACCTAAAAAGAAGGAAGGAAAAGACAAAGCAGAAGCAGTAAAAGAAAGTCAAAAAGAACACATTCCAGATTAAAAATTGAGAGAAATTCCACCTGAATTAATAGATTTGAATGAAAAAGGGACAGTTACAGAGAGAGAGGGACAGATTGCGGAAGACCCCCGAGGAGGTGTAGGGAACTGCAACATCCAGCTAGGTGAAGGGACAAGTAGTCAGCAGGAAGATTGCGTGTCGGAGATCCGAGGAGGGAAAGAAGTAGGGAAACCGGAACAAGTGGTGGATAAAGAAACTGGTGAAAAGGAAAAGCAAGTTGGGACAGAATCAGAAGAGAGTGGGAACGAAATACCTGAAGGTCGAGTTCTGAGAAAGAGAGCTTGGAGAGAAGAAAAGAATGAAAAGAATGTCAAAGAAAGTAAATTGAGAAGAACTGTAAAACCAAAAGTTTGGCCGAACAAAATAAAGAGACTAAGATATCGATTGTCTCAAGTGAAATCACCAAGAGCTGAACAGGTGAATGAAGTCACGAGTCAGGAAAAGTCAAAGGAAAAAGAAACAGTTGTAACAAAAGAATCCGGAAGAACAAGAAAACCTAACCAGAAGTATAAGTCACCGGAATGGACGTATGTGGCCCTGCCTGAAGAATCCCAAGAGGCAGACAGTCAAGGAAATCCAGAGGAGGCTTTACTGAAAGTGGTTAAAGAAGAAGAATCAGAAATCCTGAGAGTTCTCTTGTCTGACATTGGAGAAGAAGAAGCGGAGATTCAGGAAATTCTGTATCCTGATTGGGTGAAGGAGGCAAAGGACGATGAGATGCCAAACTGAATAATCAAAGAAGCTGTTGATGTGGAGAACGAGAAGAAGTAGAAAACTAGTGAAACCAAGTAGAAGCTTAGAAGCTTTGGGGTAGAAACTGGTCACAAAGTAGAAGAGGCTAAGTCAAAAGACACGGTCTATTTAGTAAAAATGGCTAACACAGATGGTAGTAAAAGTAGATGTACATTCATGAAAAGATGGTTAAAACATGTTGCTGTTGTACAGGATTATTAATGCTTTTGTGGAGCATCCTAGCTCTTGTAATATCCTTTAAAGTCACAATAGATACAATAGAAGGAAATGGTCAAAACAAAACTAATATAGGTAATATTTCAAAGGTAGTACCGACTGTAGAAACAAACATTCATTTGCATAAAGATAGGTCTATTAATGATTTCTCTAATAATGTATTTTCAAAATTATTGTATGAATATGTAAAGACTATGGATGTAAGGGACTGCTACGTCTGCATGCAGTTAGTTACCTGCTTCTGTGGCAGAGGGAGTGACTTATCATCACCTTCCAGCTACTTACGGAATAACATGTAGTGTAATAGCTAGCTTATTTTATGAGATAGGGAAATTAGAGTATTATTTTTCAGAAGTAGATAACATTTTTGCATTAGTGCCTGCTAATAATAAGCTAAATAAGGTAAGACCTGCAAAGGTTTTAGGTGAATTTTTCCTAGAGACTAGTGAACTAACATTAGAAGCTGTGTTTAAATATAATTTGACATGCAGTTTGCAGAAAGAAGAAAAGACATTTTTGAATATGGTTGAGGAAAGAAGGCATAAGATGCACAAAAAGGCAACAGAAAACAGCTTGGGACATAGACATGGAGAAACACCTGACAAAAGGAGAGTCAACACCAACAATAGCTTTAGATAGGCCTCAGAAATGAAAACTTTGTATAAGAAGGAATCAAACTGCATATGATAATCTTTTTGTAGGTAATAGTGAGTGCCATGATACATACCGAATCATGGGTGGATGGGGATTCAAAGGTGGAAGAGATCCAGTTTTCCCTGGAATATATTTTATCTGTGGGAACAGGGCATATTATCGTTTGCCAGACCATTGGTATGGCACATGTTATGTAGGCCTGGTTTTTCCAAAAATCTTTCACATGGACAGAGAAGAGGGTGTAAATAGTTTAAATAGTCATTTAGTGCGTAGAAAGAGAGAATCTTGGGCAGAAATTGTGGGTGACATCTTTTGTGCATTGATACCGGCAGTGGGAATAACTCTGAATGCAAATAAAATTAGAAGATTATCTACAGTAGTGGATCGCTTGTCAACAAGCACTGCTCATGGATTCTTATTGGTTAATACTGAAATGGTTGCCATGCGTGCTATGGTAATGCAAAATCGACTTGCCCTTGACATTCTATTGGCAAAAGAGGGGGGAGTCTGTGGAATGCTGAAAGTTCAACATTGTTGCACTTACATTCCAGATGAAAGTAAAGATCTAAAGGTTTACATTAAAAATATTACTGAATTGCACGATGAACTTGTACCACTGGAGGTTGAAGATGTATGGACAAGAATGGGAAAGAAAATAGCTGCTATTAAAAATTTCTTAGCTAAAATAGGTAGTACTGTAATAGGTAAAATTCTGTTTCCATTAACATGTGTGATAGTGGCAATATTAGTGATAAGATTAGGGTGTATGTGTTGCCGGAAAAAGAAAACAAATAATAAAATAAAAAGAGATAAACTCAAGAGAAAAGGAAAAGATCCAGAAAAGGATTTTGAAGAGATAGCCTTAGATGAATGGAAAGACAATATGTATAATAAAGCAAAAAGAGATGAATATGAAGAAACTGAATTTTGAGCTATGAGTAAGAAGTCATTTCAAATTTCCGTAAAAGGGTACTAAATTTAGGTGTTTTTGTGGTGATAAAATCACCAAAGGGGGGATTGCTGGAGCGAGGTTTTCCCTAAGAATCGTATACCTCCTCCATATTATCATTTAAAATTAAAATGAATAACTGATTAACATTAATAGTATTAATGGTTTGCTGTGTGTTTAATTAATCAACATTACTAATTAGAAAATACACGTGGGAATCACATTTGCATGGCCTGGTTGATACGTAAACTAATTTCGTACGCATACTAATGTCAGATATTTAGAATTTGTATATTATATGTTGCTTATGTGATGTGATTTGTGAATCGTGCTTTAAATTGTGAGTATAAACCGCAATGCGTGTTGCTTTTGCTAGATAAATACACACACATAAAGGATTTAGTGAGGGAATAACATTCTAATAGTCATTTCCATGTATTAATTACGTTTTGTGTGAAAGTTGACCTTTCTGGAGTGGCCACAAAATGGCTGCCATCTTTATTTTGACGGACAGACGAGATACAGAAGTCACTGAGTGAAGTGCGCCTGCGCCAAAAGATGAGCAACAATAACCTCGTCCTGACCTCAGGCAGACTGTACTCGTGAAGGACACACCGGGAGGAGTGCCAAGCCTCAAACAAAGAACTTCCTTAAACTATGAACTGTTATAATTGATGACACTAAGGACACAAACCCGCATGGGAATAAACATGCCCTGAATGGACTAGAAACTGTTACAATTTTATTAATAAATTGAGAGCTGCATCTAATGCAACATCGAATGCATGGGAATCAGGAAGAATGATCCCGGTTCAACCAATCGAATTTGTTCTAAAACATGCACTGTAACATTTGTTGTCGAAATTTACTATAAAAGTAGACTAGAGAGGGTAGGACTTTACCACACCTTCACTTTACCAGATTGCCCGACGTTATGCTGACGGAGAGGACGGTGACACTGCTGGACAGCTGCTTACCAGAGACTCTGATGGACTGATCAGATGCCCAATTAACTTACGAACTGAGTAATCAATATATGGGCATAGAGACGAAAGATCTGAATTTGACATAGAGGACGTCATTTAGCCAGATTAGGTAAATATGCGAACCAAAATATTGAATGCATTATGATTTCTTATGCTTTAAATAGATAAAACTTTTAATTCATTTAAGAACTGTGTCGGGTTATTATTTGAAGTATTTTGATGTATATTGTTTAGAAGAATTAAGTGTCGCTTTTCCCAGCAACTAAGCTGATCCATGGCCAATAGTATGGGAGGAATTGCTAGGTTATAAAGGTATTGAGAACCTGGTGAGGTAGGGATGAATAGGTGAATTTGTTATTACTCATCAGGTGATCGGTGAAATCTTCCTCCCATAAGTTTCCAGCGCATGGAATAAGAGTGGAAAAGAAATTTCCCCTCTCTCTCTCTCTCTCTCTCTCTCTCTCTCTCTCTCTCTCTCTCTCTCTCTCTCTCTCTCTCGGACCATTGATCTAAAGGTAGAATGAGTGATTGGTGTTATGGGCCCCACCAGTGAATGAGTGAATGAATGTGGTTGTTGAAGAAGATCTGTGGTCTGTGACGTAGCGAGGGGATTTTTGGTATTCAGCGCTGGAGCACTGTTGCGTGCTCCAGCTGTAGGGATTGGGCTGAGTACTTCCTGATGCTACTATTGGATGCCTGTTGAACTTACTGCCCCTTTGCCGCCCTGGGATCTCCTGAGCAGGTGCAGGGTAATGGGGAAGCCCAAACCCACTAAATCATTGACCACTAGCACTGGGAAAACATTGACAAATTCATCACCTACACCTACGGACAGAACACTTGTCAGCCTTCCCCACCTTGAGGTGAACTTTCAGACTGATTCTGCTCAGTTAGACTAGGTGCTCCAGGTCATCAGGAATATTAAAACCTCCCTGGAGGCCCGCATAGACATCGTTTCCCTAGATGTAAACCTGCTGATGGCTGACCCCCGCAAGCTAGTGTAGAGTAGAAGAAGCGGAGTCTACCCTGTCAACTGTGAGGCCGACAAAGCAGGACCTACAGGAGTGGCTGAAACACATGGAAGAGGAGGTTGCTAATCTACACTGCAGACGGTAGGATGCAGAGGGGCAGTCAAGGCGCAACAACATTCACTTGATGGGCATCTCCGAATGCACGGAGGGCCCTAGCACGGAACTATTCTTGGGAGAGTGGCTGATGAAGTCAATCCTGGAGGGCAAGGCCCCAAATTTCTTCTCTATTGAATGGGCCCATCGGATGCCGGGCTGGCCTCCTCTCCCCGGCACCCCTCCACAGCCCATCATAGCTCGATTCTTCAATTATCAAGATTGCAACCTGATATTGCAATGATTTCGCACTAAGGGCCCCAGGTGTTATGAGAACACAACGATCACAGAGTATCCTGATTTTACCATGGAAGTACAGCGTTGCCGGGGCTCTTATACTAAAGTCAAATAACATCTTCGAGAACTGGAATTCAAGTATTCTCTATTGTTTCCAGCGAAGCTTAGAGCAATTGATGGCGACACTAATCACATATTCCATTCACCTGAGGATGTATGGACTTGGCTCCATGCCAGAGATTTGGTGTGCACTGCACCCAACAACTTGGGTGCAACAAACTGGCTGGTGCTCAAATCAAATCTGTGCAAACGTAGATCATTCAAGACAAAACCAACAAAGGATCAGGCTGCAGCAGAGCAGGCTCGAGCGGTGTCAGATGTCACCCTCTACAGCGTGAACTTCTTTGCTTCCCAGCACTTAGAGCACAAATCGGAGTCCAGATGGGACTCAGTTGGCTTGCTATCATCGACTGCCATGGTTCTTTGGGCCTGAAGGTCACTCTGCGATTTGGGGATGACCTAGGAGACTGGGCCTCATACACCCGTGATGGTCGACATTTCACAGTAGGACCTCTTCTGAGTTGGTCAACCCCGGCAGGAAAGTAGTACTGCCCAGGAGGTTGGATGGCATACCCTCTGATGTGGGCTTTTGCCATGGACTCATTTAACACTGACAATATCATAAAGCTGTTGAGTCTAGGCCTCAACTGTTATGCCAGCTCCATCAGTGTTCCTTCAATTTCATGTTGTTTTTGTTTCACAGTTGGGGATTTTTGGAAGGGCTCTGATAGGGCTTCTGTCCTATGTTGCAACCAGATAACCTGTTTGTTTTTTGTTTATGCTCACAGAACTGCTCTGGTATTGCTCATAATTGACATAGTCGCTCACACACACACTTTTCGATCCACATGGGGGAGGGTCTCACTGAGAGTGACTGGGGACAAGCTGGGTCTGTGTGGGGCTCCCACATCCTTCAATGCTGACCTTTCCCTCAAACTTCATTGCAGGGGAGACACCTGACACTAACATCCACAATATCATGTCCTTACCTGAAACGTGCAAGGTAGGACCACTCCAACCAATCGGTGCTGCATATATGCACACCTTAAACACCAACATGTACAGAGTTGCACAGGGTTTGCGTGCAGTAAAGGGGCAGTTTTATGGCACAACTACATTGAACCTATGCCTATGGGGTTCTTTTTTGGCTCTCTCCTGGGATGGAGCTCCTCTCACACTGGTAGCCATCGATACCCCCAATACTAACCAGACAGGATTCCTAGATATACTCACGCTAGGTGCTCTTAAGGGGGCCGTTGTCTCTCGGACGGTGGGGAGGTGACTTTAACTGTGTGCCAGATGTGAGTCTTGACTGATGCACTCCCCCTATGCGCACAGCTGGCAGTAAGCACCCCACGCAGTACTTTGGTCGCTGGCTCACACAGATGCACCTACATGATGCTTGGTGACTGGCGCACCCAAGGGAGCACGAGTGCTCCTTCTACTCTCAGGTGAACGATGTAAACACTGGGATTTACCTCTTCCTGCTCAGTGATCAGCTTGGCACTCAGTTGGCCCGAATGGAATCCTTAGTGCGCACTCTATCGGATCACTGCCCCCTTTTGCCAACCTTGTGCTGGGGCCGAGCAAGACCTGCCATACCCACTTGGCATCTGCAGGTCAAGGTGCTCTCTGATCCTCTGTTTCGCACAGATCTGGCACAATGCATTGAGCATTACTTTGAAGCCAAATGAGAGTCTACAAGGTCCTGAGCTATTGAATCCCCCCTCCAGTGCCTTGAGACCCTCACGAGTGAGTAGTGTGCTTCACAAATCCCTGATTGAATGATTGATTGAATGGGATGCACATAAAGTGGTGGTGTGAGGCCACTATCTGGTGGACTCTTGGGAGATACGCCGACATTTGCTGGAGGAACCCTCAGCTCTCAATCGCAACCTCTGGTCCTTGGAGGTGCAGGCTGCCGGTTGGGTGGCCCCTGTTGAGCAACTTCAGTAGTTGCACAAGCAGCGTAATGAGACTGAAGCGCTTTTGAGCAGATATGACTATAAGAAACTAATTGCTCTGCAGCACACTGAAGGGGACAGCTCAGGTAGGCTGTTGCCGTGGCATGCACATGAAGGCCAATAGCACGCCCCTGTTGGTGCACTTCGTCGAGCAGATGGTGTGCTGGTCACCTCGCAGTTGGCCATTAACTAGGTCTTCTGGGACTACTACCAGGAGTTATACACAGCACCTGCTCCTCCAGCCCCTGAGCGCGCCCATGAGTTCTTCCATGGCTTACAGCTGGCACAGTTGAATCTGCTGCAGTGGAATGAATTGGGCGAGCCTCTACAACTGACGGAGATACAAGCTGCTATCTCCCAGATTGCCCACAATAAGACCCTGGGTATTGACGGTCTACTAATTGAGTATTTCTCCACATGCACTACTCAGACCACTCAACGCTTGATCGACATGTTCAATGAAGCTAAGGTTCAGCAGCATCTCCTGGACTCACTTGGAGAGGCCCTGATCGTGGTTCTTCATAAGCCGGGCAGGAATTTACTCGGTTTGCTCCTACTGCCCCCTTTCCTTGCTCAACCTAGATTGCAAGATCCTGGGCAGGATATTAGTGAATCTACTGCTCCCTATAATTTATTCGCTCGTCCACGCCGGTCAATCTGTCTTCAACCAGCAGCACATTTCTTAACACTCGGCAGCCACTAAGCCTTCTGTATCCCACCCCAGCAGACACCACTGAGCGTGTTGCAGTGTCACTGGGCATAGAGAAGGCGTTTGACAACCTGAGCTGGGACTTTCTTCTCTATACTCTCAACAGCATTGGGTTTGGACTGGGATTCCTGGGTTGGGTCCACACACTCTGCACCGACCCATTGGCACGAGTGAAGACCAGTAAGACAATCTCAACCAGTTTTTAAATTAGATGGGGCACCAGACATGGCTGCCCCCTCTCTCCTCTCCTCTTTGCCCTAGCCATGGAACCTCTGGCTTGTCATCTTCAACAGCGGGTGATAGACTGGGGCATCCCAGAACAAGGTATACACCAGATTATTTCACTATATGCGGACAATGCCCTGGTCTATCTGCATTACGTTGGGCCGCTCTTTCCGACCTCCTGCGCATATTAGCAGACTTTGGCAACATATCCAGCCTACAAGTGAATTGACTCAAATCCTGCCTGTTTCGCCAAGCACCTAGATCAGGCCCACACCGGGCGGACCCCTTGGAGACCCATCTACAGTGGTGCTAATATTGGGTGTACCAAGAAGGACCTTAAAGTGGGCAACATTGATAAAGCGATTGGTTATGTTCACTACTCCCTGCCCTTCTGGCGGTCTTCACCTTTATCTCCGCTAGGCCAAGTGGCAATTGCTAAAATCTTGGTCTTGCCCCTCCTGCTCTACTTCTTCTGGCCAGCCCTCCCTATTGTGCTCCCATGAAGTTTCTTCCATGGGCTCAATGGTTTGCTGCACAAACTGACATGGGGTGCAGGTATGCCCTGAGTCGCACTACTCCCGCTACAGCACCCGCTGTCAGAGGGTGATCTTGGGGTACCTAATTTCAAACTTTACTATGCGGCGGAACAACTATGATGGCTCTTGGCAAGGGTACATGTCCTGCAAAGCCATGAATCACCGTACATTTGCGAGGTGTTACGTGGTGTAAGCAACTACACATGGCCCTCTAGGGGAGACAATACTGATGGCAGTGGCCCGCTCCAGTTGGCACAGATACATGCACACCAGAGTCCCTCACCTTCCATTCTCCCCATTGATTGCCATCTGGGAGCTACCATAGCTACAAATTGTGGGTCAGCGCGCTGATATTTACCCCATGGAGGAATGCGGAGATGGAGCACTTTGGAGATATTTATAATGAAGGGATGGCCATGCCTTTCCAGGAAGTCATGGACACCAATGGCCTAGGAGCAGGGCAGTTGCTAATGTTTCATGCTATACAACAAGCACTCTGTGAAACATTGAACAATGGGGATGAACATCCCAATACCTCAGCGGCATGGTACATGCTGTTGACATCTGTAGGTATGCAACAACAATTGGTTCTGTGGGAAGTTGTATTTCTTTCACAAAAACATTACTTATTACACAAATATTTTATTTATGTCTGATGACTCAATCATGCTTTGATATAGACCATAAAATATATGACACCGACAACCAAAATTAAGAACTTATGGTAAATGAATAATCATATATCATAAAGTGCTGGAAAGGATAATAAATCACCATGAACTACATAATAACACAGGACTGTTAAGGGACATAAACATTGAAAGAACAAGGACTGGAGACATATACAAAAAAATGAAAAAACATTCAGATCATGGACTTAAAACATACACCAATTACAATGATACATACATTATTAGTTTTCAGGGTATCCCGTTGGAACAGATGCCTGTCCAGGCCAGTGTCCTATCTATATTTACACGTAGGGCAAGCTTGGCAGGTTTGCGGAATACCAGAGAATATCGTTGACGTTTTGTCCCTTTAATGTGTGCAAACCTTAATCATCAAGACGGGTCTTCATCAGAACTGGTCCAGAATAACACCCTGTAGTGACAATAAGTAGTAACCTCAATATTTCTTATTAGAATTGCACCTTCAATGAGGTTTGAATAATCCACTAAGGAAATCGCCTGAAGAAACTGTTATGTTATGTTATGTTACAGGATATTTGTAAAGCGCGCGGCTACTCCTGGGAGTGTCCCAGCCCTAGCGTGACCCCTTGACAGAGCAGTGAAACACAACAGCAGGCTCCTCCTCTTCTATTGGAAGAGCCAAGTTTTTAAGATTCTCCTGAAACTAAGGAGGTCCTGTACCTGTCTCAGGGAAGGAGGAAGGCTATTCCATAGCTTCAAGGCTGCCACCTGAAAGGAGCGTCCCCCTTACGTGACCGAAAGAACTTTGACACAATCGTCCGGCGCTGGGTCGAAGACCGCAAGGTTCTGGATGGTGTATAGGGCTGAACTCTATTCCTAATGTAAGGGGTCCCAATGTTGTAAAAGGCTCTGAAGGCCAGCACCAGGGCTTTGAAATGTACCCTTTTTCACACTGAGAGCCAGTGTAGGGACTTCAAGTAAGGGGTCATGTGTGTCCTGGGTCCAACCATAAGTACGGCCCTTACCGCCGCGTTTTGTACCACCTGTAGGCGACCAAGTAAGTAATCAGGGAGGCCCAAGTACAGCACGTTGACATAGTCCAACCTTGATGTAATCAGGGCTTGGACCACAGTTTTCCTATGCGAGATTGGAAGCAACAGGAGGAAGTTCCTCATCGTTTTTAATAGCCAAAAACAAGTGCCGGCCACTGATTGGACCTGGGACTTCATGGACATATCAGCGTCCAGTTTCACCCCAAGGTTTTTACGGTGGTGACTGAGCTTGCTGGGGGGGGGGGACAAATTCTGGGGCCACTATTTTCACCATTCAACGCCTGGAGTATGTCCAAAGAAAATAATTTCAGACTTTTCTGAGTTACGTAGCAGTTAATTTTGCCTAAACCAGACAAACACCTTTGCCAAGCATGTGTTAATTTCATTTCCTCTTAGCACCTCATCCTTCTCGCAGGTAAACAACAACTGAGTGTCGTCGGCGTAGGATATTACTTTTGCTCCATGTTCCTCTGCCAGGGGTGCAAGGGGGGCCATATATATATTGAACAAGGTTGGGCTTAGAACAGAGCCCTGTGGCACTCCTACTTTCAGTGGAGGGATGAGGGCCGAAAAAGGGGGGGACCAAACTGTTTGCTGGCGGCTTTCCAAGAAGGAGGAGAACCACTTAAGGACCGTGCCCCCAATGTAGCAGCCCTGAAGTCTGCGCAGAAGTAAGTCGTGGGGCACTGTATTGAAAGCCGCCGAAAGGTCCAGTAATATAAATACAGCTTTTCCTCCTCTATCAAGAGGCAAGAGAGGGAGTTCTTATGTATAATAGCCACACTCCGCCCCTACATCTTGGTCTATCCTTCCTAATTATCATATACCCCGGAGGGATCGCATTAGCGATGGTTGGGTTGGAGCCCTCATTAAGCCATGTCTCGGTGACAAATATAATATCTGGCTTAGTCTCAATGAAGAGGTCAAAGAGCTGGAACTCGTGTTTTTTATGGATCTCGTAAAAGAACTGTCTTCAGATTGTCGTACTATCACAACATTCTTAGAGGGCAGAGTGTACACAGCGGAGTCTCCTCCTCTTATAATACAGCCTGTGTTGGGTTGGGGATGGGCGTTCCAGTTACAGTCATTGCAGGAGAGATGGTCTGTGTCTACTGAAAGGGTAACGTGGGAGCGGCAGCTCGCACACCTACCTATCGTTAATAGGCTATCCCTGCTGTAGTTTAATCAATGGTTATATGAAAAAGCATTACCTGATGGGTACCCAGCAGCTGACAGGCACAGAGGGGCTTCCCTGAGGCACTCCTTTGGCACACCAGCAGCACGCACGCTGCGCACGTCCGATGCGCACTCGCGCAGCGCCCCTTTTTATCTCCCCCAGTTCAACCACTAGACCACACCCCTTGCCAAAATGGCAGCCAGGGAGTGTTGGGTCTAGAAACTGGGATCGAATCCCGCCAGCCCCAGAGATTCAAAAAATTACATTTCCCCACAACACGTTACAACAGTTTTAAAAATGCCCTAAAAACAATTAAAACAATATCACCACAGAGATCACAAAAGCTGTGTGCAAAAAAGCAATTTTCAGTTAAGATACGTGAGCAGAGGAGCTACCAACTGCTCTGTCCAGGGATGAGCGCGCTCGCGCAGCGTCCCTTTTTGTCTCCCCCAGTTCAACCACTGGACCGCACCCTTAGCAAAAATGGCGGCCAGGGAATGTCGGGTCTACTGGGATCGAAACCTGCCAGCCCCAGAGATTCAAAAAATTCAATTTCTCCACAACACGTTACAACAGTTTTAAAAATGTGCTAAAAACAATTAAAACAATATCACCACAGAGATCACAAAAGCTGTGTGCAAAAAAGCAATTTTCAGTTAAGAGACATGAGCAGAGGAGCTACCAACTGCTCTGTCAAGGGTCGAGCGCACTCGTGCAGCGTCCCTTTTTATCTCCCGGGGACTATAGAGCGAGCTCATAGAGTAGCTCTAAGATGAATTGGCGATTTCCGGAGATCAGGTTAGGATGCTCTGTAAGGGAGAGAATGAATCCAATCTTCTACAATGCTGGAGCAGTCAATGGAATTCCATTCATCTTAGAGCTACTCTATGAGCTTGCATCATTTTATCTTTTCCTTTCTTTTGCTGCTTCCTGGTAGTGGGACGATGCTCCTCAGCCTTAGCAGAGGAGCCACCACTGCTAGGGGGCCCTGTAGAGCCCCCTTTGTTTCCTCACTGCCACAACTTCACCGCCAAGAAAAGTGTGACAGTGAGGAAACACCTAATTTGCTTGGTAGGGCTGCAGCGGCCCTGCCAAGCATATTGCAGCCTCAGGACCGCCACACCACTACCAGAGATCTCTTATTCCTGGCGGTTGCGGTGCTCCCAGGGTGGCCCGACTGACCTGGTCATAATAGGGTAGTCGGAAGAATTCCATTGCCGTGCACCGCGAGTCTGGCAGTCCATAGATAATAGCGTACGTGCCCAATCACCTTATACATAGTGAACCTTAGACAATAAACATCTAACTACATAGAATGTCAAGCCTTGATCACTCACCAGATCAGCTGTTAACATAAGGTAAAGGGACAAAGGCCCCATCAAGCTGGATAGATAACACATGCCATGTGTCGTTGACATATGCTCTGACCTGAAACTAAAAGTATAAGTTCTAAAGAGCTTGCAGATCAATAGTGGCCATCAATATCCATAAAACTGAGAGCAATAGATAAGTTCAAATGAATGGACCAATAATTAATAGAATATAAGAACTTCAAAATTCACATGTGGCCTTAGTTAAAGGGGATACCCGAGCCGAATGGCATAGAGATATCTACTCACAGTGTATACAATAATGGGGTTGGTGTTAGTCCAAAATATCCTGAATGCAGATGGATAATCCCTAATGCCTAGATTTATACAAAGAGATCTGATCCAGGCGCTTCCTGCACTTTTGTACAACAGGCAGAAGAACAAAAGATTGTCTTTGTCTTTTGTTGCATCCCCACAGAATGGACAAAGGGCCTGTACATCAAGATTATGTTTACATTTGCTAAGAAATAGGCCTAGCTATAAGGAGCACATCCTCGGATTAATGTATAAAGTTCTGATTTAGTAAAATGCAATAGCATCCATGTGGGTTCAAATGTTGGAATACGTTTATAGGATAAGAAATCCTCAGGAAGGCTTCCAGAACTTAAGTTTCTATGATATGATTCAATTGTATGTAACCAAAGGCCATTTTAAAAGTATCTCTTATTCCACCCTTTATAGAAGAAGGATCACTCCAAAGTATGTCCATACCTAGGACCTGGAAGTTTAATTTTGAATGATGGAACCATGGAGTGAAATGCAAATTGACCATATGTAGGACCTCAATGACAGCAGCTATATTGCCTATTTGCTTTAGCCCTGTATAAAAAATAATGGGACTATAGGTTTACTTTGATGTAGGCTAAACAGAGATCTTAAAAATGCATTCTCGTTTACAGTTAACTCTTTTGTATTCCCATGTCCCCAGATTTCAGCCACATACAGACAGGCACCTTAGCACAATAGATTTCAATAGCTTGCGATACAGATCTATGAGTTGCTATTTTGTATCTTTTGGAAACCACAGAGGCACCATGCAGTGAGGTAACGCTGATTCTATGAAAATGTAAAGACCAGGAGGAGAAATGATTTAATATAATTCCAAGGCAATCAAATCTGTCCATCTTCTGTAGTGTGAAAACCTTCATCTTGAAGCTGCCTTGAAAGGATTTGTGAGGATTGAAGAGCATATACGTTGAAGAGCATATACGTTGTTTAAACTGTATTCCTCTCAAACCATTCTCAACACAAAAATCACAAAAATCACAAAAATCACCCGCGCACTTGGCCTTATATGGCGACCGTGCGACGCAGGTGAGTGTGACCCACTTGTGGGACACCCCCGCGCCGCACGGCCACCAGCTGCTGCGTGTGCCCCATTGCCTTGCCCACTGCCTCGCTGCCTGCCTCGCTGCCGCTGACCACGCCCCCTCCTCCGAGCGGCGTGGTCCGTGCTCGCCTGCCGGCTGCCTGAACTTTTGTTAGTTTTGGTCTTGTTTTTTCTTTCCATTTGTGCCTGTTTCATTGTAATTTTGTGCCCGTGTTAGCGTTTTCCTTCCTGTTTGCCCGCCTACCTCGCCGCCCTCCGCTCTCCCTCCCCGCTTCCCGCCACCGCCGATTACCCCGCCCCTTTTTCTCTTCTGTACCCTCCCCGCTCCCGCCTCCCAGCTGCTCCGCCCACCCGCGCACTTCGCCTTATATGGCGACCGTGCGAACGCGCAGCGGTCACGCGCAGCGGGTGCGCCGATTGTGCGACGAAGGCGCGCCAAAGGTAAGCCTGTCTACGCCCGTCCGCGCCTGGCCCGCGCCCAGTGCCAGGACCCCTGGCCCTCGAGGACCCCGACCGACCCGCCTGACGTACACCGCCGCCACCCTCATCGCACTCAACACCGGCCGAGTCCCAGGAAACTGCAGAGCCACCCCACGAAGCGTCCACGGACCGTTCAGCTGCAACACCGGCAAGTTCTCCTGCATCCGGACCTGCCCAACACCAGCACCTGCCATGACTCGCACCAGCAGCAACCACCTCAAGTGCATCCTGCTCAACACCCGCTCCGTCCACAGACACACCATCGAACTCTGGAACCTCCTCGACACCACAGCCCCTGACGTTGCCTTCATCACGGAGACCTGGATGAACGCCTCCTCAGCGCCCGACATCGCCATCGCCATCCCAGAAGGATACAAGATCACCGGGAAGGACCGCAACGCCAACCAGGTGGGAGGAGGCATCGCCATCATCCACAAGAACACCATCCGCATCACGACCAGCACTGACAACACCCCACCCTCCGCCGAACACCTGCACTTCCAGATCCACACCGACCCGAAGACCACCCTCAGAGGCACCCTGATCTACCGACCTCCGGGACCACGCACTCAATTCAGCAAGGACATCGCCGACTTCGTCAGCCCGCACGCCCTCCCCTCCGCTGACTACATCCTCCTGGGGGACTTCAACTTCCACCTGGAGAACAACAACGACTGCAACACCAGCACCCTGCTCGACAACCTCGCCAACCTTGGACTCAAGCAGCTGGTGTCCACCCCCACCCACCTCGCCGGACACACACTCGACGCCATCTTCTCATCCAGCAAAGACATCGCCTTCAGCCACGCCACAGAACTCCACTGGACAGATCACAGATGCATCCACTTCACCTTCAGAAGAACGACGACCCACCACCACCAGCAACAGGTTGCCCGAAGAAGCTGGAACAAGATCACAGCCGACCAGCTCGCCGCCTCCCTGAGCCAGCACCCTCCGGCCAGCTCAGCGAACCCCAGCCAGGCCGCCGACAACCTCACGAAGTGGATCAGCAACTGCGCGGACGAACTCGCCCCACTGAGGACCCCGCCCAGCAGACCCGGCAGCAAGAGAGCCCCATGGTTCACCGACGAACTCAAGAGCTCCAAGAAGAACTGCCGAGCCCTCGAGAAAGCCTGGAGAAGGGAACCCACGCCGGACAACAGGACCACCCTCAAGCTCGCCACCCGGAAACACCACCAACTGATCCGCATCGCCAAGAAAACGGCTTTCAAAAACCGACTGGACAACAACGCACACAACTGCAAGGAACTCTTCAACATCGTGAAAGAGCTCTCCAACCCCAACGCCGGAAACAACGACATCACCCCTTCGCAAGACCTCTGCAACTCCCTCGCCTCCTACTTCCACAACAAGATCGCGGACATACACTACAGCTTCAGCACTCAACCGACGCACGCCACGACCGCAGCATCGCCACCCACCACCACCATCCGCGCCTGGACCCCGGTCAACACCGAAGAAACCGTCCACACGATGAACTCCATCCACTCCGGATCTCCGACCGACCCCTGCCCTCACCACGTCTTCAACAAAGCCGACGCGGTCATCGCACCCCACCTGCGGGACATCATCAACACCTCATTCGACACCGCCACCTTCCCCGAGAGCTGGAAGCACGCCGAACTCAGTGCTCTACTGAAGAAACCTACAGCAGACCCCACCGAACTCAAGAATTACCGCCCCATCTCTCTACTCCCGTTTCCAGCCAAAGTCATCGAGAAGACCGTCAACAAACAGCTGGCCACCTTCCTCGAGACGAATGGATCCCTCGACCCATCGCAGTCCGGATTCCGTGCCAACCACAGCACCGAGACCGCCGTCATCGCCGCCACTGACGACATCCGAACCCTGATGGACAACGGGGAAACAGCGGCCCTCATCCTCCTAGACCTCTCCGCGGCTTTCGACACGGTCTGCCACCGCACTCTAGTGCAGCGCCTCAGCCACGTCGGAATCCAGGAGAAGGCGCTGGAATGGATCGTCTCCTTTCTCGACGGAAGAACACAAAGAGTCCGCCTACCACCGTACAAGTCAGAGGCCACCAAAGTCATATGCGGCGTCAAGGATCCTCACTGAGCCCGACTCTCTTCAACGTCTACATGAGCCCCCTCGCGGCCATCGCACGCCAACACAACCTCAACATAATCTCCTACGCCGACGACACCCAGCTGATCCTCTCCCTGACCAACGACCCCGCCGCCGCCAGAGCCAACCTGCACGAAGGGATGAGAGAGGTAGCCGAGTGGATGACGACGAGCCGCCTGAAGCTGAACACAGATAAGATGGAGGTCCTCATCCTGGGCTCCTCGCCCTCCGCCTGGGACGACTCCTGGTGGCCCCCCGCCCTGGGCACCGCACCCAAACCGACGGACCACGCACGCAACCTGGGTTTCATCTTGGACTCCTCCCTCTCCATGACCAGGCAAGTCAACGCCATCTCCTCGTCGTGCTTCAACATCCTGCGCATGCTTCGGAAGATCTTCTGGTGGATCCCCACAGAGACCAGGAAGACCGTCACCCAGGCCCTCGTCACCAGCCGACTGGACTACGGCAACGCACTCTACGCCGGAACCACCGCCAAGATCCAGAAGAGACTCCAGCGCATCCAGAACGCCTCAGCCAGACTCATCCTCGACATCCCACGACACAGCCACATCTCCGGACACCTAAGAGACCTGCACTGGCTCCCGGTCAACAAGAGAATCACCTTCCGCCTCCTTACCCACGCACACAAAGCTCTCCACGACCAAGGCCCGAGCTACCTCAACAACCGAATCAACTTCTACGCCCCCAAACGCCACCTCCGATCCGCCAGCCACGCCCTCGCCGCCATCCCACGCATCCGCAGAGCCACTACAGGAGGAAGGTCCTTCTCCTACCTGGCCGCCAAGACCTGGAACTCCCTCCCGGCCGACCTGCGCCTGACCCAAGACCACCTCTCCTTCAGGAAGAAGCTCAAGACCTGGCTGTTCGAGCAGTAGCGGCACCTCCCCCCCCCCCAAGCGCCTCGAGACCCTACGGGTAGGTAGTGCGCTCTATAAATGTCTCTGATTGATTGATTGATTGAGAATTTATGTAAAAGGATTTGTAGCCTCATAGAAATCAGAATGCAAGGTAAGAGCATCACTTGCGTACTGTAAGTTTTTATCATTTTGGCAATGTGACAAGCAGCGCATTGATATCAAAAGAATATAAAAAATAATATCAAAAGTAAGTGGCCAGTGTCATTAGGTGGCTTCTTCTTTCACTTAGATCAGTGTTCGGGTAGCATAACTCTGCCCTCAGCCTGCTATCCCGGTATGATATTTAAGCAAGCCTTTCTGCTTGTTAAACATATGTCAGACTACACTCTGTCCTTTTCTCTGCCAGCTTTTCAATCCCTCTCCTGCATTTAATAAAGCCCCTACTAGCTGGAAACAACTCAGTATTGTTCCTTTACGCAAAAACCAATCTGCGGACCATTCAGCCTTATCTAAATATATCTATAAACTATCTTCAAGATCCTAGAAAATATGGTGAACAACTAGCTATCAGGCTTTCTGGTAGCTAATGGCTTACTGGGTAATTCTCAGTGCGGATTTAGACCCTCCTTCAGCACCAAAATTACTCTAATTTCCATTCTGGGAGAGGAGTTGGCCTAACGGCTAGGGCGGATGACCTCGAATCTGGGGAACTGGGTTTGAGTCTCGGCAATGACGCTGAACATTCTGTTGTTCTGGGCAAATCACTTAATCTCCCCGTGCCTAACAAAACTGAATGTGTCCTCATGTAATGCAACTGGTGCTATGTAAAGCGCTCTGATACCCGATTCGGGTCAAGTTCGCGCTATATAAAACTCTGTAAAATAAATGAAAACATTCTTGACAATGGTGGGTTTGCCACACTAATTTTATCACACCTATCTACAGCATTCGATACAGTCTCTAATCCTCTTCATCTTGAATGTCTCCTTAGACTTGGGGTCAGTTATAACGCTCTTAAATGGTTTAAATGTTTTATAGCTACCTGAAGACAGTTGATTTATTTACACCCTTCACTTCTTAGACCATATAACCTTAAATACATGATCTAACAGGAATTCTCCACGAGCCCTACATTTTTCAATTGCTACATTACCCCTCTAGTGCATCAGGCATAAACCTACAGTTTCACCAGTAATCTCATGCAGACAATACTCAACTAATCCTCTTGATCAGTGACAACCCTGTATTTACCCAGGAAGAAAATAAATCCTGCCTGCTAGCAGTGTCCTCCTGGATGAAAAAGAGGTGTCTAAAACTCAACCCTGAGAAAAACAAAAATTCTTATCCTTGGCAGAGCTAACACAAGCTAATCTCTGGCCTGGTCCTCAGCTCACATCCCATACATACTACAACAGCCAGCAACCTCAGCATACATTTTGACAATGCTCTTTGCTTTGCTCTCCAAATCAACACACTTTCACAACCTGGTTCACACTTCTTAAACCTCTAAGGAATTTTTTTTAGATATATTGCACGTTAGCAACCTAAGGTCTTTATTCTGGTCCCTATCACTGCCCCCCTTGACTATGGAAATATTCTCCACTTCAGACTACCCTGATACCTAACTCACCACCTACAGCTCATTTCAAATCTGGAGGTTACACTGGTTCTTGACATCCCAAGACATCACCACATCACTAGACATCTGATAGAACTTCGCTGTCTCCCAATCAAAAAAATAAAATAATATGTAGGGCCCTGACCATCACTTTTAGAGAAACCGGCAATAAAGGACATACTTGTCTCCAACAGTTGTCCCATCATTTCTCCCCTGGCAGTTCTCTTACATCATTGGGTGCCAACCTCGTGACATCCGAGTAGAAAAATGGGCATTCCTTTGCATACCTAGCTGCTAAACACTGGAATTAACTTCCTAGAGAGCAATGTCATAATAATTCCAAATTTTTATTCTACAAGAAACTAAACATTTTGCTCTTTGCATTTTAACTAAAGCTCTTTGCCTTTCCTGTGAGCCAGAGCACTGGGACACCCTAGTAAAGGAGTTGTTGACTTTATATAAATATGACATTCTTACACTTAACAGTGGGAATACATATACCATTTGTTAATATGACTTGAATTTCTCGCCATTTTTTTGCTTCCAAATTTAAGCCACTGTACAGTAAAGAACATGTTTTGCAAAATGACATAATATGGGTAATCCCAAATTCAGAGTTGTTCAAATAACCACTGTTCCTAAACTCATTATCTAGGAGGCATTTAAAAATGCATAGGGTTCCTTCATGCCCATTTTCGTTCGTGAGATGTTTATGATATGAATTGAAGCAGTTAGTATATAACGAAAAATAACTATGGGCCAGATGTATAAAAAGAGCATTTTGCGATTCCCAAATAGCGATTTTTACTGAATCGCTATTTGGGACTCGCAAAATGCTATCCATGTAGGAATCTGAAACGTTTTTGCTATGCTTTAATATTACCTAGTAGCAAATTGGTAAATAGCGAATCGCTATTAGGTAATATAACTCCATTCGTTCCTATGGGCCAAAAGTCCCATCAAAACCTTTGTTGGCGCCAAGTTTAGTAAAGAAACATTTATGCTTTCTTGCACAGCACTTTTATCACCCTCTTAAAAAAACCTAAATGTTGCTAGTTTATCGGTTTTCTACAGGGGAATCCACAAACCATGGGCACATTGAAAATCTCCAATATGACACAAATTTGCTTGGATACTTGGCCTGAATCCTGTTTGTAGGAAAAAACCGTAAGCAGGCTTAACTGCTCAATGCTCCAAGCACTAGAAAAGGGCTCAGCACTAGGACAGAAAAGCCACGGCAGCTAAGGGGTTGAACATATCATTATAACATATCTATTTCCCTTAAGTTTTTATATATAGGTGACATTAACTGTTACAATGAGATATGAATGATCGCAGTTTTAGGCCTTCATGTTTGCCCCATCCCAGGCATTTATGAGTCGAATGTTTCTTGTGTGAGAACACTTCATTAATCAGTCAATATTGTGTGCGCTCAGTATAATCTGAAGATGTGACGTTTTATTACACAATTGTACATAAAATGGCCTCACACGTTGACGAGCTCAAGAATTTGAGAAAATGGTAAATGCATGCTGTACTGAGGCTTTATTATATTTGTAATAGTAGCAGTAGTAATACTAGTAATATTAGTATTGCTATTAGTATTTTCTTTTATTACTAGAAAAAACATATTCATATTAGTAATATTAATAATATTATTACGACAATTGTTACTATTATTATATTATATATTAATACTAGTGATACTAGGAATAATATTATCCACGTTAGGAATATTGAGGGAAAGTAATAATGATACGAATAATAATATTAATAATAATAATAATTATAATTATGATTATGATTATTGTATCAATAGTGTTGCTTGCATTATATTGTTATTATTTGTATTATTATTATTATTATTATTATTATTAGAAGAAGAAGAAGAAGAAGAAGGAGAAGAAGAAGAAGAAGAAGACGTCGTTGTAGATTAATGTGCATTGACATATCACCAACAAATAATATGACAAAACTGAAGACCCTGGAAGAGTTGCCTTCATATTAAATACTTTTTCACCCGAATCTATCAGACAATGGATTAAAACATACACATGGGTTCCAATGATCGAGCATTTGCTGTGGTAATTCTATAATTAACATGAGTGGTAATTACCTTTCCATACATCACTGACTCCTTCTGTTTCTTTTTTGGGGTTGTTGATATCCCTCTCATGTGGTATTTAGGGCTGCCACCGCCCTTTGACTCGATGCTCGTCACACCGAGAAGTCCTGAAGACTGCAAGCCACACACCTTGGAAAGAAGGGCAAGATTAATATTTCCAATGCTGAAAGTGGGAGTGTTTCTAGCTATCCAAGCATTACAGCAGTATCTGCAAAGATGCACCAGCAATAACAGCTTCAAAAAGATAGGAAGCTGTGACCCTGTTACTACTTTATTGCAGTTTCTATGGCTACATAGGTTACCTTGGCATCTGACATTTTCCTCTAGCAAGGTTGTTTGTTTGTCAAGTCACTGCAATGTTGAGTAATCACAGACTGTGGATCCAGTACCAACGTTTTTGGCAATAACATGTGGTATCCATCCATAGTTTAAAAGAAGTGCTTAATTTGTAAAATACATAAGTGTTAGGGCCCTCATCTGCCCGCCACTGCAGCTTGCATCACACATTGCCCTTTCCAGCGCTGCCAATGATAGTACTCACACAACTACTAACCATCACACCCTACAAGTGTGACAATCCAGACTATTCCATGCCCCAATAGCTATAATAGCTTGAACAACAGGTTAGAGCCATTTTTAAGGTATATTTAAATTGTAAACAACTATTGTTGTGGTCATCTCAAAATCAGACAAACTGTACCACCATATGGCAGACTGTCATAAGTGCCGTTGTTGACAATTAGTTGCCAGTGCTGGGCACCGGAAACCACTGGTTCAACTAAACAACGTTTTAAACTTAGGCTCAAAGTTTTGCCAGGCCAATAACATATATATGATATTTAAGTCCTCCGTCACACATTCACACATCTCTATCCCCCACCTGAGGAACATCTATGATTTAATAACTGGTCCCACAAATGATGATGTGGCAGTGAAAAACATTGCTCGTAAAGAAATCACTATAATTATTTACGGAAAATCGCAGTTTGTGACATTAGTAGGATGGGCTCTTTTTAGCATGTCTAAATTAATGATATTGCTCACATCTGGCTGGAAAAGAAACTTTAGTTTTGGTAGATAGTTATGCAACTATGGTGATATTAACTTAAGGGATGTAGATCAGTTATCGAAATTAATCAGAGATAGTAGCAGTGTAAACAAGAATTGAAATACAATATTCTTGCAGGTCCCGGGAATGAATCCATCCTTTAGCAAGGAACACTCTGAGCCGTGTACACATCTACCACAGCACTACTTTGATAAAAATACATACATACATGTGAGCACAAACACACGTATACACGTCAAATTAACACAAACACAGAGCATATTTGCTTCCACTCTAGACAATTCCACTCCCTCTATTCAATGCACTAATCATCACAGGAAACATCGTTTACAACGCATGCGATACATTGCATGCCGTTACAATGCAAGTTGTTACAATGATGCATTGTTACATCGCATGCTATTACAACGCAGGTCGTTACAACGCCTTGCTGTAAGGGGCAGAAGGTGTTGGATTTATTGGATTTTCAATCCAGCACCTTCACTACTGTTGCACACACTGGAGTTGGAATACTAAATTATACTATTCCAAACTCCAGCGCCCCCCCTACAGCAAGTCGTTGTAACGATTTGCGCTGTAATGTCATGCGATGTAACAATGCGTCATTGTAACGACTTGCATTGTAATGGCATGCGTAGAAAACGCATACATTGTAACGAGTGCTATTCATTCATCACCATCTTATTTGCATCTTCCACAACACCAGGTTCCCAGTTTACTTCTTTGAGAGTGCTGATACTTTTCAAACCTAGGTTTTTGACAATGACTTGCACGATATCTTTATCACTAAATCATGGCTACTGTACCACCTAAACATCTTTGGACATTCTTGACACATCAGCCACTCTTGTGGCCAGCTACAAGCTAGACCTAATGTTCGCTTCTCCCAGTTTGAGGAGAGTCGCAGACTAATTTCTGGTTTGATTAAACCGTTCAGATTTTATTTAATGTTACATTCATCACTGTAACCAAGGCAATACATCCGTCTGCTCCTTCTTTTAGGATGCCAATCTGGAGCAAAGTCAATTACGCTGTCACCTTAAATGACCTTGCTGCTATCTCATAACTGCCTTAACTCAAGCAATCTTAATTCTCTATTAGGCCTTTTTAGGTCTTGGCTGGCATTAGCAGCGCGCATGCGCTGCATCGCCATGCAAGACTTTTGGAATCAATTCGGTTTGCGAAGTTCACTTTCGGTTCCGTCCGTAATTGTCATTGGTGTGCGTCATTTGATGTCACCAATTATGCCAAACGGGGTGTACTGATTGTTCAGGAGGCTTTTTAGTCCCTCCTGGTTACCACCCAGTCCGTGTTTGGCCCCGCCCACCGGGAATTGGATCTTTTATGGGTGGATTTACACTCTTTCCTTTAAAGGACAGTAAGCACTTTTTTTTTCATTTGCCGCGCCGTCCACATGCGTCCACATGCTTGTTCTCTCCGACTGTCTCTTGCTTTCTCTTTCTTTCGCCTAGTCCATGTTGCCTCCATTCTCTCTCCCTTTCCGCAGCTGCAATCCTTGGACGCCGATTTCAAGGCACGAACCCCGGCCTGTGGCTACACCTCCTTCGCAGCCCCAGGGACACGTCCGCCCAAGCCATGTCCTCGGCCCGCTTCGACTTGTCAGACCGCTAAAACATTTTTGTTTTAAACATTAAATATTGTCACCCACGCGTCTTGTTTTACCCGTGATCTGGGGAGAACTAACCGATGGTGACAGAGGCCTGGACAGAGATGTGAAGAGAGAACCATCAAAAGACACTCCTACCCTGCCTGCACCCGCCCCTTAGATGCCAAGAAGCCCCATGGCATGTGTAACTCCAAGCTCAGCTTGGGATGTGTCTTTAGGAAATAGTACACGTTATTTTCAGCCCATACATACATTGTTGCGCGTGGGACTACAAGTACCAGAATGCAATGGGCAGGTCTGCTGAGACGCCAGAAGGCGTCAAACATGGGATGGGTTGGGATGGAAGTGGTCCACATCAACCTTTAACCCCTCGCAGATCTCTGGTGCAGACCCCCTCTCCGCCTCAGCCTCACAGCGCCCTCCTCGCAGCCCACGCATCGCATGTCACAGAGCCCATGCAGATGTGCCGTTGTCTGTGTCACTCAGCTGGCTGAGGTGTGAAATGGGGCCTGGCAGGGCTCGCACTCGCCTCTTTGCCTCTGTCCCAGTTCCCCATAATTACACTTCCGAAGTGCTCACCATCTGTAGGGAAGATCAGATTCTGACAAATGCAGTGGGCCCTCTTCGTCGTTGTGTGTGTGTGTGTGTGAGGGAGAGGGGAGCTGGGGGTGCTGTGGCCACACGTCCCCCGGCTCCTTCCAGTGCTTACATCAAGCCCATTAGCGAAGCTCTCCTCTGCTGGGGTTTGTAAATTGTTGAAAAGGGGAGTTGAATCCCAGGGCAGGCCTCGTTCTGTGCTCTGCCTCGCTTCCTTCCCTCTCGCTGTGTCTGATTGGCTGTCGTGGGACGCGAACTGCAGAAATTAGCTAGGGTCAAACTGCAGGTCCAGTTGCGTGCATCAAAGCTGGGGCGCCTGCACCAGGGAAATGCTTTCAGTGTGCTTGAGACAAATTATTATTTGCGTCAGTCCAGTAACAGTAGAAGCCTGGCCAATGGCAAAGTCGGGTCTGCTGCCACACCTGGTTATAGTTGCCACGTATACTTGACCAGCCCTAGTTTATTGTTTAGCCAACAGCAAATGTAATCTCTGTAAATACTTACAATGTTAAAAATAAACTACAAGCCCCAGAATGCAGTATGTTCGACAAACGCCAAAACTAGCTTAAGACGTTATCATGGCATGCCACAGTAGTTAAATTATGCTAGAATCAACCTCGTATTCCAGACTTTCCTTTCAGAATGTGCTCTCTTTCTTGCGCCTGTACAAAGCAACCAGTGAGGACCGAGACCTCCGTGCACAGCTTATGGCACAGAGGGCAGGGGGTCTCAGCCATTGGCTTCTGTGTCATTCACATGTTAATCAGCACATGTAACGCTAACAGGATTAGGACCTTCTGTCCCATGACTGCAGGGAGCGGGACCAGTACTCACGGGTGCTGGCTTACAACCCCATAGCAGGAAGCACGTGCATGTAATGGTAGGAAAGTGTGACAGCATTGGGGGAGGGGGGTGTTCGGGGGGAGCGGTGTCGATGTGCATTTGTTGTCATTAGTTGGACAGTCCATGTAGGTGGTCACCTGTTGGGTTTCAGAGACCGTGCCATGGTTTTGGATTACCAAGGCATCCTAACTGGTTGCAGTGTCCTGGAGAATACACGATCCCTTGGCACAGAGCGGGGGTCCCTGGACTTGTCCCTTAGAGGTTTTATCCCTCACTTACTGGTGCTCAGGGTGGGAAACAGTTGGAAGATCCTGATAGTGACTGGTGCTGGGGAGTAAACACTTCATTGAGTGGCCTTAATCTAATGTACCTGTGACTCTGCAGCGATGGCCTGGAGGGCCACTCAGGCTGTACTGTGTCACAAGCAACCCTCATCCACTCTTTGGCTGTCCTATGAGCTCCGTGGCTTCAGTCACTGGTGAAGACACCAGAAGAGCGCAGTTGCCTCCTGACCTGCACACGGTCGTGGGAGCAAAGCCAGTGTGTGATGGGCTCTGGTGCTGCTGCAATTTAAAAATACCCTCAAGATCCTCAAGCACTGGATACTCTTCAGAGCTGCCCTTAACCACTACCACCACATCCTGAAAAACACCAGGAAGACCACCCAAGCCACCTGCAAGAATGACAGCTCCAACAACAGCAAGGAACTTTTCAACATTGTCAAGAAATTCCCCACCCCTTCAGCAACAGAAAATAACATCCCACCCTGGCAAGATATCTGCAACGCCTTGAAAATGCAATAGGTCTCGCCTTTGATTAAGTTAAAGCCATTTGCTTTGCTAATGGTATTGTATAGCAAAGCAAATGGCTTTAATAAAAGGCGAGACCTATTGCATTTTCAATGCTTGTTTACCTAGCGGCTGACAACATTTCTAAAACACTGAACCCCTTCCAAGATTAAAATTAAACAGTAGTTTATTGCCTCCATCATTAGGAAAAGAAAATAATGTAAATTGACAACTTCAGTGGCAACTGAGTAACTCTTATTTTGGAACTGCTATTGAAATCTAAAAATAGCTGCCACGGAAAAATACATCACTATATTACCTCACAGATTAGACTTGCATTCAACTCCAGGTGTAATAGGATTACGAGACAAAATGACAGTCTTCCTGAGCAAAAAGATTACTGAACTGTATGATAGCATCCAAGCTTCCACTTACCCCTTTGTGCCCTTGTAAAAGCCTCTCTTATCATAGCTACAGATAGGGAAGCTTGTATCACAGCTACTTTTTGACATTAAATCCTCCTTTCAAGATGATCTTTGGCCTGATTTAGCTGTTTATCATCTTGTACCTGTCACTGTTCCAACCATTTTATATGGAATGATACCCTGTTCCGTGAAGGGATGGGCTGTGAACAGCCTCATACAGATTACCTCCTCTAATTTGTCTGAGTAAAATTTCTGTTACTCACGCATAATCTAGCGTAATTAAGCATTACACTTGTTAACCTTAATTCTTTAAATGATGTTATCTTGTTACATCACACAAATACATGGCACTCACAGCAAGAATTTAGTGCAAGCACATAGAAACAATGAGAATGACAAGAATGCGTCATGGTGTCCAAAAATAATTAAATGATGCATTTTACGCTACAATATTTTGCCAAATATCAATTTAGCATTTTGTGTAATTATTACGTGTAATTTTTCCAGAATTTCCAGCTATTACCCATATGCAAATTACTCGAGATTTGCACCCCTACTCTTAAACGTTCACTACTGGGTCATCATGCCACTTCTTGCTGCAGAAAAGATTGTGAAGAAGGTTCTGCCTAAATGCTACCCAATCTTCCATTTTTCCTGACTCTTCTTAGGCTGGATTAAGGCTGGTTAGGTGTACAGAGATTGGCCTTGTTGCAGACCTCGATGACCTCCGACTGCTGCATGAAGAGGACTGTTCAGCAAGATCAGTTCTGTTGGATCTGTCTGCTGTGTTTGATATAGGTAATCATATAATTATAATTGTCCTTTTGCCCTCAAATGTCATCACATGGATGTTATTTTGCTGATTCATACAATTTCTGGCAGACCACTTTCAAGTTAGTTACCCTCCAGCAATTCAACTTATGCCACTTTTTAATCACTAAGGGGCAGATTTATGTTTCGTGGCGCATCCCTGCAAATCAGCAGGGATGCGCCAGGAAAGATGCGTCACGCAAGTTTACCCTTGCGCCACCACAGATGCGCAGCATTTACAATGCAGCACATCGTGGCGCAAGGATAAACAGATGCGTGACGCATCTGATGGCATAAGGGCGGCGCATTGCTGGAGTCGTGTCGCAAGCACGACGCAACTCCAGCAATGCTCAGGGGCTGCCCATACCTAACATGCTGCGTCATGCCTTACGCCTGCTTCAAGCAGGCGTAAGGTTTTGACGCAGCAGCGTCGGAAAAGTGACTCAGTGAAATCTTGTAGATTTCACTGCGTCACTTTTCCGAGGCTTTTTCCGACGGAACGCCCACCCTGCATACATTAAACCTGGCGCAGGTTTAATGTAGCACAGGGCTTTACAACGTGACGCATCTCCCTAGATGCGTCACGTTGTAAATAAGGCGTAACATGGCGCATGGTTTACGCCGCCACTGCATCACAGAAGTGACGCAACGGCGGCGTAAATGTCTCGCAAAGGGCTTGTAAATCTGCCCCTAACTTTTCTTCTATTCGTTTCAGTGTCTTCTGGCTTCCCTGCTATACAACTTCTTGCTTCTGTGCCTAAATCCAGCTCCTCAAGGTTATTTTCCTACAGTGATCAGTCACTGCTCAACTTGCACATGAAACAATTCTCTAGCAACATCATCAATGGCTTTAGTGACTGTCTATTAGCCTTTCATCATTATACAAACCAAAACTTTTTGACATTCAGATTTGTCATGATTGTGTAAGTGACACTACATTGTTGGATAATGCCCTCTACTTGTTACTTAATAAGCAAGATCGTGTAACTAATAAGCGTGACACATTAGCCAGGAATACAGGAATACACTGTCATTTTGGCTGTTCCTTTACACCGTAAGAGATTTCCAGCAGATTCAAAACATAACCATAAGGCTCACCTTCAGACTTCAAAAGCAAAATATCAGAAAACCAAGGGGCAGATTTACAAGCCCCTTGCGCCACTTTTGTGTCACTTTTAACACGGGAAAAGTGACGCAAAAGTGGCGCAAGGGGCATGTAAATTTGCCCCCAAAGATCTCTTCATTGGTTACCGATTACTCATTAAGTCTGTTCAACGTAAACTGTATTGCACATCATGACATTTGTGTTAGGAGCCATTACATTATCCAAGATAAAGTTTCTCTGTCCTTACCCAGCTATTCTGCTAAGTGAATGTAATATTCTCGTCATCTCTAAAGACCCTCTCCATTTTAACACGTCCTATAGCAACGAGGCTTATAGGAGTAACTTATCTCTACAAATACCAACCACATCAAATCATATAGTTATAGTTTTGTTTTGAAACATTTTGGTATTGATGGTGCTGTGCGATACCTAAATTAAAACCCCCCAACCTACCTGATACAACCATGACATCTCATTTATTCTTAGTGTATGCAAAAAAAGTCTGGTCTTAAAGCCTTCCAGTTGATAGCATTTCCTAGATGGATTACCTTTCCTGAAGACTTTAAAACATTGAAGAACTCCTGCCTTTCTGGAAGACTTTGAAATTTGTTTGGTTCTGGTCGCAGACATATATATTGTTTGTTGGTTGCCAAAAAATTCACGATTCCTAGAGCCACCAACTGAGCTTCAGCTTGTAAAGATATTTCATTGTGCACTGACCTTGCAACAGTTCATATGTTAAAATCTAAATAATAAAAAATGGGTATGAAAGAACCTGTGTATTTTTGAAATGTGCATACTGTGTTTAGCAAAAGTGAGTATTTATACACCTATGAATTTGGGACTACCCACACTATCATGTGATTTAGAGGGCATTTTGTAAAATGTGTTCTTTTTTGCACATAAACTAACATTGTTACATTTGGAATCCAAACATAGTGAGAAGTAAAATTGGCAATGACAATTGTTCTACTATTTTGTGTTTCCACGCTTCTGACAAACATTATATTTGTCAGGGTGAGCCTATCGCCCTTGACAGCAAGGCCCCAAATATGACATTAAGAAACCCAATTTTTGGCACAAATCCCCCATACCCTTTTTTGGCACTGTGGGCTGCTGCAGAATTTGGGGCCGGGCTTGGCTGCATCTGAGGGAAAGCTACCAAACCCAGAGATTTTTGATGATATGGGTAGCTGCTGAGTTTGGGCCCAGGCTAACCTGCCACGTATGGAAACCTACTATACCTAGGCATTTCTGAAAACTATTCACACAGGTGAGTCTAGGGTGGGGTGACGTGAGTGGATTCCACTTTGTTTCCTTATGCACAATACCCTCCAAACCTCACACTTTAGCTAAAATTGCACATTTTCCCACTTTTTTGTGACAGAAAGTTATTGGCTCTGCGGGGATCCTCAAAACTCCTACCACCCAGCATTCCCATACTTCAGAGAAAAATCCAACCCCACTTGTGTTGCTCGGCCTAGTGCCTGTACTAGGCCAACCAATGGAACAGATGAAACCAGGAAAGGTGCAAAGAACATATTTGCTTTTCCTGTGTGGCCATCAACAAGATCCTGACAGCTGCAAGTGATTGAAAACTAATATAACTACCAGCACAGAAATCAAAAATATTGAGAACAATACCAAAAAGTCACTTGTCAAAAAAGTCAATCAAGATTATTATTTTTTGTACAAATACAAATTAAATGCAAAGTTACAAAGAGCGATATAGTTGTCACGGGTAAACATTAAATTAAACTGAGAAAATTATAAGAACTTAACCAGGGAGCAGGGTTTTGAATTTAATATTGGAATATTACTGAAAATAGATAAGAAGGAGGAAAAGGCAAAGATTCAAGTTTAAACAATAGGGATTGTAAAAACTTAATGAACTGGATATTCACTGTGGATACAAAGTATGTTTAGAATATAATATGTTATTGTTATGGAGTTTTATAAATGGCAAAGGGTTAGGGAAGGATGTGATTATATTTAAAACAAAACAATAAAGAATTGTAATGTAAGCATAAACCCCCCAAAAATAAATCAATTCAATATTTGATGCAAGAACTTTAAAAAAATGACAGTTACTGAAGCAATACAAAACAAACAGTTTTATTTGCATTTTCGAATGATGAAAATGAGCATGAGTATTCCCGTGGCAGGCAGGAGCTCTTATACCTCAAATATATACATTAAGAGTGGGGATTTTGATCAGTGTTAACTCACTCTGCAGGCCTACTTATAAACGCCAAAAGGGTGGCCACCTTGACTGAATGGAGGAGGTTCCCTGTTTATAACACCCCTCCATTTTTTGCTATTTACACAAAGGACTTCATCCTCAAGTGCATGTTTTAAGGGACATGCCAACTTCACTAAATGATATATTAGATTTACTGTGCAAAGTTTTGAAGATGGACTCTTGACTTTCATATGTAGTGTAGAAGATTTCAACGGACACATTAAAAAATGTATTACCAAAGTTTCTTAATCAACAGCTGAATGGATCATACTTAAAATAGAGAGAATTGTTCTTATGTGGAAAATCACAAGTGCTTGAAGTATCATCTGACTATGCCTAGAAGGTGCCAGTTCATTGTGATGTTCCGCAAGGGTCATCCCCTCTCACACCATCTCAGCAAATGTGAAGGAGTTGAACTCTAAAGGTTGCAAATCGCATATGTATGCTGAGGATCAATAGATGAAGATAACTAACCCTCCCAATTCGCATTTCAGACCTTGATGTGATTTATATGGAACTGGGTGGGCAACAATGAATTAACATTGAATGCTGACAAAACAAAAGTAGTTGATATGAACAACAGAACAGACCTCTGGCTAGGCCCATACCGGCCTTCAGGAATGGGGCCCTTCTCTATTCCTATGCCACCTGGGACTGGTCACTGAAAGCAACTTATCTTTAAAATGTTCTCGTAGTTTCTGAATGTATTTTTGTACTCAGAATGTTTAAGGACATATATCTATTTCTTACAACAGATGGGTTGAAATCGGTGGTTGTGGAACTGACAAAAGCCTGACTGGACAGAGCCAACTTGCTGTCCAGGGGCATAGAATGTTCTCTTTCACACAGTCCTAAATGCTGCAACTGATTGTTCACTAATGCACCCAAGAGATCCCATACAGTGACCTTGTCAAAACTGCTCCACTGACTACCTGTGAAGTACTGAAAACAATAATAGACCCTGTGCATTTTTGTTTTGCCACTTTAAGGTTTAGCCTTGTCTTTATTGTCAAGTGAGTGAGTGGTATTGTGTGTTTCTACCCTTTGTTCTTCATCTGCACTTCTCTTGACAGTGCTGACATTTGTTGAACCCAGAGGAGGAGGTCACAGCTTTTCAGTCTGTGCCCCCAAACTCTAGAACACTCTCCCTGTCTCGCTTCGTGAAAGGACACAATTTTTCTCCTTCAGATGCTTCCTAAATGCATGGCTCTTAAAACAAGCCTGCTTTCATTAATTGCCCGTCTTCTGACATCGGCAGCCAGGACCCACAAGCCAATGGTAAAACAAATGGTGTATGTGCCGTTAATCAAGAAACTATTACAAACAGAGGCTAAAAACAGAGGGGCCGAGCTTCTGTTGGCTGTGATTTTCCTGTAGACAGATGTTCTGTCCCAGCTTGATCGGAACCCACGTGTTCGAGTAAGGGTAACAATAGGATTCAGCAGGGAATCTGGGATGGCCCAAATTATTTAACTTAATCAAAACTGGGATCGATCAAATACATTTTTACAATCAATAGTTTTTGATTGGGACGCTGTGCCCATTATCACTGCAACCCAGTGCTAATCTGTTTGTGCTCTCGCCTTCAAACATCACAAAATTGGCTTACATCTAATTGACACATTTAAATTACATGTACATCCCTACTAGATGGTACCACATATACCCAGGGCCTGTAAAAATAAATGCTTATAGTGGACCTGCAGCACTCATTGTGCTACCCGCTAAGGTATGTCTCAGACCTGCCACGGTAGCTTGTAGTGCAGATTTAAAGTACCATTTAAAATTAGAATATACACAACTGGCACATTTAATATACTTATGATTCCCTAGTAAATAGTACTACATTTACCAGGGCCTGCAAAATAAATGATACTAGTGGGCTACAGCACTCTTTGTGCCTCCCACTAAAGTAGTACTGAAAAACATGTCTAAGGCCCTGCCACTGAAGCCCATAGTGCAGTTTGAACTGTCATTTCAACCCATCAAAATGACCCTTTTACTAGGCTTAAACCTTCCTTTTTAATTCTTACAAGTCACCCTAAGGTGGGCGCTAAAGGTTCATTTGCCTGGCACCTTGGATTTAAAAAAAGTAAGACATGTGTGCTTAAGTTTTGCATGTCCTGGCTTTGAAAAACTAATAGGTTATAAGGCCTAGCTCTCTCATTGTCTAGCACTGGGTCACCTTATTACATTTAATACGTGCTAGCTTTGATTGGATTCAGATAGAAATATACTGTTTACAGTCAAATTAATTGTAATTTACAATCCTATTTAAGGATAAAGTCAGATTTTAAGTCACAATACTGAAAATGCCACTCTTAGAAAGTAAAAAAAAAATTTATATTGAAGGGTCAATCTAATATAGATTTCTATTCTTCCCAAGCTCACTTTTCTATTTAATGACAACATATTAAACATTAGAACCAGTGTCTTTTAGGAACATCCAGAGCAATATTAATAGTTTTATATGGGTTTCTAAAGGAGCAAGGATCGCTTGGAAAAATTAAGAAGGAAACTAAGAAAGGAAGGGCTACAACTTCCAGATGTACAGTTGTACTGATGGGCTTTCCAGCTTTTGGGATGACTTTAACTATGCCTGACTCATCAGGAAGAGGGTGCATGCTCCAACTAATGATCCTAAGTCATAACACAAGGGAGGGCTTTGCTAAATTTGACTCACCTAATTGGTTTTCAAAAGAAGTGTTTTCGAAACTGTGGGTCCTGACCCACTGGTGGGTCGCCAGTCGATTTTTGTTGGCTCGTGAAACTCCAAGCAATTTAAAAAAAAGATGCATTTGGGCTTGGACGTCGGAGAAAGATGGCGGAATACGAGTGAGCTCCGCTTGGAAGCAGACTACTCTAAACTCGTTTATGCCTCAAAAGCGGAACTTCTGAGAGCACCTGGTGACCTTTCTTCTATGAAGCGGCGGTGAGCCCAGCAACCGCGTTTCTCGTGCGATTCCTGCATTAATAGCCAGGAGCCTGCAGTGGTTAAATTCTCCTCACGGAGTCGCGAGCGTCCACCATATTGAATCGCGGCACTCGCGTTCCGTTTTTTATGCATGTAAAACCGCTTTTCTAATATGGCTTGTGTTAAGATGATGCCGGTTCACTGCTAAAGTCTACCAGTGACATATAATTGAGCAGCTCTTATTTCTTCCATTTTTCTTCATTGCCTGCTTGGTTTTTGTGGCAACTGACTTTGTTGTAGAGCCATGGAAGACTTCTTCATTATCTCTGGATATACTTATGTCAGCTGCATTAATGTCAGCCTGTTGCATCCTTTTCAGTTTCTGGCAGTCATGTGTATCTTTCATGAGGGAGAGCACCCTGATGCCATTGTTACATGCTGGATGCTGTTCCCCCTATTTTTTGAGGTCTCAGGGGTGAATGAATTTTTCTCTCATGTTACCACATATCATATGCCATATTTTTGTTGATGATGGCATTTCTTCACACTGAAACAATATTGAAAGTCTCTCTATTTTAGCTTCATTTTATACAGAAGTTCTCTGCAGTGCTTTTATTCATCCCAACACTTTTGACTTATTTTGGATAGTTTTTCACTCCTGCCTCCTTTTTTCTTAGTGTATGGGTCGCATTCGTCCGTCCACATTTCAAGATGGCAAATAACCGTCTCACCCCCTCTAGACCATCCTCCTCAGGTGCCAAACCAAAGAGACCAAAGAATGACCCAACTTCCCCCATTCATACCTCCCAAAATCCCGTTCTGAACTCCATTTTAGAGGAGGTTCGCGGTCTTCAACCATTTATGGTCACTACTAATGAAAAGTTAAAACGAAGACCGCTGGCTAGTCATGGAGGGCAAGGTATTGGAGCTTGAACAACTTGTTGGGGATCTCCATGATGTCTCTACTAAAATTCCATTGTTAGAACAAGAAATTCATAAACTCAAACTTCACACCGAAGATTTGGAAAACCGCAATCGAAGGAACAATCTTCGCCTTTATGGTCTGCCGGAAAATATTGAAGGTCCAGATATGTTGTAATTTCTGAAAAAGTTCCTGCCGGACCTCTTAGATCTTCAATCTTTATCTCCTCTCAACCTATAATGGGTGCATCGTTTGGGTCGTATTCAACCTAACTCCAACAAACCTCGTGGTATCATCATGCTTTTCACTGAGTTGATGCATGTCCTGAAAGCAGTTAAATCCAAACGACGCCTTACATGATCAGGTCATAATATTTTTATCTCACAAGCTGTTTCAAACGCAACTAATGCATGCCGTAAAGAATTCTTGGCTCTTCGTCCCCAAATGAGACAGTTGAACATTCGATGTGGCATTCTTCATCCTTGTCTCTGCAAAGATACTCATGAAGGAAGGTCACGTTCTTTTGATGATCGTGCTAAACTGAAACTCTTTCTCATTATTATTTTTCCTCGAAATATGGAAAATTAATGGTCTAGTACTCTCTTAGACTTTACTTGATAGTTGATTGTTGTTGCTTCTATAATTGTATTTTTACCTTCGTTTTCTTACTTGTTCTTCCTCTATATTATTTCTTATTTCCTCAAATATTATTTCCGCAAAAATTCTTTCTACTTTTTCTTCCCTCTACCCTGTATTTCGTACTACGATTATTCTTTTACATTTTACTGAGGCTTATCCTTATTTATTTGTTCGTGCCGCTGTCCTTGTTTTCTGTCGTCACCTTGTCCCTCTCATCCTTGTTGCTCATTTTCCTTCAGATCTGGATTTTTTTCCTTGATCTTTTTTTTTCTCTTTTTTCTGTTTTTCTGTTTTTACTCTCTTCTTTTTTCCTACTATCTTCCTAGTATCTCTCTACCTTTTTCCATGGTGCATTTTCAATATCACTTAAGTGTCTTTCATTATATTCTTTCTGGTGCTTATTTTTCTTTATTTTGTTCTTTGATGCTTGTGCCTATTACCGTTAATTGTTGTTGTACTTTTTGCTTTCTGTATTCATCTAACATATGGTGTTTATTTACTTTTAGTTTTCCTGAAGTGTATCACCTCCTTTCATGTCTTACCCTACCTTCCCTCCATTATGTGTAATGTTGTCACGTGGAATGTTCGTGGTCTTGGAAACCCAGTCAAAAGACAAAAGGTATTTTCTCATTTGTCTAAATTGAACTCTCATGTCTCATTTATTCAAGAAACGCATTGAAATGATGTAGAATCACTTAAATTGAAAAGACAATGGGTGGGTCAAGTTGTTTATTCTCCAGCTCCTAATCGGAAAGGTGGTGTAACTATTCTATTTCATGAATCGATTCATGCACAAATGTTATCTTCGCAATGTGACAGTGATGGACGTTGGGTAATGGCTAAGGTTGTTATACAAAATAAAGAACTTGTCTTGCTGAATATCTATGGCCCAGTTAAACCAGAGCAAGATTTCTGGAATAACATTAAGATCTTACTATCTTCTATTGATGGTTCAAATATTATTGTTGCTGGGGATATTAATCAGTGGTTAGATCCATTTTCGGATACACAATCCAACTGTAAATTTAACCCTGATAAAACTCATAAATCATTTCAATCTGCCATTGCCTCTCATTCATTATATGATGTTTGGAAGACCTGTAACCCTGATACCCTTGAGTTTACTATTTTTTCTAACGTTCACCATACTTGTTCTATAATTGATTATATTTTAGTTAGTAAACCTCCACTCCCATCAATTCAATCCTCTGAGATTGGATCTATTTTTATTTCTGATCATGCCCCTGTTTTTTATACCCTAGATCTCTCTTTGAGTTCTCCTAAATTTGGGAGCTGGAAACTTAACAATTCTATGTTGTTAGACATTACTTTTGTTACTGAAGCTACTACTTTTAATAATGATTTTTTTTACTATTAACAACCCTTTGCATTCCTCCATTTCTAATAACTGGGATGCCTTTAAGACTTCCTTTGGTGCTTTTGCTATTTCCTACTCATCAAAAAAGAAGAAAACTGCTAAAGCCAAGTATGTCACTTTACTACAACAACTCAAACTGTTTGAACATAATTACTTTTCCTCTAAATCTCCTTCTGCTCTTCATGAATTGATTAAGGCCAAATCTGCTCTCAACAAATTTGCCACGATTGATGCATGTAATGTTGTTCTTAAAATTAAGTCTAAATACCATGGCGGTCAAAATAAAGCTGGTAAGATGTTGGCCAATCACTTAAAAATTAAATTTGAGCATAAAAGTATAGGTCCTATTTTAAATGAATCCACTAATAATTTGGCATCCTCTGATGAAGATATTGCTTCTGCATTTCAGTATTATTATCAATCATTATATACTGATGATACGAATCCTCTGCTCAAAATTTCCATACTTTTTTTCTGGCCTCCCTAGTCCTCCTTTGCTTCCAGATAAATTTGACTCATTAGACAGTGAGGTCACTCTTCAAGAAATAATGGACGCCATCAAATCCTTAAAAAAATCGAAAGCACCAGGTCCTGATGGTCTTTCTGTTGAATGTTTTTCTACTTTTTCCTCTATTTTTGTGCCCAAACTTCTGACCCTTTTTAACTCATTCATTTTTGACTCTAAAGCATCTGGTTTGTTTATGGAGGCCTTGATTGTCCTTATTCCCAAACCAGATAAGGATCATTCCCTCTGTAAAAAATATTGCCCATTTCACTAATCAATTATGATTGTAAGATATTTGCTAAAATCCTCGCCACTCGCCTTGAGAGTATAATCCCACTACTGGATCAAACTGGTTTTGTTGGGGGCAGATTGGCTTCGGACAATGCACAAATGTTTGCTAATGTTATCTCATTCGGAAAAAAGTGCAAATCCCCACATGCAGCATTGTCTTTAGATGCTGAAAAGGTCTTTGACCGTATAAACTGGCAATTCATGTTCAATACGCTCAAATGGTTTGGTTTTGGTCATAATTTTATTTCTTATGTCAAATTGTTATATTCTTGTCCACGTGCTAGTATTTTTGTTAATAATCATTTTTCTAAATCTTTCCCGTTATATAGAGACACTCGCCAAGGTTGTCCCCTATCGCCATTGTTATTTGAATTGTGTCTCAAACCTTTCCTTGAGCGTATTCAAATTAATTCAGGTATTTCTGGCTTTTCACATAATTCTTTAGAAACCAAACTTTCAGCTTACGCTGATGATATCCTGGTATATATGTCTGATCCTAATTCCTCCCTCCCACCCTTTTTGGATGAAGTTCGGCTATTTTCTAGTGTGTCTGGATATAAGTTGAACTTTTCAAAAACAGAAGTCTTACCCTTAAACTCTCTTTGTTATCAATATATGTTTAATAATACTAATTTTACTTGGTGCCCCACAAAAATTAAATACCTTGGTATTTGGTTTTCCTCTACTTTATCTACCACCATTAGTAATACGTTTAACATTCTAATTACCAAAATACAATCACTACTTCTTTCTTGGACCCCTCTTTAATTGTCCTCGTGGGGTTGATTAAACGCTATTAAAATTATGATTGTACCCCATGTCCTTTTTACACTATCCATGCTACCTTTTCGAATACCTACTTCATATTTTTCACAAATCAACTCTATTTGTACAAAGTTTTTATGGAATAATAAACACCCCCGCATTGCTTTTATGAACTTAAACGTCCCAAAACAGAAGGCGGTGTACGTTTTCCTGCTTGTAAATCTTATCATTCTGCATTTTTAATTTGTCAATTATTTTTCTTTGACTCATGATTTTGCTGATACCCCTATCCCTCGTTGGATTGTTTTTGAGCGCTCCTTGTTAAAAGACTTTTCTTTTCGTGATATAATATATATGTCTAATTGTTCCTTCTAATCAGATAATCCTATTTTAAAATACTCCTAACAATTGTTATATAATATTTTTTCTCATGGTTTAGATACATAGCAATGTTTTTTGTCTTCCACTATTTGGAACAACAAATTTATCAAATATAAACGTAAATCATTTTATTACAAGCATTGGCAGGAGAAGGGAGTTATTTTTATCCATCAATTAATCCAACATATTTCTGTTATTTCCTTCCAGGAATAACAGTCACAATATAATTTGCCTGATTCATTTATTAATTAATACTTTTTAATATCAACAGCTTTGCAGTCTTATTTATCTTTCAATAATTTCCCTTTAGCCTCTCCATCACTCACTTCATCCTCACCGTTATATAGTGTTTCTCAAGAGCATAGGCCTAGGGCTGCTTTAATTTATACATTGTTGTTATCTCATGCTACTGAACGACCTAAATCCCCTGTTGAATTACTCTGGGAATCTGACTTATCTATGACACTCTATCTCTTCTTGGGATAAATTATGGCTCAAGCTCTTTAAAACTTCTATTGCCGCACGTATTACTCAATCCCTTTACTTTACTTATAGTAGAGCTGTTATTACCCCAGTTCATATATCCAAGTTCTCCCCTACTTCCTCATCCCTTTGTTGGTCTTGCCTTGAAGCTACTGGGACTTTACTTCCTCAATTTTATGATTGTTCGAATGTTTTAAAGATTTGGCAATCTATTTGGTCTAAGTGTATGAAAATATTTCAATGTAATATTCCTTTAACAAGACAAAATGTTTTTCTTGGTTCCTCCTCACCTGATTTTGATATTTCTAATCATATTACTCTGTTGTTTGATTTATTTATTGCTATAGCCTTTAAAGTGATTCTGTCCTGTTTGAAAGATAACTCTAAATTATTATTATTAACTTGGTGGAACTTTGTTTGCGATGAACACAGAATTTGCTACTGTTTCTTCTTTTTCTCTCTCTCAGAAAATTAAATCCGACCTACTTTGGCTACCCTTTACTTCCTATCTTTCTACACATGCACCTGCATCTTAATTCTTTACTCTTTCTCAATTTCTAATTCTCTTTATTCCTCTTCTTTTTCTCTTCCTTTCTTTTCTTCTTCTCTTGTTCTCTCATCTCCTCTTCTGAATTTCTTGCTCATATTTTGCTCTTTAATTCATTGTTGTACTTTATTCATAATGTGTTCATTTGAAAGTCATATGTTCTCTTTTTCTGAAAACTTAATAAAAATTATTAAAATAAAAATGCATTTAAATCCTGTGTTTTTCTTGTCACATTTACTACTCTTCAAAGCCAGATGTCAAATGTCAGGCTATGTCTTTCAACAAAAATGATGCTTCTTGTTTAACATGTGGATTGGTGTTTCCAAATTCTTTTAACTTTGCATTTAGAGAAAGAAAAGTAAAGTGAATTATGTGACAGTTTTAATTAGGGAAGGCTGGAGGATGTCATGTTTGTAACACACAAGCACGCGTAAATATCTGTAAAGGAACTATGCACATTCAGCAGCTAGGAAAGCAAAAAAGAAGCACATTTTTTGTAATTGTGCTGAAAACAAAGAGTTTAATAGGATTTTGAAAATTCAAGACACTGTAATTGGTCAGACACAAATGATAAATATTCATAGAAACCCAATTTCAACAAATTATCATTTGTAAGTGATATAGTTTCATTAAAAAAACTGCATGTCTGTGCAAATTTAGTGGCCATTTCAATGGAAAATGTGAATTTTGTAAATGACAGTGCGCTACCACACACTTCTATTCTGCAGTTCTTGTAAAGTACATAGCTACCTGGAGGCCTTCCAGTACTAGAACAGGTCCTCACAAAGCCAGTTTACCAACCAGACTAAGAAGTGAAAAGCCATGTTTTCATAGCCTTATGAAAAGATAACTCATTGGACAGCTGGCGTAGCTCCAGGGAAAAGGCATTCCAGAGTTTGCAGGCTTGATAGGAAAAGGACCTGTCTCCCCACGAGATCTTCTCACACTGGGAACCTGCAGCAAATGGGCAGAGGAAGATCTGAGTGACCTTCCAGGAACGTATGGGTTAGCTAGCAATCTTAACAGAGTAGGACCTCTATTGTGACAAGCCCTGTCATGATCCTTTAGCCTATACACTCTACTCCTGGTAAGATATGGGTGCCCCGTGGTTTTGCTTACCCTATGGTTAGCTGATTTCAGGAACATCGTCACTCATGCCATCTATTTCTGCATTGACAACTAGTATCATGTCCCACAACTTGACGATGTCACAACTATCGTCAAAACTGAACTGCATTAGCTTGGTAACAAATCTTGGATCAGGCTGTGATATTATTGCATTGCTGCCAATGTGTTTATTTCTTGTGTGCAATTTTTCCCTTTATTTTTAAACAAAAGCGCCTTGCTGAACATTTTCTTTACTTTTGGTAAAACGCTCCACTTGTCCAAAGACTTGTTGATTTCAGCACTATTATTCCCCTCGGCGGCCGACGTACCTGCCTTCGCTATTTAAAGCGACCATGCCCAGACACCTCCTGCAGATTATTCCGGCATCTTCCCTGAGCGGCTCTCTGCTCACGTCTCTCTGACGGAGTTGGTTTCCGGTAAGACCTTCCCAATTTGATTGCTTGCAGCTGTCATCTCCAGGTAGGGAACTTCTATTCCTTTCACTATTGGCAGCATTTCTTGGCAGCTTTACTTTGACCTCGAGTGATTAAGAGTATTCTACTCTCATTTAGACATTGCATATTCGTAAAGGAAAAGAGCATTATGAAGCGCATTCCTGTATGCTCGTGTTTTACCTAATTAATCCCTTAAGCCTTACGGAACGTATTTTCTTTTACAAGCTCATTTCTGTGGAACTATTATAGCAAGTACCTTTGTCTTAAGCATTTTAAGAATAACAGACATTTGATGTTTATTAAGACTATTTGCGCTTGGCGCTTTAATGTGTTTTGGTTTACTTTTCCATAATTTGGCTTCATTATGAGACTAATGATGAACATTGGTATTCTAATTTTAAAGAAGTCGGACCACAGAGAATTGACAAGTTCGAATCTTCTAACACATGAACATACTAAAGTAAGGTTTTATATCATTCCTATGAAACTGACTTTATGAGACTCAGATTCAGCGATCCAGAATACCTTTTTTAACAGACAGAGTCATTTTGTCTTAAGGAACCCTTAGTTGATCCTTTGAAACCAAGATATGCACAACAAATCAACCTGTAACTGATAAATCGCTGCAACTATACGCTTGATCTTTTTTCTTTACAAGCAATAGTTGTTTGTAGTATATCTAATATTTGATATGATAATTGTTGCATGTATTTAAAAAAGAGACTAAAGAATACCAACTCAACTGCCATCTTACTTCCATTCCAGATCTCCCTCCCCGCAGTACCCTCCCTAATTCCCTTCCCCCATCTGGCCATCTTGATACTCTGGTGTTTTTTGAGTGCAGAGTCAAGGCTGTCTGAAGGTGGGCTTCTTGAGGGTACTGCTCCTGAGGAACCGGACCTGACAAGCCCTATGCAAAATGCATAGGGCCTTTAATTGGACACGCTGCTCCACAGGGAGTGAAGATCTTTCAATGCCTTTTTAGCAGATTGGTACCTAAGAAGATTCATAAGAAGCTGAGCAGCGGCAGTCTGTGTGATCTGAAGCCTTCTCATCACATATATTGAAGAGAGCCAAGATAAAGAGAATTGTCATAGTCCAAGCAAGAGGTGACAAGGGCCTGGACAATAAGTCTTCTGGCTAAGAAGGGTAGTATATTTAAGACTTTTCTAAGAAGTCTAAGAACGTCAAAGCAACTTGCTGCCAATTTGCTTGCTTGGTGCTCGATGGTGAGACTGGAATCCAACTATACCCCAAGAGTCTTTATCACCTCTTTAGGAGTAGATAACCCCTACCGACTGTGCAGAAGAAGGCTCAATAACTGAAGGTTTCTCTGTGATGGGTTTAGCGGAGAAAGAGGAGAAGATCTTTCTCTGAAAGAATAACATCAAATGATTGCTATGCTGAACTGAGGCTTCAAGGGTGGAACCAACAGAATTAGGCTCTGTAATATCCTCCAGGATCAGAAAGATCTCTTTCTGAGAATTATCACAGTGCTCAATTTTCATAGAATAATAGATGGATTGGGAACTTTTTATCCCGGCATGGTAGAGCCTAATGGCAGTCCTATGCTTGCCTCATTGTAGGCCTTTCTCTAACATCTTTCTAATCATTTGCATTCCTGTTTCAAGGCAAGGAGATTGGATTTAAACCAAGGGGATTTATTTTCCTGTTTAGTCGTCTTACACCTCTTGGCAGGAACAATCTTATCTAGAGATGTTGGGATCCATTCATTGAAACAATCCCTAGATGAAGAAATTGAGTCAGTTAAATCAGGTTTAGTGGTTTTTAGGATGGCTGACCAGTTCTCAACATTTAGCCTAGACCAAAACATTCCCACTGACCTCATAGTGGCATGACTAAAGAAGATAAGGAAACCGTTCGAAAAAGTGGAAGCAGAAAGTGGTTCAACCAAGTTATGGGAATGGCAGTCTGCACCTGGAGGAAATCAATTTAACTGAACACTAAGTCTAGAATATGGCCTTTTTCATGAGTTGGCCCTTTTACTAATTGCATTAATTGCAGGGACAATAAGTCCAATAACAAATTCTTAGAGGCTATATTTTAAGACACGATAAAAAGTTCCCAAGTATAGTAACATTGGACCTGTTCACAGCTATGTCAGTAGACATGTCAGAGAAAGCCTGCAAAAACTGCATATATGGGCCCGGCGGCCTATACACTAGGATTTCAGAAAAATGAAGGTCTACGTTGAAAGAAGACTTTCACAGTTTGCACCCTCAATGGGAGAAAAAGTACCTCTTAAAGTGTCTTTATATATAATGGCTAAACCCCAGCCTCATTTCCCTGAGCTATCATGTAGCCATGTCTTCTCAAGAAAAAGTGCATCTTTAGCAGAGTCTATAAATATGGAAATATATCCAATTTATGAGCAGCCAAAGAATGTCAATTGATCAAAGATATGCGCCAGGCTGAAAAAGAAGACTGACTTAACTCATAAAAAGGACAAAGGCCATAGCACTCATATATTAGTGAAGGAAGACTAGGGCCATTGGAATGAGAGCAGGAGTTAATTGAAGAGACTCAGAGAGCTTGTAAGAGAACACCAGTGTTCCATACCTTCTGTAGGGAGGAAGAGGCATAGTTCCTGACACCCCTGGCCTCCCTGGCCCCGGCATGACGCGGACGGGCACAGACGGACTGCACGTACACACTTCGTCATTCATTTAGGGAAAGACAGCTGGAACATTAGTGAGCGTAGAGAACAAAATGATGGCCACAAATGTCCCAAGTAGCACAAAAAGAATTCCCCCTTCCCACTGTGCAAAAAGCCCAAAACAGTATAAAAGTTCAGCAGCAATGTTTGTTTAAAAAAGTTTTTTTTAAAGCAAGGATTAGCATTAGCAGCAGTGTTTCTCCCTCCATATGGCACCTGTTAATGATAGTTTAGTTAAATTAAAAAGTTTCCTGCCTCATCCATTAAAGCTAAGCGGGTCACAAACGTGTGTCGTTCTAAAAAGTGAATTGTGGTTCTAAAAAGTTTGGGAAGCACTGTGTTAAAGGCAGGTGTAAGATCATGATGCAAGGTCTCTTCCAGAAATGAGATGCCCTATTTTAGCCACTATAGACCAATCTGGGGATTTCTCTGGAACCCCGACTTGTTTGGACAATGCCTTGAGTTTCACTCTCAAGACGGCAAACGCTAACTATTGGGGCAATCAATTAGATGATGGAGGACTAAAGTCTTAGGCCTATTTATGCGCTAAATCAAATGGAAACTTATCTAAATTAAAATACATACAACTTGCATAATGGTATGCTGTAAAAAGGTAGGGGAGAATTAAAGCAGTTGAATTTGAATGAGTACATATACCAGAACAATTGAAATTGGAGGTTGCAAAATGTTATTGATTTCCGTGCAAAGATGAGGATAAAAACCAGACCTGCACCATAGCTGACATGGAAGGGATTCACGCTCAATGAAGATCTGTAAGAAACATGGCAAGTATCTTTTAACATCTTTATTCCATTGTTAGTCCAGCTTCTCGCAAAAGAAATGATCTTTTTAGTCTATACAGGGCATATTGGACCTCTGGCAAGATGACTTAATGGGCAGAACCCTATGGAATGTTTTGCAAGAAGTGTGGCACTTTAGATGCCGATGATGGACATACTTTTGCGTTCTTGGGTGCAGTAAATAGTATTATAGCAGCAGTCATTAATCAAGAATTTGAGACACGCACATCCTTAGTTCTATTTGGTGTAGACATAAAAGATATGGCAAGACTGGACAAACTAATATTTTATCTAATGCTGATTGCTAGACATTTGATTTGTAAAAAGTTGATTGATCCAAACCCTGCGTAGGTGACTGAATGCATATATATAGTAAAAAGAATCAGGGCCCTGTTTATCAAGGGGGTTGTGTTGCTTTTGCACCATGCAATGTGATGTATGCTTGATGCACACCCTCAAAATGCGATTTAGCAAGCCGAGCAAGACTCTTTGCATGGCCCTAAGTCGCTTGATTAATCAGGAGTAATGCAACACAGCGCAAATCGCTGAGTTGCGATACTCTGCCCTGAGAAAGCGTTGTGTGGGTTTTGCCACATTCCAAGATTTATCCTCACTGGTAGACCTGGGAATGCGCCACAAATATATTTCTAGGGAAGGCTTAACAAGAAGAAATGTCTTTATTTCTCCCCGTTACTTCCACTTTATATGAAAGAGGAATACGCATCAGTGGATTGATTTTGTGCAGGAAGGTGACCCTTCCTGCACAAAAACAATTCTGCAGACAACGTAGGCCATGGTGCAAAAATGCCTCTTTTAGAGCTAGTTAGCTCTTTGTGCACCAGCGTTGGGAAAAGGCAGGAATGTGCCATATTCCCTTTCCCTGTAACGCAACACAGGAAGGTGACTTGCTACGCTGCGTTACAATTTCATAAATCTCATAAATATTGCCCACAGTATTCAAGATTGACTACGTTCCACTGAAGATTTATAAAGGTTTTGGGTCAGGTGTTCGTTAATTTTTTAACGCAAACCCAATGCAAAACCTTTATGGGTATTTACAAACCAATAAAAATTGGTATTTGTATTGGTTTGTAAGGAAAGTTACACAAACCAGCGCAATGCATCAAGAGGGGCGTTACATGGGTGTTCCCATGCAACCCTCCATGTTTCTTGACAGGCAATGAATGAGGACTGGAAAAAAAGCCTTCAATAGCTGGAGAGACTCTCTGATCATTTTATACTACCATCATCGTGCATGCACATATTTCTACTGATAAGAATCTTTAGGTACATCATAACTAAATGTCACATATAGGCTTTTGCTTACACTTTGGTGGTGGGCTCCTTACTCTAAGGTCGCATGCACCATCAACCCGGACTGCTAAGTACAAGCCAGAGGAAGAATTGAGAATTTTGTCAGACATATATCAGAACCCCACCTCCTTGATGGCCCACCAAGCTTAGATTGTGATTGAATTGCGTGGCAATAAATTATACATGCTAGGGTGGCAATAGCAAATCCCAGTAAAAAGTAGATGTGCCTCACCTGCTCTGAACTACCTTTAGCTACATGTCCCATCACAGAAATCCGAGAGTCTTACTGCCCCCACAGTACAATGTCTTTGGATATCCAGTTCGGTGGCCGCACACAGCGTCAGGGTCCGCACAGAACTGCAAGGACCCGGAAGTTGCAGCCACCTTGGGACATGAACAATAGCTTATGTATGCAAAAAAGTCTGGTCTTAAAGCCTTCCAGGTGATAGCATTTCCTAGATGGATTACCTTTCCTGAAGACTTTAAAACATTGAAGAACTCCTGCCTTTCTGGAAGACTTTGAAATTTTTTGGGTTCTGATCGCAGACATATATATTGTTTGTTGGTTGCCAAAACATTCACGATTCCTAGAGCCACCAACTGAGCTTTAGATTGTAAAGGTATTTCATTGTGCACTGACCTTGCAACAGTTCATATGTTAAAATCTAAATAATAAAAAATGGGTATGAAAGAACCTGTGTATTTTTGAAATGTGCATACTGTGTTTAGCAAAAATGAGTATTTATACACCTATGAATTTGGGACTACCCACACTATCATGTGATTTAGAGGGCATTTTGTAAAATGTGTTCTTTTTTGCACATAAACTAACATTGTTACATTTGGAATCCAAACATAGTGAGAAGTAAAATTGGCAATGACAATTGTTCTACTATTTTGTGTTTCCACGCTTCTGACAAACATTATACCTTATTTGTCAGGGTGAGCCTATCACCCTTGACAGCAAGGCCCCAAATATGACATTAAGAAACCCAATTTTTGGCACAAATCCCCCATACCCTTTTTTGGCACTGTGGGCTGCTGCAGAATTTGGGGCCGGGCTTGGCTGCATCTGAGGGAAAGCTACCAAACCCAGAGATTTTTGATGATATGGGTAGCTGCTGAGTTTGGGCCCAGGCTAACCTGCCACGTATGAAAACCTACTACACCTAGGCATTTCTGAAAACTATTCACACAGGTGAGTCTAGGGTGGGGTGACGTGAGTGGATTCCACTTTGTTTCCTTATGCACAATACCCCCCAAACTTCACACTTTAGCTAAATTTGCACATTTTCCCACATTTTTGTGACAGAAAGTTATTGGCTCTGCGGGGATCCTCAAAACTCCTACCACCCAGCATTCCCATACTTCTGAGAAAAACCCAACCCCACTTGTGTTGCTCGGCCTAGTGCCTGTACTAGGCCAACCAATGGAACAGATGAAACCAGGAAAGGTGCAAAGACCATATTTGCTTTTCCTGTGTGGCCATCAACAAGATCCTGACAGCTGCAAGTGATTGAAAACTAATATAACTACCAGCACAAAAATCTAAAATAAACAAGAATTGTGTAAAAAATGCACAGAATTTAGAAATCAAAGATATTGAGAACAATACCAAAAAATCACTTGTCAAAAAAGTCAATCAAGATTATTATTTTTTGTACAAATACAAATTAAACGTAAAGTTACAAAGAGCGATATAGTTGTCACAGGTAAACATTAAATTAAACGGAGAAAATTATAAGAACTAAACCAGGGAGCAGGGTTTTGAATTTAATATTGGAATATTACTGAAAATAGATAAGAAGGAGGAAAAGGCAAATATTCAAGTTTAACCAATAGGGATTGTAAAAACTTAATGAACTGGATATTCACTGTGGATACAAAGTATGTTTAGAATATGATATGTTATTGTTATGGAGTTTTATAAATGGCAAAGGGTTATGGAAGGATGTGATTATATTTAAAACAAAACAATAAAGAATTGTAATGTAAGCATAAACCCCCCCAAAAATAAATCAATTCAATATTTGATGCAAGAACTTTAAAAAAATGACAGTTACTGAAGCAATACAAAACAAACAGTTTTATTTGCATTTTCGAATGATGAAAATGAGCATGAGTATTCCCGTGGCAGGCAGGAGCTCTTATACCTCAAATATATACATTAAGAGTGGGGATTTTGATCAGTGTTAACTCACTCTGCAGGCCTACTTATAAACGCCAAAAGGGTGACCACCAGAGGCAGAATGGAGGAGGTTCCCTGTTCCTAATGCCCCTCCTTTTTTTGCTATTTACACAAAGGACTTCATCCTCAAGTGCATGTTTTAAGGGACATGCCAACTTCACTAAATGATATATTAGATTTACTGTGCAAAGTTTTGAAGATGGACTCTTGACTTTCATATGTAGTGTAGAAGATTTCAACGGACACATTAAAAAATGTATTACCAAAGTTTCTTAATCAACAGCTGAATGGATCATACTTAAAATAGAGAGAATTGTTCTTATGTGGAAAATCACAAGTGCTTGAAGTATCATCTGACTATGCCTAGAAGGTGCCAGTTCATTGTGATGTTCCGCAAGGGTCATCCCCTCTCACACCATCTCAGCAAATGTGAAGGAGTTGAACTCTAAAGGTTGCAAATCGTATATGTATGCTGAGGATCAATAGATGAAGATAACTAACCCTCCCAATTCGCATTTCAGACCTTGATGTGATTTATATGGAACTGGGTGGGCAACAATGAATTAACATTGAATGCTGACAAAACAAAAGTAGTTGATATGAACAACAGAACAGACCTCTGGCTAGGCCCATACCGGCCTTCAGGAATGGGGCCCTTCTCTATTCCTACGCCACCTGGGACTGGTCACTGAAAGCAACTTATCTTTAAAATGTTCTCTGTAGTTTTTGAATGTATTTTTGTACTCAGAATGTTTAAGGACATATATCTATTTCTTACAACAGATGGGTTGAAATCGGTGGATGTGGAACTGACAAAAGCCTGACTGGACAGAGCCAACTTGCTGTCTAGTGGCATAGAATGTTCTCTTTCACACAGTCCTAAATGCTGCAACTGATTGTTCACTAATGCACCCAAGAGATCCCATACAGTGACCTTGTCAAAACTGCTCCACTGACTACCTGTGAAGTGCTGAATACAATAATAGACCCTGTGCATTTTTGTTTTGCCACTTTAAGGTTTAGCCTTGTCTTTATTGTCAAGTGAGTGAGTGTTATTGTGTGTTTCTACCTTATGTTCTTCATCTGCACTTCTCTTGACAGTGCTGACATTTGTTGAACCCAGAGGAGGAGGTCACAGATTTTCAGTCTGTGCCCCCAAACTCTAGAACACTCTCCCTGTCTCGCTTCGTGAAGGGACACATTTGTTCTCCTTCAGATGCTTCCTAAATGCATGGCTCTTAAAACAAGCCTGCTTTCATTAATTGCACGTATTCTGACATCAGCAACCAGGACCCACAAGCCAATGGTAAAACAAATGGTGTATGTGCTGTTAATCAAGAAACTATTACAAATAGAAGCTAAAAACAGAGGGGCCGAGCCTCTGTTAGCTGTGATTTTCGTGTACACAGATGTTCTGTCCCAGCTTGATCGGAACCCACGTGTTCGAGTAAGGGTAACAACAGGATTCAGCAGGGAGTCTGGGATGCCCCAAATTATTTAACTTAATCAGAACAGGGATCTATCCACTCCATCAAATACATTTTTACAATCAATAATTTTTGATTGGGACGCTGTGCACATTATCACTGCAACCAAGTGCTAATCTGTTTGTGCTCTCCCCTTCAAACATCACAAAATTGGCTTACATCTAATTGACACATTTAAATTACATGTACATCCCTAGTAGATGGTACCACATATACCCAGGGCCTGTAAAAATAAATGCTTCTAGTGGACCTGCAGCACTCATTGTGCTACCCACTAAGGTATGTCTCATACCTGCCATGGTAGCTTGTAGTGCAGATTTAAAGTACCATTTAAAATTAGAATATACACAATTGGCACATTTAATATACTTATGATACCCTAGTAAATAGTACTACATTTACCAGGGCCTGCAAAATAAATGATACTAGTGGGCTACAGCACTCTTTGTGCCTACCATCTAAAGTAGTACTGAAAAACATGTCTAAGGCCCTGCCACTGTAGCCCTTAGTGCAGTTTGAACTGTCATTTCAACCCATCAAAATGACCCTTTTGCCAGGCTTAAACCTTCCTTTTTAATTCTTATAAGACACCCTAAGGTAGGCGCTAAAGGCTCATTTGCCAGGCACCTTGGATTTAAAAAAAGTAAGACATGTGTGCTTAAGTTTTGCATGTCCTGGCTTTGAAAAACCATTAGGATATAAGGCCTATCTCTCTCATTGTCTAACACTGGGTCACCTTATTACATTTAATACGTGCTAGCTTTGATTGGATTCAGATAGAAATATACTGTTTACAGTCAAATTAATTGTAATTTACAATCCTATTTAAGGATAAAGTCAGATTTTAAGTCACAATACTGAAAATGCCACTCTAAATATTATATTGAAGGGTCAATCTAATATAGATATCTATTCTTCCCAAGCTCACTTTTCTATTTAATCACAACATATTAAACATTAGAACCAGTGTCTTTTAGGAAAATCCAGAGCAATAGTTTTATATGGGTTTCTAAAGGAGCAAGGATCGCTTGGGAAAATTAAGAAGGAAACTAAGAAAGGAAGGGCTGCAACTTCCAGATGTACAGTTGTACTGATGGGCTTTCCAGCTTTTAGGATGACTTTAACTATGCCTGACTCATCAGGAAGAGGGTGCATGCTCGAACTAATGATCCAAAGTCATAACACAAGGGAGGGCTTTGCTATATTTGACTCACCTAATTGGTTTTCGAAACTGTGGGTCCTGACCCACTGGTGGGTCGCCAGTCGATTTTTGTTGGCTCGTGAAACTCCAAGCAATTTAAAAAAAAGATGCATTTGGGCTTGGACGTCAGAGAAAGATGGCGGAATACGAGTGAGCTCCGCTTGGAAGCGGACTACTCTAAACTCGTTTATGCCTCGAAAGCAGAACTTCTGAGAGCACCTGGTGACCTTTCTTCTAGGAAGCGGCGGTGAACCCAGCAACCGCGTTTCTCGTACGATTCCTGCATTATTAGCCTGGAGCCTGCGGTGGTTAAATTCTCCTCACGGAATCACGAGCGTCCACCATTTTGAATCGCGGTGCTCGCGTTCCGTTTTTTATGCATGCAAAACCGCTTTTCTAATATGGCTTGTGTTAAGATCATGTCGGTTCACTGCTAAAGTCTACCAGTGACATATAATTGAGCAGCTCTTCTTTTCTTCCGTTTTTCTTCATTGCCTGCTTGGTTTTTGTAGCAACAGACTTTGTTGTAGAGCCATGGAAGACTTCTTCATTATCTCTGGAGATACTTATGTCAGCTGCAAGTTATAAAATTCCACATAAGCCTGCATTAATGTCAGCCTGTTGCATCCTTTTCAGTTTCTGGCAGTCATGTGTATCTTTCATGAGGGAGAGCACCCTGATGCCATTGTTACATGCTGGATGCTGTTCCCCCTATTTTTTGAGGTCTCAGGAGTGAATGAATTTTTCTCTCATGTTACCACATATCATATGCCATATTTTTGTTGATGATGGCATTTCTTCACACTGAAACAACATTGCAAGTCTCTCTATTTTAGCTTCATTTTATAGAGAAGTTCTCTGCAGTGCTTTTATTCATCCCAACACTTTTGACTTATTTTGGATAGTTTTTCACTACTGCCTTCTTTTTCCTTAGTGTATGGGTCGCATCCGTCCGTCCACATTTCAAGATGGCAAATGACCGTCTCACCTCCTCTAGACCATCCTCCTCAGGTGCCAAACCAAAGAGACAAAAGAATGACCCACCTTCCCCCATTCATATCTCCCAAAATCCCGTTCTGAACTCCATTTTAGAGGAGGTTCGTGTTCTTCAACCATTTATGGTCACTACTAATGAAAAGTTAAAACGAAGACCGCTGTCTAGTCATGGAGGGCAAGGTATTGGAGCTTGAACAACGTGTTGGGGATCTCCATGATGTCTCTACTAAAATTCCATTGCTAGAACAAGAAATTCATAAACTCAAACTTCACACCGAAGATTTGGAAAACCGCAATTGAAGGAACAATCTTCGCCTTTATGCTCTTTCGGAAAATATTGAAGGTCCAGATATGTTGTCATTTCTGAAAAAGTTCCTGCCGGACCTCTTAGATCTTCAATCTTTATCTCCTCTCAACCTATAACGGGTACATCGTTTGGGTCGTCTTCAACCTAACTCCAACAAACCTCGTGGTATCATCATGCTTTTCACTGAGTTGATGCATGTCCTGAAAGCAGTTAAATCCAAACGACGCCTTACATGATCAGGTCATAATATTTTTATCTCACAAGCTGTTTCAAATGCAACTAATGCACGCCGTACAGAATTCTTGGCTCTTCGTCCCCAAATGAGACAGTTGAACATTCAATATGGCATTCTTCATCCTTGTCTCTGCAAAGATACTCATGAAGGAAGGTCACGTTCTTTTGATGATCCTGCTAAACTGAAACTCTTTCTCATAAATATTTTTCCTCGAAATATGGAAAATTAATGGTCTAGTACTCTCTTAGACTTTACTTGATAGTTGATTGTTGTTACTTCTATAATTGTATTTTTACCTTCTTTTTCTTACTTGTTCTTCCTCTATATTATTTCTTATTTCCTCAAATATTATTTCTTATTTCCTCAAAAATTCTTTCTACTTTTTCTTCCCTTTACCCTATATTTCCTACTACGATTATTCTTTTACTTTTTACTGAGGCTTATCCTTATTTATTTGGTCGTGCCACTGTCCTTGTTTTCTGTCGTCACCTTGTCCCTCTCATCCTTGTTGCTCATTTTCCTTCAGATCTGGATTTTTTTCCTTGATCTGTTTTTTTTCTCTTTTTTCAGTTTTTCTCTTTTTACTCTCTTCTTTTTTCCTACTATCTTCCTAGTATCTCTCTACCTTTTTTCATGGTGCATTTTCAATATCACTTAAGTGTCTTTCATTATATTCTTTCTTTTTTTTTTTTTTTCTTTTTTTTTTTTTTTTTTTTTTTGAAAAAGGTTCCTTTATTGAAACAGTGAGTCCAAATTGAGAGGTAATTTGTGCATAACTTAGTTAAACATAGCTGCTATCACTAGGCCTGGGCATTCAATTGATATTCTCTTTTTTTTTTTTTTTTTTAATATTTTTATTATGCAGTTGGATACAATCAGAAGGAACAGAAGGACAAAAAGTAACAGACATTCTTAACCTAGACATAAGTTTGGCCAACAGAAAAGAAAATAGAACAAAAGGCGAAGTAGATATTCATTCACAATGCCATATCTTCTCCCTCCCCTGGTCTCACAGCAATCCATTCGGATATGGGGGACCAGATAGACTCCCCAAAATCCCTGCTTTTCTTCCCTTTCTGAGCATACAATAATAGCTCAATATTATAAATGCCCAATAATCTTGATAACCATAGTTGAAATGAGGGAGCATTTGTGTCCTTCCAACCTGAGGAAATTAAAATCCGAAGAACGGCTACAGAAACGAAGACCAGAGCTTCCTCGGCCTTTCCAAGATTTAATCTATTGTCTAAACCCAATAGCATCAGAGAGGGAGATAAATCAATTCTTAAACCTAATAATTCCTCCCAGAATTTGACAATTTCTCCCTGAACAGCAGTTAAAGAGCCACAATTATAAAACATATGCAATAAATCAGCAGGTCCCATATTACATCTGGGGCAAGAATCATCTTCCCTGACCCCCCCAAGCGAAAAGCTTAGCGGGAGTATGATACAGATCAAATACTGTCTTGTAATGCTGTGCCCTCAGATTCGTAGAACGAAATATTTTTTTATTCATATATAATGCCATATCCAAATCAATATCAGGGTTCCCTAATTTAGCTGCAAGGGTATTTTCCGTTTTCTCCAGATCATCTTGTATTTCACCCAATAAAGACATATAAATAGTTTTAATACTCTGACCCCCTTTCAGCAACAAATCAATCAAAGGAAATTTTAACAAAGATGGGATCTTGGGCCTTAAAGTCTTAAATGAGCTGACTAGTTGAACATAAGAGAGCCAGTGACATGAAGGGATAGCAGCTCTACGTTGGAGGACATCAAACCCCTCAATCCCATCTACACCCAGTATATCCCCTACTGTCTTAATCCCCTGCACCTTCCAGGCCTGGAGGTTCCTTTCTAGACCCAGCTTCAAAAATAAGCTAGAGTTACAGAGATGGAGATACGAATGAATCTTAGGAATTTTACATAACCTGGAAATAGCCCTCCAGAGCCCCCCTACTCCTTCCAAAATCTTGAAGCGGGCCCTTTTATAATATCTCCGATCGACTTCACACATCAAGAGACCTAATGCTTTCCTGCCCACTAATAACTCATAGATTGAGGGTGGTTTCTGGATGTCAATGTTTACAGGGTTATGAGATGGCCTTGACTGAAAAAGAATAGACATTTGGGTTAACAAACATGACCAATGATAAAGCCCTAAACTGGGTAATGTGAGCCCCCCCCTCTCCCTCGGAAGAGACAGTAAGCTCGTAGAGCGCCTGATTTTTCCATACTGCCAAATAAACCTTATAAAAATTGAATCCAAGTTTTTAATGACTTTCTCCTCGACTAAGAGGGGGATAGCACGAAACAAATAAAGTATCTTAGGAAACATAGTCATTTTAAGAACATTAACTCTACCAATCAGTGACAGGTGTAAGACATCAATTCTTTTTAGATCAGTCTCAATAGATTTACCTAATGGAATAAAATTCTCCTCTATAATTTTATCGACTGATGCATTGATCCTAACACCCAAATAATTTGCAGAGTCCATAAATCTGGAATCTGATTTAACAATGTTTCTTGTACATATAATTTGGGTTTTAGATTCATTTAGCAAATACCCAGATTGACACCCAAATATTCTTGCCAGTTGGGCCACGACCACCAGGGCCTGTTGGGGGTTAGTAGTTATCACCGCCAAATCATCTGCATATGCCATAATCTTATTTTCATAACCATTACAGACCACAGGACTTATCAAAGGGCTCTCTAATATCTGCCGAATAAGTGGGTCGATATAGAGGGCAAAAAGAATTGGGGAACAGGGGCAGCCTTGACGCGTGCCTCTGTTAATAAAGATTTTCTCCGAGCACTCCCCCATAACGACAATCTGTGCAACTGGGTCAACATACATTGCCCTGATCGCTTGGATACATTTTTCACCAAAGCCTCTTCCCCTTAAGATCTGCCAAAGGAAAGCCCAGGCTACGCGATCAAAGGCTTTCTCGGCGTCGAGCAGGATCATGGCCATCTCACCCCCCATGACAGCCTGGGCATCGAATAAGGCTATTGCCCTCCTAATATGATCTGTAGTACCTCGCCCAGGCACAAATCCGTGCTGCCATGGGGAGACAAGGTCGCCAATGATCCTGCCCAACCTCCTAGCCCAGATTTTAGAGTAGAGCTTCGTGTCGGCATTGATCAATGAAATGGGACGATAAGACCCAGGTTTCTCACGAGGTTTCCCTTTTTTGTGAAAAACAACTATATTGGTCTCCCTCCATGACTGCGGGACCTTTCCTGTGCAGATTACACCATTGAAAAGATCGATTAGAAGCGGGGTGATCTCAGCTTCCAGGCATTTATACACCTCAAGAGGAATTCCGTCGGGGCCCGCTGCCTTACCCAAGGCTGAGTCATGCAGGGCAGCCAAAATCTCGTTCCGATTAATATCCCTCTCCAGCTCCTCCCTTAGTGAGTCCGAAATGCGAGGACCTTTGTCACTAACTTTATCATTTTGGGCGTCATCTAACTTCTCGTCAGTGTAGAGTTTTTGATAAAAGTTCTTAAAGACCTGTAAAATATCTTTGGCATCAGAGTACTCTACCCCATTTTCTTCGATCTTGGAGATAATATTTTTAGATTTCCCTTGCTTAATTTGTAGAGCAAGAATTTTTTACTCTCTTCTTTTTTCCTACTATCTTCCTAGTATCTCTCTACCTTTTTCCATGGTGCATTTTCAATATCACTTAAGTGTCTTTCATTATATTCTTTCTGGTGCTTATTTTTCTTTATTTTGTTCTTTGATGCTTGTGCCTATTACCGTTAATTGATGTTGTACTTTTTGCTTTCTGTATTCATCTAACATATGGTGTTTATTTACTTTCAGTCGTTTTCCTGAAGTGTATTACCTCCTTTCATGTCTTACCCTACCTTCCCTCCATTATGTGTAATGTTGTCACGTGAAATGTTTGTGGTCCTGGAAACCCCGTCACAAGACAAAACGTACTTTCTCATTTGTCTAAATTGAACTCTCATGTCTCATTTATTCCAGAAACACATTGCAATGATGTAGAATCACTTAAATTGAAAAGACAATGGGTGGGTCAAGTTGTTTATTCTCCAGCTCCTAATCGGAAAGGTGGTGTAACTATTCTATTTCATGAATCGATTCATGCACAAATGTTATCTTCGCAATGTGACAGTGATGGACGTTGGGTAATGGCTAAGGTTGTTATATAAAATAAAGAACTTGTCTTGCTGAATATCTATGGCCCTGTTAAACCAGACCAAGATTTCTGGAATAACATTAAGATCTTACTATCTTCTATTGATGGTTCAAATATTATTGTTGCTGGGGATATTAATCAGTGCTTAGATCCAATTTCGGATAGATAATCCAACTGTAAATTCAACCCTTATAAAACTCATAAATCATTTCAATCTGCCATTGCCTCTCGTTCATTATATGATGTTTGGAAGACCTGTAACCCTGATACCCTTGAGTTTACTATTTTTTCTAATGTTCACCATACTCGTTCTATAATTGATTATATTTTAGTTAGTAAACCTCTACTCCCATCAATTCAATCCTCTGAGATTGGATCTATTTTTATTTCTGATCATGCCCCTGTTTTTTCTACCCTAGATCTCTCTTTGAGTTCTCTCAAATTTGGGCGCTGGAAACTTAACATTTCTTTGTTGTTAGACATTACTTTTGTTACTGAAGCTACTACTTTTATTAATGATTTTTTTACTATTAACAGCCCTTTGCATACCTCCATGTCTAATAACTGGGATGCCTTTAAGACTTCCTTTGGTGCTTTTGCTATTTCCTACTCAGCAATAAAGAAGAAAACTGCTAAAGCCAAGTATGCCACTTTACTACAACGACTCAAACTGTTGGAACATAATTACTTTTACTCTAAATCTCCTTCTGCTCTTCATGAATTGATTAAGGCCAAATCTGCTCTCAACAGTTTTTCTACTTTTTCCTCTATTTTTGTGCCCAAACTTCTGACCCTTTTTAAATCATTCATTATTGACGCTAAAGCATCTGGTTTGTTTATGGAGGCCTTGATTGTCCTTATTCCCAAACCAGATAAGGATCATTCCCTCTGTAAAAAATATTGCCCCATTTCACTAATCAATTATGATTGTAAGATATTTGCTAAAATCCTCGCCACTCGCCTTAAGAGTATAATCCCACTACTGGTTAAAACAGATCAAGCTGGTTTTGTTGGGGTCAGATTGGCTTCGGACAATGCACAAATGTTTGCTAATGTTATCTCCTTCGGAAAAAAGTACAAATCCCCACTTGCAGCATTGTCTTTAGATGCTGAAAAGGCCTTTGACCTTATAAACTGGCAATTCATGTTCAATACGCTCAAATGGTTTGGTTTTGATTATAATTTTATTTCTTATGTCAAATTGTTATATTCTTGTCCACGTGCTAGTATTTTTGTTAATAATCATTTTTCTAAATCTTTCCCGTTATATAGAAGCACTCACCAAGGTTGTCCCGTATCGCCATTGGTATTTGAATTGTGTCTCAAACCTTTCCTTGAGCGTATTCAAATTAATTCAGGTATTTCTGGCTTTTCACATAATTCTTTAGAAAACAAACTTTCAGCTTACGCTGATGATATCCTGGTATATATGTCTGATCCTAATTCCTCCCTCCCACCCTTTTTGGATGAAGTTCTGCTATTTTCTAGTGTGTCTAGATATAAGTTGAACTTTTCAAAAACAGAAGTCTTACCCTTAAACTCTCTTTGTTATCAATATATGTTTGATAATACTAATTTTACTTGGTGCCCCACAAAAATAAATACATTGGTATTTGGTTTTCCTCTACTTTATCTACCACCATTAGTAATACGTTTAACATTCTAATTACCAAAATACAATCACTACTTCTTTCTTGGACCCCCTTTAATTGTCCTCGTGGGGTTGATTAAACACTTTTAAAATTATGATTGTACCCCATGTCCTTTTTACACTATCCATGCTACCTTTTCGAATACCTTCTTCATATCTTTCACAGATCAACTCTATTTGTACAAAGTTTTTATGGAATAATAAACACCCCCGCATTGCTCTTATGAAACTTAAACGTCCCAAAACAGAAGGCGGTGTACGTTTTCCTTGTTGTAAATCTTATCATTCTGCATTTTTAATTTGTCAATTATTTTTCTTTGACTCATGATTTTGCTGATGCCCCTATCCCTCGTTGGATTGTTTTTGAGCGCTCCTTGTTAAAAGACTTTTCTTTTCGTGATATAATATATATGTCTAATTGTTCCTTTTTATCAGATAATCCTATTTTAAAATACTCCCGACAATTGTTATATAATATTTTTTCTCATGGTTTAGATACATAACAATGTTTTTTGTCTTCCACTATTTGGTATAACAAATTTATCAAATATAAACGTAAATCATTTTATTACAAGCATTGGCAGGCGAAGGGAATTATTTTTATCCATCAATTAATCCAACATATTTCTGTTATTTCCTTCCAGGAATTACAGTCACAATATAATTTACCTGATTAATTTATTAATGAATACTTTTTAATATCAACAGCTTTGCAGTCTTAATTATCTTTCAATAATTTCCCTTTAGCCTCTCCATCACTCACTTCATCCTCACCGTTGTATAGTGTTTCTCAAGAGCATAGGCCTAGGGCTGCTTTTATTTATACATTGTTGTTATCTCATGCTACTGAACGATCTAAATCCCCTGTTGAATTACTCTGGGAATCTGACTTATCTATGACACTCTCTATCTCTTCTTGGCATAAATTATGGCTCAAGCTCTTTAAAACTTCTATTGCCGCAAGTATTACTCAATCCCTTTACTTTACTTATAGTAGAGCTGTTATTACCCCAGTTCATATATCAAAGTTCTCCCCTACTTCCTCATCCCTTTGTTGGTCTTGCCTTGAAGCTACTGGGACTTTACTTCCTCAACTTTATGATTGTTCGAATGTTTTAAAGATTTGGCAATCTATTTGGTCTAAATGTATGAAAATATTTCAATGTAATATTCCATTAACAAGGCAAAATGTTTTTCTTGGTTCCTCCTCACCTGATTTTGATATTTCTAATCATATTACTCTGTTGTTTGATTTATTTATTGCTATAGCCTTTAAAGTGATTCTGTCCTGTTTGAAAGATAACTCTAAATTATCATTATTAACTTGGTGGAACTTTGTTTGCGATGAACACAGAATTGCTACTGTTTCTTCTCTTTCTCCCTCTCAGACAATTAAATCCGACCTACTTTGGCTACCCTTTACTTCCTATCTTTCTACACATGCACCTGCATCTTAATTCTTTACTCTTTCTCAATCTCTAATTCTCTTTATTCCTCTTCTTTTTCTCTTCCTTTCTTTTCTTCTTCTCTTGTTCTCTCATCTCCTCTTCTGAATTTCTCGCTCATATTTTGCTCTTTAATTAATTGTTGTACTTTATTCATAATGTGTTCATTTCATTGTCATATGTTCTCTTTTTCTGAAAACTTAATAAAAATTACTAAAATAAAAATGCATTTCAATCCTGTGTTTTTCTTGTCACATTTACTACTCTTCAAAGCCAGATGTCAAATGTCAGGCTATGTCTTCCAACAAAATGATGCTTCTTGTTTAACATGTGGATTGGTGTTTACAAATTCTTTTAACTTTGCACTCAGAGAAAGAAAAGTAAAGTGAATTATGTGACAGTTTTACTTAGGGAAGGCTGGAGGATGTCATGTTTTGTAACACACAAGCACTCGTAAATATCTGTAAAGGAACTGTGCACATTCAGCACCTAGGAAAGCAAAAAAGAAGCACATTTTTTGTAATTGTGCTGAAAACAAAGAGTTTAATATGATTTTAAAAAATCAAGACGCTGTAATTGGTCAGACACAAATGATAAATATTCATAGAAACCCAATTTCAACAAATTATCATTTGTAAGTGATATAGTTTCATTAGAAAAACTGCATGTCTGTGCAAATTTAGTGGCCATTTCAATGGAAAATGTGCATTTTGTAAATGACAGTGCGCTACCACACACTTCTATTCTGCAGTTCTTGTAAAGTACATAGCTACCTGGAGGCCTTCCAGTACTAGAACAGGTCCTCACAAAGCCAGTTTACCAACCAGACTAAGAAGTGAAAAGCCATGTTTTCATAGCCTTATGAAAAGATAACTCATTGGACAGCTGGCGTAGCTCCAGGGAAAAGGCATTCCAGAGTTTGCAGGCTTGATAGGAAAAGGACCTGCCTCCCAATGAGATCTTCTCACTCTGGGAACCTGCAGCAAATGGGCAGAGGAAGATCTGAGTGACCTTCCAGGAACGTATGGGTTAGCTAGCAATCTTAACAGAGTAGGACCTCTCTTGTGACAAGCCCTGTCATGATCCTTTAGCCTATACACTCTACTCCTGGTAAGATATGGGTGCCCTGTGGTTTTGCTTACCCTATGGTTTGCTGATTTCAGGAACATCGTCACTCATGCCATCTATTTCTGCATTGACAACTAGTATCATGTCCCACAACTTGGTGATGTCACAACTATAGTCAAAACTGAACTGCATTAGCTTGGTAACAAATCTTTGGATCAGGCTGTGATATTATTGCATTGCTGCCAATGTGTTTATTTCTTGTGTGCAATTTTTCCCTTTATTTTTAAACAAAAGCGCCTAGCTGAACATATTCTTTACTTTTGGTAAAACGCTCCACTTGTCCAAAGACTTGTTGATTTCAGCACTATTATTCCCCTCGGCGGCCGACGTACCTGCCTTCGCTATTTACAGCGACAATGCCCAGACACCTCCTGCAGATTATTCCGGCATCTTCCCTGAGCGGTTCTCTGCTCGCGTCTCTCTGATGGAGTTTGTTTCCGGTAAGACCTTCCCGATTTGTATTGTATTGTATTGTATAATCTTTTGTAAAGCGCTGTCTGCCACCCTACGGGTATCCTGGTGCTGAGAGACTATGACAGCATGAAGCGGCACAGAACGAAGAGCCAGTGGTCAAGATCGATGCCAACTATTCCTGGCGAAATAGCCACGTCTTGAGATCATTCCTGAAGCCCAACAGCGTTTTGGCCTGACGCAGTTCTAGGGGGATCTGATTCCAGAGGCGTGCTGCCGCCGTGCTGAAAGCCCTACCTCCCATCTTGGTGAGCTTTACTCTGGCGACAGCTGCCATGCTTTGACTGGTGGACCGGAGGAGTCTTTTTGGTTCGTACCAGGAGAATCGTTCACGCAAAGGTAACGGGCCAGTATTGTGTAGGGCCTTATAGACCATGACTAACGACTTGAACTCAATCCTCTTTTTAACAGAAAGCCAATGAAGGTCTCTTAATGCCAGCGTTACAGATGAGTCACGCTGTCTCCTGAGGGCCAATTTGGCTGCAGTAGACTGAATTCTTTGCAATCCCTGTACAATATAAAGGGGAGCACCCAAGTACAGTGAATTACAATAGTCCAGTCTACTCAGGATCACACTCTGGACCACCAGAGACCTTGCCTCATTAGGGAGTAGCGGGAGAATCTGACGAAGAGCTCTCAACAAAGCAATACAGGTACCAATTGTTTTATTGGCCTGAGATTGCAGCTGAAGGTCTTCGTCCATCATAACCCCCAGATTACGGACTGATTTTGCTGCGACTATAAGGGCATCCTCTGGCCAAAGCCGAAACTCGGCCAAAGGAAGTTTAGATATTTTAACTGCGCAGCAATGCAGTAGCTCCGTTTTCCCGGCGTTCAGTTGCAGTGAGTTGGCTCTCAGCCATTCAGAGACCTTCCTCATGCATGCCTGGAAAGAGCTCAGAGGAACTGCATGCTCTCCTTCCATGGAGAACATCAGCTGGATGTCGTCCGCATAGTTAACTACCTCGATCCCATAAGATTTTATTAGAGGGATCAGGGGCCCTAAGTAGACATTGAAGAGGATTGAGCTAATGGCTGAGCCCTGAGGTACTCCATGGCGTACCGGGGACCAAGGGGAGATAAATGGCGTCAGGGTCACTGCCTGTTGACGGACAGTCAGATAAGACTGTAACCATTCCAAGGCACGGCCCATCACCCCCAAACTTTCCAATCTTGCCAGCAACACCGAGTGACTAACCGTGTTGAAAGCGGCCGACATGTCCAGCAGCACCAAAACTGAGGAGCTGCCCCTGTCGGCTCGCATTCAAAGTTTATCCAGGACGGTTGTCAATGTGGTTTCCGTCCCATGCCCTGGCCGGAAGCCAAACTGGTCCCTATCCAGCAGATGTTCTTCCAGGAAATTAGACAAGGACTTGCTGACCAATTTCTCCAAGATTTTAACTGGGATTGGTAAAAGGGATATTGGACGGAAATTGGCCGGCAGCGATGGATCTAAGGAAGGTTTCTTCAGTAATGGGGTGACTATCGCCTGCTTCCAGCCACTTGGTACAATTCCTTCCTTCAGAGATTGGCAGCAGATTCGCCACAAATCTGAGAATAGGTCGGGGCTAAATTCCTTCCAGATCTTGTGAGGAAGGGGATCAAGAGGTGATCCAGATGAAATCTCCCGCGCTATACTATTGAAGGAATCCTCCGTGGGAAGTTGGAAGTAACTCAGAGAGAAATCTCTCCTGATGTCTGCCATAGACGGGGGGATCACAGTAACACTCTGGTCAAACCCACCCACGATGTTATTAACCTTGTCAATAAAAAATTTAGCAATTTCATTGCACAGGTTTTGTGATGGCTGAACAGTGCTAGCCAGGCATCCTGGATTACTAAGGTCTCTGACGATGTTAAACAGAGCCCTGGTTCCATTAGATGCGATTTGATTGCTTGCAGCTGTCATCTCCAGGTAGGGAACTTCTATTCCTTTCAGTATTGGCAGCATTTCTTGGCAGCTTTACTTTGACCTCGAGTGATTAAGAGTATTCTACTCTCATTTGGACTTTGCATATTCGTAAAGGAAAAGAGCATTATGAAGCGCATTCCTGTATGCGCGTGTTTTACCTAATTAATCCATTAAGCCTTACGGAACGTATTTTCTTTTACAAGCTCATTTCTGTGGAACTATTATAGCAAGTACCTTTGGCTTAAGCATTTGAAGAATAACAGACATTTGATGTTTATTAAGATTATTTGCGCTTGGCGCTTTAATGTGTTTTGGTTTACTTTTCCATAATTTGGCTTCATTATGAGACTAATGATGAACATTGGTATTCTAATTGTATAGAAGTCGGACAACGGAGAATTGACAAGTTCGGATCTTCTAACTCATGAACATACTAAAGTAAGGTTTTATATCATTCCTATGAAACTGACTTTATGAGACTCAAAATGCGAGGTGGGTCGCACACCGCTCGTCATACTAGCAAATAGCCCCATAGGATTCTGGAGGATGTAGTGACAGCGGCGGGTACACCTATGCCACGAGTAAAAAGTTAAAATGCCATCCCTGGACACGTGTTTCGAGGTAATTGCCTCTCGTCAGCAGGGAGCAGGTAAGTATGCGGGGTGCCAAGTAGACTGCCAAAAATTATTATCAGGTATAGTACCTCTCACGGCGCGCGGGTGCGGGATCCGGGCTCGTCAACCCATGGCTCAGGGAGCTTAAATAAAAAATGCGAGGTGGGTCGCACACCGCTCGTCATACTAGCAAATAGCCCCATAGACTTTATGAGACTCAGATTCAGCGTTCCAGAATACCTTTTTTAACAGACAGTGTCATTTTGTCTTAAAGAACCCTTAGTTGATCCTTTGAAAGCAAGATATGCACAACAAATCAACCTGTAACTGATAAATCGCTGCAACTATACGCTTGATCTTTTTTCTTTACAGGTAATAGTTGTTTGTAGTATATCTAATATTTGATATGATAATTGTTGCATGTATTTAAAATAGAGACTAAAGAATACCAACTCAACTGCCATCTTACCTCCGTTCCAGATCTCCCTCCCCGCAGCACCCTCCCTAATTCCCTTCCCCCATCTGGCCATCTTGATACTCTGGTATTTTTTGAGTGCAGAGTCAAGGCTGTCTGAAGGTGGGCTTCTTGAGGGTACTGCTCCTGAGGAACCGGACCTGACAAGCCTTATGCAAACTGCATAGGGCCTTAAATTGGACACGCTGCTCCACAGGGAGTGAAGATCTTTCAATGCCTTTTTAGCAGATTGGTACCTAAGAAGATTCATAAGAAGCTGAGCAGCGGCAGTCTGTGTGATCTGAAGCCTTCTCATGACATATATTGAAGAGAGCCAAGATAAAGAGAATTGTCATAGTTCAAGCAAGAGATGACAAGGGCCTGGACAATAAGTCTTCTGGCTAAGAAGGGTAGTATATTTAAGACTTTTCTAAGAAGTCTAAGAACGTCAAAGCAACTTGCTGCCAATTTGCTTGCTTGGTGCTCCATGGTGAGACTGGAATCCAACTATACTCCAAGAGTCTTTATCACCTCTTTAGGAGTAGATAACCCCTACCGACTGTGCAGAAGAAGGCTCAATAACTGAAGGTTTCTCGTGATGGGTTCAGCGGAGAAAGAGGAGAAGATCTTTCTCTGAAAGAATAACATCAAATGATTGCTATGCTGAACTGAGGCTTCAAGGGTGGAACCAACAGAATTAGGCTCTGTAATATTCTCCAGGATCTGAAAGATCTCTTTCTGAGAATTATCAGAGTGCTCAATTTTCATAGAATAATAGATGGATTGGGAACTTTTTATCCCGGCATGGTAGAGCCTAATGGCAGTCCTATGCTTGCCTCATTGTAGGCCTTTCTCTAACATCTTTCTAATCATTTGCATTCCTGTTTCAAGGCAAGGAGATTGGATTTAAACCAAGGGGATTTATTTTCCTGTTTAGTCGTCTTACACCTCTTGGCAGGAACAATCTTATCTAGAGATGTTGTGATCCATTCATTGAAACAATCCCTAGATGAAGAAATTGAGTCAGTTAAATCAGGTTTAGTGGTTTTTAGGATGGCTGACCAATTCTCAACATTTAACCTAGACCAAAACATTCCCACCGACCTCATAGTGGCATGACTAAAGAAGATAAGGAAACCGTTCGAAAAAGTGGAAGCAGAAAGTGGTTCAACCAAGTTATGGGAATGGCAGTCTGCACCTGGAGGAAATCAATTTTACTGAACACTAAGTCTAGAATATAGCCTTTTTCATAAGTTGGCCCTTTTACTAATTGCATTAATTGCAGGGACAATAAGTCCAATAACAAATTCTTAGAGGCTATATTTTTAGACACGATTAAAAGTTCCCAAGTATAGTAAAATTGGACCTCTTCACAGCTATGTCAGTAGACATGTCAGAGAAAGCCTGCAAAAACTGCATATATGGGCCCGGCGGCCTATACACTAGGATTTCAGAAAAATGAAGGTCTACGTTGAAAGAAGACTTTCACAGTTTGCACCCTCAATGGGAGAAAAAGTACCTCTTAAAGTGTCTTTATATATAATGACTAAACCCCAGCCTCATTTCCCTGAGCTATCATGTAGCCATGTCTTCGCAAGAAAAAGTGCATCTTTAGCAGAGTCTATAAATATGGAAATATATCCAATTTATGAGCAGCCAAAGAATGTCAATTGACCAAAGATATGCACCAGGCTGAAAAAGAAGACTGACTTAACTCATAAGAAGGACAAAGGCCACAGCACTCACATATTAGTGAAGGAAGACTAGGGTCATTGGAATGAGAGCAGGAGTTAACTGAAGAGACTCATAGAGCTTGTAAGAGAACACCAGTGTTCCATACCTGCTGTAGGGAGGAAGAGGCATAGTTCCTGACACCCCTGGCCTCCCTGGCCCCGGCATGAGGCGGACAGGCACAGACGGACTTGCTTCGGCGCGCCCGCTGCGCCATCCACTGCACGTACACACTTCGTCATTCATTTAAGGAAAGCCAGCTGGAACATTAGTGAGCGTAGAGAACAAAATGATGGCCAAAAATGTCCCAAGTAGCACAAAACGAATTCCCCCTCTCCCACTGTGCAAAAAGCCCAAAACAGTATAAAAGTTCAGCAGCAATGTTTGTTTAAAAAAGTTTTTTTTTAAAGCAAGGATTAGCATTAGCAGCACTGTTTCTCCCTCCATATGGCACCTGTTAATGATAGTTTAGTTAAATTAAAAAGTTTCCTGCCTCATCCATTAAAGCTAAGCGGGTCACAAACGTGTGTCGTTCTAAAAAGTGAATTGTGGTTCTAAAAAGTTTGGGAAGCACTGTATTAGAGGCAGGTGTAAGATCATGATGCAAGGTCTCTTCCAGAAATGAGATGCCCTATTTTAGATACTATAGACCAATCTGGGGATTTCTCTGGAACCCCGACTTGTTTGGACGATGCCTTGAGTTTCACTCTCAAGACGGCAAACGCTAACTATTGGGGCAATCAATTAGATGATGGGGGACTGAAGTCTTAGGCCTATTTATGCACTAAATCAAATGGAAACTTATCTAAATTAAAATACATACAACTTGCATAATGGTATGCTGTAAAAAGGTAGGGGAGAATTAAAGCAGTTGAATTTGAATGAATACCAGAACAATTGAAATTGGAGGTTGCAAAATGTTATTGATTTCCGTGCAAAGATGAGGATAAAAACCAGACCTGCACCATAGCTGGCATGGAAGGGATTCACGCTCAATGAAGATCTGTAAGAAACATGGCAAGTATCTTTTAACATCTTTATTCCATTGTTACTCCAGCTTCTCGCAAAAGAAATGATCTTTTTAGTCTATACAGGGCATATTGGACCCCGGCAAGATGACTTAATGGGCAGAACCCTATGGAATGTTTTGCAAGAAGTGTGGCACTTTAGATGCCGATGATGGACATACTTTTGCGTTCTTGGGTGCAGTAAATAGTATTATAGCAGTCATTAATCAAGAATTTGAGACACGCACATCCTTAGTTCTATTTGGTGTAGACATAAAAGATATGGCAAGACTGGACAAACTAATATTTTATCTAATGCTGATTGCTAGACATTTGATTTGTAAAAAGTTGATTGATCCAAACCCTGCGTAGGTGAATGAATGCATATATATAGTAAAAAGAATCAGGGCCCTGTTTATCAAGGGGGTTGTGTTGCTTTTGCACCATGCAATGTGATGTATGCATGATGCACACCCTCAAAATGCGATTTAGCAAGCCGAGCAAGACACTTTGCATGGCCCTAAGTCGCTTGATTAATCAGGAGTAATGCAACACAGCGCAAATCGCTGAGTTGCGATACTCTGCCCTGAGAAAGCGTTGTGTGGGTTTTGCCACATTCCAAGATTTATCCTCACTGGTAGACCTGGGAATGCGCCACAAATATATTTCTAGGGAAGGCTTAACAAGAAGAAATGTCTTTATTTCTCCCCGTTACTTCCACTTTATATGAAAGAGGAATACGCCTCAGTGGATTGATTTTGTGCAGGAAGGTGACCCTTCCTGCACAAAAACAATTCTGCAGACAACGTAGGCCCCATTGCGCCATGGTGCAAAACTGCCTGTTTTAGAGCTAGTTAGCTCTTTGTGCACCAGCGTTGGGAAAAGGCAGGAATGTGCCATATTGTGATAAATAAGGCGCATTACTTCCCTTTCCCTGTAACGCAACACAGGAAGGTGACTTGCTACGCTGCGTTACAATTTCATAAATCTCATAAATATGGCCCACAGTATTCCAGATTGACTACGTTCCACTGAAGATTTATAAAGGTTTTGGGTCAGGTGTTCGTTTAATTTTTAACGCAAACCCAATGCAAAACCTTTATGGGTATTTACAAACCAATAAAAATTGGTATTTGCATTGGTTTGTAAGGAAAGTTACACAAACCAGCGCAATGCATCAACAGGGGCGTTACATGGGCGTTCCCATGCAACCCTCCATGTTTCTTGACAGGCAATGAATGAGGACTGGAAAAAAAGCCTTCAATAGCTGGAGAGACTCTCTGATCATTTTATACTACCATCATCGTGCATGCACATATTTCTACTGATAAGAATCTTTAGGTACATCATAACTAAATGTCACATATAGGCTTTTGCTTACACTTTGGTGGAGGGCTCCTTACTCTAAGGTCGCATGCACCATCAACCCGGACTGCTAAGTACAAGCCAGAGGAAGAATTGAGAATTTTGTCAGACATAAATCAGAACCCCACCTCCTTGGTGGCCCACCAAGCTTAGATTGTGATTGAATTGCGTGGCAATAAATTAAACATGCTAGGGTGGCAATAGCAAATCCTAGTAAAAAGTAGATGTGCCTCACCTGCTCTGAACTACCCTTAGCTACATGTCCCATCACAGAAATCCGAGAGTCTTACCGCCCCCACAGTACAATGTCTTTGGATATCCAGTTCGGTGGCCGCACACAGCGTCAGGGTCCGCACAGAACTGCAAGGACCCGGAAGTTGCAGCCACCTTGGGACATGAACAATAGCTGATCAAGGCTTATGATAAAGGATGTGTATCACTTATTTGGATATTTCTGACTGGAAGCACACTGATGCGTATATATCTACTTGAACATTTCTGGATACTATTTTTGTAATCCGCATGAGAAATGGATTTCCACTATACTGCTTAGATTCTCGGGGCTCCGAGGGAAAAGATTTTGATTGCTGACATATACTGGATGAACTATTTATGTACTTCCATTCACTGACGACTCTTTGAGCCTTGAAAAGGTCATCAAATACGACAAAATACGTGTCGGCTGTTTGTCAGTTCCGATTGTGCAAGAAATTGAACATGCTAAAAAGATTAAAGCAATTGAAACTACCAGTCTCACCAGACTACCAGTCTCACGCAGTGTCTTAATACTTTGTGGATCGTGTCTCACAGGTTTTTGAAGTATGTTTAGTAGTACTTTTGTAGGGCTACTAAATGAACTACAAAATGTGGTTCATGACTAAGCCCCATACTCTTTAAAGAAATTACTTTTTGTAAAGTAACTGGGAGAATTATTGCACCGTGCAATTGGTAATTTCACAGTAAGCATATATGATTATGTGCAAAGGTAAAAGTGTGCAGCAAATGATTTATATATATATATTGTTATACAGGAACATCAGAATATTAATGATTGTTAATTGCCTTTCAGTTACACAAACAGACCAGATACAAACCACGTTTATAATCATCAGAAAGAACCTATTCACAAAGCAGAATGTAGTTAACTTTTCAGTAGAGAAGGTTATCCAAAATTATATATTTACTTACATTTTGGTATGTTAAATGTCAGAAATGTCAGAGTCCCATAAAAACACAGATATTGGGTTACATAGAGATATTTTTAAGGTATTTCTTTACATTGTTAAGATTACATGCAATAGCTTAATGATAATTTAAGATAGTTCCTCTACTTCAAAAAATTAAGAGACTTAAATATATATATTTTTCCTCATTACACATTCCCTGTGAAGGCACTGCATTTTGACGCATTCCAGGTCTACCACTCATGATAAATATGGCAATGTGCCAAAATCCATGAGTGGATGCGTGGGAGCACCCATGCTCCACCCATGGAACGCCTCCCTAGGGCAGAGTAACTCAAGGCAGCAACTTGTGCTGCCTTGTGTTACTCCAGATTTACCAAGCCACGCAGGGACATGCCAGGTGGCCTTGCGTAGTTAGGTAAATCTCATTCTAGGTTTTGCATCTACTTGCATGGCGCATGGACAACACAAAACATTTGATACATTTGGTTGATGGTAGAGGTAGTGAGGGGTCAAGAGAGCACATCTCTCCTGTTGGATCCAGAGTGCAAGTTTAGTGGATTCTGAAAACTATAAAGGTGGCAGTTGCCTTTGTGGGCTAGGGAATTCTACACTGTGAGCCCCCCCAAAAGTTAGGATATCTTGACAGTGGCAGCCCAAGCAATGGACTATTGAAAACACAATACGATTTTATTTGTTCTAGGATTTTTGTTCATCTATAAGGACAATGGTCTGGACAACTCTAACCAGTAGATGGCTAGTACATAAGTGAAGATCATCCTCTTTGAGCACTGTGGAACACCTTCAATAGACACTATATGCACATACATCACTAAGTATTACTTTCCTAAACAGGCTTTATAAATACTAAGGACATAATTTCGATGTCAGTCAGACCGTCACCGACAGGCCACCAGTGTGCGGTTGACTGACTGACAGCCCTTTGGTCTGACCGCTGAATTACAATGCCGGCAGTGGAACCCTAAATGGTTGGGGGAAGAACGCCACCTGCGACAGTATCAGTTATCCTGTCCAGTAGCCGCTGCTACTAGACGGTGGTGGTGAGGTGGGTGGGAATGCAATAACAAAAAAGGACTTACCTTCAATGGCAGGCCGGCCAACACCTCTCCTCCGTCCTCAGCTTCTTCCTATCCTGGTCGGCTGCAGCAGGAAGCACCCGGGCAGACAGGCTCCCCTGAGCCAATCACAACGCTGAAGTGCAGCCAGCCCCACCCCACCGCTGAATGCCATAGCGAAAATAAAATTATAATAACAATATGTTATCATTTCATTTTCCCTTTTGATAAGTGGGGCCACGCTCCTCCACCTTAGCGGTGGAGCCACCACTGATCACATCGGGACTGCAGTCGGAATAGCAATCCCAAATGGAGGCCGTGCTGAGGCAGGCACTGCCATCAGGATTACGATATCCCTTTCTGAAATGTCACAAGTACCACCATGAAAAGTCTGTTGGAAACTGATTTTGGGGGCCCCAAAACAGGGTCCCCTTCCATCCTGGGCCACTTTAAAGTGGCCCAGGAGGCACATGTAGTTCCCCCACTCACGAGGTGCAGGAAATGCTCCTTTACATGGTGACTTGTGCTGTTGCCCTTTTCCTGGGCTGCAGCAGAAGCTGCCGTGTAAAGGTGCACTTTGTGACCACCGGTTGCATGGTAATTGGATGGTGGGACTGCTGATTCCTTGTCGGGTGGTCTCCTGTGGAAACATTTGAGCGGCATATCTAGAAAATGAGTCCATGATGTAGTTGAAAGTGCTATGTCTGAAAAAGTGGCCCATATTACCCTGTGAAACTCTGTGATATGAGAAAGTAGTTGGCAAACACAAGGAGATGATGGACAGAGCGCTGAAACATTTCAGACACTCACCCCCAGTCACAGATCTGGGTTGAATCTATCATCGTTATTTAGCTCACTTCGCCACCTCAGTTCAGACCCAGCTATATGCAAATCAGTCTTGACCCTGTGCCTCATGGGAACAGTCCAGCCCGAACTGCCAAGCCAGGTCTACCCTGAACCGGAAACAAGCATCCTGGGACCAGTTTCGGGGTACCACACCTCATCAGCCAGGATAGCTTGAATCCAATGGCAAAGTGAGCAAGGGACCCATGTCTGGACATACCCTGCCAACTTAGGATGAACAAAGCAAACACAAGGAAATAATGCCCATTACAGGCCTCCTTTCTTTATCAGGGAAAGAAGAAAATGGCCCTGACAGTGTCAAGAAAGGAGAAACGAGGCACGTACCAATGGAAGATGGCTGCTGCAGCAGTGAAAACCCTCACCTCTCAGACTCTGAGCAGGTGAGATTGATATTTACAATCTGGTGGGTGATTAGTAGGGGTACTAAGGTCCAGCCCAAGAACAGACAGCGTCTTATTGAGCCTATATCACATGTGATTTCTAGGGCATTGCTGGGTAAAGATCCCTGGAGAAGGAGTTGCAAAACAGGGCCAGATGATGAGTGGTCCATCACAGTGACAATGCTACTTAGAGAGTGGTGCTACATATTTTAAGAAGATAATGGCATAGAAGTCTGTGGTTGCTATTTCACTGGATACATGCATAAGACATCTGAATGGAGGAGTAAGAAAACAAGTGACTCAAGTGAAACTCTGGTGCTGCATCACTTACCCGCCCTTGACTCGAGATTTCTAAAGCCACAGCAGTGGTGAAAGAGCTGGCTACCTGTCTGCTAGAAAATGTAAAAAGAGAGTCCCACATAGGCTTCCATCAGAAAATCTGGGAAAGAAATTCCTAGCAAATAAGCCTCACAGTATGCTTATGTCGACAGAAAGAACTTGAATGCCCATATTGGAGAGAACTGTCTGAGATTCACAGCAAAGATAGCACACTTGATGCAAAGGGTGCTCTGGAGACATTTCAGCAGCTGCATCCCCCTCAACTATTCAATGAATCCAGGATCTTTTAAAGGTTGGAGGGATGCTGAAGGAAATCGCACAATAAGGGAGGGAGCAGTGTGGGAGTGCTACACGAACAGGAATACAAATAATGTGATACACACCTGCCGCCATACATGACTATGTGCATGGACTGAGGGGAACAACTGGATAGATTTCAATAGGTGGAGAGATGGGATCCAGTAATGCATAAAGCTATGGTAACATCTGCAGAATGGCTCTCTGCATCTGTGAATAAGCCAATGCAGTAGCAATGGAAAAGGACATTGTTGAATATCTTCCAAGAATTAAATGTTAAAAATGTGAGGGTTGCAGAGGTGGACTCATATATGAAATGCTTACAGTTTAGAGTGGATGCCACAGAAAAGATGTGATATAAAACGAAAAATGGATTCTAATGTTGTAAAGACACAATTAAGTGCATTGATGGCTGAGATTGAGAGGGCGAAAGAGAGTCAGATGTACCCTGATAGTTTAATGCACATTTGAATTAGGGAACATAGAAAGAGTGTAAGATTATTGGGGCTCTGATGAAGAAAGTTGTGTTTGATTTCATCCGGGATAGGATGTGTAAGGGAACAAAACTATCACCCACATAAGGAAAGTGTTTCCAGAAGGTGCAGGGGAAGGAGTTGAAAGACTTTCAGGAGCAAGGACCAAGATATTCCATGATCTATGAATGAATAAGTGAAAATCGATTCATAAACTGCTTCTGTTACTCATGGGGCATCCTGGCTCTGGGCCATGTGTTTGTCTATCAATAAACACAAAGTAAAAAGATGTAAATTCTAAACGTTGTCAAAGAGCCTTTCAGGAAATTCTTTAACAAATGCAGGGTTTTCCATTCATGCTCCCTTATGAAAATGGCATGAGCAAAGTATAGTTAGACGGATTTGTCGAACATACAAGCTTTCCAGGAGATGCAGTGCTCTTGAGAAAGATAGTTGGGAACTGGAGAAGAAGTAAGACCCAATGCCACTAAGAGTATGTGTCAGGAGGAAGTCCCAAACATTCAGTACCTATTCGCATGTACACAGTGGAAGTTGATTAGATGTGGGCTGTGGAGGACAGAGACAGTGGGATATCATTATTATTTAAGTTGTAAGGAGTGAGATTTAAAGCACTCCTGCATTGCACTTCTGTTTGTATAATAACCAAATAAATGAATACAAATAGAAATCCAATATGAAAAACAAATGGGCTTTCAACAAAAAGGGAACCGATTTCCCACCGTCTCTTAGCAAAATAAGAAAATATGTGTTTTTATCTGGCAGCAGCCATGCAGCCACAAATAACCATACATAAGTGGACGGAAATTGAGAATAAAAAAGAGGTGACACATAGCCATCATTTTTGGATGGATACAAAAGTAATTGAATACCCCTAATCTCTAAATGAGGTCCTGCTGTAAGATACAACATGGCAATATTTATTTATTACGGGGCAGTGCAAGAGCCTCAGTCCAACCCTCTTTTTCGGTCTCGCCTGACCCAGCGCATGCGCTGATCTGGTGAGACTTATTGAGAGGGCTCCAAAAAGTCTACCAGGCCAGCCTAGAGCTACAGTGCATGTGCGCGGGCGCGCACGCTTGACCGCGATTACTTTCACTTTGTTTGATATTTTATCGTGATAAGTATTTAGTTATGCAACTGTTGCATGGCTAAACACTTATAAGGTCCCAAAGGCGCGACCTATTGGCTATGCCAATGCTTGTTTCTTATATGTTCAAGTCATTTTATCCTGCTTGCCATTTTCACATTAGAAATGTTTTCTTAAAAAACACTTAACATATTTTTCCAGGAATCAAGGTTATTGCATTAACAATCTAGTCATTTGCTATATACTCAAACATCAAACTAATAGTATAAAAAAGCTGATGAAGAAACCAAGATAATTTACTTCAGTTCTGGAGATCTCTTGCATTCAGACACAATAGATAACAGAGGAAGATATGCACATGTTGCAAGCGCTACTAGATATGAAAATGGAAACTGTAAATTCCATACATAAGTGGCATATGGTCTATGTACCTTGGCAAAAGTTGATGGGTCAACCAGTTCATTTCTCGGCGAAGTTGATTTGTTGATCATTTGGTATTGAGCACCGTCGATTTTAGCTGGCTCTATGTTACCTCTACAGAGAAGTTCTGGGGATCTCAGTCCATGCGCCTTGGAAATCAGAAGGAGGTACATTTTAATGAGTAGACTGGTTAAGCGTCTAGTCATGACAACAATATCAAGTATATCTATAAATATGCACAGATAACATTGGTCTCAAATTTACACAATGATGTAATTCTGGAACGGCTAAATACATAATTTGATTTATCTGCCCTCTTGCCCAACCTAAATGAGAATAAAAAGCAACCATGGGAAAAATGTTCAAACCTGCCCCACTCTCTTCTTCCCAACTATCTCTCTCTTTCCATTTGTCTCCTCTTCTCCTGTCCCTTTCTTTTTGGTCTCTTCTTAGCCTCTCTGTCTCTTTTCTTTCACTGGCTTCCATTCACTTCTGCCTCTTTTTCCTTCCTCGCTCTCTTTTTCTCTCTCTAGCTCTATTTGCATATGCCCCTACTGTGCAAGATGTAATGAAGCAATAGATGTGCCAGCAGCACCCGTGGGACCTCACCACCTAATGAATGACACAAATATCGACTCAGAAGTATCATGCTACCTGAATATCATGTAAAAATATATTCACTGCAAAAATAGAGGGGAACAGGATATAGAAAGTAAGAATATTGGTCTTTCTTGTATGTGATTATGTTTTAAAAAAATATTGTTAAATATAGATCCATTTACTTTTATATAGTACTAATAAATATCGTTTTTCAATTAATTTAATATCATTAGTACTTAACTTAATTTTATGTGCTACTATTATTAGTATAATTGTTTTAATTTTTTTGTATGTTTTGTCATTTTTAATGTGTAGTCAATTTTTTATTGCATTTGATTGAGAATTTATAATGCAGTAGCAGATTGCTGTGTATGTAGGGAAATAGGGTGGGAAGTTATTTCTATCATAATCTAAGGCCCTCATTACGATGGCAGGCAGGCTGCCACCGACAGGCCATTGGTGGTGGTCCACCCACCATCTTGGGTATTCTGTTACATTGCAATGCAGCTGGTCAGACCATAGAGGTGGGGGGTAGAACTGCCAGCTCCAACAGGATCAAAGATCTTATTGGGATGGCGTTGGGATTAGGATATCCATTTTCGACTGCCTTTTCATGGTAGTCCTGCTACCGTGAACAGGCAGCCAGAAAGGGACTTGGGGGCCCTTAGCAGGCCCCCGACCCCTTGGCATCTGCTATGTGGCCAGGGGGACATATGTGGCTACCTCCCAAACATCCATGCACTGTGTGCCAGGCACCACATGGTCCCAGGCACACAGTGCATGAAGGTTTAAAAACATCTCTTTTTCAATTGTATCTTGTGCTGCAGTCCTGTTCCAGACTGCAGCACAAGCCACCATTGAAAAAGGGATGTTTACGACTGCCTACACAGCGGTCCCATACTAATCTGGAGCCAGGGATTGCCGACTGCTCGTCGGCTGGTCCCAATCCTGCAACAATGGTGGTCCGAAGCTTGTCCGACCACCATTGTTATGACCCCTAATTATTTTTTAGATTCAATATATTTTATAGCTAATTAAATATTAATTGGTAAATTATTATGTAAGTTAATTAATTGAATAATTGTTATTTAAATTATTGACTTTATAATCTTTTTTGATTTTAATGTGTAATAATATGATTTCTTTTTTGTATTTGTATATATTAATATGTGTATTAAAATTGTGAAATACATTTTATATTTATTGTTGGTTTGAATTGTATTTGTTTTATTTAATTATTATTTTTATGGTATTATTGTTGTTTTCATAATTTATTTAAATTTTTTTCCGGGGGTTGTGTTTTTTGGGGTAGTAGGGAGGGAAGTGTATTTATTTAATTTTATGTATTTTACCTAATATTTCTAAATTCATTTTTGGTATTATATTTTTATTTATTTACATTTAGTTGTATTTCTATAGTATATAATTTTGAATATGTGTTGATAATTGTCTGTTAGGTGTTTAAATGTATTGTTAAAAATGATTAGGAGTTAAAATGGTATATATAACCCTCTCTAGGCACAACACTCTCCATATTTTCACTTATGACGATGGAGTAGGAATAGTACATGAAACCCCTCCAGAGTTCAAGTCTTTCCCTACTGTTGCATAGATTGGAGTGGGGATAGTAAGTCTAATCCCACCAAAGTCAAACACTTTCTCTCATTATGTTTACTTTGGAGTGGGAAAAGTAATACTAACCTCTTCAAAGTCCACCACTTTTTCTACTTTTCACCTGGAATAAAGATGAGCAATCTGTGGCGTCTGTTCAATTCTGCCTGTCTTCGGTATTTAAGTGGCTTGCGGGCGCCAATTAAAATGTAATGAAGATAAGTCTGAGATACTCTTGTATGGTAACTTCTCCCCTGGTTTTAGAGATCTGATATGGCCATCCGAGTTCCTGCCACCATCTTCTAGCAGTAGTACTGCTAAGAACTTGGGAGTTTGGTTTGAGGATAATCTATCTTTTGCCACCCAAGTAAAGAGACTCTCAGGGTGCTGCTTTGGCCTCCTTAAAATCTTGAAGATTTCTCCCACTTCTCCCACAGGCGGCGAAAGAGACAGTAGTCCACGCGCTCATTCTCTCCCGCCTGGATTACGCTAATGAGCTGTATGTGGGGATTCCGGCATACTCCCTTAATAAACTTCAAGTGGTGCAAAATGCGGCGGCTCGGCTTTTGGGAGAGATTCCCTTAAGAAGTAGCGTGCAAGGCTATCTTCGCTTTCTTCATTGGCTTCCGATGGTGGCCCGGGTGAAATTTAAATCCATCACCATTGCCCATCATGCTGTGCATGGCCTTGGGCCAATTTATCTGCAGAAACGGTTCTCTTTTTATGTTCCAGAGAGACTGCTACGTTCCTCGCCGTTTTGGCGGCCCAGGCTTGGAATGCCCTGCCGCTTGCGCTTCGCAGTATTGAAGATCCTGTGGCTTTTAAAAAATTACTAAAAACTCATCTTTTTGTTTAGTATGGTTATGCTCTCAGTTCCTCTGTGCTCACGCCGGGACACTCCTCGGAGTAGCTGCGCGCATTAGATAACTAATTAACATAACATAACATACTGTTCCTTAGATTTGAGTGGGAATATTAAACCTAGCCTCCCCTTCAGAGTCCCTGATTTTGCTTACATTGGAGGGGTAATACTAACTCTATTCACTATAAAGTCAAACACTTTACCTGCTTTTGCTTACGCTGGAGTGGGAATAGTAAATCTAACTCCTCCTCAGACCAAAACTTTTCCTACTTTTGCTCATATTGGAGGTAACTAAGTCATGTTTGCTAGTGCTGTTTAGTTGTCATTGTTTTTTGTAATAATTAGCCTTTTTTGTTTAATGTTTATATTATTCTTTTTAGATAATGTATTTTTTATTGTGAAATATTTTATAAACATTTTAGGTATTTAGTAAGGTATGTTTTTTAATGTATGTTTTTTAATTTATTTTAATTATTAATATTATGCTAATGTTAATTTTTAAATATTGTTTATATAATTACATAAATTACAGAATTAGTTTACAATTTGAAACAAAGCTATTTTTTCTACATCAATTTTAAATTAGGTTACATAGGTACGTGCATTATATATGTTTGCTAATTTTACTGTTAAAACTATGTAATTATATCATAATTTAGCACATTATTATTATAATAAATTCCTTACAATGCCATGCATATTAATATATCAATATTCTTACCTTTATATTCATGATATTCTGTTCCATGATATTTTTGACACAATATTTTGGTAGTGTACATATTAAGTATGTAAACACCATATTGTTTAAACAATATTTTTGACACAATATTCCTGTAATTTGATGTTGTTTTCTATATACTGTCATACAATCCAAACATTGACCCTAAAGGCTCCAGCCTACCAGGGAAATACCTGATGAGATAAAACGTCTGTCTGACCCTTCTCTTTTGCAGCATTGGAATGTGGTATAGAAGCAGGAATCGGAGCAAAAGGACAGCTAACCCCAGTGTATTTCTCTTTTCTCAAGGGCAACCTTATTGTTGTACAGTAATTTTGCACCTGAAATTGCCGCATGCCCCTGTATTAGGATTTCTGAGTGTGATATAACCACAGTGGAATTCCTGCAAACCTGATAAAGAGGGGGAATTAAAAAAAAAAAAAACATTTAAATGATATTTTCTGTAGAAACTATTTTAGGGTTAGTCAAGGATACATGCGAAATAAACAGTTTTGAAAGGAAATAAAAACATCTTTGCAGCTTTGGGTTCTGACCCTTCTCCAGATCTGAACCTCTGGTGAAATAACTGCTCCTTCAATTTAATGGTGCAACTGTAAAAAACAATTCAGTAAAAATCATACATTTTAGTTGCTTACCAGTGGTTTTAATGCATGACAATTGTTTGGGATGAACTCCCTTTTCCAAATCTGCAACACCTCTATAAATAACTTCCTTCACCCTATGAAATGGTTTCAGACTTACCCGAGACACTCTGGTGTTTTTTGATAAAGTGCACTCCTTCTGCTTCCACTTATTTAACCCACAGACACCATATCTTTTAAAATCTTTTATTTGTCCCCTGTGCTACAAATTCGGTATTAATGACCCACCGGAACTCGTGAGTGCACTATACCATTCATATTTACCCATTCACTCGAATACCTTACCCGGAGGAACCTTAGGTCCCTCTCCCCAAGTACACCTTTTATTGGACTTTCAAAGACTACCTCTTCTCATAGGCAAATTATTAAGACCCTATTTAAATTACCTATAATTCTGCCATGCACTAATGCTGCTTGCTTGCATTCTATTATCAATAAAAGTGTGAACCAGGGACTTGAAGAAAATGAGGCAGTTGGAATGTTTGTGAATGTATCTGATGACAGTGGGGGAACAGATGGTAATAGTTTTATTGCCCACATGTGTGAGGCATTAACACCTGCTAATGACCTTTCCCCTCAGCATACACGTTGATCTTTAGCTGAAGCCCATAACTGCAGATTGTGCAATTAAGAGTAGTTAGTACCTGCAGTAGTGGCTGATACCCACAATGAATGCCCTGAAGAGATGACAATAACACTGATCAGGTAACCAATGTAATATCCTGTTCTTCGACATTTCTCATTGTCTTACCTATTACTAGAATATAACGCAGACTTAAATAACCAAAACGTAATGTAAAGCTGAAATAGACATTTTTCTGGCTTCATAAATGTATGTTGACCCATCTCGGCCATTCTAGGTACATGCAAAAGTGCTAAAGGTTTTTTAGGACTTAGTGAAAAGCATCTGTTAGGATCTGTTATTCTGACCAAGTGGTACATTGAGATAAGCCAATCTTAGCCTTTAGTTTCTAATCATTTCATGGCATTATTAGAACCTGGAAGCCGTTTACTAGAGCTTCAAGTTTTCAATCCAAATGTATATTGTTTATGAGATTGGATTCTTCAGGCAATTCTCAAGGATGAAATTCTGGTCTTATGAAATGCTTATACGTATCTTCCAGGATTATATTCATAGAACACATCTTCAAATATAATATGTTTTCCAGGTTCATCCACATATTTTATGCCAAAAAAATGAAGACTTTAAAAGAACTGACTTAAATGAGAGGCATTCTTTGTATCTGGATGACTATACACCATAGGAAGAAATGCAAGATGGTTTCAATGCTAAAAAATGGATACCTGCAGTATATACCTGGTCACATGTTGCTGCCTCCTCCATCTTATTTTTTAGAAGTGTTGATTTATCTAATATGTGGTAATCATAACTGTCAACTTTGGATGGCTCTGTGCTCATGGAGAAATTCAATCCATGCAGCTAGAAAAAGCAGACAGAGTGTAATGTTAAAAAATGAAGACGTCTTCAAGGCTTTCTAGTAACACAAAAATTCATCTCTGTCTATAGAGATACACAGATACTATGGCTGTGAGAATAGGAAATTGTACCCCTGGGGGTGGTGCCTGCCTCTGCACCCCCACAATTCAGGGATTCGATTCCGACAGCCAGCTCGTCGGAATCTATAATCCCAGTGGGGGCAGCGGTCTCCCCTCCGACCGCTCGTGCGCCGACTGCCGTCAGACCGCAGGGCTATCCGTGGGTTGGACTGCCACTGATGGCCTGTAGGTGGCGATCTGACCGGCATCATAATGTGGGCGTAGCTGAAGAACCTGATTGCACATACAGTTGTGATGTGTGACACTAGTGTAGGGTGAACGACTTTCCATCATTCCTCATATAGTGATGTGTTCTCACATCTAACAGACAGAGATATCTGGGCTCAGTATATAGTGATTGCTGTAGGAAAGAGCAAGATGAGCCTATTCCAGCCAGTGAAGCTGTAGAGTAGCTGTAGACTACAGTAACATACACAACATTTATCCCAGATTGAAGGTAACATCGATCTCAGGGAAGGACACCAGCCCTGTTATTTTCCTGGCATCTTTCAACAGTTACTCCTGCACTACCACTAGCACACATGAACACACAATTCCAGTCTCTCTTAGCAATACTTATATCCTTCCACACACCATTATAGTGTCTCTGACAACCATACTTGCAAGGATGTACACACACACGCACACACACACACTCAAACGTAAACTCACACATAGACTGGTGTTCACTTCAAAACAAACACACCCATGCCCCCCCCCCACACACACACACACACATGCATGCACACATGGCACGCACACACACACCCCTTATGAAAGCTTCATGCTCTTTCACAATAAGTGTATACAAAATAAAATTACTGGTGGGGTTTGCATCATACAAACAGTGCTCCCATGCACGGGATCGAATAATCATACTGAGACAAATTAAGACAAAAAAATGTTAACTTTGAGGTGACTACAATCCTGGCAAATGACACAAAAATGTTTGATTATGCGCCTTGCCAGTAACTAAAATATCACACAAAACACAGAGGGCAGATGTTTGTGTCATGGTGGTGGATATGACTTAGGGCTTGATTTAAAGTATGGTGTTTTTTACTCTGTTTAAGTGATGATGGACATTATGCCACACCACCCTGTTGTGCAGAAAACAGCCATATTCTGAAATCACCGTTGGCCCAGCAATGATCCCTTTGCCTTCAGAGGGACCACAGTAGCTCTGACGTGCAGGTTTGGTCTAAGCTGTCAATTTTCAGGTGGCAGGCCAGCAAACTTTTTTGTTTTAAAAAAAGACATTTTCAAAGCTGGAGTTTTTTTCCAAGGAGTGGGTTATTATTTTCTGTCTTTAATTCTCAAGACTGCAATGTTTTCTTCTGGTGGTGCTAGAGAGAAAAAAACCTATAGTTGAGTGTCTTCTCTAAATAGGGCAGACAGTCTCATGTCTTTATCTGATGGCCCCCTGTTCCCTCAGCCTGTCAGAATATGCTTTCTGATGGGGTAGCCGCCAGAGGCACCACCATCAGAAATAGAATAGAGCGGGCGGATCAAGGGTTTGACTTACAGGATCCGCTGTCACATTTGTGACAGAGTAGCCTATAAGTTCCAAACGTGGGCCCTGTATTTTCCAAACAATTATCTCAGTATCATCTCTATATGCAATAGAAAGGATTGTATGTATAGGGAATAGAAATACATAAAACAAGCATTGTTGCAAAAGCACAAGAGTAATAACACATTTAACAAGCATTTGCAATGCAATAGGTCTCGCATTTACGCGAGTTTGAGCTATTGACAATGGCAAATTACAATGCCTTTTATTTTTGTTTTAGTTTTAAAACATAAATATAAGGCATTGTCACTTGCAATGTCGATAGCACAAACTTGCGTAAATGCGAGACCTATTGCATTGCAAATGCTTGTCTGCTTCAGCAACTAACCCTCCCCTCTCCCCCACCCCCAAAAAAGAAAGTTTCAAATAAGATGAGTAGATTGTATTAAAACAGCCTTTGAAGTATTGTGGTTAACAGCCTGTTTGGTTTCTGCTTGTGAGGGGGTATTGCCTTACATTCTAGGCCCCATCAATCACAGAGCAGATTAGGACACCAGCAAATAAAATGATAGTACAAGCATTGGCATAGCCAATAGGGCTCGCCTTTGGGACCGTATAAGTGTTTAGCCATGCAACACTTGTTGTTGCACCAAGGATATTCTGCTGCATAACTAAATACTTATAAGGTCCCAAAGGTGAGATCTCTTGGCTATGCCAATGCTTGTTATAGGTGGCCTCTACACTCCATGGGTTCAAGAGCGTGAAAAGCCAGCAGAGGGCATCCATACAATAAATAAATAATAATAAACATTACCTGCCATTCCCAGGCGGTCTGCAATGTCACTGGAGAAGTGTGGCTCAATGGGTGGAGAAGTGTGGCTCAATGGGTGGAGAAGTGTGGCTCAATGGTTAGAGCGGCAGACCCTGATGCAGAGGTCTGGCCCGGGACCAGGGTTCAATTCCTGCCTCGGTGGGTCTTGGGTCCAATTTCCTCGGACCTGATAATTCTCGCCTCGGTGCCTATTCTAATCATGGGTCCCACTCTGCGACTCTGGGCAATAGCTTGCTTAATCTCCACAACGGCCCCAACAGTGCTGGGATGCCTGGCTTCAACTTGGAGGTGCCCAGGAGTGGACATTTCACAGAGAAAAACCAGGAAGGATTCCACAGCGGTACGAGGAAACCCTGGTCCGGGGTATAAGTGCGCTATACAAGTACAAATTCATTTCATTTCACTCACCAGCCGAGGGAGTCTATCAACTCACCAGCCTGAGAGGTGCAGCTTTCAACCTCACAGCTCCCTGCAGCTCGATGCTGTCTCAACGACTGCCCCGGTATTGCATTTATATGGCGGGACGGGGAGGGCGAGAGGCACATTTCACAGTTTATATTGCCAGTGCAGGGAGTGCTCTTCAACGGATGACGACTTCTTGAGAGGTTTCAGAACATTTACGTCGGTGAGATGTGGGTAATGTGTATAATATGGTTTTGTGATATTCATTTTGTTGAAGTCGCCTTAGGTTCTTTTCTGCCTTACCCAGTACCGCATACATTAAAACAAGAATCTCCATAAGGCTTACTCAGTCTGTCATCGTACCTTGCTAAAACAAGCAACACTGCTTAATGTAAAAAAAAACAAAAAAACATGCGTTTATGGACATAACACAAGCGTGGAGACTTCTCAGCGGAGCGACAAGAAAGATCGCCGTTTTGGGAATCGAAACAGAATGCCCACGAGGAAGAATTGTGTGTTGGTGGGGTGCGAGGTGTGTTGGGGGTGAGAGGGGCGGCGCCGGTCTCCTTGGGAACTTTGTGACTAAACAGGCACACAGATACTCCAGACACAAGACCCTGTGTTCCGTCCCAAAGCACATATTAAGAAAGGCAGCGTCCCGTGAGTGGTGCGCGAGAGCGAGCACCAGGTCATATGTTTTGAATTGTCGCGCCCATGTCTGGGCACGATAATTCAAAATATATGGCGCCCGTGCGGGTAACCGCAAGCAATAGGCCACGCTTGTGCATGTGTGGCCTATTGCTTGCGGTTACCCGCTTGTGGTGAGCTTTTGAAAGCCCCTTACAATAAGTCTCGCAGAGCAGCGCATGCGCGCTGCTAGGTGAGACCTAAAAACGGGTTTTAATACTGTTTTATTATCTTTTTATTTAAATCCCCTGGACCAGCCCCCAGCACTCTGACGAGCCTTGGGGGTGGGTCCAGGGGATGACACTGCTGGTGGGGGAGTGGTGGGCACTCCCTTCACTGCGCATGAGGGTTTGGCAAACTGTCTCAGGCCGGCCAATCCCTCATGCACAGTGAAGCTCTCTCCATCCCCAGTCTGCCTGGGAGCACAAGTTGCCAGCACTCAGGCCAATCCCAATGCTGCTTTCATGCAGCATCAGGATTGGCCAAAGTGCATTCTGGGAGCCTGGCTCAGAAGCAGGAAAAGCACGATATGGCAGTGCAGCGGAGACGGCGGCAGCGTTAAGGTAAGTTTATTTTATTTTGTATTTTTTTTTTTTTGTCCCCGAACCCTCCTGCCCTCCCCACCTCCCTCCTTTGACCCAGTCCGCCCCCCAACTTTGGCAGGAAATGGGTGGTTACTGCATAATAGGCTTAGAAATGGTGACCAATTCATAGCATTTTAATAGATCAGTGTAATTTCAGGCATATGCTAACCTGTGATACAAGAATCTGCAGCCAAAGGCTGTTCACAGGTAATATGTTTTCTATCGTTTTTCGAGCAACATCTGGCATGGAAAGCATATGAAGCATTCCCATCCTTTTATTTAGGACCTAATTTAAACTTTGGGGGCGGGATACTGCATCACAAACATGGCAGATGTGTATTTTGCTATATTACATCCAATGAATGATGTCATAATACACCACAAAGCCTAAGCTGTCAAAAAACAAAGCCGCTCAAGAATGGAGGATTGGGTATTTAGAATTTTCTTTTTTTCTTTCTACTCTAGATGGCTCCTTTAACATTTATTTTTAAGGCAGCTTGTCTTTCACACATTTGGCTGTAGTAGATAATGTGGACCTATAATCCATACTGACTGCCAGTCAGTGGGAGGTGGCATGCCCTCCCACTTCCACAGAAAACATGTCTTTCTTTAGCTGGCAAAATGGCTCAGAGAACCGCTTGACACTTACACATGTGGTGGTGTGCATGGAATGACGTTGATCTTTGTTAAGACTGACACAGCCTCCCATATGTTTAGACTGAAAAATAGAGTACCACAAAATACACTTGTAAAAGCAGAATCTGGAAAATTATTCATCCCATCCCGAGGCCCTTTGGAAATATGTTAGTTTGCACTGAGATCCTTTCCACCTTTAATTTATTAGACATATTATGCCACAGAAAAGATATTGCTTGTCTGCAGAACACTCAGCAAGCAGTTCTAAGAAAAGGGCAAGTTGATTCTCTACTGGCTGATACAAAATATGTTGACCATGACACAGACAAGAAGGAGTGCTAAATTAAAATATCGATTACTACCCTGAGGTCTGTGCAGACGGAGAAGCATGGAAAGGAAGTGCTGCACTGTTTAAATCGGAAAAGGGGAAGCTGTATGCAATGGGATGCATGCAGAAAAAGTAGAATTGAAGCAAGGTATTATTGCATGGCTGCTGAGGAAGTTACATTTTCATGTACTTATTCTGTTTGTGTTGCCAATTGTGAATTCGTTTTCATACCACGATGCACACCAAACCGTTAGCATTATTGCACATTTACCTGTATTTTCAATCTATTGCCATCTTGTTATCCCATGCTGGACATTGCACATTTAGCCTGTTCTAGTAAGCATAGCCTTGTTCTGAAGTTGGCACAACAGTGTGAGAACCTCAGATTTAGTGAAGTTAACCTCTTTACTCTAGTTGACTATTTCCTCTTCAAGGACCTTTATATACTCTTCCAACAAGAAGAGCCTGGCACCTGATAAAAGGGCATCAGAATGTGATAATGCGGAGCTACCATGAGGTTTATGAACATTTAAAGGAGTCAGATGAAGGTTCTTGTAGGGCAGCATTATGTGTATGTCCACTGAGGGTAGACACAATAACGTGCTGCTTCAATAGACCAATGAAGTGTGTTGCATGGCTGAATGAGCATCTGGAGACTAATGGCAGAACAAGGTAAAATAAAAATGAGTTGGGTTTTGGCCACCATAGAGAGCAAGCAGAAAAAATCAGGAAAGACCAGGTCTTTCAGAGTCATCTTCTGGTCTGATTAAGGATGGGCAAAACAATTTTGAGGAACACAAAATAGGTGAAATTCATCTGTTTTTTAAATTGCCTACAGATAAATATTGGGCTACAACAAAGCTCCCAAATTCACTCCAAAGACAAATGTTAGAAACTGGTGGATGTAATGGTTTCGGCAGTTGTGTTTCTCTACAACAAAATGTGGTCTAGGGAAAACCACAAGAACTGCCCAAAATGCCAACAAACCATGTCCTGAAATGGTGGCTGCAAGATCAGTGAGGCTGGTATCTACAGACTTGGGTTATCATTCATAGACTGTAAGTGATCAGTGAGAGAAAAAAAACTCCCCTCAATCAATGGGAGGGCTTTATATTATGAAATATAGTCAATTGATGGCCTTGGAGTAAGCTAGTGAACCTCTGTGTGCTGAAACAGTGGAGATATAAAAACGTATTAACCCGTACAAGCCTAACCAGCATATTTTTTTAAATGCATATACCATAAAAAATCTTGAACAGATAGACTAATGTTCTACTTTCTTGCCAAGTTTGGCATACATTCATACAGCAGTTTCTGATGTAAGCACAAACTAAATTTCCTTGGGGAGGTAACATGAGAAAGCACAACTAGTTTCACCCTCAGTAACTATTTTCCCTGCAAAGAAATGCACACAATGTGGCATGCCAGACCTTAGTGGACTAATCTTTTCATTTGCCACATTTCATGCAGAGCTGTCCATGGCAGGTAAATATATGGGCAACCATAAGCTATTATTTTACTACAAAAAAACAGACTTACGGCCAAATTTTATATTTGACAGATGGGACTCCATCCATCAGGGTGGCCGAGGACATTACAGCTGCCACCCTGAGAGACCAATGTCCATCAGATTTAGAGATGACTTGTGGCCCAGCAGCCATCTCTATACATTGAAGGAAACCGCCATCATGACAGTCTTTTGGTGTTCAAAATATTTGGTGGACAACAGCTGTCGGTTTTGATGGCTGTTCACCAAACTTTTAAAAATGTTGTGTTCTTCGGAAACAAACTTCCAAAGTAGAAGTTTGTTTCAAAAAACTAAAATCTAATGAAGCGTACACTTTGGAAATTTCTCCAGAGGTGTGGGCTCATACTTTTTTTCTGTCCTCAGTGGTAAGTTTTTCCTAGTGGTAATGGCCAGAGAAAAAAAAACCACTATACCTATTATCCCTAAATAAGGCAGGCAGTGTAATGTCTTTTCTCAGACAGATCCATCAGAGGAAGTTTTACGTCGACAGAGGCAACAGTGGCTCAGACGATGGAAATTTTAAGCTCTAAACTCTAAATGAGGCAGATCAAGGGTTTGGTGGACAGGGAATTCTGTCACGTTTGTGATGCCATATGCTGCATGTCAAACTTTAAATCGGGCCCTTAGTGAAGGATAAATAGTCTTTATTCATTTTTCCTTTTACATTTGCTTTTATGTCCACTCACATGATTCACTCCACCATATTATTCTCATTGTCAAGATCTGAAAGGGGCCTGAAAACGTTGGTGAAAAGTTTGGAAAGACACTAAAAAAGAAATAGAAAGGACTTTAATGAAAAGGAAACACAGTATCCCCAATGTGAAAAGAAGGATGAAGCTGGTGGTGTAGATCAGCATAATATGTGCAATCTGCCTAGGTAGAAGTTGCAGTACTGTCTTTCTGAGGCCCTTGATCTGCTGTAGTGACTGAAATCCTGAAGGTATTTTGGAAGGAGAAACGGAGATAAACAGCATGTGGTGATGAATGCCATAGGTGTAATCAAAGGGGAATGTCCCTAAAGAGCTAAGTATGGTGCTAAGCAATTTCCTCAAGGGCTATCCACCTGTAACCTGGAGACTGATGATTTATTAAGGATCAGCTAAGGTATTACTCAAGGATTGGTCACCCTCTCCATCTGTCTGGTGACGATAACTTGTGGATTTCAAACAAATGATTCCTATCTTTTTCATGAGTTCTGCCTAAAAATGAACCATGAATTGGGACCTCCTGTAAGTAGTGATGTTATCAGCAAGGCCATGAAAATGGAACATATGATCAAGAGAATTTTGGATAACTCAGTTCTTTCTTTAACAGAATGCAATGTCCTAGTTTAGTGAAACTGTCTATGGCAATGAGGAGAGTGGTATACCTCCGTGAGTTTGGCAATTCTTCAATGATTTCCTTCAAAATTGCCACCATAGTTACCTTTGAGTGGGCAGTGGTTGCAGTAATCCAGTGGGTTGAGTTTGAGACTTTTTGATCTGAGCAGATACAGTATATTGTCTGAAATACACTCCACAATGGGCACCAAAATGGTTACCGGTTAGTTCTTAGGACTTTTGTTGTCCTGGGTGGCCTGCTACTGCTGAGGATTAACCACATCACACAATTTGATCTTGTAATGTCTTACACAGGATGTTCAAGGCCTCACCTCAATGTAGCAAAGTAATTTTCATTTATCTTGGAGTTTACTGTTGTAGCCATTGTGAACCATTCAGTGAATGCAGGGCTCTAGCAACCTCTACAAGGAGAGATCCCAAATCATCCTGTCTGGACAAGACATGCGCCATAGCATGTTGATTACCAGGACAATAAGTAATATCAAAGTGGAATTGAGAAAAGAGGATAGATGTTAAGGCATGGTGAGAATTAGCACACTGCGTATTTGACATCTGCTCCATTTGTTTTCGTTGGCCTTAGGACCCTGTGCACTTTAACACTGCTAACCAGTGCTAGAGTGTGTGTGCTCTCTCCTTAAAACATGGTAACATTGGTTTCTCCCCATTTGGTATATCAAATTTACTTGTAAGTCCCTAATAAAGTGGTTCTACATGTGTCCAAATCCTGTAAATTAAATGCTACTAGTGGGCCTGCTAATTTGAGTGTGCCACCCACTTAAGTAGCACTTTAAACAAGTCTCAGGCTTGCCATTGCAGCCTGTGCATGCAGTTTTAAGTTGCCATTTTGACCTGGCATAATAAACATGTTGCCAGGCCCAAGCCATCTTTTTTAATACATATAAGGGTGTAATGCATTCAAAAAGTGGGACATAGACCTTTAAGTTTTACATATCCTGGTAGAGAAAAACGTTTTTGTTTAATATAAATCTTTTTATTGACATTTTGAGAATAAACACAATAGAAACGTGTGTGCACCGACATGATCCGTAGAGGAAATAACATCTCAGAATATGACATTACAGGCTTCTTCTCCTCGTCATTCCTCCATATGGCCAATAGAGGAGTATGGCACCAAATGCCCAGATGTAGACCCCTCTAGATCATCCGGGCAAGAGAATCACACATAGTGACTTCTACATTCATTCCAAAGGCCCCAAATGTTTGCCCATTTTTGGGCACATCCACGGCCCTCACATTCCACTCTCTCGGTCAATATATACCAGTCCACGTCCCTCTGCCTGTCTGTCAATTGCGGCACTTGTTCTGACCCCCAGAGTCTATCAATATTTATTTTGGCAATGGCTAATCCAAGTCTTATCCATATTGCCTCCATGCGATTCAGATCTGAATCACCTCAGATATTTAGTAAGCATCATTTAGCAGAGGTGGTAACAGTACCACTGCAGTGTGAAATTGTACATTCCACCATCAATTCCCCAAACCCCTGTACTAGCTGGCAGTCCCACAAGGTATGTTAAAGGTGCCATTTTGTCTGCAGGCATGCCTACCAAACTCATCAGTCACTCTACCCATTTATAATACAGTGTGCTGTGCATAGTAGAAGCATTATAGTACTTTAAAATGAACTAGGCGGAATCCCGCCCTTATGGCTTATTCTCTTGGGGATGCTATGGCCTTAGTCCACTCATCGTCTTCTAGGTCATCTACGTTCCAAGCCCATTGCTCCCTTCAACCTAACAGGGCATCAGGGACATTGTTAATCATCTTTTTATAGGCCAAGGATGTGGCGTTTGAGGCTTATATTTGTCTAGCAATCTGCCTTCTAGGAGCTCCAAGTGCATGTCTTATTTGTAGTTATTGAAAGGTCTCAGTAGGGGCCAATTCATAGTCGTGCTGTAGGTCTATGAAGGGAACTACATCTGTCCTAGCCCACAGATCTCCAACCCGGGAGAGGCCAATGAGGTCTGACTTATCAAAACCTGGTTGTGTCCCCAGGGTACCCAACTGAGCCCTGTCCCAAAGAGGTGTTGCTTGAGTGATCCTGCCCTTCCAGCCCAGGACCCACCTAACTGTATGCCAGAGGTGTATCACCATTGCTGTTAGACCATGAACTTTTTTTCATTTCAGTACCACCATAAAGAACCCTGCAGTGTTCCCACTGTTGCATCACCAATCTGTCTAGTCGGTAGGCAGGCTCCTCTGGTGACAGGTAAACCCAGCTGTTTATGGTTGTCATTTGTGCCGCCTAGTAGTATTTCTGGATATCAAGCAGGGCTATCTCCCATTGTACCACCCCCTTGTAAGATTATGTTGGTAGTGAAAAACTCTAAAATACGTTTTTCAGTATTGCATGGCCTACCTCTTCAGTAGGATAAAATTGTGGTTACCTTATTACATTTAAAAAGGATAACTTCCTAATGGGAACAGGTAAACAGTTCGTGTGTAATTTCTTTGGAATTGCAACTAGAAATGCTTTTTAATGGTGATGTCAGATTTCAATTTACAGTATTGAAAAATGAAAATGCACTTTTAGGAAGTTGGCATTTTCCTACTTTAGCCCTTTAGGGCCAGATGTACGACCCTATTTTGCACGTGTAAACGGGTTTGCAGCCTGATTGTGCATGCAAAACTAATAGGGCCTTGTACAATCCCTATTTAGCGGGTCGCTAAATATGAATTGCGAGTCACTATTAGGAAGGGGCGTTCCTTGGGCGTCCCTTCCTAGTAGCGAGTCGGAGGCCTATGTAAAAATGTTTTGCGACCGCAGTTGCAATTTACTGTCCTCTTCAAGAGGGTGGTAAAGCACTCACAAATGGAAACTGGAAAATATTTTTTAGGGGCAGGCGGTGGTCCCAGGGACCCCTACCTGCCCTTAAAAAAAGAAACAAAGACATTTAATTTCTCTTTTTTAAATGCATCCTGTTTTCCTTTAAGGAAAACCAGATGCATAAAAAAACTGCTTTATTTACAATCAGTCCTAGACATGGAGGACTGCTAAGCCCAGCAGGCCACCATACCTTAGAGGGCTAGTCATTCTTAATATGGTTGCAAATTGCGAGTGCCTCATTAATATGCATTAGGCTTTGCAATTTGCGACCCCATTAAAATCTCTAACAGTGTCTCAGACACTGTTGTACATGGCATTTAGCGTTCGCAAATTGCAACTCGCAATTGAGGGCAATTTGCGAGTCGCTAAATGACGTGGTCGTACATCTGGCCCATTGTGGCTGCAGCTTCTCTCTGAGTTACATGACTACATGTAGTTGGCACTTGGTCTTTGCTTATTCCTACTAGACAGCCATGCACAATAGATAACACAGGTGTGCCTGGATGGACCTTCACTGGCAGGATGGGAGGGGGGAGTTGGGCCCAGCCCCAAGTACACCTGAATAAGCTGTGTCCTGGCTTCACACAAAGGATTGCATACCCCCTGTGGTTAGTCTGGAGCCATGGCTGGAAAGCAGGAATCCTGACCACTTCTAAGGGAATTCTCTAGACATTTCTCCCACTTTGAAGAATGCACCAGATATAACTATTGAGCCTCAGATATCAACGATTTAGTACACTTGTGGAACTGTAGAACACTCTGCAAGGAAAAAGGATTGGTTGCTGCTGAAAGGACTTACACTCTGCTGCCCAGCTTTGGTGACCTGCTTCCCTGCTGCCCTTTTTCCTGAGTGAGAAGGAATGTGCTTGCAACCTGTTTACGCTGGGCCATAAAAATGACTGCAAGGTCAAGTCTCCTGTAACCAGCACCTGGACTCTCGACCGGAACTGAAGCTATGTGATGCATTTCTGACCCAGACCTTGCATTGCCTTGGCTACGTGACACATCCTTGACGCAGGACCCCGCAACGCTCTGTAACTTGGATTTAAGGTACTCTTGTTCAGCAGGACTATCTGTGTCCCTGCAGCCGTCCCATGCCATTTTCACCAAAACCTTTAAACTCACATATCTCCATTTCTGCTGATGGGATTTGTGTCGTTTTGGTCCTTTTTATATGTAAAATGTGTTGTACGTCTGTCCCTGAATACATTTAATTGAAATTGCTTATGGTTTATTTACTAGTTTTGCTGAATACTTGCAGTGGCGTTTATCAGCCAAGCAAATGATTTATTCACTTGGTAGAGCAAAGCATTGAGTTAAAAAATCTGAAATGCGAAAATAAAACTCAAAACATGAGCATTGTTATGTACCTTGGTAGATGTGGGTGGCTCTTCCGGTTTACCTTTTGGCAAATTTGGTATACGTGACATTCGGCATTCAGGACTGTCACCCTCACCTTCAGCCTGCTCAATGTTCTTTCTGACAAGTAGCTCTGAGTATCGCAATCCATGCATCTTGAAAAGCAGAAATAAATAAAATGAAGTGCAAACACTGAACTGGTACCAGTTTTTTTTTTCTTTCAGATTGGAGTATAATTCCCTTGCGTCAGTGGAGCAGCTTTCTATTTCCTCCCTTGTCTCCCTCAGATTGTTCATCTTAACACTTCCATCCCCCTCTTGCACTCAGTGTTTGACAAGCTCTAGAACATTTCACATTCCATACATCCAGAACTTAATTTCAGCCAGTGGTTTCCGGTGCTAGCCACGGGCACTTTAATATCTACACCTGCACTTAAGAAGCCTACCACATGGTGGCACTGTATGTCTAATTTAGAAATGAACAATGCAACAGTCATTTTTTTTTATATATATACGTTAAAAGGGACTAATACCTGCTGCCCAAGCCATCCTTATAGTGTTGGGCACATGGAGTAGTGGGAACTCTCAAACTTGTAGAAGTGTGATTGTTAGTAGTTGTGTAGGTATGACCATTGGCTGCCCTGGCAGGGGCAATGGGTGGTGCAAGCTGCAGTGGCCTTCCGCCGATGGCACTGGTACTTATTTTTTTACAAATTAATCACTGCATACCTCCATCTGCACACAAAATAACAAAGGCCACAGCAACGGGTAATTCTAGCCATGTCCTGATTTATTGTGTGGGGAGATGGAACACCCGATTATGCATGCTGTAATTCATTGCCTGCCCCTTCCCTGAGACTGAAAACTGAGGGGTCATACGGGCTTAATAAAAAAGGTTAGAGACTTGGAATGTTTATTAGTTGGCCATGATGGTTTGCAACAAAGAGGTTTGTTGAAGATGTAAATTAGCCTGGGAAGTTTTACGTCCATCTCCTCTCTTATACAACAGCACAAGCATTGCAGGGATGGTCCAGTTCCCTAATGTATGCCTAGCTTCTATACCTAGTACCTGGGCTTGCACTAGTCATGTACAATGCCACAATATTAGGACTTGTGTATGGACAAAATTGTGAAGTTGGGTGCATAGTGAGTGGTTGATCACCAGCTTGGATTAGAGAATGTGGAGCCCATGCAAATATGCAACATCTTTTTGTATCTCCTTATGGTAATAACTGTGAGCCTATTCGTGTATTTAAGAATAGTTTCTAATTTGCCCTGTCCGTATATTATTACCCCTTTGAACCAACTGTACTGACTGGAATAAATAATGGTCATGTAAAGCGCTCTTATACCCCAGGGTCTTGCCAGCGCTATATAAAACTTTTCAAATAAATAAATAAATTCAGAATATAAATAGAATAGGAGATTAGGTGCTATGAGGTTTTTTTTTAAGAAGAATAAAATACCAAAAACACTCAAACATAAACATTGAAAACATGCAGCAAACTCTAAAAGTCACCAGACAATGGAAAATGTTACAATACAACCTTAGAAGAGCTACAAGTCAAAAAAGCAAAATACAAGTATTAATTTGTTTGCTAATTGTTTTTCTATCTTGAAAACTAAAGGGGCAATATTTAATTTAAATACTTGTGTCGAGGAAAGGCGTGCAAACATGACATTAAATCAAAATAGCTGATCAATCCAAAATTTAAGAGATGAAACATACAGGTTTCAACACCAGCCACCAAAAAAGAAATGGCTGCCTGAATTTATTTTTGGTAATATATCTGCTGTACATGAAGAATATGGAGAACGCTCTATGACTGAAGAGGTTTTATATACTGAAAGCATACTAATTTTATGCAGGAGTATTGACCAGCCTTCAATGGGTGCATACTTGTGTCTTGACAAAGTTAAGGTTTTCTGACAAGCTTAACAAAAGCAAAACACGAGTCAGAAGATGCTTTTATCATTCCAGGTTGGCTTGAATGGTATGTTAAAAAGTTAAAGCTGTAATACTGTGCCTGGTAATGGTAAGAGGCATTTTCTATTTTTCAGCCTGTGGTAGCATTAGCTAATCCTGTATTAAAAGACACTGCTGCAAAATGGCAAAAGGCTTTGTCCCTTTCCTAGCTCACCATGGATGTCACTATACTAATCCAAAACGTAAACACTTTGCTAGGAAAATACAAATTACAATTATTTGAGGTGAGCAGATTTAGACTGCTGGTGGTGGTGTAGAGGGCACCACAGACAGGCTCTGCTCTCCACCTAAAATCTGGGAACTACAGAGAGTTCCCTACTATGCTGATCACAGTATAGACATCTTTGCACTATAGTACAATAAAACCTAAACAATAGTAGTAAAATGTGGACCAGTGCAGGGAGAGAGCAGAACATGTACCACATTTTAGTAGATTATAGTTGTTCTGCTCTCTCCCTTACATGCAACACAGTGCATCCACATAAATTGCTGTGCTGCATTGTGTGCCTTCATTGTATGTCTGGTCCCTTGTGTCTTTCCTAAATGCATTTCCTTTTTTTTTCTTCAGTTAGCTGTATTTTGGAAGGATGTATGTAAATACATTTTATAAAAATAGTGTTTGGTAAATTTATTGATTTTGCTGGATAATTCTATTGCTGCTTATTGACCAAACAAAGTATCTTTTCACTATATGGAGCAAGGCATTGTACTAAAGAAATTGAATTGAAAACAAAACTCAATACCTGAGGGTTGTAATGTACCTTGGCATGTGGTGGCAGCTCCCCCTGTTTATTTTTTGTAAAATCCGGTATGTCTACCATGTGGAAATCAAGACTGTCACCTTCAGCTGACTCTATGCTCTTTCTTGCGAGTAGCTCTGAGGATCGCAATCTGTGCATCTTGAAAAGCAGAAAGACATATATTTTGATATACAGAAGACTGTTTGGGATTTCAATTAGACCAGCAATTTAAGTATATCATCAAAGATAAACATGAGTCATGGCTCTCACATGTGTAGGATGCAGCAATACCAGAACGGCTTTAGAGCAACATCACGGTAACTTCTCATTATAAACAGATCACACCTAAGGAACTTGACACAACTTTTCCCATTGAACCGATACGTTCGATAACCTTTAACAATGTCTTAAAGCTATATACAATGCAGGCCTTCTGAAGTGTGCATAAACTTGCAACAATCAGGCATACAAGCATAAAATTACATACATACACAAAATTACAAATGGCAAAACAATATGCAACCCTTCTCAAGAGGGTCAAACAAGAATCATCACAGTGAAATTCTATTCCAAGAGTTTGTCAGAGTTGGTGACCAGCACCAAACCCTTGCATACTATGGTAATCTGTAGATTTCATGTAACCAAATACCTTTCTACAGCTTGTTGTAACATTATGTGATAACATTCCACTATTAGCAGCCTATTGGCTTTCCTGTATGTTTTTCCAATAAAAAAGCCAGGTCTACTGCCTGCGCAATATCCTTTCATAATAAACAGGCCATCAGGCATACTATCATAAAATTGCAAATGTATACACAATTACAGTTGGCAGAGAAAAATACTATCTCTCTTAACAGGGCTTAACAAGGTTTCTCACAGTGCAAGTCTTCTATACTCATGAGGTAACCAACACAAAACCCTTACCTACTAAGGTTATTTATGAGATTCCGTGTCAGCTGACGGATGCTTTGAAGAAGACACCAAAGGATGGGTGTTTGATCGGGGGGGGTATAAACAGGCTGAATCTGCCTGTAAACAGAACCTGCGAGAGTTAGCCTGGGTGGAGCTCTGCCAAGCTTGTGAAACAGGGGATAGGTAATTTTTTTGGAAAGTGGTTAACAGGCCCTCCTTTGCAGATGGCTCTGGCCCAGATATATACCATCACATCTCAGAACAGCAGTGGATCCATCATTATTTTTTTCTTGTAACAATTTTATTAAAAGTGAAATCACAGAGTCATCATTGCAATATCATATTACATTCCAAGTTCAGTGAAATACAATGCATTAATATTCACATACTACATAAATTAAGCGGCTGGGAGTTTACTGTTCCGGCATCCTCCGCATCGCCATACCCTCTGTTGGTGATGTGCAGATATCCCCCCCTAAAGGCGTTCAACCCCCCCATTCCTGTCTCATTTCTTGGGCCAACCCCGCAGTTTGTAGACCTCCTTCTCTGCTATCATGCATCTATCCATCTCCACCACCCAACCGATCATCAAAGGCCGTTTATTGGATCCCCAAAGCATTGCTCTAGCCCTTTTCACTAGTAGGTACCCAATGCCACGCATTGTTGCTCGATTTCCGTCAGATCGGTGGCTTTCCATATATTCAAAATTCACAACTGTGGTGACAGTTGGAGCTGCTTACCTAATGTGTCCCTCATTTTATTTGTTGCATTGTTCCACAGAGGACGTATCTCGGGGCAGTCCCACAGGGCATGATAAAAGGTGCCGTCTTGACCACATTGTCTAAGGCATGGTATGTCCGCACGGTTGCCTATTTTAGCCAGGAGCACCCCCGGAGAGGTAGGACCTGTGTAGGGTTTTTAGTAGTATGAGGCGAAAACGATGGTTTCTTGCCTTTTCCCTGGGGGACATTAATGCAGTCTGCCAGTCATTGTCGTCTATTGGCCCTATGTCTGTCTGCCAGAGGTCCTGAAGAGTCTGAAAGGAATCAGGTAAGTTGTTACAGAGTTTACGATATATGCAGGAGACAGCCTTCGTGAAGAGCGGTTCTGAAAGCAGGCGGTCCTCCAGAGGGGAGGAAACCGGTAAGGAGGGTATGTCTGGAATATTGGTGAGTAGTGCATGTCTGATCTACAAATATCGAAAGACTTCGCCTGGTGCTAGAGTATGTTTGGTTTGCAGTTCTTTGAAGGGGAAAAGTTTCCCCCTGTAGATTAGGTCTCCTATGTTAGTTATACCAATGGTGTCCCATTTATTGAACCTTGTGTGGTGGCAGAGCAATACCAGCTGCTGAGAGGACCAGAGCGGTGTAGCTTTTGTGAGTTTATCCGCCCATCCCAGGCGCTTGGTGCCTTGATGACAAATGGCCACAGTTAGTGTCATAGTCCGCAAGTAACGGCCCCTTCGGACCTTGCTATAGAGGGCGCCTAGATATCCTTCTCACCCAGTTTGATAGCGTTCTCTGTCTGGTCCCTCTCTGAAGAGCAAATGTACGTGACACATGGTTGTTTACTCTGACTTGACCTAGCAGTTCAGTGTATAGCAGTGCCACCCACTGTCGGAATCGAGGACCGAAACCGAATCTCGACAAAAATTCAAAGAGGTAAGGCCCTTCTATCGAATTAAACGCCATGGCAGCATCTAATGACAATATAACCACATCTTCCTGTAGATATGGCTGCCTGCCAAGGACGTTGTGGACTCGAATATTTAAAGCGGTATTGCGGCCCGGTACAAACCCTGTTTGGTCTTCATGGAACAGGGAGGAGAGGACAGCGATCAGACGGGATGCGAGAAGTTTAGCTAACACTTTGGCTTCTGAGCTAATTAACGATATGGGCCTATATGAGCCGCAATTGGTCGCTGGTTTGCCAAGTTTGTGTATGACGACAATAGATGCTTGCCTTTGATCTAAGGGAAGGACACCCTGCTCTAGACATTTTCGTCATACATGTTTTTGAGGTGCGGAGCCACTTTAAGGGCCATTCCCTTGAGGAATTCGATTGGAATCCCGTTGGGTCCCATTTCCTTCCCCGAGTGAATAGCAAATGTAGCTTTACAGATTTCTTCTGCTTTTATGTCTGAAACTAGGGCATCCCTGTCACTATCTGAAAGTGTGGGTATGGTCATTTCCTCCAGGAGCTGACGTGAGTCGTTTGAGGAAGTGGTGGTCTTTGAGGTATATACCACCTCCAGGTGGTCTGCAAATGTTTCCACCACCTCCCGAGGGTCAGTTATCTGCCTCTCACCCTCAAGTAAAAGTTCAGGTACCCATCGAGCCGCCTGATCTCGCCACTCCAAACTTGCCAACATTTTGCCGTCTCTATCTCCAAGCTTGTATACTCTATGGCGGGTAAGGAGGAGTCTTGCCTGAGTTTTTTCACGCGAAAGGGCTTTGTATTCTAGTTGCTTATTCCGGAGATTGTGGGCTGTAGCTTCTGTGGGAGTGACATTGTGTTCTGTTTCTAAGTGGAGCAGGTTACTTTCTAATTGAGTCAGTTGTGCATTTTGATTCTGAATATACCCGACCTTCAATGCTAGGGCATGCCCCTTAATCACTGCCTTATAGGCCTCCCATATAGTGTTCGCTGAATCAACGGAGCCGACGTTATTGGTAAAGTATAATCCATGCACTCAGCAAGGTCTTCTTTAATATCTGGGATCATAAGAAGCCATGGGTTAATGATTATAGGGCCTCGGTATAGTGCCTATTAAAAGTAAGTTCAACCCTGAAGGTGGAATGGTCCGATATACCTCTTGGGAGTCCCTAGAGGTGTTGAAATGTACCTATATCTGCAAGGAAAGTGAGAAAATAGTCAATGTGGGACATACTTTTGTGCGCATTGGAATAATGCGTGAAGTGAACTGTGGTGGGATTCAATGTGCACCAAATGTCAGAGAGACCCATCACTTGGGTGAAGTCAGCCATGTGTGTGTTTCATTGGGGAGATGGTTTCTGGGGATGCCTGTCAAGCCTCTCATCCATTATCATATTAAAGTCCCCTCCTAAGTCCCCTCCTAATATAAGAATACCAGGGGGAAGGTCTATTCGTATTCTGCCCTGGTCTTGCAGTGCTACCTTACCCAGTGAGGGTGGAATATAGACCGATATTACATTTAGTGGTTTGCCCTCCCATGATGCCTCCAATACAGCAAATCTACCCTGTGGGTCGACCCAGATACGGGTGGGTGTAAGGGCCAAACTTGCGTATAAGGATACCCGTGCCTCTAGAGCCTGATGTGAACCCTGCATGGACCAAAAGCTTGTACCCCCACCTGTTAAGAGCCTTGCAACTATTTCCTACCAGGTGTGTTCCTTGTAATAGTACCAGGTCTGGCGATTGCCTCTTAAGGTACCATCGGACCACTCCTCTTTTTATCTTACTACCCAGACCATTAACATTCCATGTCATTATTGACAACTTCGTATCTCTTGTGTCCGTCATGTCGGGTAGTAGTGGAGGGCAGAGGGGGAGTGCGATGGAATCATTGGTGGCGTGTCTATCAACCCCAATCCTGAAGAGCGGTGTAGGATAATAGCACTAGTGGAACCTACCCAGTCCCACCCCCCAAAGTATGTAGGGGATGCCCGTAGACTAGAATATTGATATGGCAAAGTTAGGTTTACTTGGATGCTCTGTGTTAAAATAACTACAACATTGAACACCCCAACTACCCCCCCACCCCCACCCCTTACCCCCCTCCCTGCCAGTGGAATTCCAACTTTCCACTCCCCAACAAGGCAGAGTGCCTGTCACCCACCCCTTCATGTGCAAGGTGACTGGCTAACTGCCTCCACCCCTCGCCTATGCTACGTAATATATTCATAGCATACTTAAAAGCAGTTCATTCTAGTCCAATCCTTAGACATTTTGCGTATGGGTGTTAAGTTTCTGAGTCGTAAGCTTTGTATCAGCAGCGCTTCCTTGGTGACACTTTCGGCAATCACCCGGGGAGTTATTGTGTGCTCTCTTGATGCAGGAGAAGCACGTTGGCTAATGTTGTGGCCCTTGTTTTCGTGAACGTCTGTGATCTCCCTACTCAACACCATCCATTCCCAGGCATCTTTCGGGGATAGCAAAAAAACATGTTTTACCCTCGGATTCTACCCGAAGTTTAGCCGGGAACGGCATGGAGAATTTAACGTCTTTGTCACGTATGGCTTTTTTAACCGCTGTGAAGCTGCGCCTCTGTGCCTGGACTTTGACAGTAAAATCCGGGAAGAATGTGACATTTGCATTATCAATCTTCACCGGAGGTCCGGCCTGTGCTGTTTGTAGAATGACGTCCCTGTCTCGAAGGTTAAAGACTCTTGAAATTATGGGCCTGGGGGAGCCCCAGGCTTTGGACGCCCTCCAGGAACCCTGTGGGCTTGTTCAATGGAAAAATAGCTAGAGAGACGTTTAGGCTGGAGTTTGTTGATCACCAGGTCCTCCACGAAGAGATCCATTGCCGGTCCTTCCGATCTTTCATGAACCTCCAGGATACGGATGTTGTTCCGCCTCGCCCTTCCTTCATAGTCATCCAGGAGCTCCTCCATTCCTTTTTGCTGATCTTGAAGCTGGGTTACTTACTGTTGCAGAGTAGAGGTGTCGGATACGAGAGCTTTCGTGGTGGTTTCTACATCCCTGACTCTGGAGTCCATTTTCTTTAAATCCGCCCTCAGGAGTGTTACCTCTATGTTCAGAGTCGATACGAGTCTCTAGAGATGTCCGTACACCTGCTATAGCCTTAATGAATGACGTCTTTGAGACTAAGATTTTTGGCTGAAGAGCGAGGCTGTGAGGTTTTGGGGTCCTCTCCTGTCGTCGCGTCAGTGTCCTCTCCTTGTTTGGTCCAGGCAAACTTTGCAGTTGTTTTTGGGTCTGGGATTTAAGTCCTTTATTGTTGGCCATCTTTGGTATGTAGGAGACGAGGAAGCACGAGGAATTCAGAAAGACACACCTGTATTTTCCGCCGCCTGCGCAAAGGAAGAGGGCTAACCTGCGCTGGCCTGTCGGTGTTCCAGGTGGGTCTAATAGGTAAGGAGGGAGTTTGGTCGGCTTTAGGCAGCAGGGTGAGGCCATCCTGCTATCGAAGCAAGTTGTGTGTAGTCTATAACCAGTGATGTAAGGTCTTCACCATAGCAAGCAACTGGTGAGGCACGCCACAAGTCGGCCGTGTGGGAGGGGGCCCTCTCTTCACCACCCTCAGTACACTGAGAAGACAGGCAATTCACAGCTCAGCGTGGCCCTTCTTCATTTATGACACACCACGGGGTTATCGGGGAGGCCAGAAGTTGCGGGATGTCGGATTGTCGAAATTTACCTGCAGCCGTGGTCTAGAGAGGAGGCCAGGAATTTGACGACTTGTGCATTTACTGAAGCGGCCCAGAATCGGAGATGCGTGCCCATTGTTTGCCTCAAACCCTGGACCTCAATTTTCAGGGTCGCGTGGCGTCGTCGCACCTCCCCCTCCACTAGCGTCGCGCTAGGGGGCTCTCCAAAAGAGGGCCCAGTGTCAGCAGTCCCTGATACGGTGAATAGGAGCTAAGGGCCTGGCTCTGTCTACAGTTACTATGTTGACCCAGAAACAGGAAGGGCGATTACTTCCCAGTGACCTCGTGAGTAGGCCTCAAAGCCGTGGCCTCGATTTTCCACTGTCTGCCCGGCCCGTTCCCAGTTTCTTTTGAGTGGTGGAGGATCCCCTTCATGTCTCCACCCTCTGCAGAGCTCAGTCAGCCCGCCTCACCTTCAATCCCGATTGGCCCCCGAGGGGTGCAGTAGCACTAGGGATGGCTCGGTAGTCTCACGGGTAGGTCCCAAAGCCGGGGGCCTCAATTTAGTTGGCCGGCCGACCTAGTCCCGGCCACCTGTGGTCCGCAGTCGTAGTTTCGCCTACCATCTTCTGCAGCTGCGCTCGAACGTCACCACTTCACGTCACCTGCTTGAATGCTCCTGGTGTGAACAGCAGCTCTGGGCAATGACGTCCCCGTCCCCAAGGGCAGCGCCGCCACGGTCCACAGTGTCTTTTTCCACCGTCTCAGGCAGCCATTGTGATGCACCCAGGGCGTCCCGAGCCGGCAGAGCTCTATGGCCTGAATGCAGGCGAGGCACAATTTTCGAGCAGCGCTTACATGCTGGATCGGTTAAAGAGGTGATTCCCAAGGTGAGAGGGGAATCTGCCTAGCTGCAAACTGAGAAATGTGCGGATATTTCGGCGAGGGCTACGGAGCTGCCTCAAAGAGCGACCATTCCCGGTGGCCGGTAGCCACGCCCCTCGGGTCCACCATTTTGAATGTGTTTACAATCAGGGGGCTTGCAGGGATGATATAATCTTGGCTGTAGAGAACACAGCTTGCAACATAGTTGTCCACACTTTACACACCTACTTTTGACCCAGGTTCTGAATGCAGCGGCTTGGGAGGGGAGCAGCCGTGGCCCACACAAGTAAGAGCGATGGGGCAGGGTGGGGGGGACTTTAACGGAAAAGGGAAAATGAATTATTTATTTAATTTTCCCTTGTGGTCGTATGTCGAATCCCCCCTCAGCCCGGCTCCACCGCCCTACTGCTATTACCTGCATGGGCCGCGGCTGATTTTGAGTGATGTTCAATATGGTTTCAGGGCAGGGAGGTCTACTTCAAATCAGTGCCTGATACTTCATTTAATTATAAATGAGTACAGGGTTGCCCAGTCTGAATCTCTACACTTCGCATTTATGGACTTAATGTCCACATTCAATAGGATGAACCGGGTGAACTTTTGGGCTATGCTTAGTAAGCTAGGGGTTGACCCGATTATAGTGGTCCTTTTAGCCAACCTCCATCCTAAGACTTCTGCCGCGGTTGTTTTCATTCGGTGGTGTTCGTCAAGGGTACATTCATGCTCCTTTTTTGTTTACCTCATACGTGAACGGGTCAGAGTCTGCTTTACTATCAGTCTCAGCAGATTGCCCTAAGGTTGGAGATAGATTCCTTCCTGTGTTATTATACGCGTATGAGGTGGTTCTTTTGGGCCATACTGCTGATGGGTTGAATCTACTTTCGGCCAGGTATGTGTCATTTGTGGGGAACTTAGACTTGTCAGTCAACTTCTCAAAGTCTTATGTGATGGTGGTGGGCCCAAAATCCACAAGCAGTAAGATCTTTAGGTGCCTAATTCCAATCTAGGTAAAACCATGGTGTTGCCTTACCTGAGAAGTTTTATTTGATGCTAAAAACTCTTGGAAGCCTATATTTCTATGCCAGATGGTACTGGTCTCATAGTCTACTCCAGTAGTCTCAGTGCAGGTGGAGCTCGGCCTAGGACAAGAGACAGATTTGGTGTCCTTAAGCCCCCTATTGTGCAGGTTTAAGATAAGGTCATGGTGCAGAGAGGAATGAAAGCGAATCCGGTTGATCCTTCCAGACTGTTGGCCCTCGATCTGACACACAAAATACTATGGATGGCCTATGTCAAGGCAGCCTTTGTTTCCCTACTGATGTCTGATATTTATGAGAACCCTACTTCCCTCCCTATGTGTGAGTTGGGGTGTGTTAAAAGGCTGTGGCTGTTCTTGGGGGGTACGGCGCACATCGCGGTCCAAAATGCCCGCTCGGCACTGAGGCTCCACAGCTCACCGGACCTCGTCTGGATTTCAGAGCGGCTTTAGCGCTTCTCTGCACACAATGAAACCGGATTCCTGAACTGGATTGCCAGCTCTCCTGGATACTGTGTTTTTTCTCTTTTGTTGTTGCCTGGACGAAGAGAAACATGCAGGTGACTTGCATCGTTTTCTAACGACCGCATTTTTTTTTTCTTCCTGCCGTTTGAAGCTTTTGTCCAGGTAAACTTAATTGCGGTTTGACGGCCACCATTGGTCTTCTACTGCCGATTTTTCTCCTCACAGACTTTCTTTTGACGCCCCCTTCTCAGCTGTCTGGGTGCCTATAGCATGTTTTTTAATGCTTTTTCCTATGTGTTACCTGTTCGGCCTTGGGAGATCGCTATTTTTGGGGATTAATCTCCCTTTTTCATATATTCTCATCTTTATTCTGGGTGGCACTCTTCTTCCTTCACGCTCCTGCTTTACCATCCCATGGGTAGAGGCCGGCGTGTCTTGCAACATTGCAAGTTGGTAGCAAAGTCTCCATCCGCCTCTGGAACCAGTACCTCTACATCTAATAAGTTTTCCTGTTTATCTTTATTACCATCACACGGTGTCTGCCTTAATTTTACAGGAGATACTACCACCATGTCGTCGAAAGGGCCGTTACCCTCCACCACAGTCAAGAGGCTTAAGCAGGCTCCTCCTCCTCCCCCTAAGTCTTCTTCTTCGGTCTCCTTAGACATGGTTTGGGAGGAATAGCTTGCTCACCATCCATTCATTGAAGAAACTAATTCCCGTTTGCAAATGTTGGACAATAAATGGTCTTCCATGGACTCCCGTATCACTGTGGTGGAGCATCAACTTGATGATGTACAGGTCTTGTCTGCCAAGTTATCCTCGTTGGAGTTGGAAGTCTCACAGCTGAAAAGAGTGTCCGAAGATTTGGAAAACAGAAATCGCCGTAACAATTTGCGCATTTATGGACTTCCCGAGGGTTTTGAAGGTGATGACCCCGTCACATACTTTTCATCTTTTTGCCTCAGTTTTTGGACCTTCCTACTACCACCAAACTGAACATTCAACGTGCTCATAGACTGGGCCCCCGGCTTTCTTCATCTGCACCCTCCAAGCCTCATGGTATAATTATCTTATTTTTGCAATTCACTGACCTTTTGTTGGTACTCAATGCAGCTAAATCCAAAAAGAATCTCTACTGGCATGGTACCAAGGTATTCATCTCCCAAGATGTCTCTTCACTGACTGCTAAACGTCGTAAAGAGTTGCTGGATCTCCGTCCTCCTCTTCGTTCCTTAGGTGCAAGATATAGCTTATTTCACGCGTGTCTCTTCAAAGTCACCTTTCTCAACAAGACTTCCGCTTTTGAGGATCCAGCTGTCAAGACCTCAGCAGCAACTGTGCCCTTAATTCATCCCAAGGAGAAAAGAAGTCAACGCTGGAAGCAAAATGCAAAATATCCTCGCTGGATCAGACAACATTCGAGTGCAGGACTAATATTAAGGCATTGCGTGAGGCTGATAAGAATCTCCCCCAGAGAAAATGTCGGCATCACCAAGACGCATTCACTTCTGGGTTCGCGGTCTAGTGTTTGTGGACTCGCGACTGTCAGAGCGTCCAATGCGCATGCTCCGCGAAGGAGCTGCGCACTTCAACTGTAACCGTGCGCGGAGAAAGTGTCTCCTCAACGCACAGGCCTTGAGACAATATTTTTTCTTCAATTTTGGGCGCGAGTAGCGTCATTCTTTTTGGAAGATTAGTGTACAGAGAGAATAGTGTGGTTTACTTATCGCATGCGCAACGAGGGAGCGAGTTGACTGACATTATCAAGTAATTCAAAAAAGTGACCAGTGTTGCTGTTCTGTGAGGTAAACTCTTGAATCTTTTCACGTGTTCTGAAGAAACCGACACTGCGGTAAGCTTTTGAGTCGAAGGAACTTCTGGTACAAGGTATTGAGAATCTTCAATTTATTGCTATTGAGCTCCATGAGAAATTCATCTGCTGCTGACCAAAGACTTTATAGTGGTTGCGCTGAAGTAACCAAGTGTATGCATTTTCCCGTTTGAAAGTTGTTCATGGATAAAATAGCTGTTTATGGATAAGGCGGCCACAGTGCCTTGAGGGGGTAAATATTTGGTCATATTCAACACGTTTTTATACCGTAACAGCAAGAGTGTATAACATTAATTTTTCACCCTCCTTGTTATTCTATCCAGGGACTACACGAGTGCAGGTCAACCCCCGCATAGAGAGTAGCAAGAGCCTAGAATTCATTGGGTAAACATATATGTAATAAAAGTCAGAGCATGTTCCCCAAATGGGAAAGTAGGTAACTAACAAGTCTTATTTCCCATACAGGTGACGTAAGAAGACGCTCAAAGCAGAGTCTAGAGTGAACTTCAGTTCTCCACGAAGGCTGTCTCTCTTTGTTTATCCACTTCCCCTTTCCCCCCTGTTTCAGCTGTCACTCTGAGTTTTCTTCGGGTGGCAGTTGTGGCGGAGGGGCATTGGGACCATCGTCGACTCCAGTGGCTTGGACACGCAATCTGACACCAGCTTACCTTCGCAGATTTATTCAATCTCACTCTACCACATCAATGGAGATGTCTTCCTCGTCCTCTGGCTCTTAACTCTTGTATTTCACCTTTGCTGTATTATCTCATTGAAGTTGTTGTTTTATTTCCTGTTTTTTGTACTCATTTGCTATCTCTGGCTTTGATTTAATTAATCCATTGTTTCCTTTGCGGGTATAATGTTGTTATTTTCGTCTTCTCCATGTCTTTACCTCATTCTATTGTTCTTATTTGGCATTTTGTTGTAACTTTTTATCTTCGCGTTTGATTCAGTCTAGGTTTATTTGTTTCCTTTGTAGGTTTATTGTATGTCTCCAAGCTCTATTCGTGTTCCATGTTCCCGCTCCTGCTTTTATTCATTTTATGGATGTCCTGGTGTGCCCTTGTTGGGTGTGCTGTCTTCATTGGCCCTTGCCGTCTATCATTCTTTTACTTTGTTTCTTTAAGCTACGTATTACAGTCTTCATTTTGACATGAACTGTCTTCTATTACTCTTATTCCTTCTTCCCTTCCTTCCTTATCTTTTTTTATTCCTCCCCTTTTTTCCTTCTACTCTTATATTCCTCCGTTCTCTATTGGTTTTTCTATTTCCTTCTTTCTCTATTCATTTCTCGTTTGCTTCACTCTTTCACTATTACATCTTTTATTCTTTAGGTTATATCTCTGTGTAGCTTGTAAGTTTGAAGGTAGTAGTAATTGCATCTTTGTTAATATTGCATGTTTTGTTTTTGTTGATGATTTCTATGTATTTTTAACGGTTTTACTTTCAGAATAATTTCCTGGAATGTGAAAGGTTTCATTAACCCTATTAAGAGACAGAAAATTCTATCTCATCTTGCCTCTTATAACCCTGACTTGGTCCTTCTACAAGAGACCCATTTAACAGAAATTGAGGCATTAAAATTGAAGAGAGGTCGGATGGGATCATTTTTATTCTCTCCCACTTCAAATAAGAAAAATTGGGTCCTATTTTTATGCCATAAGAAATTGAATTGTAAACTTATTTCACAAGAAATTGATACAGAAGATAGATGGTTATTAGCTAAGTTGTTAATTAATAATATTTTTTGGACTGTTTTGAACGTTTAGGGTCCCACTCATCCCGATTGCTCCTTTTGGCCTCTGATCACACAAAAACGTATTCAATTTAGAGATGATTATTTTATTCTAGGAGGTGATTGTAACCAAGTTGAAAACCCTTTTCGTGACCGTCAATCACAAACACGCTTTATTCCGCATAAATCTCATACACATTTCCTTGACACTATTTCCCAATCACATCTTGTTGACTCTTGGAGACTTACTCATCCCGACTCTCTGGACTTTTCTTTCTTCTCTCCCCCTCATAATTTCCTCTCTCGTCTAGACTATATTTTTCTCTCCCAATCTTTATCCCAAAATGTGTTATCCTCCTCTATTGAACTTATTGTTATCGCTGATCATGCCCCAATTATAACTGACCTTGACTTCCTTCCACCACATCTCAGATCCTCCAGTCGGCGTTTCAACAATTCTCTTCTGCTTGACCCTTTTTCTGTTCTTTTTTCATCAACGTTACTAACAATTTTTTTAATCTAAATACTGATCCTAATTCCTCCCCCTACATACTTTGGGACTCCTTCAAAGCCACTGCAAGAGGTTTAATTATAGACTTTGTTTTAAAAAAAAAAGAAACGATTCTTTCAGCAACATAAAGATACCCTAGCCCATATTAAAGCTTTAAAACACAAATTTTATAATTCATCAGATGACGCGGTCCTGCCAGCTCTGATTCGCGCTAAATTGGCATTCAATAAAACCTCCACTGACAACGCATCTTCCATGCTTCTCTGTAGCAGTGCTCATTACTACGGAGGCCGCAACAAAGTGGGGAAGCTTTTAGCAAATTATCTTAAATACCATAAAGACTGTACGCTGTTTGACTCTATATATTCTTCGGGCGGTTCTCTTCTTCATAAAGATCAAGATATTCTTAATTCATTTAAGTTGTTCTATAAAGATCTTTATACCCCCGAGTACCCTCCTTCTAATTCCCTCATTCAATCCTACCTTGACAATTTACCACTCTCTTCCACCTCCCATCTTAACTTTTCTGATCTTGAGGAAAACCTCTCCCTTAATGAGCTATCCTCCGCTCTATCCGCTTTAAAGAAAGGGAAAACTCCTGGCCCAGATGTTTTTTTCAGTTAAATTTTATTTACGCTTTTGCAAATTACTCCTTCATAAACCCTTAAGTCTTTTCCATTCCTTCTTTCTCTCTGGTAAAACAGAAGGTACTTTTCAAGAAGCCATAATTTGTCTTATCCATAAAGAAGGGCAAGATCCTATGTTTTGCAAAAACTATTGGCCGATTTCCTTGGTCAACGTTGATTATAAACTTTTTGCCAAGACACTTGCTTTACATTTAGATCCTCTTTTACCTGATTTAGTTGGCAAGGAGCAATGTGGTTTTGTTAAAGGCAGGTTAACCTCGGATAACTCTCGTCTCTTTCTTTTTTTTTTTTTTTTAAACCGTTTATTACAAAACTCAAAAAATATACAAAGATGGGCCTACAACCTTCCGGCCGGCCGCTAGCAGACAAAAGGAGCATATGATACACATTGTAGAGCGTGTGTTGCGGCTGAGGAAGATGCACAGGAGTTAGCAGCGTTGATAGCCACACCATCCGGACCCCACTGTACGGTTTCATTTTAAACTGAAAGAACAACCAGAAAAACAAACCCACAAGGCAATCCACAATCAGAAATAGCCGCATGTGCTCCCCTGAGAGGGGGACCCTACCAGTCCATAGGAGTATCAAGAAGGGGAAGAGATCAGGACTAGGGCTGGGTAAACTCAATGCCCGGAACAAGGAAGATGGGTCGGCTAAGGGGATGGGGCAGGCGACGGATCGGGCAATAACGGCGGAGCACAGATTCCCCCGCGGTAGGCGTTCCAGGGGCCCCATACTTTCACCCACGTCCCAGGCTTACCTCTCGCCACATACACCACCTTTTCCCGAAACATGCACCAATCCATATGTTCCTTCCAGGCCGAGACAGTCGGGGAACTTTGGGATCCCCACAGTTGAGCAATATCGCGCTTGGCCACCATATATCCCAGAGTCACCCACCACGTCTGTGGCGCCGAGTAGTCGGTAGGTTCCCACACATTCAACAGGCATCTCCTCGCTTCGGGTAGCAGCACCACATGCGTAACCACACGCAGGACCTCATGCACACCACGCCAGAATCGCTCCACCTCCGGGCATTCCCACAATATATGCAGAAAGGTCCCCAAAGCGCCACACCCACGCTTACACAACCCGTCCACAGCATAGCCCATACGCAGGAGCCTTGGCCCCGTCATGTAGACTCTGTGGAGTATCTTGAGCTGGACGAAGCGTAGGCGGGCCGGTATGGCCACCTCTTTCGGGGAGGCCACCGCAGAGGCCCAGTCCTCGTCGTCCAGCTCCAGTCCATCGGCAACCCAAGCCTCACGAAGGGCAGTCAGCAATCCCGAGCGGTCATTGATCAGTTTTTTGTAGATCAGTGAGACCGTGCTGTCCGGAACGTGTCCATCCAGCACTCTATCCTCCAGGGGGGAATACTCCGGGATGGATGCAACGTCCGGGAAGACGGAGCCCAGTGCATGACGGATCTGCAAATACCGAAAGTACTCCCTGTCATGCAACTGGAATTCCGTCTGCAGCATCTCGAACGTTTTAAATCCTCCCCTCGTCCAGAGATCCCCCACTTTGCTGATGCCTATCATGTCCCACTTCTCGAAGCCCTTTTCGAGGTCCACAGGGAGCCCAACTGCTCGGACGCGTATAGTGGTGATGCCCGGGTCAGACGGTCCTTCCACCCCATCGCCACATTAGCCGCGTGCCACACTCGCACCATGACACGCGTGGGGCCGGTCAGCCGAGCGTCGGGCGCGCTGGAGTAGAGCGCTCGATTATAGTCCCCACCCGGGAGTAGCATCTTATCCATTTCGAATGCCGGGTTTAAGGCGGGCCCATACAGGCCGTGATTAATCGCAGCCAGCTGGGAGGCCCAATAGTACCGTTTGATATCCGGGAGGGCAATCCCTCCGTCATACCATGGGAGCGTCAGCTTCGCCAGGGCGATACGCGGCCTCCCGTCCCAGAACAGGCGGCGCTGCAAACTCTCCACCTCACGGAAGTAGCGCGCTGGGACGAGGTCCAAAGTATTCTGCAAAGCGTACAGGAAACGCGGCAGAGACATCATCTTAAACAATGCCGCCCGGCCGAGCGGCGAAAGCGGCAAGCGCCGCCAGCGCGTGACATCTTCCTTCAGGCGCTGGAGGGGGGGAAGCAAGTTCCGATCATACCGGGCCTCCGGGTCCAGAGTAATGAAGACACCTAGGTACCGAAATCCCTGCGGGGCGATCTGGATCGGACAGCCCCGCGGGAGAATAGGAGCCTCCCCAGAGAGAACATACACGCACGATTTAGCCCAGTTGATGACAAGGCCGGAGTTACGACCAAATGAATGCAGAACATCAACCAGTACTATCAGTGATTTACGTGGGGAAGCTAGGTACAAGAGGATGTCATCAGCGTATAGGGATACGCGGTCCTCATACTCGGGGGTCCAACGGAGACCACGGATGGAAGGATGCCACCGCAGCCAATCCGCCAGGGGCTCCAAGGCAAGCGCAAAAAGGAGCGGCGATAAGGGGCAGCCCTGCCGCGTGCCCCGGCCCAGCTCGAACGGAGCCGATACTCTACCGTTCACCACCACCTGCGCCAATGGGCCCGAATACAGCAATTTGACCCAACTGATGAACCCTGCGCCAAAGCCAAACTTCGCAAGCATCGCCCAGATGTATGGCCATTCAAGCGTGTCAAACGCCATGGTGGCGTCCAAGGACGCCACCATGGCGTTTGACACGCTTGTATGTACTGAACACGTGCGAGCACCCCATGCAAACGCCGCAAGTTAAGGGCCGTGTTACGATGGGGAATAAAGCCGGACTGATCCTGGTGAACCAGGTCGCCCACCACACCGACCAGCCGATTGGCCAGGACCTTGGCGAGAATTTTGGGCTCCGCGTTCAGTAGCGAAATGGGCCGATAGGATGTAACCCGGTCCCGAGGTCTCCCCTCCTTGTGGATAACCACGATTGTAGCCAGACGCTGGTCCAGCGGGAGGGAGCCCACCGAGTGAGCCTCCAGGAACATCGATCGGAGATGTGGTGCCAGCGTATCCGGTCGCAACTTGTACAACTCGATGGGGAGACCATTAGGACCCATGGCCTTGCCGGAAGCGACCGAACGTATGGCGAGGGCGATTTCGTCGGAGGTTGGAGCGGCGTCCAACGACACTCTGTCCTCCTCCGAAAGGGAAGGCAGCGCGATATCCCTGAGCAGGGCACGGGAATCCTCTTCAGAGCGGGAAGACACCGGGGAATACACCCCACGGAAATAATCCGCGAAGCAGGAGACAATTTCTTCCGGCTCAGTAACACACACACCGTCCGTTTTCTCAATCAGCGGGACTACACGACTCGCTCTCTCCTTTTTGTCCAGCCACGCAATCAATTTACCAGCCTTATCACCCACATCATACAGTCTCCCCTGTTGCTCTCTACTGAGGCCCCTGGCCGCCTCCGCGACGAGGGCCCTATAGGCCGCTTGCTTGAGTTGGAGAACATGTAATACGGCATCCGTCACCCCACATTCTAGCTTACCCTCCAACTCGGCTATCTCAGCTTCCACCCGGGTCACCTCCTCCCGCTCGTGCCTCCGGGTGTGGGAAATAAGGGACAGGGCCTCTCCTCGTAGTACTGTTTTGAATGCCTCCCACAGTGAGACAGCCGAAGGCACGGACCCCACATTCTCGTCAAAATAGCGCTGGAGGGATTTAATCAATTCAGCGCGAATGGTGGGGTCGCGCAGGTACCAGGGATTGATCGGGACCACCCTACCCTCACCCCTCGGAAAAAGGTCCAGGTGTAACAGGAGCGGGGAATGGTCCGAGATATCCCGTGCCAAATGGCGCACCTCTCCCACCCTCCCAACGTAGGCCGCCGGGACCAGGACATAATCTAGTCGTGAGAGACTACCATGAGCCCCCGAATGGAAGGTATACTGTAGCTGCGTGGGATGTTTTAAACGCCAGCAATCCACCAATCCCAAAGTGTCCAATAGGCCAGATAGCCACGCTTGGGCCCGGGGGAGGTCCCTAGGGGGGTGACGATCCACAGTCCCGGAAACCACCGCATTGAAATCCCCCCCCACCACCAGAATCCCCCCCGGAAGGCCAAGGAGGAGGCGCCCCAGGTCCGCAAAGGTAGTCGACTGCAGCCCCGGCGGGACGTATACTGACACAAAAACGACCACTTTGCCCTCCATCCTTCCCACCAAGACCGTGTAACGTCCCCTGTCGTCATGGAGCACCTCATCAATCTCCAACGGGAGCGAGTTCTTAACCATGATGCCCACACCCCTTGAGCCAGACGTGAAGCCCGAATGGGCCACTAGGCGATAGCCACGCCGATTCATGGCGCAGAAGGAGTTGCCAATGAGGTGTGTCTCCTGCAGAAAAACTACATCGGGCGAGATTCGCTTCAAGAACTGCAGGACCACACCACGTTTAATCCTGTCCCCCAGTCCATTCACGTTCCAGGACAACAGAGTTAGTTCCCTACCCCCCATCATAGACAGAAGCCACCATTTGTCCCCCCGAGAGCACTATAGAGCTAACACAATGATACTTTTGCCTTGTGGTAAAAACGAGCAACACCCCCCCATCCCTGCCCACCCGCCCCAACAAAACTCCCCCCTCCCTGCACCCCTGCATGAGCCCGAACAGCCCCCCCAACGTGCAGTGTGCCTGTCGCCCCATATATATAGTAAAACTAACTAAACCCCCTAGAGGAGGAAGGAGAACCCCCAGTAGACCCCACACAACCTCCATAGGAGGGGAAATTATACAGACAGACGCTTAATCGAAAGTGGCATCATTTTTGTCCAGAGTGAAGCCCAATATTACCCCCTCAGTCCCGATCCAGTGTGCCGTCTCCCCCCGCCGCCCCCCCCCCCCCCTCGATCACGATCCCCAGACAGAGTGTCCAGCCAGTCTCCGGCCACTTCGGGACGATCAAAAAAGGGCGTGCGACCCTCTACCTCCACTCGCAGCTTGGCTGGGAAGAGCATAGCGTATTTAAGGTTCAGGTCCCGAAGACGGCGCTTGACGCCTAGGAAGCTCAGTCTCTGCTTCTGGACCGCTGGGGTGAAGTCAGGGTAAAAGTTCACCTCCATATTGTCAAGCTTAACCGGCCCATGCAGTCTGGAGGCTTGCAGGATAGCGTCTCTGTCCCGAAAGTTGAAAATCCGGGCGATGAGAGGTCGCGGAGGGGCTCCGACCTTCGGCCTTCCCCCGGGAACCCTGTGGGCCCGCTCCACCGCGAAGAATTTACTCAGCCCCCGTGGCTGGAGATGGGTAGCGATCAGGTCCTCCACAAATAGGTCCGCCGCCGCTTCCTCCCGTCCCTCGGGCACCCCAATGATGCGGATGTTGTTCCTCCGGGCCCGACTCTCGGAGTCCTCCAGGCGCCGATCCATAAGCGCGCTCGCCTGACTAAGCCGGCGCACCTCTGTTTGTAGTGCCGCCACCTCAGTAGTAAGGCCCGATGCGGTGTGGGCCAAAGAATCAACTCGGTCGTTGGTCTTGGAAAGATCGGCCCTCACCAGGCCAACATCCACGAGGACCGAGTCGATCTTCTGTGCCAGTGTGTCGAACCGCTGGCCCACCGAGGCCTTCACCTCGGCAATGGCGCCCATGACATCCCGCAGAGTCAGATCCGTGGGCAGGTCCGGGGCATCAGGAGGGCCCTCAGGGGACTTGTGCGGTCCGCCGGGAGATCCCTTCTGGAGGGTATAGCGGTCCATACTGTTGGCCTGATGGATGGTGCCACGCCGGGTCGACTTGGTCTTTGCCCGGTCTCCATCTTGTTTCGTGGCCATGGCCACCAGTCCCCCGGTCGCACCAGCCACGTCGTGAAGGGCAGGCAATCAGGGCCACAAGCTCCGGGGGGGGCCACCCCAGATCGGCGGGGTGGGTCACAGCCGGCGGGCAGGCCGAGTCTCCCAGCGAGGCCACACCAACACAAAGAGCCCCGCGATCCAATCCTGCAGAGACGGCAAGGGGGTGCGAAAGCGAAAGCGAAAGTGCGGGGTACGCGACTCGCCAGGCCCGGCCCGCCGCTGTTGTTCACTTTGTCACTGGGTCACCCCTCAGCGCAAATCCGGGGTCTGGCGAGGAGAAGGCCGCAGACTTCAATCAGTGCTTACTCCGGTGTCCGAGGTCCGATTTGACAACGGGAAACGGGTGCCACCTCAGATCAGGCTCACCAACACAGTCCCCTCATCCGAGACAGGATAAATTCAGGATAGTCGTAGGCGGTTGCAGAGGTCCTCGGGAGCCTCGCACCTACGCGGCCATCTTGGTTGCGCGCTAGGCTCCTCCTCTCCTCTCGTCTCTTTCTTAACGTCTTAAACACATCCTTAGCGGCCATTCCTGTTGATGCAGAGAAAGCATTTGCTAAAGTAGGCTGGTCCCTTTTATTTGCTTCATTGAAGTGGCATGGGTTTGGCCCCAAATTAACCTCTCCTACATCTTTATTATATTCTGCCCCCAGAGCTTCAGTACTAGTCAACAGCGGTGTCTCATCCTATTTTCGCCTCCATCGTGGTGTCCGTCAAGGTTGCCCTCTCTCTCCTCTTCTCTTTGTTCTTGCTCTTGAACCTTTTCTATCCTCAATTCGTAATAACGTTTCTATTTCTGTTTTTTTGTATGGTGATCAACATTTAAAATTCTCTGCTTACGCAGATGACATCCTACTCTTCATTTCTGATCCTGAAAAATCCATTCCCCCTTTATTACATGAAATCACTTATTTTTCCCTTGTCTCTGGATATAAAATCAACTCTGATAAAACAGAGATTCTCCCTCTCACTTGGAGGCATATTTTCAAGGACGGCGTTAAAAATTATCGCCGGTTTAGCGGCAGAAAACTGCTGCTAAAGCGCGATAATGGGCTTGATAATGTGCCTTTGTAAATTCCAATAGAAGTCCATGTTCTGGTGTGAATATGGGCTTCTATTGGAATTCTCCAGGGCATATTATCAAGCCCATTATCTTCGCTTTAAACCGGCGATAATTGTAACGCTGTCCTTGATAATATGCCCCTAAATTTTGCCTTCCACCCTCCTTTTCCTCCACTGGGCTCACATGGAATAGCTCTAAAATCAAATATTTAGGTATATGGTTCTTCAACTCTATCGCCTCCTCTATTAAATTAAACATGGCTACGATCCTGTCTTGTATTGACAAATTACTTTCCTCTTGGAATCCTCTTTTTTTTCGTGGTGGGGCCGGTTAGATTCAATTAAAATGATGATTACTCCTATTTTGATTTATACTCTTTCTATGCTTCCTGCATTCCGGCATGTTATTTTAAACAAATTGACTCTTGTCTTTCTAAATTTATTTAGCATAATAAAAAGTCCAGAATCTCTCTTTTCTCTCTTCGTAAGACTAAATCTAATGGAGGTGTAAATTTCCCTAATTTTCGCTTGTATCACAAGTCATTTTGTCTTTGCCAGGCCTCCAAATGGCTTATTTCTGATATCTCTCCCTTTAACCCCTTGTGGCTTTCCATTGAGCGCACCTTATTATTACCTTTCTCTTTGAAAGAAATTTTAGCCTTTTCAGCCAAAACATCTCTTACCTCCCCCCCTTGTTTTATCACACTTGCTCCCTATTGAAACCTTTGATACATTCCAAACCTATCTCTAGAGAATCCTTTTTAGATTCTCCTATTTGGCATAATTCTCTTATCACTATTAATGGCAGATCTATCTTTTGAAGCCCTTGGAGATCAAGGGGCATAATCTGGGTCAAAGACCTTTTTGACGGTGTATCTCCTTGTCTATTTCTCCAATTTCAAACCACTTTTCAATGCCCCCGCTCCTTCCTACAGAAATTTACCACTTTAATGACGGTCATTCTTGATGTTTTCTATTCTCTCCCAACATCACCTCTTCCCCCTGTCCCTAACTCTCTTCTCAAGATTCTTTTCTTGCTCCCTAAAGCCTCTCCTATTTATAAATATTTTTTAGCTCCTAATCCAGAATGTATTAAAACTAAGTTGGAACTTTCATGGGAATCTGACTTGGGATGTGAATGGTCTATCACTTTGTGGGACAAACTCTGGTCTCGTTCTCTCAAAATCTCTTGCTCTGCTTCCCTTACTCAATCTTTGTTCTTTCTTTATCATAGACCTTACCTTACTCCTATCTCCATCGCAAAATTTTCTCACTCCACTAATACAAACTGTTGGACCTGTGGCTCCTCTAAGGCTGACCTTCTTCATCTTCTCTTTTGTTGTCCTTCAGTTTCTACTATCTGGGCGAAAGTTTGGTCGTATATCTCTCGCTTATTTAATATTTCCATTCCTCTTCTCTTCTCTGGAAGTCTCTCTGATTCCTTAGACCGTCTTCCTCACCAAAATGGGCTTCTTGATCTTATGCTCACTTTAGCTTTCCAACACATCACTCTCAATTGGAAAACACTCACAAAACTTTCCATCCATCACTGGTGGAACAGTCTTTGTCACATACACCGACTTGATACTGCGTTTTCCTCCTCCTGTACACCATTGGTTAATAGAGATCTCTTTTGGTTACCTCTTACTACTTTAAACCTCCTTGAAGGTCTACTTTCTTTGTTCCTTGCCTTATGTTGCCTTTGTTGTGATTCACTATATATATTAGCTTGATTAGCACAATTTTCTTGTATTCCATTGTAAGATGCAGTTTCTCTTTTTATCAATTTTTGAATTGCTTTTCCTTCCTTTCCTCTTTTTTATTTATGTATTTATTTATTTTGTTATTTTCCCTCTCCCCCCCTTCCCTCCCCTTATTTCTTTAAAATTAAAGTAGCTTTCTCTTCTGCCTCATGTTAACCACTTATTTGATCAGTACTTTGTATCATTGATCTCTCTTCTTGTATTATCTATTATTCAAATAAAGCTTTCAAACTTAAAAAAGGCTGTTCTTGGTCTGCTCTTGTCTGGAGAGGGAAGTCCTTGAGCCGCAGAAACCATCAATGCAGGGTCACATGTTGTTGAAAACCATGCAGGGGATGGAGCTATATCTAGCCAAGGTCTGTTTATTGGCCAGGTTTAGGTTTAACCAAATTCATCATCTTTTGGCATCCCCATGTGGATGGGCACGGCATGAAGCAAGGGTGTTCTGCGGCTGCAACAATAAGTCTCTGTATTTTGTGATGTTTTGTTATCATTTTAGCTGGCTGAGAAAGCGGTTTATAATTCCCTTGCGGAAGTCTTTGAATTTTAACCAAGTAAGGCCAGCAATGTTTTACCTTCAGACGCTTCCCAATGAATGTGTTATTTTTACTGTTTTATCATTCTTGCAAGCTGCTTTAGCGTCCAGGAGATCGATATCTGATTAACCGATGTACTGTTTGAGTGGGATGTGCTATGCTGTTTGATTAACTATTATTATTTTATGTTAATTTTAAGCAGTGGTTTTTATAGTGATGATGTTGTTTGTATTCCTTTAAGGTGGTCTTATCAACTGAATAAGATTTTAAAATGAAATGAGATTCCATGTAACAAAAAACCTATCTGCAAGCTTTAATTCAGAGTAATAACAATCCACCCTTAAATGCCTATTGACTTTACCATATGCTTTTTTTTTATTAATCAGGCCTACTGTCCTTATGGTAACGTTTCATAAGAAACATAAACGCTTATTTCCATTCCTGCTCACGTTCAAATGACACACAATGAAGCTAGAGTTTATTTTTTCATATAGGTATAGCTCACAAGGCTTGACATGATGGACCTCCATGATAATTAGCCACATTCTGCTCTCTGAGGAGCTTTCATAACTTCCTTCTTGAAACTCCATCCTTCAAGAGAAAATAACTCTCTAACAAGCCTTTTCAGGTAGCACATGCAAGGTGTGAAACTCAATCCCGAGCTATAAGGACAAATCCCTTCTTTGAAGTATTCAAAAAGGATTACCAGTTCTAGACCTGTCCCTATGAAATTGGTCAATTAAGGTGACAAATGGGTCCGGTATTATTGTTGCTGTGTTCCCTTTGCCCCCCGCCAATGAACCCAGCTTTTAGTTTCCTTGTGTCTCAGCCCATCTGCACCGATCCTTTTGTAACTGTTCCACCCAAGTATCTACAGATATAGTTCTGCTACCCACCCGGATCATGTATGTAAATTGCATTAATAAATAAATGCATCCTGGCATTGTTAGGGTAAATGCAAAAGGTATGAATGCTCTTCAGGCTCAAAGGCTGTGTTAAGATTGGGTTACACATGTAGAATTGTTGATTTAGAACAATCAGTAGAAAATGAATGTCATTATTATCTTCAAAACTGAGATACCCACTAATTGTACTTGAATTTCCTGTTCCCTATAAAAAAAACGATTGCAATGGCCATGAAATGATACAAAATGCATCAGATGATTATGACTTTATTGAGGAATTGAAGTATTTGAGCAAAATATTACATGTGCTCAAACATCACCAAGAAATTATCATACAAGAAAAAAGCACCATGAGCAACTTTAGATACTCTTTGTATCAGAGTGTATAGGATAACTGAGGTAAACATGCAAAATTGTTTGTTTTAATACATGTAAAATAAGAAATGGCGCAAATAAATATCAAATACAGTATATACCTTTATAAATGGTTGTGACTTCTCCAGTTTATTTTTCGTAAAGGTCGAGATATTTTTCATCTGATAATCAGGACTGCCGCCTGTGTTTCGCTCTATGCCCTCTCTAGTGAGAAGTTCTGAGGATGTTAATCCATGAGCCTAGAAAAGCAGTAAGAGGCAATTATACAATGATAACAAAATCACAAAATGGAATTAACAATGCAAACATAGAACTGTATTTTTACGCAATTCATAGTGAAATTTAGACATTGGGAAACTATAGTTAATGTAACTTTTCTGGAGTAATTCTGAAAATGTTTGAGAACAGGAAAAAGATGTAAAATCCATTCAGGCGGCATATCCACCCACACTTTTACCTTTTTCTTCCTCAATAGGCCACAAAATGATAAAATATTGTACTTACTCCCTTCACCCTACAAAAGATGTTGAGCGTCTGTTAAATACTGAACCATCTCAGGTCTATTGCCTGGTCCTACGATTGATGGTTTAGCTGTGAAAATTATTACGTAAAAGGAATTGTGTACAAAGGGTTACAGAAGACTAGGATGCATGACAATAGTGTGGAATGATGAAGCTTTCCATCATTTTTTACATAGGGATTTGGGCTTTTATGACAGAGAGAGCGAGACACACACATCCAATCACAATGGATTGTTACATGAGAAGATCAAGATGAAGCTATTGAAGTCAATGATGAGAAGGGCCATCTGAGGGAATATAGGGGAAATTAATCAGGTACATTTTAGTGGCATACATAGGTTTTAATGCAGACAAAAATGAGTAGAATGGTAATCCTTTTACCCTCTTGATGCCCTTAAATATTTAATCCCAACCACTTGCCTACACACATGCGCACAACAGTCCAGCAGATCCTAAAATACTTGCATCATTCCTCATTTCCATCACCACATACCTAGAGACACAAGCACATCAACACAGGGTACGGGTAGCATTAATGTAAAGGAGGTGTTACAGTCTTGATATCAATAATAGCTCATATAGCAACTTAGAGAAGAAATGGAAATTCATCAAATGTTATTCATAATGACAATGCTGGGGCGAAAGCATGTGGAAAAGAGATACTGGAGGCTCGTTTAATATTATACTCATTACTAGTGACTCACTGTTAGAAAAATATATCTCCTCTGTCTCTCAGAGCTTATTGTTTCGCTTGACAGACAGAGAGGACACTAGGGGGGTGATTAGGATGGCGGAAGGCCCGCCACTGCCAGCCGTGCGGTGGCGGGCCTTCCACCATTGGACCGCGATTTTCTCCCCGCCACATTACGATGGCAGGGGGATCCAGACTGCGACCATGGCAGACGCAAAGACCGTCTGCTATGGAACCGCAACAGGCAATCGTTCTGATTGCCTGGCGGAGCGGTCTGCATCCGTAAAATGGTGGTGGTGCCTAGCAGGGACCGTCTGCCAAATTAGGATGCTGTCTTCAGCCAGCCTTTCCGTGGTGGATAAACCGCCATTGAAAGGCTGGTGGGGATTGCTTTTGGGGGCCCATTGAGGGTCCCCCTTGTGTCTGGGGGTGGTGTTTGTGCACTGCGAGGGTACCACAGTACCCCCTACTTTTCACTGCACCAAGTGGCAGGCACCATGTGGTGCCTGCCACGTTGTGCAGTGAAATGCACAACATGCATTTTTAACATTGCGGAGGGTGCTGCAGTCAGCAGCACCTGCTGCAATGTTAAAGTGCAAAATGCAATGCCAATGGTGGCGGCCACATCCTAATTGGGTGTGCGGGACCGCCGCATGCATGGCGGGCAGTCCCAATTCCCACCATGATGGCGGGCGGACTAAGGTCTGTCTTCCATCGTAAGGATCCCCTAGGCCAATATACCTGATTGGCTGACTATTGTAAATGGCATTCAAATATTGATCAACCCACATTATAGCCATTGGCTGTGGCAACTGCCATTCTTGACGTATGAGGTATTACTTCTTCACTCTATCACTTGGCATAGGTATATGCTCTTATTTTTTCATTGTAGTGTGCAGCTGGGGTGACCACATGTCCAGAATTTCCATGGAAAGTCTGTTATTTTAAAGTGAAATACATTGGCAGTTCAGAAGATTTATTTTCCTTAGTGGCCGCGAGTAGATATTTCACAACGTCCTTAGTGCGGCAGTGCTCAGAATCTGTCCTGCAGAAGCTTCCAAGGTGCATGCCCTTCAGAGTGCTATTCAGCCTACGCTTATATGAAGTGAATGCAAGCCATGAAGCATTAAGTGGCACCATTTATGCCGCTGCAGGGCAATCTAAGGGGCATATGTATCAACATCACCATTTGCGATTCTCAAATAGCGATTGTTAAGGAATCGCTATTTGAGAATTGCAAAACGGGATGTATTTAAAAATTCGCAAACTTTTTGCGATTTCTTAAAATTCCTTAATTGCGATTAGCAAATTGCGAAATCGCAATTAAGGAATACCTGCCCATTCATTTCTATGGGCCAGGAGACCCATAGGAATGAATGGGAAGTAATTCTCAAATAGCGAATTCGCAATTTGCTAATCGCTATTTGAGAATAATTTCAAAGGTGCAAGGGTGTCATGATGACACCCTGATGCACCCCTGAAATGAGCATGTGTGTGCATATGGCGCACATACATGCCCTAAGGGCATGTATGAGCGTCACGTGGCACTTTGCAAAATTAAAAATAGTGCATTTTGAAAGGAAATCGCAAATTACCACCAACTGGAAGTTGGTGGTAATTTGCGATTTCTTAAGGATAATTCGCACAACTTGGGTGCTTTTTACATATCATTTAAGAAATCGCAATGTGCGATTTCTTAAATGGTTAGGCAAAATTAAGAAATCGCTAAATTAGCAATTCCTTAATTTTGCGATGGGATTTTGCCTAATACATCCCGTTTTGCGAATTTTTACTCGCAAACGCTGTATTTTGCGATTCGCAGCGTTTGCGAGTAAAAATTAGCTTGATACATATGCCCCTAAGTCTGTGATGAAGAGCCATAAGAGCTCACTGCTCCCTGAATAGCCAGGGAGCTAAGGAGTGTGTCAGAGAAGGACCAAATATGCTCCTCTTTGGGCATTTGTGTTGCATGTGTATATTGCTGTTTGATCCTTTATGCTTGCAATACAGTAGAATATCATAAGATGGTAGGGTTCTTAGAATGTTCTGGAAGGAGCAGCGACAGTTAAGCAAAGAGACAGAACCTTATGAATGTAGATTACCCCACCTGTATCTGGATTTTCTTCACCTGTAACTGGGGCTACAATAAATGCTTCTTTACTTCGGAAAAGTGCCTAATTGTTCTTAACATATTTGGCGACAAACTGGTCTCAGCAGCCTTGGATTTTACATGAACCCAACGGAGAGTGACATTGAGTTTACAACTGCCCTATATAGAGTTTTGAAGGATTGGAAATTTAGATCATGAGCAACAAAATTCTTAATGTGAGGCACCCAGAAGGCTGTTTGGTGAGGTTTAAACTAAATTCCACAAAGACTTCCTTTGCTCCATCATCCGTTATCTTCCACGGTAAGAGAGTTTCAAGCTTTTAATTACCGTCTATTGCTCCTGGATGAATTCTTGAACGTGTTCTGAATTTGGAATTCAGTGCGCAGTGTTCAGCTCCTTCCCAGCACGATTATTGTTCTCACTGTGGATTTCCCTACATGTCGAGGTTATCCTATGTAAAGGGTCGAGCAAGATATGCAAGTTACGCAACGTGCCGCCATTTTGTGAATGGCAACTTCTGTGGTGTTCGCAGTCATGGTCTTGTTTCATGTACAAATTTCACTAACTGAAAGGATTTTAAGGAATCTCATTTTTATTAAGGTGAGCCACATTTAATTACTGATGTTCCATTGTACAAGTGATTTTTTTTGGGTTGTGCTACATGCGCAGAAGTATAACATTTCTTCATGTGAACATTGAACTCATTGAATTTAGCAGCACCACAGGCTTTTATGTCAGCTTCTGGTAAGCCTGTCAAGCATTGGGACAGATGGTAGGAATATTTTTAGGATTATCTTTCCATATTTGACAAGGAAAAGCTAACACCTCAAAAGAAGAAGAAAGTTTTGTTGTATTGCCTAGGTCGTGGAGGGTTAAAGATTTATAATCAAATTGAAAAGAAAATGAGACAAGCAGGCAAGGGAGATACATTTACAAATCCTTTGGAAGACTTGGATTCACTTTTTGCATCGATCATGTGCGTAGCTGTAGACAGGTATTTCTTTTTTCAAAGACACCAAGGACGAAATGGGAACATGGAGAAAGATGTATCTGCCTTAAAGAGACTAGCACAACCTGTTATTTAGTTCATTACATGATGAACTAATTCATGACCACCTAATTATACATACCGGTTATGGCGAATTAGTGACAAGTCGCCTTTAAAGGATGCTATTGCTTTACTTAAGAAGGCAGAATTAACTGTTTGGTTTTCAAAAGCTGTTATGGAAGAAAACTAAGCCTGGCTGAAGACGGCTGAAATGCCAGAAACCGGTCCTAGGAAGCTTGTTTCCGGTCCAGGGAAGACATGGCTTGGCAGTTCGGGCTGGACTGTTCCCATGTGGCACAGGGTCAGACTGATTTGCATATGGCCATGTCTGAACTGGGGTGGCAGAGTTGGCTAAAGAACGGTGATGGATCAAACCCAGATCTGTTGACTGGGTGTGATTGTTTGATTGGTTCTGATGCTCCGTCCATCACCACCCCCTTTTGTACCGCTTTGCTCACCATAAGTTGGCAGGGTATGCTCAGACGTGAGTCCCTTGCTCACTTTGCCACTGGATTCAAGCAAGCCTGGCTGAAGACGGCTGAAATGCCAGAAACCGGTCCTAGGAAGCTTGTTTCCGGTCCAGGGAAGACATGGCTTGGCAGTTCGGGCTGGACTGTTCCCATGTGGCACAGGGTCAGACTGATTTGCATATGGCCATGTCTGAACTGAGGTGGCAGAGTGGGCTAAAGAACGGTGATGGATCAAACCCAGATCTGTTGACTGGGTGTGAGTGTTTGATTGGTTCTGATGCTCTGTCCATCACCACCCCCTTTTGTACCGCATGGAAGAAAACTAAGACAAGGATCTGGTGTGTAAGGTTACTGGGAGCAAAAGCAGTAATATTCAACTAAAAAACAGCCTTTGGAGAACAAGTCAACTGGAACTGGTCAATATATGGATGAGAAAAGTAAATTCAGTAACAGAAAATAAAGACAGAAAAGTAAAGACAGAAATCTTTCTATAAAACATATTTAGATAGGTGTCACAAATTTTCAAATTGTGACATTGTCGGCCAGTGTGTAAAAAGAAAGGTGCTGGCACAGAGAAACATTTGCAAGATGATGAATGTCAGGAATTACATTTGAAACAAGAATCTGAAGCAGGATTGGTATTCTGTTTACAAGGACAGGTTTTAGGTGTTGAGGGATCAAAATGGAGAAACCTTTATATGAGATAAGGATGGGAGGTGTGAATGATGGCAGGTCCAGGATGTCCACATGCTATTATCAATAAGGATGTTTGGTAACATTTATTTGGGGTAAATTAGGTGACCATTTAGAAAAGACATATTGCAGCAGAAATCTTCACTGGCAAGACTATAGATATGGTGGTGTATAGGTTGGATGGATCAAAGAGGCATAGAAATTATGGAGGCCTAGGAATTGTACTCAATCCATATAGTCCTGAGCCAGTGTTATCAGTAAAGGACGAAGACTTTGAAGGGGAAACATTGTGAAATCAATGTCCTAAAGTGTTTTCTGGTCACATTGGTATGTTGAAGGATTTTGTACATGAGATTTATTTTTAATCTGATGCAAAACCCTGTGTGTACAAAGTCTGAAACATACCCTTCTACATTAGAGATGAGGTAGCACAAAGATTGGAAAATTTGCCTAAAAATGGGGTCATAGAACCTGTAGAATCTGTTGGATGGTTATCACTGCTAGTGGTGGCTCAATGGGCCAATGGGAAAGTATGTTTATGCATTGATCTGAGGGAACTAAACAAGAATATTCTTATCAACCAATTTCCTTTACCAAGGATACAAAATAAAGGTTGCTGTTACGAAAGGGGTTCAGTCGTTCTCTAGCATAGATTCTACAAAATTGACAGCTTTCATTACATCAATCAGTTGTTTTAGATTTAAATGTGTTCTCTTTAGTTTGGTTTCAGCCGGAGCTATTTTCCAGAGGGTGATGACTAATCTATGTAAGGGAGCATGTGGTGTTATGTTCATTCAGGATGACATTCCTGTCATGGCAAAACCTAGACCCATATCATGACATGAAACTAAAGCAAGTTTTAATGATTTTGTAAGAAAAGGGCTCAACAGTAGAGTTCAATATGTGCAAGTTTACAAAGAACCATGTCACATATTTAAGACAGAAAATAAGCAGGTTGGAATAAAACCAAGCAAAGAATTGGTAGAAGCTATAAGAGATGCTCCTGCACCAACAGGAAAGAACGATGTGAGAGCATTTTTAGGATTGGTAGAGTTCTACTGCAACATTGCAAAGAATTTTGCAGAACGCATATATGTAATTAGGCAATTGCTTAGAAATAAAATGAAGTTTGTGTGGATAGAGGAGTGCAATGTAGCATTTACAATGCTAAAAGAGGAAAATTCTAAGGCACCTTTCTTACAAAGTTTTAATGGTGCACCAACATTTTTTGTGACAACTGATGACAGTTATAAAGGATTAAGGGACACCTTCAAGGAGAAAGGGGTGGATGGCAAGGGATGTGTTGTAGCATTCACATCATGTTTGTTGACCCCAATTAATTATTCTATAAAACAAAAAGAAATTCTTGCTTGTGTTTGAGCTCTTGATCATTTTCCAATTGTTTTAAGGGTAGACCCCAAGCCTCTGACGAACGTTCTCACTTTAAGAGTAATCCAGCGCTTTCGGGGCCCACTTGCTTACCAAGGATCCTCCAATAGACCTTTTCATCCATCTGAGAGGTGATGGAAGTTAATGTTAACAAGCAATCACATTTAATTAACAGTGCAACCCATTTGGCTACTCGATGAGGACGGGCAATCAGAAGCCAAGTTCAAAAGTTTATAGCAATTTAATACTCAAACTGAAATAAATAACACTCAAAACCTTGCTGTAAAGATACAGCATGACAACTGGAATTCCCAGATGCCTGAACAAATTAGGGCAAATTAGTATCAAATAGACAAGAATTTCTGTGAAATCTATGCAAAACAATAGCATCCTAATCTGGTTCTCAGACAATAATCTAATATTCTCTTTCTTATACATTAGTATCAGGCAGTATCTAGCAAATCAGGGAAATTCCATAAAGGAAGTCAGGTCAGGTCAATAAGGAATCAAGTAGGAAAGCATTAGCATCTCAGAAGCTTGGTCAAGAATCTTCTATGGGTCAACAATGAGTGTCAGCCTTATGCCTCATGTAACCAAAAATCAGACAAAGCATTGGGGCATAAACCCTCTCAAAGTTCATTAAGCTAACACTGACTCAAGGTAAGAAGGAATCACGGAAGGTGACTGCAAAGAATCTGAAAACGGGTCTGAACGGCTTCAGCAAAGATATCTGTGAGAAGTCCAACGGGAGCGGTATAGTTTAACGTACAATGTCCACTGAGCAACACCCCCTCGATCACACAATCACCGGACCATAGAAATTCATGAGTCATCATGTTGCCGACTGCAACACTGCTGGTTTGTCCCACACTGGACATGAGGATTACATCTTTCTCTCAAAAACACGTAGATGGCAACTTCTGGACAATGGTTCAATCAATTAGAGCTCTGTTTTTCCATGTACCTTCGTCAAGGTCCTTTTCTCAGGCTCCTGCTCCCCCTATCTCTAGTACAGCAATGTATTGCTTCTAAACTAACAGTGCATGTGAATATCTGCAAGAAATGTCGAGTTTACAGAAAAATTAAATCAGCTTTATGCAGGATGGTGAAATATAGGCCAACTCTGGATAAGTTTAGACATTAATTTCAATGGTGCACATAAAATATGCATGCACACATTTAAACACAAATGAATATACTTTTCTAATTCATTAGGTTTCATACTACATGTAATATTCAATAAGTCATCAAAATATTCAATGGCAAGTATAGCTGAAAATTACATTTAAATCAAATATTAATGCACACATTACAGAATTTCATTGTTGTTTCAAGTAGGATTGCATTGTATACATATGAGAAATTACAGCTTAAATTCATTAAATGTTATTCATGTGAAGTAGCACACACATTAGGAAAGTCACATTTCATCTCTATGGTGAGTACATTTTCTACTAAATGAGGATGATTCTTTATTGGTCACACCTTACATTTACGTGAGCAAGTTCTTTAGTCCTACAGGGAAGGCACTCGTTAATAAACGTCAAGTTCAACACTTACATTAATTCTTTAAACCATACATGAATCATGGGCTAACTGCACTTTCATACTGTATGTTTTTTAAGTGTCTGTGACATTTGTGACATGTAAAGTGTGGGCAATATTTGCGTTGCACCAATCCTCTCTCTGATGGCGAATCAAGCCATCACATCAATCTCTTATCAGATGGGCAAATCACAATCTGGTTGTTTATGTCTTCCTTCTTCCGGAATCCTCCAGAAATTTCACATCATCATAGTATCTGCTCTGTCTAACTTCTAGTTTCAAATCTGCTCTCTTTCTCTTTACTCCCTTCTTTGCCTGTACACAGCTGTTTACCTTACAGATCACAATCAGAAATAATCCTCAAAGAGCACTTATCACTAAGGGTTTAAGGATGCTTCCAACAATTCCACTCCCGAGGTTTCCAAACCATCTGCCTACAACAGAAAATCCATTCCCTAAAGCTTCTCAGGCTTCTGTTGCTGTCAATCCTTTCAAATCTTTCTTTATATCAATAATGTTGTTAATTTATGTCTTCAGGTATTTTTTCTCATCTGGAATGTAAGTACAATACTGTTGAACTTTTAACATCCGGCAGACTTTGCCCTCTTTTGTGAGAAGTATGTCTAAAGCAAGTCAATTCTGTAGAACCATTGATCTAATTACAACAATTTCTGTACCCATAACGAAGAATCCTCTAGCTGTACTAGTAGATAGTCTATCAGATACAGTAGAAAGGTTTCTACTCTTTTGTGAGTTGAGTATCACTCCTACAGATGGAATCAAAGCACCAAAAATGTCTCCAACAATTTCTCTAGCACTGCTTTTTGTTCCCCGTATGGTTCCCTTGTCGGATCATCAATTTGTCCCACATGATCATTTTTGGAAAAACTATCCCCTTGTAAGATGTTCCATACAATCTCTTGGGTAACCTGTAAAATGCACGATTCCCACAAATGTTATAGACTCCAGGAAAATCAGGATCTCCACCATCTAAATATAAACCCCGATTTCCTTAAACTTCAAAAGTATAGTCACATTCATTAGTTCCTGAAAAATTTGTATCAGTTGTGGATTGCATAGCTTCCCTTTAAGTTGCCAATTTAAAGCTACTGCTGCCATGTTTCCCACTATTCTGTGTTCACTTTCTTCTTTAGCCCAGGGTGATCATTTTAAATGATTCATTTTGGCCAAAATGTCTCTTCTATCTTCTACTAAATCTATTAATTTCTTTACTACCCCTGTTAGCTTTCAGGTCAAGATGTGTCTATGTGCATAATCTGTTTCCAGTGTCATAGTAGGGTAAAAGAATGTCCCATTATCTTAGCATTTTAAGCAACAGGTTGTCTATTCAAGTGCTGCAGCACAGGAACTACTGAAAGAACCAAGTCATAACTTGAGTAATAGTATTGAAAATAACCTTTCCTGTTGAATAAGCTCATCAATAAACTACAGGAAACAAAGGGAGATGATGGTACGTTATCCCCTCAGTAACCGATGCAGGCAACTGCAAACAAAGTTAGCAATCTCGAGCATCGATAGTGTCAGCATATTCATAAAGGAGTTTAGAATAAACATTCCGATTCTCATTTATGAAGTTTTGGCGCAGAGCAGCGCCACAAGAAATCTTGCAGCACTGCCCTGCGTCAAAAGAAAAGGGCAGGAATGCGTCTCTATTGCGACACCTTCCTTTCTCCCTTCTCAATGTGATTTCCTAGATACATGACTTCTTTCTTACAAAACTGCAATTTGGTTGGGACACTTTGGGGCCGATTCCGATCCTGGAAAAATTTCCCCCGTCCGAATTGGATCCGGATTTTTTTCCGTACGAATCGTACAAGTAGCGTACAAACTGCCAAGTACGATTCGCATGGGAAAAACTCCATACGAATCACATCGGGAAAATTTCCCCACACGTCCTTGGGTCGGAAATTGTGTCCAACACATCCCCGGACGATTTACCGTACGAATCGGAAAAATGAAGTCCGACCGCGCAAGTACGATCACTCCCGTCGTTTCGATTTCACAACTGTATGGAAAAAACACCGTACGGACCAAACTCCCATAGCAACCATGGAGACACGTGCCCGCATACGCGCCGAACACCCCACCACAGACCCCGCATGTACGCGCAAAACGCCCCCCGGCCGCGGATGTACGCACTGAACCCCCACCAGTGTATGCATGGAGCGTACCCCCACCCATGTATGCATGGAGCGTACCAACTCCCCACCCGTGTATGTACGGACCGTACCCCCACCCGTGTATGCATGGAGCGTACCAACTCCCCACCCGTGTATGTACGGACCATACCCACACCCCACCCGTGTATGTACGGACCGTACCCCCACCCATGTATGCATGGAGCATAGCAACTCCCCACCCGTGTATGTACGGACCGTACCCCCACCCGTATATACATGGAGCGTACCAACTCCCCACCCGTGTATGTACGGACCGTACCCCCACCCCACCCGTGTATGTACGGTCCGTACCCCCACCCCACCCGTGTATGTACAGACCGTACCCACACCCCACCCGTGTATGTACGGACCGTACCCCCACCCGTGTATGCATGGAGCGTACCAACTCCCCACCCGTGTATGTACGGACCGTACCCCCACCCGTGTATGTACGGACCATACCCCCACCCCACCCGTGTATGTACGGACCGTACCCACACCCCACCCGTGTATGTACGGACCGTACCCCCACCCGTGTATGCATGGAGCATACCAACTCCCCACCCGTGTATGTACGGACCATACCCCCACCCGTGTATGTACGGACCGTACCCCCACCCGTGTATGCATGGAGCGTACCAACTCCCCACCCGTGTATGTACAGACCGTACCCCCACCCGTGTATGTACGGACCATACCCCCACCTCTGTATGTACGGACCGTACCCCCACCTGTGTATGCATGGAGCGTACCAACTCACCACCCGTGTATGTACGGACCGTACCCCCACCCGTGTATGCATGGGGCGTACCAACTCCCCACCCGTGTATGTACGGACCGTACCCCCACCCGTGTATGTACGGACCGTACCCCCACCCGTGTATGCATGGAGCATACCAACTCCCCACCCGTGTATGTACGGACCGTACCCCCACCCGTCTATTTACAGACCGTACCCCCACCCATGTATGCATGGAGAGTACCAACTCCCCACCCGTGTATGTACGGACCATACCCCCACCCGTGTATGCATGGAGCGTACCAACTCCCCACCCGTGTATGTACGGACCCTACACCCAGCCCCCCCTGTATGTACGGTGCGAAACACCACCACCGATGGACGGTGCGGACCAACACCCTGCCCGTGTTCGTACGCACCCTACCCCAAGCCCACACACCAGCACCCTCACCCAACATCGGGCATGTACGAGTCGTACTAAGCCATAGCAAAGCACAGCACTGTACAACAACATGGCACATGTACGCACCGTACAGACGCAAAAAACACTCCTACTGAACCAGGACAAACCAAAAAAACACAAGGAGAGTCAATTTGAGGCACACAATACCAAAAAACATATCCAACAAGGCCAAATACATCCTATACACTGACCTGCAACTGACAAACAGCTAAACAGAGGCCCAAACCACTACCACTCCTTATAACACACCCACCCAAAGTTCAAACACAGCCACACCCACAAATGGACCAATAAAAAGGCCCAACACACACAAACCATGATCCTTTGCAACAGATCCACTGCTGCCAGACCCCAGAGACAACGCACTACACCATACTTCAACCATCAATACACCTTACACTTGCACTCCTTCACACAACCACCATCACAAACACACCCTCATCACATTCACACACACACACCTGCACAACCACACTCACACACCCACAACCATCCACACCCACACCCCCACAACCATCCACACCCACACCCCACACCATGCCCACTAACAAGAATCCAAAGTTCACAAAGGACGAGCTGGAGGTCCTTGTCGACGAAGTCATCAGAGTCGAGCCACAGCTCTTTGGAACATTGGTCAGACGGACCAGCATATCCGAAAAATCTGCCATGTGGGAGAGGATAGTCAATTCCGTGAATGCTGTTGGGGCCACCAGAAGGACCAGGCATGAGTGCCAAGCCAGGTGGTACGATCTGCGGAGGACGGTCCGCCGCAAAATGACGGACGACCACAACCAGGCCAACATCACTGGAGGAGGTCCGTCCCGCAGACCGGTACACTACCATCCCTGGGAGGAGAAGGTGATGGCCACGCTGCCGCCGTTGGGAGTAGACGGACTAGAAGGAGTCCGAGAGCCTGGTGAGTACACAAACAACTCACCTCACATGGGGGGAACGCCATACACAACCCAAATACCAATCATGCACGCAACCCCCCCAAAGCCAGCACCGGACACAACCACACTCCAAAAACACACACATGCCACTAGCGCCTCCATGCCCCATGCCCCAAGCAAGGCCATGCCAAGTCACAGGCCACACAAAACACCAACACAAGACAGGATGTCGCCGATGCAGGGAGGGTGGGCCTCAAAACTAACATAGAGCAACTCTGAAGCACACAACAATGCCCTCAGCCCATATGGCTTAGGGCACAGCCATACAAACATTGTGTCCCCACACAGTACTGTTTTGCCTGCTAATGGTGGCCGCGTTGCAGGACGACATGGGTATGAAGGCACAATTTGCACATAACAGCAGCTAATGAAGACGCAGCACTCTGAAAGAGTGTCAGCACACACCGCCACAGCAGCAGCGCAGACTCAGACACTCCGCCCAATGGGTGCCGGCAGAGAAGAAACAAACCCACATGAACAAGCCAATGGCCTTTGAAAGACCTGCAAACTGTGTGTGCCCAGGAAGCTGGGCTGAGGTGACAGAGGGTGACACACAGAGGGAGGGAGAGGGGCAGAGAGAGGGACAGAGACAGAGGTGGACACAGGGAGACAGACAGAGGGAGGGAGGAGGCTGACAGAGGGAGGGAGAAGGGGAGACGGACAGAGGGAGGAGGCTGATAGAGGGAGGGAGAAAGGGAGATAGAGGGAGACGGACAGAGGGAGGAGGCTGACAGAGGGAGGGAGAAAAGGAGACAGAGGGAGACGCACAGAGGGAGGAGGCTGACAGAGGGAGGGAGAAAGGGAGATAGAGGGAGACGGACAGAGGGAGGAGGCTGACAGAGGGAGGGAGAAAAGGAGACAGAGGGAGACGCACAGAGGGAGGAGGCTGACAGAGGGAGGGAGAAAGGGAGATAGAGGGAGACGGACAGAGGGAGGAGGCTGACAGAGGGAGGGAGAAAGGGAGATAGAGGGAGACCGACAGAGGGAGGAGGCTGATAGAGGGAGGGAGAAAGGGAGATAGAGGGAGACGGACAGAGGGAGGAGGCTGACAGAGGGAGGGAGAAAGGGAGACGGACAGAGGGAGGAGGCTGACAGAGGGAGGGAGAAAGGGAGACAGAGGGAGATGCACAGAGGGAGGAGGCTGACAGAGGGAGGGAGAAAGGGAGATAGAGGGAGACGGACAGAGGGAGGAGGCTGACAGAGGGAGGGAGAAAAGGAGACAGAGGGAGACGCACAGAGGGAGGAGGCTGACAGAGGGAGGGAGAAAGGGAGATAGAGGGAGACGGACAGAGGGAGGAGGCTGACAGAGGGAGGGAGAAAAGGAGACAGAGGGAGACGCACAGAGGGAGGAGGCTGACAGAGGGAGGGAGAAAGGGAGATAGAGGGAGACGGACAGAGGGAGGAGGCTGACAGAGGGAGGGAGAAAAGGAGACAGAGGGAGACGCACAGAGGGAGGAGGCTGACAGAGGGAGGGAGAAAGGGAGATAGAGGGAGACGGACAGAGGGAGGAGGCTGACAGAGGGAGGGAGAAAAGGAGACAGAGGGAGACGCACAGAGGGAGGAGGCTGACAGAGGGAGGGAGAAAGGGAGATAGAGGGAGACGGACAGAGGGAGGAGGCTGACAGAGGGAGGGAGAAAGGGAGATAGAGGGAGACGGACAGAGGGAGGAGGCTGATAGAGGGAGGGAGAAAGGGAGATAGAGGGAGACGGACAGAGGGAGGAGGCTGACAGAGGGAGGGAGAAAGGGAGACGGACAGAGGGAGGAGGCTGACAGAGGGAGGGAGAAAGGGAGACAGAGGGAGACGCACAGAGGGAGGAGGCTGACAGAGGGAGGGAGAAAGGGAGATAGAGGGAGACGGACAGAGGAAGGAGGCTGACAGAGGGAGGGTGTAACGCCCTGAACGTCTCAGGATCGTTTAACAGACACGACAATGAGGACTCAACCACTTGTGAAGGGTTAGTTCTTTTAATGAAGGCAAATAAAATACAAAGAACAAACAAAAGTTATAGTCACTGGAATCCTCCAGGCTAAGTACGTTACCAGCCCACAGCACGGATGGTCCTAACCGTCCTCTGCATATACGCCGATCCCGGCGTATGCCAACAGAGGGCAGAAATGAAATGGCCGACAATGCCAATCGGTAGGCTGTGAGGGGCACGAAGAGTGTTGGGGAGAATCGAGGAGTCAGGGAAACACCCAGCCGGGATCTCTACCTGAAGGGAGCAGCCGCTCAACCTCTTCCTCAGACTGCACCGGGACGCGGAGTCACCTCCTGGTGATGCGTCACCGATACCCCAATCACAAGCAAGAAGACTGAACCGAGAGCAGCCGCTCGATCGATCCTGTGGACTTCCGAGTCTGTAACGCGGCAAACACCTCCTGGTGTGCGTTACAGCTGGCAGTCCCTGTGTCTCTGGTCGGGCTGGGAGTTACTACTCCAACCAGCAAAAGCGCCACTGCGCTTGGACTCAGCCGAGTCAAAAAGCGAAGCTCAATGGTTGACCGGTAGAGCTTCCGGGTCCTTCACAGGTGACGATGGGGCAAGACACGGCCCAGGGAGTAACGACTCGACCTACCTCTGTTCTTGCCTTACTGGAGCACCACTCCGGAACACTGCTCTTCACGAAGCAGGTACGTCGGTGTAAACACAATATCCGACAGCCTTGTACCTCCCGGTTCCTCCCTTTATAGGGCGTGTTTTCCTTGAGTTATGTAACAGCTCTCCTGTTTACATAAGGGCGTGTTTCCCTTGAGTTATGTAACAGCTCTCCTGTTTACATAAGGGCGTGTTTCCCTTGAGTTATGTAAAAGCTCTCCTGTTTACATAAGGGCGTGTTTCCCTTGAGTTATGCAACAGCTCTCCTGTTTACATAAGGGCGTGTTTCCCTTGAGTTATGTAACAGCTCTCCTGTTTACATAAGGGCGTGTTTCCCTTGTATGACAGGAATTCTTGACAGTACATCCTCCCTCTCAGCGGCTCCCCACGGGTCCAGCGCTGGCAGGAAAACGCCGATGGAACAAGGAGACCAAGCGCGGAGCATGAACCCCTTCAGCCGGTTCCCATGAATGCTCCTCTGGGCCATAGCCTTTCCACGCAACCAGGTACCACAGCTTCCCCCTGCGCCACTTGGACGCCCGTATGCCCGACACTTCATACTCCACCTCCGACTCCACGCATACCGGCCTAGGTGTCCCAGACGGCTGGGAGGGTGCTGGTTTGAGCAATGATACATGAAAGACAGGGTGTATCCGCAATGACTGCGGCAAGCACACCTTCACGTTCACGGGACCCATACACTTGGTAATTCGATAGGGGCCCATGTACTTGGGATGGAACACACTGTTCTTTCGAAACCTCATGTTTCTTGTGGATATCCAGACGTAGTCTCCAGTGCGGTACAGTGGCCCGGGCCTTCTCTTCCTATCTGCCGCAGCCTTGTATCTTCTCTTGGCCTCTATTAGGACAGCCCTTGAGCGCATCAACGTGTCTTTTATGTGTGCCACCCTGTCCGCTGTGGCAGGAATCCTGTCCTCTCTGAACGGATGTAGAAATGGCAAGAACCTGGGATGTTGGCCATAGTTGCTATAGAACGGAGATGACTGTGTGGAGCTGTGAGTGGCGTTGTTATAGGCTATCTCTGCAACCCATAGCAAGTCGACCCATTCTTCCCTGCCCTGGTCCACAAAACATCGCAGATACTGTTTGAGCGTTTGGTTCAGGCGCTCGGTTTGGCCGTCCGTTTGAGGGTGGTAGCTGGTGGACAGGGCGGTCTTAACATGTAGCGCAGTGCACCAAGTCTTCCAGAATTGCGCAGTAAACTGCGACCCCCGGTCCGACACGATCACCCCAGGTAATCCATGCAGTCGTACCACATTCTTTAGGAGTAGTGACGCCAATTCCCCGGCCGTAGGGACTCTCTTGCAGGGGATGAAGTGCCCCATTTTCGTCAAGTAATCCACCACCACCAGTATTGCCGTCATCCCCTGGTCTACCGGTAGGCCCACCACGAAGTCCAGTGATATGCTATCCCATGGTCTATCCGGGGTCGGAAGTGGATGTAAGAGCCCTTGGGTTCGGCCATGGTCGGCCTTCATGGTAGCACACGTAGGACACTCCTGTCCCCACCTCCTGACATCCACTCTCATGGTTGGCCACCAGAAATGCCGTCCCATGCTAGCCACCGTTTTTTCAAAGCCCAAATGACCTGCGCATGGAGAGTCATGGCACCAGATGAATGCTTGCTTCCTTAGCCTAGGCGTGGGTATCAATAGGCACCTGCCCTTCAGGGGTATCCCGTCCTTCAGCTGCCATTCTCTGTGACTGAGGAGCCACCTCCGCCATGCGAATGACCTGATCCCTCTCTTTATTCCCCTCAGGAAAGTATCCGGTTGGATAACCCCCAATACCATCCTCGGGGAAATGATGGAACGCTCGGTTGCAGGCAATGGTTCCTTAACTGCAGATTGACGGGACAGGGCGTCCGCCTTCCGGTTTTCCGTCCCCGGCCGATATGTGATGCGGAAGTTGAACCCCGCAAAGAAGATCATCCACCGCAGCTGCCTGGGAGAAAGGTGTCTAGTGGCCGTCATGAACTGTAGGTTCCGATGGTCCGTGTACACCGATACCACATGTCTTGCCCCCATCAACCAATGCCTCCATTCGGTGAAGGCGTCCTTGATTGCGAGAAGCTCCTTCTCCGCAATATGGTAGTTGCGTTCGGCGTCGTTGAGTTTGCGGGACATGTACGCAACGGGATGAAGCACCCCTGTGTCGTGGTTGCGTTGGGACAAGATAGCCCCCAGCGCCACATCCGACGCGTCCGCTTCCACCACGTAGGGGAGATCTGGATCGGGGTGAGCCAACACCGGCGCCTTACCAAAGGCGCTTTTCAGGGCCTCAAAGGCTTTGTTCGCTTCAGGGGACCAGACAAACTCCTTGGACTTCCTCAGTAGCTGTGTGATTGGGGCCACCACTCCTGAAAATCCATCTATAAACCGCCTGTAAAAGTTGGCGAAGCCAATGAAACTTTGGACGTCCTTCACGCTTTGGGGCACCGGCCATTCTTTCACCGCCTTGATCTTTCGTTCTGCCATCTCCTGTCCCTCTGGACTCAGCATCACTCCGAGGAATTCCACGGATGTGACGTGGAAGTCACACTTGCTGAGTTTACAAAACAGCATGTTTTCCCTCAGCTTTTGGAGCACAGCTTTGACGTGGTGTACGTGCTCCTCCACACTGGACGAATAGATGAGGATGTCGTCGATATATACGACCACGTAGATATCCAACTCCTCTCTGAATACCTCATTCAAAAAGTACTGAAAGGCTGCCGGGGCGTTGCACAGACCGAACGGCATGACGAGGTACTCAAAAAGGCCGAACCTGGTCTTAAAGGCGGTCTTCCACTCGTCTCCGTCCCTCATGCGCACCAGATGGTATGCCCCTTTCAAATCCAACTTGGTGTAGATACGAGCTTTCTTGACCTGTTCCAGAAGTACACTGATGAGAGGCAAGGGGTACCGATTTTTTATGGTTATCGCATTCAATGCCCTAAAGTCCACACAGGCTCTCAGCTCCCCATTAGCCTTCGGGATGAAGAAGAGTGGCGAGGCGGCCGGAGACTTGGACGGGCGGATGAATCCTAGCTTGAGGAGTTTATCCAGGTACCCCCGGAGATGCACGTTTTCAGGCTCCGTCAGGGCATACAGCCTGCCGCTGGGAACGCTGGCCCCTGGCACCAGGTCGATCTGGCAGTCAAACTGTCTATGTGGTGGTAGCACTTCCGCCTTCACCTCATCAAATACATCCTCAAAACTGTGATAAGCCTGGGGGAGAGCCACATCTTTTTCTGCCGCTGTAGCCACCGTCTGACTCCCGCTCTCATCTGCGTCAAGGGATTCCGTTCTTATTCCACAATGCAGGATGCAATACGGTGACGTCATTTCGATGCGATGTGTTGGCCAATCCACAAAGGGGTTGTGTTTCTGTAGCCACGGCAATCCCAATATGACGCCATATTGGGGCGCTCGGATGATGTTAAAATCGATTTGTTCCAAATGGTTCCTCCCATATCTCATCGGAAGGACCCCCGTGTGCTGTCCGATGGGCCCCGTCACCAATCGCCTTCCGTCTACCGCATAGACGTCTTCGGGTACTGCTTTGGGAAGAAGCACTAGCCCTAGCCTGCATGCCTCGTTGTGGTCCATAAACATGCCAGTGGCCCCTGAATCCACCATGGCCACAACGGGTATCCACTGGTCATGCACTCCCACGTGCACCGTGATAAACAGGTGTCGTTGTCCCTTAGTGACCGAGTTGGAAAGTGAAGGGATGGATGAGTGACTCCGAGATGCCCCTTCTCTGGTCTTGGAGTCCTCTAGTTTTCCGCCGGTATGTCCACCACGGCTGTTACCGACCGGTTGGCCCGATAACGTGACGTCTTCGGTTTGGCAGGGCATTCACGTACGTAGTGGCCTTTTTTGCCACAATATAGGCACAATCCTTGTTTACGGCGTGACTCTTTCTCCGTGGCTGTGAGGCTCGCTCGTATTGCGCTGATGTCCATGGGTTCTCCCTTGGATGCGGTGGAAGTTTCAGGACTTCCCACCGTCACATAGGATGGAAGGGATTTTCCTTTTCTCCCATGATCCCCCTTTCTTTCACTTAGCCTATGTTCCAGCCGTAATACCAGGTTGATAAGGCCCTCACATGTCTTGGGTTGAGGGTCAATATGAGCCACGGCGTCCTTGAGCTCATCGCACAGCCCTTGATGGAAGAGCGCCGTCTGTTTAGCAACAGGCCACTTGGTTTCCGCAACCAGCCTTCGGAACGCGTTGAGATACTGCACCAGGTCGTTGGATCCCTGTCTCAACTCAAGCATTTCACGGTCCGCCGTGTACGAGTCAGCCCTTCTGTCGAATACCTTCAGGAATTCCTCGCGAAAAGCACCCCAATCACATAAGAGGGGGTCGTCCCTGCTCACCAGAGGTACGGCCCATTGTGCCGCGTTTCCAGCCAAATAGGATATAAGGAAAGCCACACGAGCCTGACTCGTGGGGAACGCCTTTGGTTTGCACGATAAATGTAGCGCCACTTGTGTGAGGAATACCTGCACTGTGTTAGGATCCCCACTGTACCTCTCTGGTGTTGCCAAGGGGATGGCTACCGGCATTTCCACTACTACCGCAGGGGTCTGGTTCGTGAGGGAGGTGCTGGGCGTGAGCGGGTCCAATTGCATAGCATCCAGTCTGGCTTTTACATCGGCTGTTTCTTGCCTAGAGGCAGCCACTTCAACTTGCATGGCCGCTAAAGCAGCCAGCACATCATCAAGTGTTGCCATGTCTGTTATCGACCGGGAGACAGTTAGTGTTATTAAGGTCGGATATTTTGTAACGCCCTGAACGTCTCAGGATCGTTTAACAGACACGACAATGAGGACTCAACCACTTGTGAAGGGTTAGTTCTTTTAATGAAGGCAAATAAAATACAAAGAACAAACAAAAGTTATAGTCACTGGAATCCTCCAGGCTAAGTACGTTACCAGCCCACAGCACGGATGGTCCTAACCGTCCTCTGCATATACGCCGATCCCGGCGTATGCCAACAGAGGGCAGAAATGAAATGGCCGACAATGCCAATCGGTAGGCTGTGAGGGGCACGAAGAGTGTTGGGGAGAATCGAGGAGTCAGGGAAACACCCAGCCGGGATCTCTACCTGAAGGGAGCAGCCGCTCAACCTCTTCCTCAGACTGCACCGGGACGCGGAGTCACCTCCTGGTGATGCGTCACCGATACCCCAATCACAAGCAAGAAGACTGAACCGAGAGCAGCCGCTCGATCGATCCTGTGGACTTCCGAGTCTGTAACGCGGCAAACACCTCCTGGTGTGCGTTACAGCTGGCAGTCCCTGTGTCTCTGGTCGGGCTGGGAGTTACTACTCCAACCAGCAAAAGCGCCACTGCGCTTGGACTCAGCCGAGTCAAAAAGCGAAGCTCAATGGTTGACCGGTAGAGCTTCCGGGTCCTTCACAGGTGACGATGGGGCAAGACACGGCCCAGGGAGTAACGACTCGACCTACCTCTGTTCTTGCCTTACTGGAGCACCACTCCGGAACACTGCTCTTCACGAAGCAGGTACGTCGGTGTAAACACAATATCCGACAGCCTTGTACCTCCCGGTTCCTCCCTTTATAGGGCGTGTTTTCCTTGAGTTATGTAACAGCTCTCCTGTTTACATAAGGGCGTGTTTCCCTTGAGTTATGTAACAGCTCTCCTGTTTACATAAGGGCGTGTTTCCCTTGAGTTATGTAAAAGCTCTCCTGTTTACATAAGGGCGTGTTTCCCTTGAGTTATGCAACAGCTCTCCTGTTTACATAAGGGCGTGTTTCCCTTGAGTTATGTAACAGCTCTCCTGTTTACATAAGGGCGTGTTTCCCTTGTATGACAGGAATTCTTGACAGAGGGAGAAAGGGAGATAGAGGGAGACGGACAGAGGGAGGAGGCTGACAGAGGGAGGTAGAAAGGGAGACAGAGGGAGACGCACAGAGGGAGGAGGCTGACAGAGGGAGGGAGAAAGGGAGATAGAGGGAGACGGACAGAGGGAGGAGGCTGACAGAGGGAGGGAGAAAGGGAGATAGAGGGAGACGGACAGAGGGAGGAGGCTGATAGAGGGAGGGAGAAAGGGAGATAAAGGGAGACGGAGAGAGGGAGGAGGCTGACAGAGGGAGGGAGAAAGGGATACGGACAGAGGAAGGAGGCTGACAGAGGGAGGGAGAAAGGGAGACAGAGGGAGACGCACAGAGGGAGGAGGCTTATAGAGGGAGGGAGGAAGGGAGATAGAGGGAGACGGACAGAGGGAGGAGGCTGACAGAGGGAGGGAGAAAGGGAGATAGAGGGAGACGGACAGAGGGAGGAGGCTGATAGAGGAAGGGAGAAAGGGAGATAGAGGGAGACGGACAGAGGGAGGAGGCTGACAGAGGGAGGGAGAAAGGGAGACAGAGGGAGATGGACAGAGGGAGGAGGCTGACAGAGGGAAGGACAAAGGGAGACAGACAGAGGGAGGAGGCTGACAGAGGGAGGGAGAAAGGGAGATAGAGGGAGACGGACAGAGGGAGGAGGCTGAGAAAGGGAGATAGAGGGAGACGGACAGAGGGAGGAGGCTGACAGAGGGAGGGAGAAAAGGAGACAGAGGGAGACGCACAGAGGGAGGAGGCTGACAGAGGGAGGGAGAAAGGGAGATAGAGGGAGACGGACAGAGGGAGGAGGCTGACAGAGGGAGGGAGAAAGGGAGATAGAGGGAGACGGACAGAGGGAGGAGGCTGATAGAGGGAGGGAGAAAGGGAGATAGAGAGAGACAGACAGAGGGAGGAGGCTGACAGAGGGAGGGAGAAAGGGAGACGGACAGAGGGAGGAGGCTGACAGAGGGAGGGAGAAAGGGAGACAGAGGGAGACGCACAGAGGGAGGAGGCTGACAGAGGGAGGGAGAAAGGGAGATAGAGGGAGACGGACAGAGGAAGGAGGCTGACAGAGGGAGGGAGAAAGGGAGATAGAGGGAGACGGACAGAGGGAGGAGGCTGACAGAGGGAGGGAGAAAGGGAGACAGAGGGAGACGCACAGAGGGAGGAGTCTGACAGAGGGAGGGAGAAAGGGAGATAGAGGGAGACGGACAGGGGGAGGAGGCTGACAGAGGGAGGGAGAAAGGGAGATAGAGGGAGACGGACAGAGGGAGGAGGCTGATAGAGGGAGGGAGAAAGGGAGATAAAGGGAGATGGAGAGAGGGAGGAGGCTGACAGAGGGAGGGAGAAAGGGAGACGGACAGAGGGAGGAGGCTGACAGAGGGAGGGAGAAAGGGAGACAGAGGGAGACGCACAGAGGGAGGAGGCTTATAGAGGGAGGGAGAAAGGGAGATAGAGGGAGACGGACAGAGGGAGGAGGCTGACAGAGGGAGGGAGAAAGGGAGATAGAGGGAGACGGACAGAAGGAGGAGGCTGATAGAGGAAGGGAGAAAGGGAGATAGAGGGAGACGGACAGAGGGAGGAGGCTGACAGAGGGAGGGAGAAAGGGAGACAGAGGGAGATGGACAGAGGGAGGAGGCTGACAGAGGGAGGGAGAAAGGGAGATAAAGGGAGACGGACAGAGGGAGGAGGCTGATAGAGGGAGGGAGAAAGGGAGATAGAGGGAGACAGACAGAGGGAGGAGGCTGACAGAGGGAGGGAGAAAGGGAGATAGAGGGAGACGGACAGAGGGAGGAGGCTAATAGAGGGAGGGAGAAAGGGAGATAGAGGGAGACGGACAGAGGGAGGAGGCTGACAGAGGGAGGGAGAAAGGGAGACAGAGGGAGATGGACAGAGGGAGGAGGCTGACAGAGGGAGGGAGAAAGGGAGACGGACAGAGGGAGGAGGCTGACAGACGGAGGGAGAAAGGGAGATAGAGGGAGACGGACAGAGGGAGGAGGCTGATAGAGGGAGGGAGAAAGGGAGATAGAGGGAGACGGACAGAGGGAGGAGGCTGACAGAGGGAGGGAGAAAGGGAGATAGAGGGAGACGGACAGAGGGAGGAGGCTGATAGAGGGAGGGAGAAAGGGAGATAGAGGGAGACGGACAGAGGGAGGAGGCTGACAGAGGGAGGGAGAAAGGGAGACAGAGGGAGATGGACAGAGGGAGGAGGCTGACAGAGAGAGGGAGAAAGGGAGACGGACAGAGGGAGGAGGCTGACAGAGGGAGGGAGAAAGGGAGACAGAGGGAGACGCACAGAGGGAGGAGGCTGACAGAGGGAGGGAGAAAGGGAGACAGAGGGAGATGGACAGAGGGAGGAGGCTGACAGAGGGAGGGAGAAAGGGAGATAGAGGGAGACGGACAGAGGGAGGAGGCTGATAGAGGGAGGGAGAAAGGGAGGTTGAGGGAGACGGACAGAGGGAGGAGGCTGGCAGAGGGAGGGAGAAAGGGAGACAGAGGGAGATGGACAGAGGGAGGAGGCTGACAGAGGGAGGGAGAAAGGGAGATGGACAGAGGGAGGAGGCTGACAGAGGGAGGGAGAAAGGGAGATAGAGGGAGACGGACAGAGGGAGGAGGCTGATAGAGGGAGGGAGAAAGGGAGATAGAGGGAGACGGACAGAGGGAGGAGGCTGACAGAGGGAGGGAGAAAGGGAGATAGAGGGAGACGGACAGAGGGAGGAGGCTGATAGAGGGAGGGAGAAAGGGAGATAGAGGGAGACGGTCAGAGGGAGGAGGCTGATAGAGGGAGGGAGGAAGGGAGATAGAGGGAGACGGACAGAGGGAGGAGGCTGACAGAGGGAGGGAGAAAGGGAGATAGAGGGAGACGGACAGAGGGAGGAGGCTGATAGAGGGACGGAGAAAGGGAGATAGAGGGAGACGGACAGAGGGAGGAGGCTGACAGAGGGAGGGAGAAAGGGAGACAGAGGGAGATGGACAGAGGGAGGAGGCTGACAGAGGGAGGGAGAAAGGGAGACGGACAGAGGGAGGAGGCTGACAGAGGGAGGGAGAAAGGGAGACGGACAGAGGGAGGAGGCTGACAGAGGGAGGGAGAAAGGGAGACAGAGGGAGACGCACAGAGGGAGGAGGCTGACAGAGGGAGGGAGAAAGGGAGACAGAGGGAGACCAAATCACCCTTGGGTGGTGTGGCCATGTCCGCTCGTCAGCAGGTGGACTGTGTGCATGTAGACAAGGTTTGGCAGTGCGTGAACCCCCCCTTCAACCTTTGATAAACACTGGGCCATGTGTCAATCTGTGCACGAGTACATCCGTGCTGCAGGCACAAACAGAACCTTACACCCAGTATACCCACCCACTGTGTTTGTCAGAACCCTGTCACAAATTGTTAAGTTACCTACCTGCATTCTCAAATAGCATGGAAAAAACAACATTTGGCCACGTACAGTGCAACACGTAAGGCGGCTCTGCATGGCTTGCTACTCCCGCTCACTACACTGCTGACTGCGTTCCCAAAAGATGCATCAACTAAGATTGTTTCACAAATAGGTAAAGTGTCGAAAGCTGTGGCCAAGGGACATACCCATGCACAAGTGCACTGTGAGAGGAATGCTAGCCAAATCCAACCACCCAGAGGAACTGTGCCAAATCAAAAATGAATGAAACATGGATGTCGCATGTAACACAATTAACACTGTCTCTCTCACACAGGTCAACTTCGTCGATGGGGGGGAAGACTCACATGACCAGGCTCTGCGTGAAGAGGACCCCACCGGCAGCGACAACTCTCACCACTCCGTGGATGACCCAGACCAACCTGGCCCCTCTGGTGTCCAACCACCTGCAGCACCTGCGTCAGGTACAACTGTGCCAACCACCACCCCCATGCCTGCCACATCCTAGGAGACACCCAGGAGCCCTGCCCGCACACAACAACACAGCCAGTCTGTACAGGAGGGACAAGGTTCTCCGGGCACCCAGGAGGAGGCAGGCGACACCGCAAATGCCATCCCTCAGGGGTCCCGGAGACCCGATGTGCCCACAACGGCAGGCCAGGCACAAGTGGGCAGGGGTGGTGGGAGTGGAGGACGGCGGAGGCGCGAACCTGCCCAGTTGGCTCAGGACCTGGCTATGTCACACGTCAGAAACATCCTGGACGCATACCGGCGTGACTCCAGAGGCATCGACCAGGTAGTGGAGACCCTCAATGAGATGAAGACCCTGCAGGTCGAGCATCATGCCAGTCATCTACAACACCATGGACGGATGGAGGCAAGACTGGCAGAGCTCCTGGCGGTGCACAGGGATGTGAGCCAATCACTCCGTCAGATCGCCCAAAGCCTGGCAAACCCTCCCTGTGCCACCAGGCGTAGACCAGCACCAGAAACAGGGAGGGAGGAGGAGGAGGATTCATCTGACGGAGCGTCCCTAGCATCGTCAAGGCCTGCTTCTGAGGGTCCCCGCAGGAAGGTGGGTCGTCCACGCAAAAGACCGTGAGAGTCAGCGGAACATCACCATCTCCCAGGTCACCTGGCCTGGCACCTGTCCCTCTGGCCCAACAGCAGCACAGCAGCAACTGAAATTCTCTGCCACATGGCCTTGCTGGTCACTGTCTGACCAATGTTGACAAAGACTGTGGCACAGACTCTGATGACTTTCAATGGCAGGATACCAACTCCCCCTGTGAACTCTGGATTCTACACTCCCGCCAAGCACCTCTTGTCACCCCCCCAAACACGTACCCCAGCACCAATAAAAATCATCACAATCACAAGATGATGCCGTCAGTTTGCATTATTCCACTGCATGTGTGTGTAGTAAAGTCAAACCATGCCTGATTTCAGAAGTAACTCCAAACATCCATACCCTGGGGTCTGAGTCTGGCACAGGACACACATGGGTCACAATGTACCATCCAAGACAGACATGGAGCACCATACTCACCCGTGATGGGCCCAACCAGCTGAGGGGGTGCCCGCACAACTGTGCCTACAGACCTATTTAGAAGAGCAATAGTCATACGCAGAGGTCAGGGATCATGTGGAGTGTCCTGGGGTGGGAGTCCCAGGTATGTGTAGACACGTGGCAGAACCATGTCCTGCATGCTTGAGTCAGGTGGATGTGGAGAATGGTGGGCCAGCCAAGGTTGGATGCATGGAGATGGCACAATTGGGTGCTGGATCACAGTGCCACAAGGTTGTGTTGTGGTTGTGGGCTGCATCCTGAGTGTGTGCGTGGATTGAGAAGGTCATCCTGCAGCTGGCAGTGATCCACTCCCCCCATCTCTGTTTGACGTTGATGTGGCCTGGTCGCCGGATGTAGTAGCAGAGCTGTGCAGATGCACCCTGGATGTGGACAAGTATCATGGGATTTCTAACGCACATGTCCATAGAGTGCAGGGTAGGATTAGACACGGATGTCGTAGTTGACCTGGGGGATGGTCTCCCTCTTGCCTTGAGGTGGATGGAACTGGGGATCTTGTGCATAATGCAGAGTGTGCTGCCGCATGAGCCACAGATGCTGCTGATCAGCATAGCACATGTCAGCAAGCAATCCATGATGAACACCAGCTCGTTTGCGTGGACACTGGGTACCCTTGCTGCAGGGCCTGCAGCAGCATGCGCCATGTCAAGGAAACAATGCCACAAGTAGCACACAAAGATAAGGATCTCAGGAAGGAACTATGCAAAAGGTGTATGTCAAGGAAGGAATGTCTGGTTCAACATGGCACACACACACACAATGGATTCACATGCAGCACAGTGGCCGTCGTGGAGACTGACATGCCACAATACCTACACAGCCATGGACATCATGCACAATACAGAATCTAATCCCTGACAAACAGCTTGCATCTTGCTACTCTACACATAGACTCATATGCACCATCTCTGAGAACAATGCCAGACATGCCGCATGCACATTGGCAACAGACCACCATTGACAGAGATGAGGCACCTTGGAGGCAGAGGGACACCTTTATTACTCATGTGTGTCGGAATGCTAAGGCAACTCTGTCAACACATACACAGATCATGTGGATGAACACGTGGGACCAACACTGGCACCCCCCTTACCACCACAGATGCTGGAAATCCATGGCACTGGCACACAAGTGACGGGTTACAGCTAAACACCCCCTGCTGCTCACGGAGAGGCTGCTATACACCATTGAGCCCCTAATGGTGAATTGACACACCATGTCAACCTTGTGCAACCCGTATGTTTCCGAGGGCAGTGATACGCACATTGATGGCTCCATCACAATCCACAATCCCATTACAGATGACTGTCACCAAGTCTGACCATCAATTCAGGTGAATTCTGCTCCATGTCATGTGCCCCATGGTGATTCTACATGTATGTAAAGTATCCAAACATGAACAGGAGCAGTGCACACACATTCAAAACAAATACCACTCCCAAAAAGCCGTGCTGCATCCCTTACCCGAAGGAGATTTTCGAACTTGTCCGTGCATGTAACGCTGATTCAGCACATGTTGCTGTGTTCATGAGGAATAGCAGGAGCACAACAATGCCACCAGCAGACAGCATGCGCAAGTACCTGTGGATGGGAGACACACCAGAAGTCAGCCAAAAGAAGCACATCCGCATGCATGTGCATGTACTCGACACGTATTAGGTTGTCAACATGCTAGGTGACAATGATGACTCTGGAAAAACATTCTTCTATTGCACCATCACTCGAGTGACACATCCAAACACACCTCTGACTCACTTGGAAGACATGCAGATGTACACACACATTGCAACACTTGCCACACACAGCCCAATGTGTGCACACTCAGACACTGGAACTCACCACTAAGCAAAGAAGTTGCGTATGAGCCGACTTCGCATGTCCTCTACCGCCTCCTCCTCCTCCACATCACTTGCCTCATGACCAAGCCCTTCATCCTCCACGGGTGGATGGTCCTGCTCATCTGGATCCAGGATGAGTGGCACAGCTTTCTCCACTGCCATGTTGTGCAGCATGCAGCACACGAGGAATATCTTGCAGACCTTCACCGGTGCAAATGGGAGTGCGCCACCGGTCTTGTGGAGGCAACGGAATCGGCTCTTCAGGAGGCCAAACGTCCTCTCTATCACTCGCCTGGTCCGCCCATGGGCGTTGCTGTAGCGGTGATCGGCAGCCGTGCTGGGGTTGCGGAGAGGCGTGATCAGCCATGGCATGTTGGGATAGCCAGCGTCCCCTACACGGAAACATCATGGACAAGAGTGGGTCAGGAGAAGCAGTAAGACAGCAAGATGACGTTCAATACAGGACTGCCAGAGTATACCCACCAACAATACATGCTCTTTCGTTGCGCAGCTGCAGCATCATTTCAGGCACCCTGCTACGCCTCATGATGTATGCATCGTGTGCTGATCCTGGAAAACGAGCACAGACATGTGAAATCACCATGTTGGCAAGACACACCGCAAGGGCATTAATGGAGTGGTAATGCTTGCGGTTACGGAAGGCTACCTCCTGTGCCTGTGGTGGTACCGAAGCCACATGTGTTCCATCTATGGACCCAATGACATGGGGCATCCCTCCCAGGGCATAGAACTCACGCTTGACAGCTGTCAACTGCTCAGGAGTTGGGAATTTAATGAACTCATCCAGGTGCTCCAACATGGCCTCTAAAAAATCATGCAGAACACGGCTGAACATGGTTTGGGACATGCCACCGACATGGGCAATGGTATGTTGAAAGGTCCCGTGGCCAAGAAATGTAGGGCTGCCATCACCTTCATCTTTGGTGTCAGTGCAGTAGGATACCTGTGTAGCGGTTGGAGGTGTGATGCCAGCCATGCCGTCAGGTCCTCAATCAAGCGTTGGGGGAAGCGGTAGCGGCGTATACAGTCATTTCCCCGCATGTCAGCCAAGTCCGGAATTGGTCGGGGGAGAGGCGGAGCCCTGCAGTGAATTAGAAGGGACAACGAAGAGTGAGTACAGTACACCACCAATGTCAATGTACAGAGCACATGCTCAACAGGCAATACACATATGCTACATACAGAGTCAGGTCTGTGCAATATGCCCTGCACACGTATGCAAGGCATGTGACACTCCTACCAAGAGCCAGCTACAAACGTTGATTCTCAACCTCAATATGCCATGCCATGAAACTAGCTGTGGGCCAGTGTAAGTGAGCAGGCAGACGCATTACAGGAGTTACAGACATCCAAATATGTGCAGAAGAAGGATGTTTATTGTACAGACAGGTTGCGGAACACTAGAGGCACAGGTCACATGTCATAGAATAAGGACAGACCACACACCTTGCCATGAAGGATTACATGTCAAGACTGATCACACATACATTGAGAGTATGCAGATATGTCCTTGTTTTGGAACTCTGTGTCGATGCATACATACACACCTAACGTCGGATTACACATGTGTGCTGGTGTGCGTAACAGTGTGCCATGCCCATCTACACACAGACACATGTTGGTTGCAGCAACTGCAGATGCATTTGACCAAACACCTACAGTAAACCTATGGGAACACATGACACACACATGACATAGCTACAGCGTGCAACGCGGGCATTCACTTGTCAGGGGTAACATTCCGTGTACCTGGCATCAGGGGACATTTGCGGGTGTCGGTGACTGTGCCATGCCAGTGACGCATGGCCGACCAAGTCAGTACTACATGCACACATGTCAAAGGAGTGAAGGGGATGTGTGGCACATAGGGCACCATCACACGTGACATGTGTACACAGCTCATCATACTGTAATTAGCTTCACACCTCAGGAGTATGGTGCCACATCACAGCCTGACCCACCTGTGCCCGACACATGTAGTACTGCACAGACAATGCCTTGATGTCCAGCCTTGGCCATGTAGGACAGCTCAATTCATTCCTGTGTGCCGCCTGTCACCACTGTCAGGTGTGAATCCCACCGTACATACGCTCCGAGGGCGTGTGTGGGGTCCCTATCACTATGGTGGTGCTGGCGTATGCGTACGCCATAGTGATACGGACCTTACACGCGTGTGTACGGTCCCTATCACTATGGTGGTGCTGGCGTACGCGTACGCCATAGTGGGGACCATACACACGCGTGTGTACGGTCCGGACTACTATGGCGTACACATACGCGAGCACCCCCATAGTGATAGGGACCGTACACACGCGTGTGTACGGTCCGAACTACTATGGCGTACACGTACGCGAGCATCCCCATAGTGATAGGGACCGTACACACGCGTGTGTACGGTCCGGACTACTATGGCGTACACGTACGTGAGCACCCCCATAGTGATAGGAACCGTACACACGCGTGTGTACGGTCCGAACTACTATGGTGTACACGTACGCGAGCACCCCCATAGTGATAGGGACCGTACACACGCGTTCGGTGCGTTCCACAGCCCTAGGGCACCCCAAATGCATTGCAACGGACCGTACACGCGTGTGTACGGTCCCCATCACTATGGGAGTGCTGGCGAATGCGTACGCCATAGTGATACGGACCGTACACGCGTGTGTACGGTCCCTATCACTATGGGGTGCTCGCGTACGTGTACGCCATAGTAGTTCACGCGTGTGTACGGTCCGTATCACTATGGGGGTGCTCGCGTACGTGTAGGCCATAGTAGTCCAGACCGTACACACGCATGTGTACGGTCCCTATCACTAGGGGGGTGCTCGCGTACGTGTACGCCATAGTAGTCCGGACCGTACACACGCATGTGTACGGTCCCTATCACTATGGGGGTGCTCGCGTACCTGTACGCCATAGTAGTTCGGACCGTACACACGCGTGTGTAGGGTCGGTCCGTATCACTATGGCGTACGCATACGCCAGCACCACCATAGTGATAGGGACCCTACACATGCGTGTCAGACCATATCACTATGGCGTACGCATTCTCCAGCACTCCCATAGTGATGGGGACCGTACACACGCGTGTACGGTCCGTTGCAATGCATTTGGTGTGCCCTAGGGCTGTGGAACGCACCGTACCTGTGTTGTGACATAGGATTGACATAGGGGACACATGAGGGACAAGTATAGGGGCCTAAATGCATGCTGGTTGTCATGGAGACCGAGTTTCAGGTTTGAATTTTGCATCATGTGGCCAGCAGAAGTCGGTTGGAGACAATATACTTTGTTGCAATGTGGTTGTTGACATTACATCATGCTCAATTTTAAAACCATGCAAAGCCTGTCACTGGGGTAGTTTTAAAATGATTGGAGGACACGTAGGATGCAAATGTGACTGAGCCAATCACTCTGTACTCCTGTATATGAAACAGGCCAGCAAGGAAGATATAAGGAAGCCAGGTCCCTTGAGAGAGCACTTGCCTGCACATCCTTTCATTCCACAACACTGCTGCTGCTTGTCATTCCTCTGGCACCATGTCCAGGTCTGTGGAGAGGGCCCAGCCATTCACCATGGAGGAGAATATGGCGTTGGTGGATGTGATCCTCCCACAGTACACCATGCTGTATGGTCGACCAGGGGAGCAGGTAGGTGCAGACTCCACTAGCTTAAACTGTGCCCCTTTTTGTGACTGTGACTTCTGGCATTGTGTCCAGGTGTGACAGACATGCAGGGTTCTTCATAGTGGTTCCCAGGGGGGGGAAGGGCTCATGTCTCCCATGCAGAGCATGCTGTAGTTCCTGTGTGCACAATGCCCTAGCATGTTGCTTACTGTGACGATCACTGCATGGTGCATGCCGCTTTCGGACTGCCTAATCCTGCTGGAAATGTTGTTTCTACAGTCCTGATGTGAGTCTGTGCTCCCGCCAGGGTGACAGGTGCCAGGACCCACAAATGTGTGTCTGTTCAGTGTACCTGTGGTGAGAGTGTCCAAATGATGTGGTCGTCCCCTGGACATTGGTGTGTGTGTGTGAGTCCCCTGTCATGTGGGTGTGTGCATATGTGGAGTGTTGCACCCCAGCTGCATGTGGGATGGATACACCCTGCCCATCTGATGTGAGCAGGGAGCTGTGCTGGATGTCTGCCGTGCTGAGACAGCCCCACATCTGTGACACCCCCAGTCTAGTGGCACATGTGCAGAGTGAGGTTTGTAGCGGCAGTTGCCAATGCCAGGTGATTGTTCAGTGCCTGTGTGTGTCTGTGTACTCTGCTGAGGTAGCGTAAGTGGGCTGGGGCATGTGACTGCTTAGGGGTACTGTTCAGATTCCTGTTGTAGCTTGGGATGCACAGTGTGAGCCTGCATCATTGATTGTGTTGCACCCCTCATGCCACCTGTGTACTTTCAATGGCACCTACTGCATTTGCCCATTCCCAGGAGGATGATGTCACTATGACAAAGGTGCAATGAGTTGGCTGCATACTATGGCCAGTTCAAGCATGCATAATTTGTAATATGTGTGTCTCTGTATCATTGATAAGGTGGATTGATGTATTGTCACTTTTGCATCCTCACAGGTAGGCGTCTGTGCCAAGGGGGAGATCTGGAAGCAAGCCGTCAGTGCCGTGAGGAGGACGGAGGGTCGGTAGCGGTGCCTAGCCCAGGTGAGGAAACGCTGGCAGGACATCCGGTGCTGGACGCGGAGGATCGCACGGGTCCTGCTGGGGGACTCACCTGTGAGCCACAAAAAACGTGGGCGCCGGCGTCTGACCCACATCCATAAGCGTGTGCTGGCGGTGGTCTTCCCTGACTTGGATAGGCGCCTAGCGGAGAAGCAGCAGCAGGAAGGGGGTAGGTACATGTGTGTTTGTTTTGTGTGACCAGCTTTTGGAAGTGCGCAGTTGCATGGATACACTGCCAGGGTTTAAATGTGCAGTGCATATCCTGTTCCCCAAAGTAAAGCGATGCTGTTCTTCCTCCCTTCCCCTCCTTGCCATGTGTTCCCTGGTCTGTGTGTAGTCACTCTTGCACAAGGTCATCTAGGCTGGTAGTTACTCCAAGTGCCCAATGCTTGCAGCATCATGTGTGGGGGTGGTGTGTAACAGGTTTTTGCACGTTGCCTGTGCCCTGGCCAGTTCTGTCATTGTGGGGTCCATGTTAGTTGGCACTGATGCTGAGTCCCGACATGGGAGTGTGTGTTTCATGTGTACTGCCTTACTGCCTGCATGTCGAATGTTGTGCCCTCTGACATGATGTGCTTGAGTGTGAGATATGCAAAGTGCAGGGATGGTGGTTTGTGTTCCAGTCATATCCATCCAGGGCCATGGAGTAGTGTGGCCACTACAGTCCCCTGGGGCACCTTTTCCTAGGTATCATGTGTGTCATCAGACAATGTGGACATTCCCTCTGTCTTCAGCATAGTTTGGGCCCTGTGGCATAGTACCCTGGCCTCATTTGTATTCACGTATACTGTGCTACATGTGTCCACTGTACAGGGTGACCTAATTTAGCTGGTGCATACTCACAGGGGCCAGTGCCTGTGTGTCTTGGTACAACTATCTGATGATGGTTGTTTGTCAGTGATATATGTGGACAGGCGCACCAGGGGTAGTTTGTGTGCGATCAGGATTAATTGCAGGCCATGTGTTTTCATCCCAGACTAAGAGGTGTAAGTACTTCCTCTGTCTCAATCACATTGTCTTAGGTAGGGGGGGGTTGGTGCGGGCAAGGCCTACATGTCCAAACCTGAAGTCTCCTTGCTCGGTCTGGCCAGTGTGTGATGTTTGTGTGGCCAAACACTCAAGGTGCAGTGCCCCAGTCATGTTGGCCATGGTTTTCAGTATTACCTTTGCAGCATGTCCCAAGAGTTGATAGACATGGTTCCTGCTCATCCCTTTCTTGGCTACGCTGTGTGTCGCTGATGCTGTTCTAGATTGTCCCCAGAGCCTGGCTCCTCTGTACAATTTGATATCAAGTTATTTGCTATTGTGTCATGCTCTCCATAGTTTAACAGTGGCATGGTGTGTCAACAAACTGTGTTGCAGGGACTACATATGTACCTTGTATTGTAGATGTTACTCTTGTTGCTTTTCAGGCTATGCACTGTGACCTATGTAGAGTTGACTCATGTGACATATGTATACAGGTGTCTGATTTCTCCTGTCTCTTCACCTTGCCCACAGCATCGTCGGGAGACTGCGAGGGAGACACTGGCACGGACCGTGAGGAGGGAGCGAGCACCAGTGCCAGCAGTGCTGAGTTGGCTGGCACATCGAGTGGCACAGAGGCCGACGGGAGTGCAGCGGAGGACCTGTCCAGTCAAACCACCACCGACTATGACGCACACGGGTCCGAGGCTGAGCACTCCGAGGGGGCGGAGGCTGCTCCCACAGCTGACACCAGCACTCCATCACTACCCGCCCCCTCCATTCCGATCACCGGCCTCCCACTTGCTCGTGTCCCTTCCCGCCGTGCTAGGTCACCACGTGTCTCCTTCTTGCCAGGCACCGCACCCCCTGCCCCTGTCTCCACTGCTGCCACCAATGCCGAGTCTGTGGACATCCTGCGGCAGTTGCAGGTTGGTCAGACTGCGATGCTTAATGTCCTCCATGGCCACAGCCAAGTGCTCAACCAGATGGGGGCATACATGGAGGGCATTTCAGCTGCGCAGTCTGACCAACGCAACTGGCTGAGGTCCATAGACTCGACACTGACTGCAGCAGTGGGTCTCCTGCAGCGCTACGTCCACCCCCCTACCCCTGAACCATCCACACTTTTCACTCCCATGCCTGTCCAAAGCACAACCAGAGGTCCCCATGCACACACACCACCAGACACAGGCACCACACCACCAGGGAAGGCAAAGCGCACACCTCCTGGCACGCACACACAGGGTGAAGTAGGCACACCCACTGGGTCGGGGGGGAAACGGAAGACACGCAGCCAGAGTGGGAGTCCACATTCCTCACAACCACCACCCTCCAAATCCACTCCCCTCAGCTCTCCTGGCCAGGATTCCACCAAAGACTCCTTCATGGCCGCTCTGTCCCTGTCCACACCCTCCCCCAGTAGCGCTGCGACCCATCCCTGCGACCCCCCCCCTCATTGGGGCCAGTGGTTCCTTCAGGTGCAGGGGAAACGCTGGGCGACCTGGCAGTAGTGTGCAGCGCCGTGCTCGAATCCACCTTTGGCGCTGCCCCACCCCCTGTGTTGGAGTCGTCTGTCCCTGCACCCACAATACCTACCCTTGCCCCTCCTGTCCCTGCGGTGCCTGGTCCTTCCCCCCCACATGATGCCCCCCCCCTGTGGATGACAAGGTAGTCTGAACTGTGCAGGCAAGCTAGGGGACACGCATCCCAATGTGTCCCTCACCTGGATTGGAACTTTGGACTGCCCTATGGGCCTTGTGCATATGGAACTCTTCATACAATTCATTTTAGAACATTGCTGAATAAAGCGATTTTATTTTCCTTGGCACACTACTGCTTTTCTGGCATTGCTGTTGGTGGTGTGCTCCATGATTTGGGGTGGCGATAATGTGTTAGGTGTCTGGGATATGTTGTAGTGTGCTGTTCGTGGGGTGGACACTGTTATCTGTGTGCCATCACACGGTATTTGCTATCAAACTTTGCTCCTGTAAGCTGTTACTGCATGGTGACATTGTCCCAAGGTGTGTACCTTCCTCTGTGGACCCTGACATCTTCCCTGCAGGGTGTTGTGAAGACATTTGTGCAGTGCTGTGTCTACATTTGCTGGGTGTGTGACGGACCCCTTCAACTTTGGCCATGCATGCTGCGCAAGGTCTCCACCTGCATCATTTGTGCCATCCTTGGGGGTCACTGTACTTGTGACTGGAGTATATTGACAGGACTTCATGTGTACATGTTACCTTTTCCGCACTATGCATGTGTGTACTCCCAGCCTCGCACACATGTGTTTCGTGTTCTGCTGGGTCTTTGAGCACCTGAATGACAATTGTGGGCATTGTATCTGTGTGTACTCAACCCCTTTCTTTCCATGGCCACAGCTGGGGGGACTCTGCACCCACCCCTCCTGTGTCTGTGCACTGCTGGGAGGACTCTGCACCCACCCCTCCTGTGTCTGGGCACTGCTGGGAGGACTCTGCACACATCCCTCCTATGTCTGGGCACTTCTGGGAGGACTCTGCACACATCCCTCTTGCGTCTGGGCACTGCTGGGAGGACTCTGCACCCACCCCTCCTGTGTCTGGGCACTGCTGGGAGTGATAGGCACACACCCCTCCTATGTTTGGGCACTGCTGGGAGGACTCTGCACACACCCCTCCAGCATCTGGGCACTGCTGGGAGGACTCTGCACCCACCCCTCCTGTGTCTGGGCACTGCTGGGAGTGATAGGCACACACCCCTCCTGTGTCTGGGCACTGCTGGGAGTGATAGGCACACACCCCTCCTGTGTCTGGGCACTGCTGGGAGGACTCTGCACACACCCCTCCTGCATCTGGGCACTGCTGGGAGGACTCTGCACCCACCTCTCCTGTGTCTGGGCACTGCTGGGAGTGATAGGCACACACCCCTCCTGTGTCTCGGCACTGCGGGGAGGACTCTGCACACACCCCTCCTGTGTCTGGGCACTGCTGGGAGGACTCTGCACACACCCCTCCTGCGTCTGGGCACTGCTGGGAGGACTCGGCACACACCCCTCCTGCGTCTGGGCACTGCTGGGAGGACTCTGCACGCACCCCTTCTATGTCTGGGAACTGATGGGAGTGATAGGCACACACCCCTCCTGTGTCTGGGCACTGCTGGGAGTGATAGGCACACACCCTTCCTATGTCTGGGCACTGCTGGGAGGATTCTGCACACCCCTCCTGCGTCTGGGCACTGCTGGGAGGACTCTTCACCCACCCCTCCTGTGTCTGGGCACTGCTGGGAGTGATAGGCACACACCCCTCCTGTGTCTGGGCACTGCTGGGAGGACTCTGCACACACCCCTCCTGTGTCTGGGCACTGCTGGGAGGACTCTGCACACACCCCTCCTGCGTCCGGGCACTGCTGGGAGGACTCTGCATACACCCCTCCTGCGTCTGGGCACTGCTGGGAGGACTCTGCACACACCCCTCCTATGTCTGGGCACTGCTAGGAGTGATAGGCGCACACCCCTCCTGTGTCTGGGCACTGCTGGAAGTGATAGGCACACACCCCTCCTATGTCTGGGCACTGCTGGGAGGACTCTGCACACACCCCTCCTACGTCTGGGCACTGCTGGGAGTGATAGGCACACACCCCTCCTGTGTCTGGGCACTGCTGGGAGGACTCTGCACACACCCCTCCTGTGTCTGGGCACTGCTGGGAGAACTCTGCACACACCCCTCCTGTGTCTGGGCACTGCTGGGAGTGATAGGCACCCACCCCTCCTATGTCTGGGCACTGCTGGGAGTGATAGGCACCCACCCCTCCTATGTCTGGGCACTGCTGGGAGGACTCTGCACACACCCCTCCTGCGTCTGGGCACTGCTGGGAGGACTCTGCACCCACCCCTCCTATGTCTGGGCACTGCTGGGAGGACTCTGCACACACCCCTCCTATGTCTGGGCACTGCTGGGAGGACTCTGCACACACCCCTCCTGCGTCTGGGCACTGCTGGAAGGACTCTGCACCCACCCCTCCTGTGTCTGGGCACTGCTGGGAGGACTCTGCATACACCCCTCCTGCGTCTGGGCACTGCTGGGAGGACTCTGCACCCATCCCTCCTGTGTCTGGGCACTGCTGGGAGTGATAGGCACACACCCCTCCTATGTCTGGGCACTGCTGGGAGTGATAGGCACCCACCCCTCATATGTTTGGGCACTGCTGGGAGGACTCTGCACCCACCCCTCCTATGTCTGGGCACTGCTGGGGGGACACTGCACCCACCCCTCATATGTCTGGGCACTGCTGGGAGGACTCTGCACCCACCCCTCCTATGTCTGGGCACTGCTGGGGGGACTCTGCACCCACCCCTCCTATGTCTGGGCACTGCTGGGAGTGATAGGCACCTACCCCTCCTATGACTGGGCACTGCTGGGAGGACTCTGCACACACCCCTCCTGTGTCTGGGCACTGCTGGGAGGACTCTGCACCCACCCCTCCTGTGTTCTGGGCACTGCTGGGAAGACTCTGCACACACCCCTCCTGCGTCTGGGCACTGCTGGAAGGACTCTGCACCCACCCCTCCTGTGTCTGGGCACTGCTGGGAGTGATAGGCACACACCCCTCCTATGTCTGGGCACTGCTGGGAGGACTCTGCACCCACCCCTCCTATGTCTGGGCACTGCTGGGAGGACTCTGCCCCACCCCTCCTATGTCTGTGCACCGCTGGGGGGACTCTGCACCCACCCCTCATATGTCTGGGCACTGCTGGGAGGACTCTGCACCCACCCCTCCTATATCTGGGCACTGCTGGGGGGACTCTGCACCCACCCCTCCTATGTCTGGGCACTGCTGGGAGTGATAGGCACCCACCCCTCCTATGTCTGGGCACTGCTGGGAGGACTCTGCACCCACCCCTCCTGTGTCTGGGCACTGCTGGGAGTGATAGGCACACACCCCTCCTGTGTCTGGGCACTGCTGGGAGGACTCTGCACACACCCCTCCTGCGTCTGGGCACTGCTGGGAGGACTCTGCACACATCTCTCCTATGTCTGGGCACTGCTGGGAGGACTCTGCACCCACCCCTCCTGTGTCTGGGCACTGCTGGGAGGACTCTGCGCACACCCCTCCTATGTCTGGGCACTGCTGGGAGGTCTCTGCACACATCCCTCCTGTGTCGGGGCACTGCTGGGAGGACTCTGCACACACCCCTCCTGCATCTGGGCACTGCTGGGAGGACTCTGCACACACCCCTCCTATGTCTGGGCACTACTGGGAGGACTCTGCACCCACCCCTCCTGTGTCTGGGCACTGCTGGGAGGACTCTGCACACACCCCTCCTATGTCTGGGCACTGCTGGGAGGACTCTGCACACATCCCTCCTGCATCTGGGCACTGCTGGGAGGACTCTGCACCCACCCCTCCTGTGTCTGGGCACTGCTGGGAGTGATAGGCACACACCCCTCCTGTGTCTGGGCACTGCTGGGAGTGATAGGCACACACCCCTCCTATGTCTGGGCACTGCTGGGAGGACTCTGCACACATCCCTCCTGCGTCTGGGCACTGCTGGGAGGACTATGCACCCACCCCTCCTGTGTCTGGGCACTGCTGGGAGTGATAGGCACACACCCCTCCTGTGGCTGGGCACTGCTGGGAGTGATAGGCACACACCCCTCCTGTGTCTGGGCACTGCTGGGAGGACTCTGCACACACACCTCCTGCGTCTGGGCACTGCTGGGAGGACTCTGCACCCACCCCTCCTGTGTCTGGGCACTGCTGGGAGTGATAGGCACACACCCCTCCTGTGTCTGGGCACTGCTGGGAGGACTCTGCACACACCCCTCCTGTGTCTGGGCACTGCTGGGAGGACTCTGCACACACCCCTCCTGCGTCTGGGCACTAATGGGAGTGATAGGCACCCACCCCTCGTGTGTCTGGGCACTGCTGGGAGTGATAGGCACCCACCCCTCCTGCGTCTGGGCACTGCTGGGAGGACTCTGCACCCACCCCTCCTATGTCTGAGCACTGCTGGGAGGACTCTGCACACACCCCTCCTGTGTCTGGGCACTGCTGGGAGGACTCTGCATACACCCCTCCTGCGTCTGGGCACTGCTGGGAGGACTCTGCACCCACCCCTCCTGTGTCTGGGCACTGCTGGGAGTGATAGGCACACACCCCTCCTATGTCTGGGCACTGCTGGGAGTGATAGGCACCCACCCCTGATATGTTTGGGCACTGCTGGGAGGACTCTGCACCCACCCCTCCTATGTCTGGGCACTGCTGGGGGGACACTGCACCCACCCCTCATATGTCTGGGCACTGCTGGGAGGACTCTGCACCCACCCCTCCTATGTCTGGGCACTGCTGGGGGGACTCTGCACCCACCCCTCCTATGTCTGGGCACTGCTGGGAGTGATAGGCACCTACCCCTCCTATGTCTGGGCACTTCTGGGAGGACTCTGCACACACCCCTCCTGTGTCTGGGCACTGCTAGGAGGACTCTGCACCCACCCCTCCTGTGTCTGGGCACTGCTGGGAGGACTCTGCACACACCCCTCATGCGTCTGGGCACTGCTGGGAGGACTCTGCACCCACCCCTCCTGTGTCTGGGCACTGCTGGGAGTGATAGGCACACACCCCTCCTGTGTCTGGGCACTGCTGGGAGGACTCTGCACACACCCCTCCTGCATCTGGGCACTGCTGGGAGGACTCTGCACACACCCTCCTATGTCTGGGCACTGCTGGGAGTGATAGGCACACACCCCTCCTGTGTCTGGGCACTGCTGGGAGTGATAGGCACACACCCCTCCTGTGTCTGGGCACTGCTGGGAGTGATAGGCACACACCCCTCCTATGTCTGGGCACTGCTGGGAGGACTCTGCACACACCCCTCCTGCGTCTGGGCACTGCTGGGAGGACTCTGCACCCACCCCTCCTGTGTCTGGTCACTGCTGGGAGTGATAGGCACACACCCCTCCTGTATCTGGGCACTGCTGGGAGGACTCTGCACACTCCCCTCCTGTGTCTGGGCACTGCTGGGAGGACTCTGCACACACCCCTCCTGTGTCTGGGCACTGCTGGGAGGACTCTGCACACACTCCTCCTGCGTCTGGGCACTGCTGGGAGGACTCTGCACACACCCCTCCTATGTCTGGGCACTGCTGGGAGTGATAGGCACACACCCCTCCTTTGTCTGGGCACTGCTGGGAGTGATAGGCACACACCCCTCCTATGTCTGGGCACTGCTGGGAGGACTGTGCACTCACCCCTCCTGCATCTGGGCACTGCTGGGAGTGATAGGCACACACCCCTCCTGTGTCTGGGCACTGCTGGGAGGACTCTGCACACATCCCTCCTGTGTCTGGGCACTGCTGGGAGTGATAGGCACCCACCCCTCCTGTGTCTGGGCACTGCTGGGAGTGATAGGCACCCACCCCTCCTATGTCTGGGCACTGCTGGGAGGACTCTGCACACACCCCTCCTGCGTCTGGGCACTGCTGGGAGGACTCTGCACCCACCCCTCCTATGTTTGGGCACTGCTGGGAGGACTCTGCACACACCCCTCCTATGTCTGGGCACTGCTGGGAGGACTCTGCACACACCCCTCCTGCGTCTGGGCACTGCTGGGAGGACTCTGCACCCACCCCTCCTGTGTCTGGGCACTGCTGGGAGGACTCTGCACACACCCCTTGTTAGACGGACCGGGAGGGTCGGCCGAGGACAAGGGGAGAGGTCTCCGGGGAGAGCCGTCTCCAGCGATCGTACAGATAAATAACTTCCCCCCCACAGACAGACACCACACAAGGAGAAGATTTAGCGTTCTTTATAGGCAATTTCTTACGGTACGATGGAAGGTACAAGGAGGTCTGGACTCAGGGGTCCCCTCGATTCAAGTCTCTCAAGATGGGGAAAGGGGGTAGCGGGACAGTCTGGTTACCAGTCTGGTAGTTGAGGTGGTACGGTGGATAGCTCACAATCCTCGAGCTCGGTGTTCTAGCTGGGATGGGCCGCGGCAGCGCCAGCAGGTCCCGGTGAAGATGGTTGATACACGGTCCGCGGCAGCGCCAGCAGGGCCCGGAGAGATGGTCGATGCACGGTCCGCGGCAGCGCCAGCAGGTCCCGGTGAGGATGGTCGTTACAACGGGCCGCGGCAGCGCCAGCAGGTCCCGACGAGGATGGATGTTGCAGAAGGCCGCGGCAGCGCCAGCAGGCAGGACGATAGTTCACAAGATAGGGCTACGGCAGCGCCAGTAGTCCGTCAAGGCTGAGTTCTCTCGGTGTCTCTCGACTCCAGGATACAACTGCCGTCCTGCTCCGGAGCTGCCCTAGTTATAGGTCTGGCGCCCTTTGATGTCCGGACCCTCGCACTTGGAGGTCGGAGGGTCCGGGATGAAGGTGTCCAGACACCCAGCAGGGGGTGGAGCCAGCACCTGGGGGAGCTGGAGGCGATCGGCACCTGGCGGGGGAGAGCCCTTGACGCTTCGTTCTCCCATTGACCTGCCAAGTGGTCCGCTCACCTCCTGGGTGGATGGTGGTGCCGGGATGCCGGGGCCGGCCAGGCCCAGGGTTAGGGTCGGGTGGAGGCCACGCGGCCTCGTGGCGCAGGGCCCAAGATGGCGGCTTGATCCGGCCGGGGGAGCCGGTGGTGGCTCGGTCCCGTGATACATGGGGGTCCGGGGGCAGGAGTTCCGTCGGGAGACGGAGTGCGGGTGATTCGTGTGGGTCACGCCTGGCGGGCCGGGGCTTAGGCCCTGTCATGCGGGGAGGGAGCAAGCCCTTCGTGTGGCCTGTCCAACATGCGTCCCCCCCAGCTGAAGGCGGGGAGAGTCACCCATCTTCCTGGGGACTCTCCTCGTCGAGGCGGAAGAAGCGTGACAGGCCATCTGCGTTGGCGTGGTCTTGGTCCGGTCGATGTTCCACGGTGAAGTCCATTCCCTGCAGGGAGATGGACCAGCGCAATAGTTTTGGGTTCTCTCCCCGCATCTGCATCAGCCACTGCAGGGGTCGATGGTCGGTTTGTACCCGGAAGTGGGTACCGAAGAGATAGGGCCGGAGCTTTTTGAGGGCCCACACCACTGCGAAGGCCTCCCTCTCGATTGTGCTCCAGCGCTGTTCTCGGGCCAGGAGACGTCTGCTGATGAAGGCCACCGGCTGGTCATGGCCCTCGGGGTTCAGTTGGGAAAGAACCGCTCCGATGCCGTGGTCGGAGGCGTCTGTTTGTACAATGAATTCCCGACTGTAATCGGGGGCCTGGAGCACAGGGGCGGTGCACAGGGCGGCCTTCAGCTTTTCGAAGGCCGTTTGACAGTCGGTGGTCCAGTTAATCCGCTTCGGCTGGTTTTTGGACGTGAGACCCGTGAGGGGCCCTACAATGCTGCCGTAGTCCCTCACGAACCGCCGGTAGTAGCCGGTGAGTCCCAAGAAGGCTCGGACCTCGGTCTGGGTGACGGGGGGTTGCCAGGACTGGATGGCAGCAATTTTAGGTTGCAGCGGGGCCACCAGCCCGCTTCCTACCTGGTGCCCGAGGTAGGTCACGGACCCTTGACCAATTTGGCATTTGCCAGCCTTAATCGTGAGGCCGGCCCGCTGGAGGGCCTGCAGGACCTCTTGGAGGTGGAGGAGGTGGTCGGACCAGTGGCGGCTGTATACCGCGATATCGTCCAGGTAGGCAGCGCTGAACTCCTCGAGCCCCGCCAAGACCTGGTTTACTAGACGTTGAAAAGTAGCGGGGGCATTCTTCATGCCGAAGGGCATGAACTTGAAGTGGTAGTGGCCATCGGGGGTAGAGAAGGCAGACCGTTCCTGAGCCCGGGGTATGAGACCGATCTGCCAGTAGCCCGCTGTTAGGTCGAAGATGCTGAGATAGCGGGCTGCCCCCAGCCGGTCGATCAATTCATCTGCTCGGGGGATAGGATGAGCGTCGGTCCGGGTGACAGCGTTCAAGCCCCGGTAGTCGACGCAGAATCTCAGTTCAGGCGTGGTGCCGGGGGCAGCGGCTTTGGGGACCAGTACAACTGGGCTGGCCCAGGGGCTGTCCGAGGGCTCGATGACCCCGATCGTGAGCATTTTGGCCACTTCTTCTTGGATGCAGGCCCGTACCCGATCTGGCACGCGGTAGGCCCGGTGTCGGACAGGGGGACTGTCCCCGGTGTCCACGTCGTGCAAGCACCAAGGGGTGATCCCGGGGGTGAGGGAGAACAGTGTAGCGAACCGCAGTAGGAGGTCCCGGCAGCCCTGGCGTTGCTCTGGGGTGAGGGCATCGGAGAGCCGGACCCCGTCCACGGAACCGTCGTTCTCCTGAGTCTTCAGGAGATCCGGGAGGGGTTCGGAGTCTTCCTCCGCCCCACTGTCCGTAGCCATCAGGAGGCTGAGTTCTGAGCGCACAAAGTGTGGTTTGAGTCTGTTGGTGTGGAGGACCCGAAGGGGGTTCCGGGGGGTCCCCATGTCGACGAGGTAAGTGACGGGGCTTTTGCGCTCGACCACTTTGAAGGGCCCCGTCCACTTATCTTGTAAGGCACATGGTTCGGTGGGGGACATCACCCACACTTGTTGACCAGGTTCGAACTCGACGGAGGAGGCATTGTGATCGTACCATTTTTTCATGTCCTCCTGACTGGCCTCGAGGTTCGCTTTTGCCATCTCCCTGAAGCGTCGGGTCTGATTGCGGAGGGCCAGGAGGTACTTGAAGACGTCTGGAGGGGTCTTTAGGGGGGCCATCTCCCAACCTTCTTTGACTAGGCTGAGGGGCCCTCGCACAGGGTGCCCGTACAGGAGTTCGAAAGGGCTAAAGCCGAGGGACTTCTGGGGAACTTCTCGATAGGAGAAGAGGAGGCACGGGAGTAGTACATCCCACTGGCGACGGAGGGGCTCTTCCAATCCCCCAATCATCCCCTTGAGGGTGCGGTTGAATCGCTCCACTAGTCCGTTCCCTTGGGGGTGATAGGGGGTCGTGAATCGGTAGGTGACCCCGCACTGTTGCCAGAGGGACTTCATATATTTCGAGATAAAGTTCGTGCCTCGGTCGCTGACGACTTCTCGGGGGAAGCCCACTCGGGAGAAGATCCCCATTAGGGCCCGGCCAACCACCGGGGCTGTTACAGTTCGTAGGGGCACCGCCTCGGGGTAGCGGGTGGCGTGTTCCACCAGTACCAGGATGAACCTATGTCCTTGTGCCGTGCGGGGGTCCAGGGGCCCCACAATGTCTATTCCTACCCTCTCGAACGGGGTGGTGACCACGGGGAAGGGTTGCAGAGGGGCTTTCAGCTTACGGCCGCTCTTTCCACTGGCTTGGCACGTGGGGCAGGACCGGCAGTGGTTAAGGACGTCGTTCCGCATCTTCGGCCAGAAAAAGTGAGTCACTAGGCGACTGTAGGTTTTGTCCTGGCCCAGGTGTCCAGCCAGGGGGACATCGTGGGCCAGAGTTAGTAGGAAGTCTCTGAAGCGGAGGGGCACCACCAGCACTCGACTGGCCCCTAGTTCTGCGATTCTTTGTTCGCTGTATAGCAGGTCGTTATCCCAATAGACCCAATGAGTTCCGGTGGAGTCTCCTGCGCTCTGGGCGCTGGCTTGCTGGCGGAGCCCCTCGAGGGAAGGGCAGGTCTTTTGCTCCTGGCGGAACTGCTCTTGGGTGGGCCCCCCTTCTTGACGCCACTGAGCCAGGCCGGGGAGGTCCTGGGGTTGCGCGACCCCTTCGGCCGTTGGTTCTGGGGGGTTGGTCTCGTCGTGGTCCTCTACTGGGGCGACCGGGGGCGGAGGTGCTGGCCATTCTGGATCTTCTGATCGGGGGACGGCACGGGCGGCCATGGACCGGGTGGTTACGCAGGCCCAGTCCGGGAGGCCCAGCATCCCCAGGTGCTCTCTTCTTTCGACGGTGGCCCACGGGGAACTCTCAAGGTCATTCCCCAGGAGGCAGTCCACGGGTGCATCATCCCGGACCGTCACCTTCAACAGGCCGGAGACCCCTCCCCATTCGAAGGGGACGCAGGCCATTTGACACAGACTCTCGGAATTGTCGGCTGAGCGGACGGGGCAGAGAATGTTCGGCAGGATCTGCTCGGGCTTCACCAGGTGACAGCGGACGGCCGTCACACTGGCGCCTGTGTCACGTAAGGCCTCGGCCCGACGTCCATTAATGGTCACCCATTGGCCATATTTCCGGGTGTTGGCGGGTAGGGGGGCCCGCGGAACCATGTCCTTTCCCCCTAGGCATGCTACAACCATGGCGGCCGGTTCCCACTCTTGCTGGGCCGGCTCATATTCTTCCTGTTCCTCTGATAGTCGTTCTTCCCCCAGGGCGGCGGCCGCTACCTGGCGGGGCTTTGGTGTTTGGTTCTGCGTGCAGCTCGGGTCATTGGCGTAGTGGCCGACTCGCTGGCATCGGTGGCACGTGACGTTGGCTCGGAACCCCGGGCGCATCGGGGGTTGCCCCGCCTGGCCGGGGGCGGGGTGCTGGCCACGGGTGTTGCCGGGATGGTGTCTCTCCCTCGCCCCTGGCCTCCTCCTCCTCCCCGGGGACGGTGCTGGCCTTGGTTGTTTCGGTTTTGCTCGTGCGGTCCTCTCCGGCCCACTCGGGTGCTTTCCCATCGGTCAGCTTCGGCGGCGAGTTGCCGGGGGTCAGTCAATTTACTGTCGAGGAGGTGCTGCCTGAGCTCGACGAAACAGTTGTTCGACAGGTGCTCCCATACCATAAGGTTAAAGAGTTGCTCGTAGGTCGTTACATGGCTCCCCTTGATCCAACCCTCGAAGGCTCGGCTGAAATAGTTGACGTACTCCACCCAAGTTGTACCCGGGATCCGGGTGCAGTCTCTGAACCTCTGGCGGTACATCTCGGGCGTGAGGCCATAGCGGGTGAGGAGGGCAGCCTTCATGTGGTCGTAGGACGACATCTGGTGATCTGGGAGCTGCAATAGGGCATCGCGGCCTTCGTTGACGAACCTCCCCCATAGTCCGGCTCCCCAATCACTCCGGTCGATCCGGTGGGAGGTCATGGCGATCTCGTAGGCTTTGAACCACTGTTGTATGTCGTCCTCTCGGACATATTCTCGGACAACATCCTTGGGGATGTGGACTTTTCTCTCGGTTGCTCCCGGGGTGTGCGGTCGCTCAGGCACCCCCGGTTCTTTATTCTGTTTCCGGAGTTCTATTTCCGCCAGTTTGCGCTCGTGTTCGAGTGTTATTCTTTTTTCCTCGAGCTCTCTCTGTCCTGTTTTTCTTCTCGCTCTTCTCGGAGCCGCAGATGTTCCAGATTTAGTTTCTGCTCGGCTAACTTTAGTTCACCGTCCATCTTGAGTCGTGCCATTTCCAACTCATGTAATCTGGTTCTTTCTCTTTCTTGGATCTCCTCCTGCGAGAGGCCCGTTCCCCGCTCCTCGGGAGCCGTGGCGTTCCCCTCTGGTGCGACACTGTTTTGGTCGGGGGATCCGGTGACCCCAGTTTCCGCCCACGACTCAAGGGCGCGCTTTAAATCGTCTTTGGTACTCAGGCCGGTGGTAGCAATGCCTAGTTCCATGCAGAATTGTTTAAGTTCGCGGTGGCTATATTCTTCCAGCTTATCCATTTGGAACTTTTCAGTGGAACCGCTATCTTTGGCTGACATCGTGGTTTTGTCGTGGGGTGAGCTACTCTCTGTACGATTACGCGTTGATTCGGATCGCGCCGCTGGCCACCAATGTTAGACGGACCGGGAGGGTCGGCCGAGGACAAGGGGAGAGGTCTCCGGGGAGAGCCGTCTCCAGCGATCGTACAGATAAATAACTTCCCCCCCACAGACAGACACCACACAAGGAGAAGATTTAGCGTTCTTTATAGGCAATTTCTTACGGTACGATGGAAGGTACAAGGAGGTCTGGACTCAGGGGTCCCCTCGATTCAAGTCTCTCAAGATGGGGAAAGGGGGTAGCGGGACAGTCTGGTTACCAGTCTGGTAGTTGAGGTGGTACGGTGGATAGCTCACAATCCTCGAGCTCGGTGTTCTAGCTGGGATGGGCCGCGGCAGCGCCAGCAGGTCCCGGTGAAGATGGTTGATACACGGTCCGCGGCAGCGCCAGCAGGGCCCGGAGAGATGGTCGATGCACGGTCCGCGGCAGCGCCAGCAGGTCCCGGTGAGGATGGTCGTTACAACGGGCCGCGGCAGCGCCAGCAGGTCCCGACGAGGATGGATGTTGCAGAAGGCTGCGGCAGCGCCAGCAGGCAGGACGATAGTTCACAAGATAGGGCTACGGCAGCGCCAGTAGTCCGTCAAGGCTGAGTTCTCTCGGTGTCTCTCGACTCCAGGATACAACTGCCGTCCTGCTCCGGAGCTGCCCTAGTTATAGGTCTGGCGCCCTTTGATGTCCGGACCCTCGCACTTGGAGGTCGGAGGGTCCGGGATGAAGGTGTCCAGACACCCAGCAGGGGGTGGAGCCAGCGCCTGGGGGAGCTGGAGGCGATCGGCACCTGGCGGGGGAGAGCCCTTGACGCTTCGTTCTCCCATTGACCTGCCAAGTGGTCCGCTCACCTCCTGGGTGGATGGTGGTGCCGGGATGCCGGGGCCGGCCAGGCCCAGGGTTAGGGTCGGGTGGAGGCCACGCGGCCTCGTGGCGCAGGGCCCAAGATGGCGGCTTGATCCGGCCGGGGGAGCCGGTGGTGGCTCGGTCCCGTGATACATGGGGGTCCGGGGGCAGGAGTTCCGTCGGGAGACGGAGTGCGGGTGATTCGTGTGGGTCACGCCTGGCGGGCCGGGGCTTAGGCCCTGTCATGCGGGGAGGGAGCAAGCCCTTCGTGTGGCCTGTCCAACACCCCTCCTACGTCTGGGCACTGCTGGGAGGACTCTGCACCCACCACTCCTGTGTCTGGGCACTGCTGGGAGTGATAGGCACACACATCTCCTATGTCTGGGCACTGCTGGAAGTGATAGGCACCCACCCCTCATATGTTTGGGCACTGCTGGGAGGACTCTGCACCCACCCCTCCTATGTCTGGGCACTGCTGGGGGGACTCTGCACACACCCCTCCTATGTCTGGGCACTGCTGGGAGTGATAGGCACACACCCCTCCTGTGTCTGGGCACTGCTGGGAGTGATAGGCACACACCCCTCCTGTGTCTGGGCACTGCTGGGAGTGATAGGCACACACCCCTCCTATGTCTGGGCACTGCTGGGAGGACTCTGCACACACCCCTCCTGCGTCTGGGCACTGCTGGGAGGACTCTGCACCCACCCCTCCTGTGTCTGGTCACTGCTGGGAGTGATAGGCACACACCCCTCCTGTATCTGGGCACTGCTGGCAGGACTCTGCACACTCCCCTCCTGTGTCTGGGCACTGCTGGGAGGACTCTGCACACACCCCTCCTGTGTCTGGGCACTGCTGGGAGGACTCTGCACACACTCCTCCTGCGTCTGGGCACTGCTGGGAGGACTCTGCACACACCCCTCCTATGTCTGGGCACTGCTGGGAGTGATAGGCACACACCCCTCCTTTGTCTGGGCACTGCTGGGAGTTGTTAGAATCCGGGGTCTCTGGTTGGCGCAGGTATGCACTTGCGACAAGCAGGGACCCTTTCCTCTAAGTCAGGGCAAAGGATCACCTCTTTAAAAATAACCCCTGCTCACCCTCTAGGTAACGTGGCGCGAGCAGTCAGGCTAAATTTCCAGAGGGCATCAGGTTAAGCGTTCAAGTTGTCCCACACAATAATCACCACCCCACCACACAAAGACACAAGGCTGTATTTATCCAAAATATAATTCCTTATATAAAAGGTTTCTTTCAGGTAGGTTGCATAAATACAGTTCTCTTGGTAAATTAGGGTTCCAGTTACTTGTAAAGGTTTAAGGGCAGCCACAGGTTTCAAAATGGCACAGTTCTGTTTAAAATAAGCTTCTTAGGGTTTCTGGGCACTTCGTAGCGCCTTTGGGATGCTCTGGGCAAGGTTTTTACAGTACCTTGCCGTTTCTCACGCTTCTCGCGTGAGCCGGAGTACGCTTGCCGAGTCTCACTCTTCTCGCGTGAGCACCGGCAATGCTTTTCAATGATGTTCGGCTCAATCGTAGGTACGGTTCGAACTCTGCTGGTTCCAAGGCCAGTACGGTTCAGACCAAGGCTGGTACGAGTCGAACCAAGGTTGCTAAGGTTCAAAACAGGATACTTCAGGGGTCAGTACGGTCCGTACAAAGGCAAGTACGGGCCGTATTTACGCACAATTATTTCAGATGGACGTACCCACAGTACAGCGCGAACTACGGGGCAAGGCAGTACGTTGCAAAACACTTCACATGTAAGTACGGTCCGTACAAAGGCAAGTACGGGCCGTACTAGGCGCACCAGTCTTGATGATTCCAAAGGCGAGTACGGCTCCAAACACCAGACACTTCAGATGTAAGTACGGTCCGTACCAGTGCACGTACGGGCCGTACCTTCGCGCGCGAACTCACCAATCTCTTTCAGTCTTCACGGGGGAAGTTCGTGGCGGCCTCGCGGTCCAGTCCAAGGGCGTCCCACGTCGCGCTGAAGTCCCAAGTGTCCAGGGGACGGCGAAGCTTCGTGGGGCGCTCGGGCAGGTCACAGGTCACCACGGAGGGGTAGAAGCAGGAGGGGCAGCTTCGGAGGCAATTCTTCAGCGCGTCGCGCTGTCGGCTTTAATCGGGAGATGATCAGTGCGTCGCAGGTCCTCGCAGTGGCCTCCACACCCAGGGGTCGCAGAGGCTCGGCGCTTGGAGCCTGGTCAGTTTCTTCTTCACTTTGCGAGCTACGGCTCGGGGGGCAGTTGCTTGCTGGGCTCGGGCCAGTCAGGCCTTTACGGTGCTCACAGCAGCCCCGGTGGGCGGCAGTCGCGGTGCTCAGATAGAGGGGGACACACAGGTACTCGGGGGCCAGCGTTCAAGGCCACCTCCAGCAGCTCCTCTTCTTCTGGGAGAGTAGCGCCCACTGTTCCTGGGGCGCAGATCAGGGGGCAAGTTCACACGCAAGCCCTTGGAGAGTGTTTGCAAAGAGTTGAGTTAAAGTCTTTTTCTTCAGGCTTTCTTTCTCCTTCCAGCAGACAGGCACCCACTGCAGGCCAGTCTCTCAGGCAGAGAGACAGTATTCCTCCTTCAGCTTCTCCAGGTCCTTCTCCTTCAGGCAGAGTTTCTTCTTGGCGCAAACAGGATCTGATTTCTTAGGAGACAGGCTCCTACTTTTATACACCAATTCTTTTGTTCTTTAGCGCCAGGGGGCCTGGGCCTGGCTCAGTCCAGTTTTTGGAGCACTTTGTTGTGGTGACTCTGCGCTTTCCTTTCAGCAGCAGGGCAGAGACATCAGCCGCTCCACAGGGGGCGGCGCCGGCTTTGTGCTGGCAGAGCACAGGTCTATTCAAGAGTCAGGGTGTACTCCTCCCACCCATCCTGGTGTAATCTCTCTACCCACCACCTGGCAGCCAGCCTGTCTCTGGGGATTCCCCAACCCTGCTCCTACTGTTGCTAGGCAGAACACACACACCCAGCGCAGAGGCGGACTGAATGGCCAGATCAGTAAATACTAACTTTCTAAAAGTAGTATTTACAAACGCAGGATATTAAAATAAACTTTACTAAAAAAAGTATTTTATTATTCTGAGTTCAGGCATACTAAACATGACTTTCTACCATGCTCTATGAGTCCACTGGGATTACAGGGTGTAGTAATTCCAGCAGCCCGTTCTGGCCTATGGAGAGCAGGTAGCCTTCAATAGTGAAAAACGAAAATGGATGTAATTCACTATTAAGACATGCCACACACATCAGGGCATGTCCTACCTTATGCCTACAATGCACCCTGCCCTTGGGCCTACCAGAGGGGTGACTAATATGTAGTTAAGGGAAGGTTTAGGGACTGGCAAGTGGGTGCACTTGCGCAGTCACCGCGACGGTACCAGACCGCGCGCAGGTTCTGCAGTGGCCGATCCTAGACACATTTTACTAGGCCGCTTCTGTGGGTGGCACAACCAGTGCTGCAAGCCCACTAGCGGCATTTGTATTTACAAGCCCTGGCACTCCTGGTGCACTCTACTAGGGGCTGACAGTAAACCAAATGAACCAATCATGGACACCAATCAATGTATACATTTTACCATAGGGAGAGCATATGCACCTTAGCACTGATCAGCAGTGGTAAGGTGCCCAGAGTCATAAATCAGCCAACAACAGGTCAGGAAAAATACAGGAGGAAGGCAAAAAGTTTAGGGATGACCCCACAAAAAGGGCCAGGTCCAACAGGAGTGATAGGCACACACCCCTCCTATGTCTGGGCACTGCTGGGAGGACTGTGCACTCACCCCTCCTGCATCTGGGCACTGCTGGGAGTGATAGGCACACACCCCTCCTGTGTCTGGGCACTGCTGGGAGGACTCTGCATACACCCCTCCTGTGTCTGGGCACTGCTGGGAGTGATAGGCACCCACCCCTCCTGTGTCTGGGCACTGCTGGGAGTGATAGGCACCCACCCCTCCTGTGTCTGGGTACTGCTGGGAGTGATAGGCACCCACCCCTCCTATGTCTGGGCACTGCTGGGAGGACTCTGCACACACCCCTCCTGCGTCTGGGCACTGCTGGGAGGACTCTGCACCCACCCCTCCTATGTTTGGGCACCGCTGGGAGGACTCTGCACACACCCCTCCTATGTCTGGGCACTGCTGGGAGGACTCTGCACACACCCCTCCTGCGTCTGGGCACTGCTGGGAGGACTCTGCACCTACCCCTCCTGTGTCTGGGCACTGCTGGGAGGACTCTGCACACACCCCTCCTGCGTCTGGGCACTGCTGGGAGGACTCTGCACCCACCACTCCTGTGTCTGGGCACTGCTGGGAGTGATAGGCACACACCCCTCCTATGTCTGGGCACTGCTGGAAGTGATAGGCACCCACCCCTCATATGTTTGGGCACTGCTGGGAGGACTCTGCACCCACCCCTCCTATGTCTGGGCACTGCTGGGGGGACTCTGCACCCACCCCTCATATGTCTGGGCACTGCTGGGAGGGATAGGCATACACCCCTCCTATGTCTGGGCACTGCTGGGAGTGATAGGCACCCACCCCTCATATGTTTGGGCACTACTGGGAGGACTCTGCACCCACCCCTCCTATGTCTGGGCACCGCTGGGGGGACCCTGCACCCACCCCTCATATGTCTGGGCACTGCTGTGAGGACTCTGCACCCACCCCTCCTATGTCTGGGCACTGCTGGTGGGACTCTGCACCCACCCCTTCTATGTCTGGGCACTGCTGGGAGTGATAGGCACCCACCCCTCCTATGTCTGGGCACTGCTGGGAGGACTCTGCACACACCCCTCCTGCGTCTGGGCACTGCTGGGAGGACTCTGCACCCACCCCTCCTGTGTCTGGGCACTGCTGGGAGTGATAGGCACACACCCCTCCTGTGTCTGGGCACTGCTGGGAGGACTCTGCACACACCCCTCCTGCATCTGGGCACTGCTGGGAGGACTCTGCACACACCCCTCCTATGTCTGGGCACTGCTGGGAGTGATAGGCACACACCCCTCCTGTGTCTGGGCACTGCTGGGAGTGATAGGCACACACCCCTCCTGTGTCTGGGTACTGCTGGGAGTGATAGGCACACACCCCTCCTGTGTCTGGGCACTGCTGGGAGTGATAGGCACACACCCCTCCTGTGTCTGGGCACTGCTGGGAGTGATAGGCACACACCCCTCCTATGTTTGGGCACTGCTGGGAGGACTCTGCACACACCCCTCCTATGTCTGGGCACTGCTGGGAGGACTCTGCACACACCCCTCCTGCGTCTGGGCACTGCTGGGAGGACTCTGCACCCACCCCTCCTGTGTCTGGGCACTGCTGGGAGGACTCTGCACACACCCCTCCTGCGTCTGGGCACTGCTGGGAGGACTCTGCACCCACCACTCCTGTGTCTGGGCACTGCTGGGAGTGATAGGCACACACCCCTCCTATGTCTGAGCACTGCTGGGAGGACTCTGCACACACCCCTCCTATGTCTGGGCATTGCTGGGAGGACTCTGCACACACCCCTCATGCGTCTGGGCACTGCTGGGAGGACTCTGCACCCACCCCTCCTGTGTCTGGTCACTGCTGGGAGTGATAGGCACACACCCCTCCTGTATCTGGGCACTGCTGGGAGGACTCTGCACACTCCCCTCCTGTGTCTGGGCACTGCTGGGAGGACTCTGCACACACCCCTCCTGTGTCTGGGCACTGCTGGGAGGACTCTGCACACACCCCTCCTATGTCTGGGCACTGCTGGGAGTGATAGGCACACACCCCTCCTGTGTCTGGGCACTGCTGGGAGTGATAGGCACACACCCCTCCTATGTCTGGGCACTGCTGGGAGGACTCTGCACACACCCCTCCTGCGTGTGGGCACTGCTGGGAGTGATAGGCACACACCCCTCCTGTGTCTGGGCACTGCTGGGAGGACTCTTCACACACCCCTCCTATGTCTGGGCACTGCTGGGAGTGATAGGCACACATCTCTCCTGTGTCTGGGCACTGCTGGGGGTGATAGGCACACACCCCTCCTATGTCTGGGCACTGCTGGGAGGACTGTGCACACACCCCTCCTGCATCTGGGCACTGCTGGGAGTGATAGGCACACACCCCTCCTATGTCTGGGCACTGCTGGGAGGACTCTGCACACACCCCTCATGCGTCTGGGCACTGCTGGGAGGACTCTGCACCCACCTCTCCTATGTTTGGGCACTGCTGGGAGGACTCTGCACACACCCCTCCTATGTCTGGGCACTGCTGGGAGGACTCTGCACACACCCCTCCTGCGTCTGGGCACTGCTGGGAGGACTCTGCACCCACCCCTCCTGTGTCTGGGCACTGCTGGGAGGACTCTGCACACACCCCTCCTGCGTCTGGGCACTGCTGGGAGGACTCTGCACCCACCACTCCTGTGTCTGGGCACTGCTGGGAGTGAAGGCACACACCCCTCCTATGTCTGAGCACTGCTGGAAGTGATAGGCACCCACCCCTCATATGTTTGGGCACTGCTGGGAGGACTCTGCACCCACCCCTCCTATGTCTGGGCACTGCTGGGGGGACTCTGCACCCACCCCTCATATGTCTGGGCACTGCTGGGAGGACTCTGCACCCACCCCTCCTATGTCTGGGCACTGCTGGGGGGACTCTGCGCCCGCCACTCCTATGTCTGGGCACTGCTGGGAGTGATAGGCACCCACCCCTCCTATGTCTGGGCACTGCTGGGAGGACTCTGCACACACCCTTCTGCATCTGGGCACTGCTGGGAGGACTCTACACCCACCCCTCATGTGTCTGGGCACTGCTGGGAGGACTCTGCACACACCCCTCCTGTGTCTGGGCACTGCTGGGAGTGATAGGCACCCACCCCTCATATGTTTGGGCACTGCTGGGAGGACTCTGCACCCACCCCTCCTATGTCTGGGCACCACTGGGGGGACCCTGCACCCACCCCTCATATGTCTGGGCACTGCTGTGAGGACTCTGCACCCACCCTTCCTATGTCTGGGCACTGCTGGTGGGACTCTGCACCCACCCCTTCTATGTCTGGGCACTGCTGGGAGTGATAGGCACCCACCCCTCCTATGTCTGGGCACTGCTGGGAGGACTCTGCACACACCCCTCCTGTGTCTGGGCACTGCTGGGAGTGATAGGCACACACCCCTCCTGTGTCTGGGCACTGCTGGGAGGACTCTGCACACACCCCTCCTGCATCTGGGCACTGCTGGGAGGACTCTGCACACACCCCTCCTATGTCTGGGCACTGCTGGGAGTGATAGGCACACACCCCTCCTGTGTCTGGGTACTGCTGGGAGTGATAGGCACACACCCCTCCTGTGTCTGGGCACTGCTGGGAGGACTCTGCACACACCCTTCGTGCGTCTGGGCACTGCTGGGAGGACTCTGCACCCACCCCTCCTGTGTCTGGGCACTGCTGGGAGTGATAGGCACACACCCCTCCTATGTCTGGGCACTGCTGGGAGGACTCTGCACACACCCCTCCTGTGTCTGGGCATGTACGGTCAGGACATACACAGGTGTGGGTACGCTCCATTCATACACGGATGTGGGTGCACTCCATTCATACACGGGTGTGGGTACGCTCCGTACATACAGTGGTGGCGTGTGGGTACGCTCCATTCATACACGGGTGTGGGTACGCTACATTCATACACGGGTGGGGGTACGCTACATTCATTCACGGGTGTGGGTACGCTCCATTCATACACGGGTGTGGGTGCGTTCCATTCATACACGGGTGTGGGTATGCTCCGTACATACCCTGGTGGGGTGTGGGTACGCTCCATTCATACACGGGTGTGGGTACGCTCCGTACATACCCTGGTGGGGTGTGGGTACGCTACATTCATACACGGGTGGGGGTACGCTTCATTCATACACGGGTGTGGGTACGCTCCATTCATACACGGGTGTGGGTACGCTCCGTACATACACTGGTGGGGTGTGGGTACGCTACATTCATACACGGGTGAGGGTACGCTCCATTCATACACGGGTGGGGGTACGCTCCGTACATTCCCGTACCCACGATTTGCAGGCCTGGGTACGTACCGTACCCAGGCCTTAAGAGCGTGGGTAAGGGCCGTTCCACGCCCACCACTACGTCACCCCAACAATGGCGGTACGGCCCGTACCCACGCTCTGAGGGCCTGGCTACGGTGCAGACACCCAATGGGGTGCCGTAGGGGTACGCACCACTTAGACAGAGAACCACTTAGCCTTACATGGAATCTGAAACCAAATCACAGCTGGATTCGGTACCACAGGACCGGGAACAACTATGGAATTCACCTTTTGGAAATCCTGAACAATGAGGTACTTGCCATTGGTTTTCTGCAAACTCATAGTGGGCAAGTTACATTTACTCACCATATCTCTTTCAGAATGCCATGCTCAATCATTGAGTCAATCACTTGAGAAATCATAGCAACAGTTTCAGGGGTCAGATTATATTTTGAAATTCTCGGATAATCAGCAATTGGCTTCTCTGAAATATGGACTGTGTTAGAAGGCGACCTCAGAGGGGCCCGAAGGGGGCCCTGACTGGCCTGAGACCAACCCTCGAGGTATCGTAGCCGGGCACTGGCAGGAGACTCCTCAGGGGAGGAATCTCGTATCTAGGATCGTACACTCGGCACCACACGACAAAGAGACACAACACCGAGAGTTCTTAAGGGCAAATCTTTATCTGATCGGAGTGGTAAGATCTTTATGATCCGCAAAGCAATATATATACAAGTGGAGCGCGGGCTCACGAAGTCTTGGAGGGGGGTTAGGAGGTAGCAGGACAGTCTTTGGGGGGAATGGATCAAATGCAGGGGCGTATCCGGCGCACAGCTCACAATCCTCGAGCTGGGGGATACGCTTGTCGTCGTGGGGTCCGGCGGGACCAAGGGAGTCTGTGGGCACTGCGAGATACTCAGCAGGCTCGAGTACCAGTTCGGAGGTCTTACGATCTTCAGGGACCCGCGAGTCACTCAGCAGGGCTCAAGCACAAGTTCGGGGGTCTTACGAACTTCAGGGAGCCGCGAGTCACTCAGCAGGGCTCAAGCACAAGTTCGGAGGTGTTACGATCTTCAGGGAGCCGCGAGTCACTCAGCAGGGTGGGAAGGATCGGCTAGGCCAGGGGCTCGGGGCTGGTGTGAGGTGCAGGGGTCAGGTCTGACTATGTTACAAGGGCCGGGTCCAACACGCGTCCCCCCCAGCTGAAAGCCGGAGAGAACTACCCATCTTCTTGGGGGTTCTCTTCGCTGAGGCGGAAGAATCGGGAGAGGCCATCGGCGTTGGCGTGGTCCGTACCAGGGCGATGTTCCACGGTGAAATCCATCCCCTGGAGGGAGATTGACCACCGCAGAAGCTTGGGGTTTTCTCCTCGCATCTGCATGAGCCATCGCAAGGGGCGATGGTCGGTCTGGACCCTGAAATGGGTGCCGAACAGGTAAGGGCGTAGCTTCTTGAGGGCCCAGACTACTGCGAACGCCTCGCGCTCGATGGTACTCCATCTCTGTTCCCTGGGCAACAGCCTTCGGCTGAGGAAGGCCACGGGCTGGTCCAGACCCTGGTCATTTACTTGGGAGAGGACGGCCCCGATGCCATGCTCGGAGGCATCAGTTTGTACCACAAACTCTTTGGAGTAGTCGGGGGCCTGGAGGACGGGGGCCGTACACATGGCCGTTTTCAGGGCATTGAACGCCTCTTGGCAGGCAGGGGACCACTGTATCTTCTTGGGCTGCTTCTTGGACGTGAGTCCCGTGAGGGGACCGACCAGGCTGCCGTAATTCCGGATGAATCTCCGATAGTAGCCCGTGAGGCCCAGAAAGGCTCGGACCTCTGTTTGGGTGGTGGGGGGTTCCCAGGCTAGGATGGCGTCGATTTTGGGCTGTAGAGGGGCGACCTGCCCGCTTCCGACCTGGTGCCCCAGGTAGGTTACCGAACCTTGCCCAATCTGGCATTTGCTGGCTTTCACGGTGAGGCCCGCCTGGCGTAGGGCGGTTAGCACCCTCCGGAGGTGTTGGAGGTGCTCACTCCATTCGGAACTAAAAACTGCGATATCGTCGAGATATGCAGCGCTGAATTTTTCCAGCCCGGCCAGGACTCTATTTACCAGTCGCTGGAAGGTGGCCGGGGCATTTTTCATCCCGAAGGGCATTACGCGAAAGCAATAGTGCCCATCCGGGGTGGAGAAGGCGGACCGCTCCTTGGCTCCCTCTGTGAGCGCAATTTGCCAGTAGCCGCAGGTGAGATCGAAGGTGCTGAGGAACCGTGCAGCTCCGAGCTCGTCGGCTCGGGGAATGGGGTGGGCATCGGCTCGGGTGACCTCATTGAGTCCCCGGTAGTCCACGCAAAAGCGGAGTTCCGGGGCGACCCCGGGGGCGGCTGCTTTTGGGACCAGGACCACGGGGCTGGCCCAGGGGCTGTCTGAGGGTTCGATCACGCCTAGGGTCAACATTTTCGAGACTTCGGCTTGGATACAGGACCGGACCCGATCGGGGACTCGGTAGGCTCAGTGTCTCACTGGTGGGCTGTCTCCGGTATCCACGTCATGGACACACCAGTCGGTGACCTTGGGGACCAGGGAGAAAAGGTTCGGAAACTGCCCTAGGAGCTGGCGGCAATCCTCACGTTGCTGGGGCGTGAGAGACGGGGAGAGGTTCACTCCTTCTACGGAGCCGTCCCTCTCCTTGGTGCATAGAAGATCCGGGAGAGGATCCGACTCTTCTTCGGACCCGTCGTCAGTGGCCAGTAGGAGGCTCAGCTCTGTCCGCACAAGGTGGGGCTTGAGGCGGTTCACGTGGAGGACCCGGAGGGGGTCCCGGGGTGACTGGACGTCTACCAAGTACGTGACCGGGCTCTTTCGCTCAACTACTTTGAAGGGCCCGGTCCATTTATCCTGGAGAGCGCAGGGTTTCACGGGGGCCATGACCCACACCAGCTGGCCCGGCTGAAACTCTACTAGTGCGGCGTTCTGGTCGTACCAGCGCTTCATCTCCTCCTGACTCGCCTCCAGATTGGCCTCTGCCAATTCCCGGAACCTCCTAGTCTGATTGCGGAGGGTCAGGACGTAACGGAACACATCTCGGGGGGTGCCTCGGGGCACCGCCTCCCACTCTTCTTTGACCAGGCTGAGGGGCCCCCTGACGGGGTGCCCGTAGAGTAACTCAAAGGGGCTGAAACCCAATGATTTCTGGGGAACTTCTCGGTATGCGAATAGGAGGCAGGGGAGCAGGTGGTCCCACTTACGCCGGAGGGGCTCTTCCAGGCCCGTGATCATCCCCTTCAGAGTCCGGTTAAACCGCTCTACCAGGCCGTTTCCTTGGGGGTGGTACGGGGTGGTGAACTTGTAGGACACCCCGCACTGTTGCCATAAGGACCTCATGTATCGGGAGATAAAGTTGGTCCCGCGATCGCTCACGACCTCGCGGGGAAAACCCATGCGGGAGAAGATCCCCATCAGCGCCCGGCCCACCACGGGGGCCGTGACGGTGCGCAGGGGAATGGCCTCAGGGTAACGAGTGGCATGGTCCACCAGGACGAGGATGAACCGTTGCCCCTGGGAAGTTGGGGGGTCCAGGGGTCCCACAATGTCGATCCCGACCCGCTCAAAAGGGGTACTGACGACAGGGAAGGGCTGGAGGGGAGCCTTGCGCTTCCCTCCACTCTTCCCACTGGCCTGGCACGTGGGACAGGACTTGCAGTGGGCTTCTACATCTGCTTTCCTTCTAGGCCAGTAGAAGTGAGTCACGAGGCGACTGTATGTTTTGTCCTGACCCAAGTGGCCTGCGAGGGGGACTTCGTGGGCCAAGCCCAGGAGGAGGTTCCGGAAGCGCAGTGGTACCACCAGCACCCGGCCGGACCCTAGCTCCACCGACTTCTGTTCACTGTACAGAAGGTCATTCTCCCAATAGACCCGGTGCGTCCCCGTCTGGTCGCCTGCTGCCTGGGCCTCTGCCTGTTGCCGGGGCCCGACCAGGGAGGGACAGGTAGCCTGCTCTCGGCAGAACTCCTCTCGGGAGGGGCCCCCTTCGTGGCGCCACTGTGCTAATTCGGGCAGATCGCCTAACTCGGTGTCTGAGGTGGAGTCGGAAGGCGGCGGGTCGTTACTGGCGAGCGACTCTTCCGGTGGGGGGATGTGGGGGCCCTCGGCTGGGACCATCCCATCTTCAGGGGTCGGGGCGTCGTCGATGTCCCTCAGGGGGGTCAGTCGAGCCGCCATGGATCGAGTGGTGGCGCACACCCACTCAGGGAGGCCCATCATCCCTAGGTGGGTCTTGCGCTCAACTTGCCCCCAGGGGGAACTTTCCAGGTCGTTCCCCATGAGACAGTCGACGGGCTGGGATGTTCTCACTGCGACCTTCAGTTTACCGACTCGAAGGGCACCAGGGCTACCTTACATAGGCTTTCTGTGTTGTCGGCTGAAATGACAGGGCAAAATACGTTGGGGAGGACCTGGTCCTCGTGGACTAAATGGCTGAGGACACCAGTGATGCTGGCCCCGGTGTCGCGGAGGGCTTCTACTTGGTGGCCATTGATCGTGACGAGCTGGCCATATTTCTTTGTGTTAGAGGGCAGGAGGCTCCCAGGGACCATCTCCCTATCCCCTAAGGACACTAGGGCCATAGCGGCTGGTTCCCACTCCTCGGCCTCCTCAACCTCCTCCCCCAGGGCTACATTGGCTATCTGTCTAGCGGGGGGGGGTGCCTGGTTGGTGCGTGGGGCCATGGGGCATTCAGGGTCGTTGGCGTAATGCCCGGGCTTCTGGCAACGGAAACAAGTGATGGTTACCCGGTGCCCCCGTCTCAGGGGGGGGCTGGATACAGCTGGTGGGGGTGCCGGGAAAGGCGGAGGTTGGGACTTCGGGGGACTAGTCTGGGGCTCTCTCTGCCCTCCCTGGTTTCCCCCCCCCTCTGGCGGGGTGGTCCCTGACTGGCTCGGGGGTACTCTCCTACAGGGCCCCGGGAGACCCGGGTGTTGGTCCAGCGATCCGCCTCGACAGCCAGCTTTCTCGGGTCCGTGAGCTTGCTGTCGAGCAGATGCTGGCGTAGTTCCACAAAGCAGTTGGCAGCCAGGTGTTCCCACAACATAAGGTCAGTTAGTTCTTCCAGGGTGGTTACCTTGCTGCCCTTGATCCACCCATCGAAGGCACGGCTGAAGAAATTCACATATTCCACCCAGGTGGTACCCGGGATCTTCCTGCAGTCCCGGAACCGCTGGCGGTACATCTCCGGGGTGAGGCCGTACCTTGTGAGGAGGGCCGCTTTCATGTGTTCATAGGAGGTCTGCATGGAGGTGGGTAGGTCGAGCAGGGTGTCTCTCCCTTCGCTCAGGAACCGTCCCCATAGCCCAGCCCCCCAATCCTTCTGCGGGACCCGATGGGAGGTCATGGCGACCTCGTAGGCCCGAAACCACTGCTGAATGTCATCATTCTTGTAATATTCCTTGACCACATCCTTGGGGATGTGGACCTTCTGTTCCGTCGGGGCGGCCGCCTCCCGGTTCCCCGGGGGCCGCGCTTCTTCGCTTCTTGCTTTCAGTTCTATCTCCTTCAAGCTGCGTTCATGTTCTAGTTGAAGTCTCCTTCCCTCGTGTTCTCGTTGGAGTTTCTTCTCCTCCAGTTCTCCTTGCACTCGCAACTGTTCTACTGCTAGCTTTTTCTCGGCTAATTTCAATTCGCCCTCAATTTTGAGTTTGGCTAATTCGAGCTCGTGATGGCGACTTTTTTCTCTGTCTGCGAGTTCCTCCGGGGATAGGCCCCCGTCTGGTACGAAGCCTCGCACCTGGTTGCTGCTGCGTTCTCCTTGGGAGGGTCCTGCTTCGTTGTGGGGCTCCACCGCTCCTTCTGGGCGGGAGGCTCCAGAATCCACCCAAGCTTTCAGTGCCTTTTGCATATCTTCTTTGGTGTTGAGACCAGTGGTAGCGATTCTGAGTTCCTTACAGAATTGCTTTAGTTCTCTGTGAGTGTACTCTTCCAGCTGTTCCACCTGGAACACGGTGCTGGCGTCGTCTTCTACGAGAACCACGGCGCTTCCTTCTGCCATCTTTGTCGGTAGTGCGTCAGCCGTTCACGGTACGATCTCTAGATTTATGGGCCCGAATCCCGTCGCTTGCCACCAATGTTAGAAGGCGACCTCAGAGGGGCCCGAAGGGGGCCCTGACTGGCCTGAGACCAACCCTCGAGGTATCGTAGCCGGGCACTGGCAGGAGACTCCTCAGGGGAGGAATCTCGTATCTAGGATCGTACACTCGGCACCACACGACAAAGAGACACAACACCGAGAGTTCTTAAGGGCAAATCTTTATCAGATCGGAGTGGTAAGATCTTTATGATCCGCAAAGCAATATATATACAAGTGGAGCGCGGGCTCACAAAGTCTTGGAGGGGGGTTAGGAGGTAGCGGGACAGTCTTTGGGGGGAATGGATCAAATGCAGGGGCGTATCCGGCGCACAGCTCACAATCCTCGAGCTGGGGGATACGCTTGTCGTCGTGGGGTCCGGCGGGACCAAGGGAGTCTGTGGGCACTGCGAGATACTCAGCAGGCTCGAGTACCAGTTCGGAGGTCTTACGATCTTCAGGGAGCCGCGAGTCACTCAGCAGGGCTCAAGCACAAGTTCGGGGGTCTTACGAACTTCAGGGAGCCGCGAGTCACTCAGCAGGGCTCAAGCACAAGTTCGGAGGTCTTACGATCTTCAGGGAGCCGCGAGTCACTCAGCAGGGTTCAAGCACAAGTTCGGAGGTCTTACGATCTTCAGGGAGCCGCGAGTCACTCAGCAGGGCTCAAGCACAAGTTCGGAGGTCTTACGATCTTCAGGGAGCCGCGAGTCACTCAGCAGGGCTCAGGTGGTTCCAAGGCGAATCTGCCGGATAGTCCCAGAGCACCCCTTGTTATAGGGCGACTCCTCTTTGATGTCCGGAGTCTGTGCAGGCAGGGGTCTTGTCACCTGGGGGTCGCTTGTTGGGGGTTTCCTGCCATTGTCCTTTGATCCTTTCAGGGCCGGGTCGGGAGGAGCCCCAGACACCCAGCAGGCGTGGAGCCAGCCCTCAGGGAGGCCGGCAGGTCGATCGAAACCCACCGTCCCAGGGAAGCGCAGAGGTGTGATGGAAACTGCTCCTCCCTCTCTCATCCCAAGGCGGGGCGCGATGTCCTCCAGCCGGAGTGGCGCCTGTAGGCTAGGGTCGCGCTGGGGCCGGGCGGCCATCTTGGTGCATGCAGTGGGCACGCGGGCCCGGGGTGGCCGAAGGAGGAAGACCTATGGACGGGGGAAGTCCGGGTCGGGTGCGTGTGTCCTGGTGGGAAGGATTGGCTAGGCCAGGGGCTCGGGGCTGGTGTGAGGTGCAGGGGTCAGGTCTGACTATGTTACGAGGGCCGGGTCCAACAGACTGGTTCAACACCTAATGTCTTTACAAGAAAAGTCCCAGATTCTAGGTAGCACTGTGTCTCTCAATTCTAGGGGCAAATTGGCTTTTGTCAACACAGAGAACATTCCAATTTCTGATCTCTGTCTGACAAGTTTAAAGGCAATTTACTCATCATGAGTCTGGATTTGATACCATTTGGGGTACAGTAAATGGAACAATTCAGCTTGCACAAAATATCTCATCCAAGTAGATTTACAGAACTTGAATCACTAACTACAAATCAGTGATTGTCCTCAAAGGATTCTATCTTGACAGGTACCGCTTCTGAAACTGGGCTACTTATTTGTTTGTTTGTGATTCCTACAACTCAGATTCTTTCTCCCAAGAGGGGTAGGTTGCTGCTGTTCTCACAGTGGTGCTGGTATCAGCCAGTGTTGACAAGGAATAATTCAGAAGACAATCCTCCTCCCCTCTCAGGCCCTGTCATTATGGCAGGTCTGAGCTGAGTTCATCATCTGTCTGAATCAGGGAGTACTGTTAAGACGCACCCTGATCCACAAAGGGATTAGTGTTTCCATTGGGAATTCAATTTGCAATGTCTCTCTGAACATTGACATTTTGTTTTGCCATCAGGGCTTGCGGAACCTCCATCACTTGAGCTTGGGGCACACCAGGATTTTTAATTCTCTATCTCTGCACCTGCTGTGTCTGGGCCATATTATTTCCCTGTGATTGCTCAAATCCACAAATTTTTAACCTGGTTCCCATTAACCATGTTACCAGTATTAAACCAACACCTGCGCTTCCAATGCCTTAATCTGCCACAAACATGGCAGGGGGGGGATTTTATCAAAGTCAGCACATCAACTCCTGTACTTGAATCAATCAGAAAACCTCGTCCTCTACCTCGTGGTTGGATCCCTTGCTGCTGATATTCTGGCTGTTGAAACCCATTACCACTTTGCCTCATCGGAGCTCTCTTCATGGGACAAGTGCTCCCAACAAACTGTGAATTCTGACCTGTCTGTACAGCCTTCATCTGATCTATCATTAATTTTTCCTTCAATTTCTTGTGCTTCATTTCAAATTCTTAAATACTTTGCGTTATGCAGAATTTCTTCAATGAGTTTACTCTGCCAACAAAACAAATGCTGCTGTATCATGGTACTAACTTCGGGCTTCAATCCATAAATTAACCTGTAAACAACATTTTGCATATCCTTTTTCTCAATAGTCTCTGTCCCACTAAACCATTTGAATGGTTGTAACATTCTCTCTTAATAAGTGTATTGACTCTTTGGATTTTGGGTTGTTCTGTCAATCATGACCCAATCAATTTCTTGAGGAGAGATCTTCGCTTTCAGAAATTTAATCACCTAGTTATACTTTTCATTACCTGTGCTGATGGTGCCTCTGATTGAGGATGTCTCATCGGCTCCACCTCTGGCCAATCCACTGCTAATTTACATTAAGCCTAAAAATCACTTTGAACTACAAGTTCAAATAGATTATACAAATCTTTCCCCAAAACCTTTGACATGTTCCCAAACCAATTAACCTGCCTGTCTGTACCATTTAACTGGGTTCTCTATCAATCTCAGGAAATCATTTGTGAAAGAGGCAAGATCAGTCCTGCTCAACGGAGCATGAAAATACCCTCCACCAGTCACCTCTCTCATGAGAAGCATGTGTATATCCTCCTCTTCCTCCTCTGTTACAAATGGAGACAATTGCACCTTAACTTTCTTTGGCTCATTTTTCTTTGACCATCAACCTACCCATTTATTTAACTCACTCTGTTTTCAAATGTAGCCATTTAATTCCTTAATCTGTACTCTCATTCCTGACGGACGTATGTTTGCAAGATCTAGTCACTAACGGATACCCTGTAATGTGTCTGCAAAACATTGGATCTCTGTACATCAATTTCATGTCTCTGGACCAATTCAGATAATCTTTCATGAGCCTGTCCTGCATGTCTGGTAATGTCTTAACATAGGAACAGCACTTCATCATCCTTTAATTTATCAACAACCATTGTCCTTTCTCTCTGAGGAACTTGTGCATTTGTTCAACTCGTTCCAGGATTCCCACTACTTGTCGAGGTATCTATACCATTAAACCTGTCATCAAATTAGTATTTAGACAGAAAAATTGAGTTCAAAATATCAACAGACAAGAATATTGAGTCAGAAATATCGTGACATGTTAATAGCGACATCAAGGATATCGATGTCAAGAATATCAATTTTTAGGTAATTAATATTGATTGCAAAAATATAGTTGTCTAAAATATCAATATCTAATTATTGTTATGAATTTTAGTATATATTTTAAATGATTAAAATTTCATTTAAAAAAAAGTTTTGTTTATGTATCTTACTATATTAGTTATATTTTTAGTAGTTATGAAATTTAATTTAATACACGTTTGTGTTTCTTAGTTTCATAGCGGGTTTTGGGTTTATAGGGATATAGGGTGGGAAGTAATTTCATTATAATAAAGGAATGAATATATTTTTTTCAATATTTAATTGATATTTAATTATGTCAATTGTACTATTTAGGACTTAAATGTAAATATTTTGGGCGGTTGTGGGGTTTGTAAGGGTAAAGGGTGTTAAGTAATTTATTTTCAGTTATTTAATGATTAGTTGCTATTTAATACTAATTGATCAATAATTATATTCATTTTAATTATTTTCTTTTTAGATGTGGGTTGTGGGGTTTACAGGGATAAAGGGTAGGGAGTAACTTAATTGTAATTAATTAATAATTAATTGTTAAATTTAATAATTATTTAATTGTAAATTAATTACATTTTTTTATTAATTATTTTTAGTTTAATTTTAGGGGGTTGTGGGGTTTTATAGGGGTAAATTTTGGGAAGGTAATTAATTTTAATGAATTTATTTTAAGATTAAAAACATAATATTTATTTAATTGATAAATAATTATGTTAATTTTGAAATTGTATTTTAGATGTGGATTGTGGGTTGTGGGTTTTTTAGAGGTATGGGGTGGGAACTAAATTAATTTTGAGTAAACAATTATTATTTTTTAAGTACTAGTAATGATTAATTTGATAATTTATTATGTTAATTGTATAAATAATTTTCTGTTAATGTTCATGAGTGTGCTGTGTGTTTTGTGGGGGTATGCTGTAGAAAATACATTAATTAAATTCATGAATAATTAATATTTAATTAATGAAAATTGGTCCGTTGATAAATATTTATATTCATAGTGTATATAACTTTTTGTTTTAGTTACGTTTTAGGTGCAGGTTGTGAGTTTTTTGTGGTTATAGGGTGAAAAGTAACTAAATTAAATGTATGTAATAAATATTATCGGGTAATAAATACTTTTTAAATACAAATCTATATTTGTATGAAAATTATCTTTTTTTTACTTAAAGTAGTATTTGTAGATATTTATGATATGTATTTAACATTGTAAAATGTTTTTATTTTTAAACATTTTTAATATAAGGGTGCCGATTCCGATCCGGTAAAAAAAAATACCGTACGACTCGTATCCGTATTTTTTTACGTACGAGTCGTACAAGTACCGTACAAACGGCCAAGTACGATCCGTACGTGAAAAATATCTACGAATAGCGTCGGGAAAAGTGTACGAGAGTGAGCCGGACATTTGTACGTGCAAATCATAAAACACAAGTCCGAGCGCGCAAGTACGATCCCGACCGTCCGTCCGAATACACAATCGCACGGAAAAAGGCCCGTACGGAGCTAATGCAGAAGCACACATGTGCACGGTTAAACCTATGCCCGTGTACGAGCCGTACAGCCCCCCCACCCCCAATTCTGTCAGCACCGTACACCACCCTGTCCGCACTGTACCCCAGCCCTGCAACTGTACGCGCCGTCCCCCCATGTACGTGCATCACCCCCGCATGTATGCACTGTACCCCCTGCCCCCCACCGCATGTACGCACCAGACCCGAGCACCGCCTGTACGCACCTTACCCCCTGCCTCCCCCACCACATGTACGCACCGTACCCCCTGCCCCCCGACCGCATATACGCACCATACCCCCTGCCCCTCACCGCATGTACGCACCGTACCCCAGCACCGCATGTACGGACCGTACACCAGCACCGCATGTACGCACCGAACCCCCTGCCCCCCACCGCATGTACGCACCGTACCCCCTGCCCCCCACCGCATGTACGCACCTACCCCAGCACCGCATGTACACACCGTACCCCCTGCCCCCCCACCGCATGTACGCAACGCACCCCCCATGTACGCGCTGTCCCCCCCTGTACGCGCAATACCTCCGCATGTACGTGCCGTACCCCAGGGCCGCCCCTGTATGCACCGTACCCCCACCGCATGTACGCGCCGCACTCCAACACCGTACCCCAACACCCACACCCAGCATCGCGTATGTACGGATCGCACCTATGCGAAAAAGACTCATACAGAACCAGGACACTGTAAAACAGCACAAGGAGGGTCAATTCGACTCGCACAACACCACCAAACACATCCACACAACAAAATACATCTCAATGACTGACCTGGCACATCCAAACAGCCAAACAGAGGCCCCAAATCTCAACCACCTCTTATAACACACCCACCAAAATTCAAACACAGCCACACCCAAAAATGGACCAATAAAAAGGGCCCACACACACAACCCATGAGCCTTTGCAACAGACCCACTGCTGCCAGACCCCACTGAGAAACAACTCCACATAGAAACTACTCCATATCACTCATACCTCCACTACACCTTCACTCACACACCTTCACACAACCTCCTCCACAAACATCCCCCTCTTCACATTCACACACACACACCGTCACATTCACACCCACACACCCACAACCATCCACACCCACACCCACACCCACACCCCACACCATGCCCACAGACAAGAATCCAAAGTTCACTACGGCGGAGCTGGAGCTCCTTGTCAATGAAGTCATCAGAGTCGAGCCACAGCTGTTTGGAACATTGGTCAGACAGACCAGCATAGCTAACAAATCTGCCATGTGGCAGAGGATTGTCGACAAGGTGAATGCTGTTGCGCCCGTCCGAAGGACCAGGCATGAATGCCAAGCCAGGTGGTACGATCTGCGCCGGGCAGTCAAGAGGAAAATGAATGAAGAATATGCCCAGACTAACATCACTGGAGGTGGGCCGACCCGCAGACCCGTACACTACCATCCCTGGGAGGAGAAGGTGATGGCCCTGCTACCGCCGGTGGGAGTACACGGAGTTGAAGGAGTCGCAGAGCCTGGTGAGTACAAAAACAGCTTATGTAACATGGGGGCAATGGGGTCCACACCATATAAACACCAAATGCACGCAACTTCCCCCAAGCACTCACCGCACACAACCACACAAACCACGCTCATGCCACTAACGTCTCCATGCACCCTTCACAAATCATGGCAAGGCCATGTCCAAGGCTACAACAACCACAAACACAAGACTGGATGTCCGGGAGGCTGGGAGGGTGGGCCCCACAAAACACATTGTGGAAATGAGACGCAGACAACAATGCCCTCAGCCCATATGGCATATGTACATACCCATGCACAATGCACAGTGACTGGCAAACTACTGACAAGGTAGCTGACACTGGGCCCTGCTGTATGCAGCACAAGGCCCTCCTGGGACCACTGTAAACTCAAACTCCAACTCCACAAGCACAGGTATCTAGCACAGGAACTCACACTCACTGTCATGCCAGCATGCACCATGAGGGGACAGACACATCACCTGGGAGACCCAATGACAACTCACACTACACACAACAGCACGCCCGGTCACCCCCCCCCTAACACAAGCACAAACCCCCGGGCAGGCAACGGATTTACACACTCCCACAATGGACATGTGACACAACTACACCAATCCAGAGCCAAATAAGCATCAGAGCCACCAATCTACAGGTCAAACACTCAGGAGAACATCCCAATATGTCCCCCGCAACATACCCATACCCAAGTGGACATTGAGAGGAATGCTAGGGACAACCAACTACCTGGAGGAACTGTGTCAACTTGAATATGTATGAAACATAGATGTGGCAGGAAACACCATTGACATTGTCTCTCTCTCACACACAGGGCAACGTCGTCGATCTCCCCCCAACACTGGGGGGGAAGAATCACTGTCCCAGGCTCCGCGTGGAGACGATCCCACCGGCAGCGACAACTCTCACCACTCCATGGATGACCCCGACCAACCTGGCCCCTCTGGTGCCCAACCTGCGTCAGGTACATCTGTGCCAACCACCACCCCCATTCCTGCCACATCCCAGGACACACCCAGGAGCCCTGCTTGCACTAAACAACAGAGCCAGTCTGACCAGGAGGGACAAGGTTCTCCGGGCACCCAGGAGGAGGCAGGCAACCCTGCAAATGCCATCCCTCAGGGGTCCCGTAGACCCGATGTGCCCACAAGGGCAGGCCAGGCTCAAGTGGGCAGGGGTGGTGGGAGTGGAGACAGGCGGAGGCGCGAACCTGACCAGCCAGCTCAGGACACCGGTATGTCACACATACGCAACATCCTGGACTCATACCGACGTGACACCAGAGGCATCGACCAGGTCGTGTCCAGACTTTCCGGGATGCAGGGGACCCTCGATGACATTAGGAACCTGCAGGTCGAGCATCATGCCAGTCATCAACAACACCAAGGACGGATGGAGGCAAGACTGGCTGAGCTCCTGGCAGTGCACAGGGACGTGAGCCAATCACTCCGTCAGATCGCCCAAAGCCTGGCAAACCCTCCCTGTACCACCAGGCGTAGACCAGCACCAGACACAGGGAGGGACGAGGAGGAGGAGGATTTGTCTGACGGAGCGTCCCTAACATCGTCAAAGCCTGCATCTGAGGGTCCCCGAAGGAAGGTGGGTCATCCACGTAAAAGACCGTGAGAGTCAGCGGACCATCCCCATCTCCCAGGTCACCTGGCCTGGCACCTGGCCCTCTGGCGCAACAGCAGCACCTCACCCAATGACATTCTCTGCCACATGGACTTGCTGGTCACAGTCTGACCAATGATGACCAACACTGTGGTCTGGACTCTGATGACTCCAACTGACAAGGATGCCATCTCCCCCTGTGAACTTTGGATTCTATTCCCCCGGTAGTGCACCTTAGCACATCCACCAAAAGACTCACCCCAACAAAAATAAAATCTTCTTTTTCTGCACATGAGATGTTGCTGTCATTTGGCATTATTCAACGACATATGTGTGTGGAAATGTCTAACTATGCCTGAGTGTTGAACTAACTCCAGCCATCCATACCCTGAGATCAGAGTCTGGTACAGGACACACATGGGTCACAAGGTATCATACAATGTAGGCATGGAGCACAACATTCACCTGTGATGGCCTCTGGCTGCTGAGAGGGTCCTTGCTAAACTGTGCGGAGAGACCTATTTGGGAGATTATCATCAAGGCGTAGAGGTAATGGCTCATGTGGAGGTACCCGGGGAGGGAGTCCCAGGTATGTGTGGCCAGGTGGGAGAACAATGTCCTGTATGCTGGAGTACGGTGGATGTGAAGAACGGTGGCCAGGGCAAGGTTGGATGCACAGAGATGGCCCAACGGGATCTAGGATGACTGACGTACAAGGTTGGTGTGGGTCGGGTTTGTGGACTGCCCCCTGAGTGGGGGTGGAGAGTGTGGAGGTCATCCTGCAGCAGACAGTGATCCATTGCAGCTATCTATGCTGGACGGTGAGATGGCTGGGGCGCAGGGTGTTGAAGCTGAGGTGTGCAGATGCCCCCTGGAAGTGGACCAGTTTCCTGGGAGTTTGGATGTACTTGCTCCGTAGAGGGCAGGGCAGTATTTGACACGGATGTTGCCATGGACCTGGGGGATGGTCTGTCTTTACTTGGAGTGGATCTATCTGTGGATCAAGTGCATAATGCAGAGGGCATTGCAGCAAGAGGTACAGATGCTGTGGACTAGCATGGCATATGTGAGGCAGCCAAACATGATGCACACCATCTTGTGTGTGTGGCCACTGGGTGCTTGTGCAGGGCCCGCAGCAGCAGGCGCCATCTCCCTGCAATATGCCACATTTTGCACACAAAGACTAGGATGTCAGAAGGACAACTGCAACAGGCGCGGGTGTAAAGTAAGGAGTGTCCAGTGTCACATGGCACACCCAGCGACAATGCATGCACAATCACCAAAGAGCCATTACACCGGATCAGGAAACTGAAGGCTGACCTGTGCACAGGAGACACACCCTCAGCAGCTGTTGATGACCCATTGTGTGGTCAACCTAGCAAAAAAACATACACGACCATGTACGACATGCCCAATCGGGAGCCTAATCCATGAGCAACTGCATGCATGTCGCTAAACTACACATGGACTCCTATGCATTATCTACAACAAGTATGCCAGATATGCCACTTGCTAAGTGGCAAGAGACCTGCATTGACAGAGATGAGGCACCTTGGAGTGTGACGAACACCTTTATTACTCAGCCTCACACTAATGGAAATGCAACCATTGGAACAGACTCACAGGTCATTTGGCTGAACATGTGTGACCTACACTGGACACCCCCTTCAACACACAGATGTGGTAAATCCTACTGAGCTGGCACACAAGTGAAGGGGTTGAGCCTAACACCCCTTGCTGCACACGGAGAGTCTGCAATTCCCCATTGAGGCTGTCATGGGGATGTCCCACACCATGTCCACCATTAGCATCCCGTATGTTCCTGAGGGACGTTATACACACATTGATGCCTTCATCAGAATCCACAATCCATGACAGATGACCGTCAGGAAGGGTGACTATCAATTCATGGGAGCCATGCAACACGTCATGTGGTCCATGGTGAGTCGACATGTATGCATGGTAACACAACAAGCACAGGAGCAGTCCCCACAAATCACAAACACGTACCACCCACAAAACGCCTTGCTGCACTCCTTACCCAAAATTACTGTTTACCATGTCTGTGCATGTAACTCTGATCCAGCACACGTTGCAATACTCATGAGGAATAGCAGGACGGCAATGATGACATGAGCAGACGACAGCCGCAGGAACCTGGGAGGACAGACACACAACAAGTCAGCAAAGAGCTAGTAATCCGCAGACATATACATGTACTCTACAGGAATGATGTCGTCACCATGCTATTAATGAATTTTGTGTTCCCGCAAAAATGTGTGGAGTGAAATCATCACTTAAATGACACATCAGAACACACCTCCAAGTCACTCAGCACACAGTCAGCTCGACACACACATTGCAACACATGCCACACAAGGCTCTAAGCGTGCACACTCAGACACAGGGACTCACCATCATGAGAAGAAGTTGCGGATAAGCTGACTCCGGATGTCCTCATCCTCATCCTCCTCCTCATCCTCACTTGCCCCGTGCCCAATCCCCTTCATCCTCCACGGGTGGATGATCTTGCTCATCGGGATCCAGGATGAGTGGCACGGCCTTCTCCACTGCCATGTTGTGCAGCATGCAGCACACAAGGAAGATTTTGCAGACCTTCACCGGGGCATATGGGAGGGCGCCGCCGGTCTTGTGGAGGCACCGGAATCTGCTCTTCAGGAGGCCAAACATCCTCTAAATAACGCGCCTCGTCTGCCCATGGGTGTTGTTGTACCGGTGTTCTGCGGCAGTTCTGGGGTTGCGGAGAGGCATCATCAGCCATGGCATGTTGGGATAGCCAGAGTCCCCTACATGGAAACATCATGGGCAAAAGTGGGTCAGGAGAAGCAGTAAGATATTGAGATACCGCAAAACACTGGACTAACAGAGTATACCCACCAACAAGACATGCACGTTTGTTGCGCAGCATAATTTCAGGCACCCTGCTACACCTCATGATGTAGGCATCGTGTGCTGGTCCTGGAAAATGGGCACAGACATGGGATATCAGCATGTTAGCAAGACATACCACAAGGGCATTGATGGAGTGGTAATGCTTGCGGTTACGAAAGGCTACCTCCTGTGCCTGTGGTGGTACCAAAGCCACATGTGTCCCATCAATGGCCCCAATGACATGGGGCATCCCTCCCAGGGCATAGAACTCACCCTTGACACCTGTCAACTGCTCACGAGTTGGAAAATGTATAAATTCATCCAGGTGTAACAACATGGCCTCTAACACATCATGCAGGACACGGCTGAACATGGTCTGGGACATGCCACCTACATCAGCTATGGTCAATTGAAACGTACCCGTGGCAAAGAAATGTAGGGCTGCCATCACCTTCATCTTGGCTGTCAGTGCAGTAGGATACCCGTGTAGGGGTTGGAGGTGTGGTTCCAGTCTTGTGGTCAAGTCGTCAATCAACGGTTGGGAGAAGCGGTAGCTGCGTATACAGTCACGTTCCCTCATGGCAGCCAAGTCTGGCATTGGTCGGGGGAGAGGCGGTGCCCTGCAGAAATTTGGAAGGAATAACGAAGATTGAGTACATCACTACACCAATGTCAATGAACAGAGCACATGTTAAACAGCTAATACACATATGCTACATACAGAGTCTGTTCTGTGCAATGCATCCAGGCCACGTATGGCAGCCAGGTGAGCTACACACGTGGGTGCTCAAGATCAACACGACATGCCATGAAACATAGCTGTGGGCCAGTGTAAGTGAAAGCCAGACGCATTACAGGAGTGACAGACATCCACATATCAGCATTTGAAGGATGTCATCTCATACAGACAGCTGGCGGGAGTCTAGACGCACAGGTCACATGTAATCTTGAAAAGGAGAGATAACACACATTACCATGAAGGGGTACATGTCAAAAACTGATGACACAGACATTGAGAGAATGCTGATATTGCCTCATGTCAGGGAGTCAGCTTCGAACCATCATGACACATGTAACGTGTGAGTCCACATGTGGCATGGTGTGTGTATATGTGTGGCATGCACATATGCACACAGACACATGTTGGATGCTGCAACAGCAGATGGATTTGACGGAACACCAACGGAAAGCTCATGGGAACACATGACACACACTTGACATAGTCACATCGTGGCACGCTGGGAGTCACATGTCAGGTGTAATTATTCGTGTACCTGGCATCAGGGGACAGTTGCGGGTGTTGCTGACTGTGCCATACCAGTGATGCAGTGCTTGACACGTGTGTCCTACATGCACACATGTGCAAAGTGTGAATGGGAAGTGTGCCACGTAGTGCCCCATCACACATGACATGTGTAAACAGCTCATCACACATCTATTGTGCCACAACATGAGGAGACATGTGCCACATCACTGCCTGACACACCTAGGCCCTGCACATGAAGGACTGCACTGACAATGACTTGATGTACAGCCTTGTATGAGTCTGACGCCTCCATTCCTTACGTGTGCACCTCCTATCACTAGTGTAAGCTGTGAAAGGCAGTCCACACGCTCTGAGGGCGTGTGTAGGGCCCGTACTCATGTGTGTACGGGCCGTACACGAGTGAGTACGTGCCTATCACTAGGACCTACGGTACCCACAACTATAGTGATACGGGCCGTACTCACACGTGTACGGGCTGTACACGCGTGAGTATGTGCCTATCACTAGGACCTACGGTACCCCCAACTATAGTGATACGGGCCGTACTCACGCATGTACGGGCCGTACACACGTGAGTACGGCCCGTATCACTAGGACCTACGGTACCCCCAACTATAGTGATACGGGCCGTACTCACACGTGTACGGCCCGTACACACACGTGTACGGCCCGTATCACTAGGACCTACGGTACCCCCAACTATAGTGATACGGGCCGTACTCACGCGTGTACGGGCCATACACGCGTGAGTACGGCCCGTATCACTAGGACCTACGGTACCCCCAACTATAGTGATACGGGCCGTACTCACATGTGTACGGGCCGTACACGCGTGAGTATGGCCCGTATCACTAGCACCTACGGTACCCCCAACTATAGTGATACGGGCCGTACTCACGCGTGTACGGCCCGTACACGCGTGAGTACGGCCCGTATCACTATAGCTTGGGGTACCGTAGGTCCTAGTGATACGGGCCGTACTCACGCGTGTACGGCCCATACACGCGTGAGTACGGCCCGTATCACTGTAGTGATGGTGCCCTAGGGGTACGTGTGAAACACGCCGTACCTGTGTGGGAAGTTAAGAATTACAATGGGGACACATGAGGGACAAGTATTAGGCACTAAATGCATGCTGGTTGTCATGGATACCGAGTTTCACATTCAAAATTGAACATCATGTGGTCTGGAAAAATCAGTTAGCCACATTTAACAATGTTGCAATGTGGTTGTTGACTTGACATCATGCTGCAAAATCGAAAGATGCAAAGGCTGTCACTGGTGTCTGTTTAAAGGGATTGGAGGAAATGTAGGATGCAAATTAGTCTGACCAATCACTCTGTCCTCCTGTAAATGAAATAGGCCAGCAAGGCAGATATAAGGCAGCCAGAACCCATGAGAGGGCACTTGCCTGCACAACATGTCAGTCGATACCACAGCTGCTGTATTGTCTCCCTCTGGCACCATGTCAAGGACTGTGGAGAGGGCCCAGCCTTTCACCCAGGAGGAGAACCAGGCCCTGCTGGATGTGATCCTCCCACAGTACCCCATGCTGTATGGTCGACCAGGGGAGCAGGTGAGTGCTGACTCCACTACCTTTGCCTGTGCACCTTTCTTGTGTCTGTCACTTCTGGCATTGTGGCCAGGTGTGACAGACATGCAATGTTGGTTGGAGTGGGTCCCAGGGAGGGGGGGGGACTTATGTCTCTCATGCAGGGCTTGATGTAGTTCATGTGTGCACTCCTCACTTGCATTGTGCTTACTGTGACATTCACTGCATAGTGCATGGCACATTCCGCCAGCCTAATCCTCTTGGGCATTCTTGTGCTATTGTCCTGCGGTGATTCAGTGGTCACCCCGGTGTGACAGGTGACTGCACCCACAGATGTGTGTGAGAGTTGAGTGGAGCTGTGGTGAGAGTGGTGAGAGTGTCCAAATGATGTGTACGCCCCCTGGACATTGATGTGTGTAAATGTTCCTTGTCATGTGGGTGAGTGTCTATGTGGAGTGTTGCACCACAGCTGCATGGAGGAGGCAACTGCTCGACCCATCTGATGTGAGAAGGAAGCCGTGCTGTGTGTCTGACTTGCTGAGGTAGCCCCACACCTGTGACCCCCCCCTGGCAAGTGGCACATGTGCAGAGTGAGGTGTGCATCCGCAGTTGGCAATGGCAGGTGATTGATGTGTGCCAGTGTGTGTCTGTGTACTCTGCTGAGGTTTTGTCAGTGGCCATGGACATGTGACTGATTTTCGGTGCTGTCCATCAGCCTTGTGTTGCTTGGGATGCACAGTGTGTGCCATGATCAGGGATTGTTTTGCACCCCTCATGCCACCTGTGCACTTACTATGCCATGTTGTGCATTGGTGCGCCCACAGTGGAAAAAGTCCCCATGACTAAGGTGCAATTACTTGCCAGCATACTATGCCCTGTTCAACAGATCAAAGATGTTCAAATGTGTGTCTCTGTGACATGGTGCAGATGTAGTGATGTTGTCCCACTTTGTCATACACACAGGTATCCCCCTACCACAAGGGGAAGATCTGGAAGGATGCCGTCAAGGCCGTGCAATCGGTGGAGGGTCGCAGGCGGCGCCTGCCACAAGTGAGGAAGAGATGGCAGGACATCCGGTGCTGGACCCGGAGGTTCGCCCGGGTCATGCTGAAGGACTCACCTCCTCGCAAGCATGGCGGGCGCCGGCGCCTGACCCACCAGATGCGGCGTGTCCTGGCGGTGGTCTTCCCTGACCTGGATAGGCGGATATAGGAGTTACAGCAGCAGGAAGTGGGTAGGTACATGTGTGTCTGTTGTGTGTCGCCAGCTTTTGGATCTGCTCAGTCGCCTGGATACACTGCCAGGCTATATGTATGCAGTGCATATCCAGTTCCCGAAAGTCAACCTGTGCTGTTCTTCCTCCCTTCCCCTCCTTGACATGTGTTACCTGGTCTGTGTGCCATCACTATTGCACATGGTCATCTAGGCTGCCAGTTTATCAAGGTGCACACTGCTTTCAGCATCATGTGTGGGGGTGGTCTGCCTGTGCCCTGTCCTGTTCGGTCATCTTGGGGTGCTTAATTGTTGGCACTGATGCTGAGTCTCAACATAGGAGTGTGAGGGTTCAAATGAACAGACTTGCAGCATGCATTACCAATGTTGTGGCCTCAGACATGATGTGCATGAGTGGGACATATGCTTAGTGCCGGGACGGTTGCTCCTGTGACAGTCAGCTCATTCCAGGACCATGGAGCAGTGTGCACACTACAGTCCCCTGACACAGCCTGCCCTCCTACTAATGTGTGTCATCCAACACTGTGCACATTCACTGTGGGTACATCATGGCTCTGCCTCTGTGGCATTGTTCCCTGGCCTAGGTAGTAGTTTTCACATGTGTGATACATTTGTCCACTGGACAGGGATACACCATTTTGCTTGTGCATGCTCACACTGGGCAGTGCCTGTGTGGCTATTCACAACAATCTGTTGATGTTTGTTTCTGACCAATATGTTTTGGCAGCCCTACAAGGTGATGTTGTGTTAATGAAGCTAGTTTTCAAGCACAGTTATTGTAACCCTGAATAAGAGGTGTCACTTCTTGATCGGTATCAGTCACATTGACTCAGGTATGGGTGGGTGTGTGCGGGAGGGGCGTACATGTTAAAGCCTGATGTTTCATTGCCAGTTCTGACTTGTGTGTGATGAGTCGTAGTACAGACAGTCATCGTGCAGTGCCCCCGTGATGTTTGCCAGTGCTTAATGTCCGTGCGTCATTGCCAGTGTCAGTTTTTGACAATCATGTATCCTGGTAGTACATTTTTGCCACCTGTGTGTGCTTCAGATGCTACACAGTTGTGACATTGTGTGCTGACATCTGTGGGTACATTCTGTCTTGCCATGAGGGGGAACCCACAGTACAGCTAGGCTTTTTTGCTAAACAATTGCAGGCCCATTAGCTTATGCATTGTCCTGGGTGTAGACATGTGTGCCACTCCAGATGACAGTCAGTAGGTCATATGTGTAGCCAAGTGTGTGATCAGGTGATGGATAGCCATGTGAGAAATGACATGATTCAAGTTGTTACTCTGCGAAAATGTCCATTGCCACTCACTACACATGTCAACATGTCTCAATGTTTCATATGCGTGACCTTGTTGTTTTGTTGTGAAGGACAATGATGTGCCTGCATGCCAGATGTCTCCCAAGGAAGTGCACAAGACACCACCTTTACACTTTCCAGGGACACACTGGCACATTTTAAAGTAAGGCACAGTTTGAACAAAACTTGTTTGGAGTTCATACATATACATCTTCCCACAGTGTGCTAGCAATTGGGTTAGTCCTTGGTTGTTGCTTATACCAACTTACGAGTGTCAAGTCATCCAGACCACCCTGGTGCCATGTATATGTACTTACTGATACGCCATTTCTGCCTAACAGTGGCTGATTTGAATGAGTCTGGCAGCTCAGACAATGACTGTGTACATGTAGTTTGGTGTGCACCTCCTTGTGTGACTTCTGCTATACAGACACATGTGTGTTGTGTTCACAGAGTGCCACATTCACACATGCTAGACATGTCCATTATGTAAAGGGTTGTGAATCTCCAGGAGTCACAATGTATTGCTTTGGGGTGTCAAAAGTACTCACAGGTCTCTGAGTGTGGGGACACCTTCTGCATTGGCATGTGGTATTTGGCCTTTGTTGCGACAATACTGTTTGTTTCACAGTGAACAAGAGGTGGCATGCCTTCATTATCTCGCTGTGCTCAACTGATCCCAGACACTAGCTTCTCATGATCTTGTGATTTCAAGTTATTTGATGTTGTGTCCTAATTTTCTTTTTATCCAAGTGGCATGGTGGGTCAACCAACTGGGGAGTGCAGGGCTTACATATGTGGGGAGTATTCTAGATGTTACTCATGATGCCTTTCCTGAAATGCAGTGTTGTCTATTTTGTTTGGACTCATGTGTCAGATGTATACAGGTGACTGATTTTTTCCTGTCTCTTCACCTTGCCCACAGCATCATCTGAAGACACCGAGGGAGACACCGGCACGGACATTGAGGAGGGATCGAGCAGTGGTGCCACCACTGCTGAGGAGTCGGTGGAATCCAGTGGCACGGAGGGCGAGGGAGTGAGGCGGAGGACCTGCCCAGTACCAATACAGACTACGAGGCAGACGGGTCCGAGGCTGAGCTCCCAGAGGGGGCGGAGGCTGCTCCCACAGCTGAAAGCAGCACTCCATCCGTCACCGCCCCCTCCATTCCCATCACCGCCCTCCCACTTGCTCGGGTCCCTTCTGTACGTGCTAGGCGACCACATGTCTCCTTCGTCCCAGGCACCGCACCCCCTACCCCTGTCCCCCCTACTGCCCTCGCTGCCAAGTCTGTGGACATTCAGCGGCAGTTGCAAGCTGGGCAGACATCGATCCTGACTGTCCTCCATGGCCACACCAGAATGCTGACACAGATGGTGTCGTACATGGAGGGCATGTCATCAGCGATGTCTAACCAACGGAGGTTGCTGAGGTCCATGGACTCAACACTGACGGCAGTAGCAAATCACCTGCAGCGCTGCGTCCCCCGTACCCCTGCCCCATCCACAAGTCCCACAACCATGCCTGTCCCAGGGACACCAAGACATCCACACACACGCACCCCACCAGACAGTAGCAGCACACCACCATATAAGGGCAAGCGCACACCTCTTGACACGCACACTCAGTGGGAAGCAGGCATACCCACTGGGTCTGGGGCACACAGGCAGGCACGCAGCCACAGTCCTCGTCCACATGACTCACTTCCCAGTCCCTCCGATGTCCCTCCCCTTGGCTCCCCTGCCCCAGATTCGGAGAAGGAGGATTACTGTGCTGGGCTGGGCCTCAGCCCCACTAGTTCACCTGGGCGGAAACGGTCAAGGCACTCCACGGGTAGGGGAGTTAAGTCCCCCATCCTGTCCACCACCTCCCCCAGTAGCGCTGCAACCCATCCCTCCGACCCTCCCCCCTCCTTGGGGCCTGTTGTTTCTCTGGGTGCAGGGGAGACGCTTAAAGAACTGGCAGAAGTGTGCAGCGCCGAGCTCGCCTCCACCTTTGGCGCTGCCCCACCCCCTGTGGTGGAGTCATCCGTCCCTGCACCCACCACGCCTACCCTTCCCCCTCCTGTCCCTGCGGTGCCTGGTCCTTCCCCACATGATGCCCCCCCCAGTCGACGACACAGTCTTGTGATGTGCAGGCAAGCTAGGGGAGACGCATGGCCATGTGCCCCCCCCTCAAGGACTGATGTAATGGACTGACCATTGGCCTTTGTGTATAGTCTCGTTTACACAAACTTATTTTGCTGCTGAATAAAGCATTTTCTTTTTCGTTTGTAAAGTCTTGCATTTCAGGTATTGATGTTGATGCTGATGCTACAGGTGTTGGGGTTGTGGGCATGTGTTATGTTTCAGGGACATGTTGTACTCTGCTGCTCATGGGGTGGAACCTGGTATCTGCGTGCCATCACAAGGTCTTTGCAAAGATTCTTTGTCGTGTCTGCTCTTTGTGTTTGGAGACATTGTCCCAAGGAGTGTTCTTTCCTCTGTGTCACCTGACATCTCCCCTGCAGAGAGTTGCACAATTGTTGTGTTGCCCTGTGTCTACATATCCTTGGCTGGTGATGGATCCCTTCAACTCTGGCCATGCCTGCTCAGCAATGTGTCCCGCTGCATAGTCTGTGCCATCCTTGGTACTCACTGTACTTGTGTATAGAGTGTTTTGCCATGCCTTCATGGAGACATTGTCCCTTTTCCGCACAATGCATGTGTGTAATCCCAGCCTAGTACACATATGGTACTTGTCCTGCTGGGTATTTGTACACCTGACTCACAATTGTGACCTTTGTATCTGTGGGAACTCCACCCGATTCCGTCCGTGACAGACAACATCTTGGTGACTAGACCAGCACCTGGACATTCCTATCAGTCCTGGGATGTGCGTGTCAGTGTGTGTTCTCTTTGGCTCTCTTAGTTTATTAGGCAGTGGCATGACTATACAGTCTTGTGGCATGATCTCAGTGTGTGTATTGTGCTGCATCTGTCAGGGGTGGTTATGCATGTGTTATTTGTCCTCACACCCACATGTGGTGTGTCATGCAGTGGGGGAATGACATCCATCCTCCTGGGAGTGGGACACTGCTGTCAGTGATGTGTTGTTATGGCACTATCATCATTGTCCTAAGTTATGGATACGTACATTGACCCATGGAGCTGTGGTCATCTGATAATGATGTACACCCCCCCAAATCTCTGTCCACTGCTGGGAGTCCTCTGCACCCACCCCCATGGCTCTGTCCACTGCTGGGAGTCCTCTGCACCCACCCCTCATATGTCTGGGCACTGCTGGGAGTGATAGGCACCCACCCCTCATATGTCTGGGCACTGCTGGGAGTCATAGGCACCCACCCCTCATATGTCTGGGCACTGCTGGGAGTCCTCTGCACCCACCCCTCATATGTCTGGGCACTGCTGGGATTGATAGGCACCCACCCCTCATATGTCTGGGCACTGCTGGGAGTCCTCTGCACCCACCCACCCACTTGCGCCCTTGCTGTGGTACACTGCTGTCCTGGCCATACCCCACACCCAATTTACAGCTGATGTGCTGCACCAAGCCGTACACCTGCATCCGTGGCGTGTGTACGCTTTGTGTCCATCATGTAATGGGGCTGTAGGGGTACGCGTGTATGGACCGTACCCACGCTCTGGGGGCGTGGGTACGGTCCGTACACGCGTACCCCTATATCACCACTACTATGGTGGTCCGGACTGTACCCACGCTCTGGGGGCGTGGATACGGTCCGTATCACCATTGTAGTGGTGATGTAGGGGTACGCATGTACGGACCGTACCCACGCTCTGGGGGCGTGGGTACGATCCGTACCACCATAGTAGTGGTGATGTAGGGGTACGCGTGTACGGACCGTACCCACGCTCTGGGGGCGTGGGTACGGTCCGTACCGTCATAGTAGTGGTGATGTAGGGGTACGTGTGTACGGACCGTACCCACGCTCTGGGGGCATGGGTATGGTCCGTACATGCGTACCCCTACATCACCACAACTATGCTGGTACGGACTGTACCCACACTCTGGGGGCATGGGTATGGGCCGTACCACCACTGTAGTGGTGATGTAGGGGTACGCGTGTATGGACCGTACCCACGCTCTGGGGGTGTGGGTACGGTCCGTACACGCGTACCCCTACATCACCACTACTATGGTGGTACGGACCGTACCCACGCTCTGGGGCGTGGGTACGGTCCGTACCACCATAGTAGTGGTGATGTAGGGGTACGTGTGTACAGACCGTACCCACGCTCTGGGGGCGTGGGTACGGGCCGTACCACCATAGTAGTGGTGATGTAGGGGTATGCATGTACGGACCGTACCCACGCTCTGGGGGCGTGGGTACGGTCCGTACAGGCATACCCCTACATCACCACAACTATGGTGGTACGGACCGTACCCACGCTCTGGGGGCGTGGGTACGGGCCGTACCACCATTGTAGTGGTGATGTAGGGGTACGCGTGTACGGACCGTACCCACACTCTGGGGGCGTGGGTACGTCCCGTAACAACATTATGGTGGTGACGGGTACGCGTCCACTTCCGTTGTGGCGGGACGTGGGATTGGTGGACACGCCCCCCGAAGTGACCAGACCATGGAGGTAATTAATGTGCAGGTTGTATTTGTATTTTGTGGGGTGTGGGTTATGTTTCCTGCCCCTTGCACCCCCCCCCCTTTGCCCCTAGGGGTTGTTCTGACCTTCTGCGGCGTCTGCGTCGGTTTCTGAACACGAGGTCGTAAGCTATGAGGGCCGGGATGACGCGTAGGTTGGGGTCCATCGCTGTCCGTCGCGTACCGGTGCTCCTTGTTCGCGTCGTCCTCAATTTCCCGGCAGTTTTTGGCTCCCGTAAAAAATGCTACGTGCGGAGTGACATAGGCACGAATCGTACTTGCTGGTCCGTGAAACGCTGCTTGACTCCGTCCGGACGTCGCGTCTGTGCCGTCCAGACTCAGATTTGTATGTATTTTTTTGCCGGTCGGTGTTTTTTGCGAATCGTACGGAAATGGTGTTTCTGTACGATTCGTACTTGCGAGTTTGTAAGGTGTTTTTCCCGGGTACGAGTCGGACGGAGAAAACGCTCCGTACGACCATTTGTACCCGGGTTTTACCGGATCGGAATCGGCACCTAAATGTATTTGCATTTTTAAATAATGTCCTTTTGTTCCAGATCTTTTATTTGTTTTTAATGTGTACTGACTGGAGTGGGAATAGTAAATGTTACCCTTCCGCAATCCAACACTTTCCCCACTGTTGCAGGAGGGAATCAAGGAAGGTGACAGCAAAGAATCTGCAAAGGGGTCTGATCAGCATCAGAAAAGAGATGTGTGAGATATACATGAGAACAGTGTATTATAACGTACAAAGTCCATTCGGCCACACCCCCTGGATCACACCATCAGGGTGTGAGAAAGTGCCATCTTTCTTGCATGGTATGCCCCCACTTTTTGCTAAATTGCTGAATGTACTTTGACTGAGTGTACCCCGGACTCCTGCCAATCAGGTGCCCAGGGCCTATGTTCCTTCCTTAAAACACACAAACTCAAAATTGGCAAACCCTGGCCACATGTCAGCCCCTGGTAAATGGTACCCTAGGTACCCAGGGCCTTGTGGCCAGGGAAGACCCCTAAGGGCTGCAGCACTCATTGTGCCACCCTTAGAGGCCCTGTACCCTTACACACACACACTGCCTTTGCAGGCTGAGTGTCTGGGTGCAGGACAAAAATGAAGAGTCGACATGGCACATATCTCTGTGTGCCATGCCCATAACCTACACTGCCAAGGCATATGTCAGCCACCCCTCTGGCTGGGTGCCTTATGCCCATGGTGTGGGCACAGGAGCAGGAGCCCTGTGCCCCTACAGTACCCAGGTCCATTACCGGGCACTGTAAGTGCAGTGCTGCCATTTAAGAATACATGGTGCTGAGAGCTCGTCAAACACGAACTCCACAGCACCATAATGGCAACACTGAAGACTGGGAAGTTTGGTATCAAACTTCTCAGCATATTAAACCCACACGGATGCCAGTGTGGGATTTAATGTACCAAGCACCCCAGAAGGCATCTTAGAGATGCCCCCTTACAACTAACCTACAATCCACGTCTGCTCTGAGGCTGTTCAGGCTGCCACACAGCAGACACGTTGCTGGACCCCTGGGTGGGAGAGCCCTTGCTCTCCCGGGCCTGCAACAATGCACATCCTGGGTGAGGTGATAAATCTCCTCCCCAGGATGAGCAAAGGGAAACTTCAAAGGCCTGCCGCCTCTAGGAGTTTCCCCAGGCCACTGCAACCCCCCACTCTGGCGGGAAGCTTGGCCGGAAACCCCATACAAGGACAGGGGATGTGCCAGCCTGCCCACCCCCACCCCTCAGGTGGGGGAGGCGAGGTGAAGCACATCTCCGGGCTCTCGCCATCTTGAAGATGGGAGGCCCTACCCTATCAGGATTAGGCTACTGCCCCCCTCCCACAGGAGAGAGGCAGGATAGGGGGTGTACCCACCCCAGGACAAGGACCCATTGGTCCCTGGCCTTCACCTACCTGTAACGCCCCTAAATCTAGTATTTAGGGGCACCCTGAACCTTCTTTCCCCAGATCCCAGATTCGAAACTACAAGAAGAGCAAGAAGAACAAAGACCTGCCCTGCAGCTGCTAAAAAGAGGAAGACACCAACTGCTTTGGCCCCAGCCCTACCGGCCTGTCGACCCTCGAACCTGCTCCTGCTCCAGCGCGGCATCTCTTGTGGCCAGCAACCTCAGAAACCCCGGAGGACCTGGCTACCTTTGAACTCTGATTCCCTGGGACTCCCACGAGTAGAGGCTCTACTCAGAACCTACCTTTCACCCCTGGCAGCAGCCCGGAACCGCGATCCCAACCCACTCTGCACCCGCCAAGCCTGGCAGGTGCCGGAGTGAACTAAACCCACGAGGACGACCCCACGGCGACTGTGACCCCGAGTCCGGCTCCCAAGGACCCCCCTCAACAATCCTGGAGAAGCCTGCAGCCTCAGAACAGAGTGCCACCCCAACCGCGATCAACAGAGGGAAAGATTTCCCGACACCAAAAGGCACCCCTGCACCCGGCGCCCCACGGCCCTCTGTGCCCAATCCCGGGGTACCTACCTATCCTCCAACTACCCAACTTACCTCTCGAAGTGGTGGTGGCACCTGAAGAGTCCTCGTCCCCGAGCCTGCAGTCTTTTTCCAAACCGGAGATTTCCCATAGAAATCAATTGAGCGCCCGACGGCTCAAAAGCACCCTGCACCCAGCCGCCCGAGTGGCCCTGGCAGTGAAAACTCTACTCTAACCTACTTCCCCACCTGCCCTGAGTAAGTGACCAGGAGCCCAGCTCCCACAGCCGCGTGGCTTGCCAGACAGCAGCCACCAACCAAGGCCCCCCTATCCCTCGTAGGATAACATTGGGCCTAACTCTCTCTGCACCCGGCCGTCCTGAAACCGCTGAGGGTGAACTAACTGTACCTACCTGACACTGGGGGACCCCTGAGTCTATGCCCAGAACTTCAACTCTGCCAGTCGAGTACTTACCCTTAAACCGCTAACTTCATTTTCCTCATAGGGTAACATTGACTGGCTTTTTCTTGAAAATTCTTCTAAGTGTGGACTTTTCAAATCTTCAAATAATCACCAAAAATCAGCCGATTGACAAAATCGAATTTACTCACCTGCTCTTAGGTGAGCTCCCAGTGCTGGATCTTGGTGCCCAGCACTGACTCTGAAAAGTACCCACAACTATACTTACCTTTAACTCATTTTTCTTCCATAGGAAACCATTGACTGCTTTTCTGTGAAATTTCTTCTAAGTGTTGATTTCTGCAATTTCTAAATATTCATCAAAAATCGTATAACATCTGAAAACGTAATTACTTACCTGTTTTGGATAAAGGTCGCAGTACAGAGTCTAGACACCCAGTACTGGATTACAAAAGTAACGATAACCTACTGTACCTGTAACCTACATTTCCTTCCATAGGGAATCATTGATTGTTTGCTCTGAAATATTTTCGAAGTGCTAACTTTTGAAATAGCTAAATATTAGTTAAAAATCATTACAGTACCAAAGTCGACTTTCAACAGCTGATTCTGAGAACTGACCCAGGACTGGATCAGGATCCAGGCCTGGAATTACAAAAGTAATCTAAAAAGTAATCTGTTGCATATCATTTGAATTTATCATTGAGCTCAATGTATTGTGTTTAGAAATAGAGTTGCCTACTGCAACTACTTGTAACTGTTTACTAAAAAGTCTATTGCATATACAAAAGTATTTTTATGAAACATCTCCTGTCGAGAAAGTATATTTTAATTCCAAGTGTTGGTTCTAAAATAAAACAAGCATATATTTTTTATATACAAACCATTGGCCTAGAGTTCAGTTATTGAGTGTGTGGAACCATTTGCTGACTGAGTGTGTACAACAAATGCTTTACACTGTCCTCTGATACTGCCTTACTGCTCGACCAGGCTACCACTTTGGAGAGTAAGGTTATATCTAACTTTAACCCCTGTTAAACCCTTGGGGTCTGTGGACTCTGTACACCCTGTACCTATTAAGGAACAGTATATACAGAGCCACTTTCTCACACAGGGGTCTGCAGAAATTCACGAATCATCAAGTTGCCATCTGCAACATTGCTGGTTTGTCCCACACTGTGCATAGGAACAACTTATTTCTCTCAAACACAAGTAGATGGCAACTTTTGCGCAATAGTTTATTCAGTTAGAGCTCTGTTTCTCCTTGTACCTTCGTCAAGGTCGGTTTCTCAGGTTCCTGCTCTCCCTATCTCTATTACTTTGATGTATATGTTCTAAACTAACAATGCATGTGAATACCTGCAAGTCAAGTTAGTAGAAAACAGTAAGCTTTATGCAACATGGTAAATACAGGCCTACTCTGGATAACTTTAGACATTAACTTCAATGGTGCACATCAATATGCATGTGCATATTTAAACACAAATGAATATACATTTTCAATGCATTAAGTTTCATACTATATGTAATATTCTATAAGTCATCAAAAAAATTCAATGGCAAGTATAACTGAGAACTACATAAATTCATTGTTTCCAGTAGGGGTACATTGTTTGCATATCAGAAAGTGTTTAATCATTAAATGTAATTCACGCGAAGTGGCACACACATTATGAAAGTCACATTTCATCTCTATGGTGAGTACATTTTCTACCAATTTTTTTTTTTTGTTTACATCTTTTTATCTGAAGTACAGTAGCGAGGGATAATACAATACATGCAGTTCAGTGTGCAAAGCATAAAACATTACATAATATCATAGCATTGAGTCATCAGGATATTTGCAAACATGCATATGAACTCTATTTCCCAGGCTCCACTGTCGCCAATCTCTTCCACCCTCCGCGCAGCACAACTTCTCTCATTTTTTTATGCAGCTCCTGCCCTGGTACCCCACTTTTTCAGTCCAATGGCTCCAGTCCATGTCTCTTTCCTAAAATGGCGAAACCCTGTTATTTGACCGTTTGGGTCCGAAGAGTCGGCAGTGGAGAATACTCTTGCACGACCTGAGTGCACCAGGTGAGTGATTTGAATTCTTGGAAAATGTGGCCCCATGGTTGAACGGCACGAGCCTGTGGACTGTCTTGTCTTGAACTTGGTGGGTTTGTGGACCCTTGAAAAGGCACAGAGTGTTTGTGAGCAGTCTACCAGGCCAACTGAAAATTCTGCCTATTCTTGAAAAGGTCTGGGACTGTTTGCAGGTAATCTGCTAGGCCAACTGGAAATTCGGTCTATTCTTGAAAAGGTCTGGGGCTGAAGCCTGTCTTCTTGTCTTGAAACAGTCTCTGGACTGACTTGTCCTGGTGCAGTCTGCAGACTGTGAGGAGCAGTTTTCAAACTGTTCTGATTTGGTTCTTTGGACCATTCTGATTGGCTGCTGTTGTGTTTGTCCATTGGAAACAGTGCATGTGTCTTATATTAAGATGCCTTGTTTAAGTAAGTTAAGGTGTTTTGGATGTCGATGTTGTTCCACTGATGCTCGATTGGAAGAGAGGCAACCTGCGCCTCCAGAGGGTACCCCAAATTATGATGTATACGTCAAGCACGGCATTGGCCCTATTATGTTTAGCACGTTGTGGAATAACTATACGAGGTACAATGCTAAATTACAGTGGCCGCTTACTGGTACATTTGATGAACAAAAATGTTATTTCCTGCAGGATAAATTTTTCGCTAAAAAGAGTAGACAGTCGATGTTTGTTTCTCTGAGGGTATGGCAGAAGGAAGCAAAGCAAAGACAGATCCTAGCAGAGAAACAAGCTCGGAAGGAACAGACACAAATGATAACACAGAAAGCAATGGTAAATGACAGCGAAAAGATTGAGAAAGGCACTGAGTGTGCAGATAGAAAGTTTCGATTGCAGGGTGACAAGTGTTATGTTGCCCGGGAGGGGGGTGATGAGTTTGTCGAGGAGTTGTTAAATACTCGACCCCCACCTCCTTATGCCTCTAAACGGATATACCCCACTATCCCAACACCTCAGCCTCCTGTTTCTGGTTCCGCTATCCCTAGTCTTTCTGCCTCCAGCTCTGCTGCTTCGGCTCCAGCCCCTCATGTCTCTTCCTCACCTCCGCAAACTGTAGGGGCGGGTGCCATCAGCTCGCCTATTCTGTCTCCTGTCTCTGTGACTGTGGCTATGCCTTCTCATACTCCTACCACCCATTCTTTGTTTATGATGGTGCCCATTTCTTCATCTGCTCTTTCTCCCTTGGGTGTGTTACCTCAGGCAATGCAAAAGAAAGAAACACCTGTGCGTGGATTGCATACAGAAAAATGGTCAGCAGCACGTGACCGTATGGAGAAAGTGGTTGTGCGCTCAGCTGTGGGTAATGAGGACAAGCAGATGGTGGCTGACCAGGCCTCAAAATGGGCCCGGAACCCGATATACTGTGTGGAAGATACAACATGCCCTTAAGCATATGTCGGCTACGCTGATAGGCTTGTGGGAACAATGTTTCAAGGGTATTGCACCTCAGATTATTTATGACATTCGGGATGGGGTATATGTTACAGATATGGCCCCCAGTGAGGTTTTCAGTAATGGGATGACGTTAGTGGATTATTGGGGTAGATTACTTCAAAAGGTCCCGATGACAATGTCACAGTCCCCATTGAGGGAAGTTCATCCCATTTACCATCCCGAAATACCGGAGTTGCGAGATGCGAATGATGTTGTTACTCGCCCACGAGTGGCGGCCCATTTTCAGGAACAGTGGATTTACACTCCTTGGTAGAGGAGTGAGGTCCTGTCCCTAAAGAGCTGGTTGCTGGGCCCTCGGAAAAACCCTACTGCCTAGTATAATGAATTGACGGAGGCGGCCTCCTCCATGGGGGGTGACATTAGCTGATATAGAGTTATTTTTCGGCCTGCTGGTACCGGTAGATATATGGAGGCAGGTTCATACACAGGATCATGCACTGAGATGGGTTGCGTGGCACATGGGATGAGATCAGGGCATGGGATAAGGAGCGTAAGCCCGACGAGTAGACAAAAGCGGAGCTCCTAGCTTTGCCGGGGCATATTATCACTTACATGCACTCCCTTATCCCGCCGAGACGAGTGAATTGGGATAAGTTGATGGCGTGTCATCAGAAGAAGAATGAAAGTGTGTGTGATTTCTTTACCAGATTTGAAGGGGTATTTTTAGACTTTAGTGGTCAAGATCTGTCACAGGAGGGTGGAGTTCGGTTGTTTGTTAACAGATTTGTCACTAATTTGCTTCCCGAGATTGCAACTAGGTTTCAGGCTTCGGAAAGTACTTGGACAACCTCATCCCCATCAGTGATTTTGAGTATGGCGCAGTACTACGAGCATAGAGAGAATGAGGTCAAAGAAAAGGTGGAGAAAAAGTCAAAGGATTTGAAGACAAGGGTGTTGATGCAGCAAGTGTCTAGGGGTAATGGACAAGGTAGAGGTTTGGGTTCGCTCAGCGAGGGTCCGGGACAGACAGAAACAGTACTCTGGGCGTGCCTGTAGGGTACAACCAATGTGTGTACTGTAAAAAGGAGGGGCATTGGCGAAGTGAGTGTCCGGATTTGTTACAGAAAGTTGAGGCGCCAAAAGGCAGGGGTTTTAGAGGGCACGGAAGAGGAGGAGGAGGCCAAGGAGAGGTACAGTCCAACAGTACAGCGTATGATCACCATAGAAAGAACTATTTTGACGAGCCTCGGGGATGACAGTACTACAATGACAACTATGATATGGTGAAAGTGACGGGGTTGTCCCATAGCTAGGACAGCCAGGGACAGTGTGAGGGACCAGTTCCGATGCCTGTAGATCAGCGCGGACCCTATGTCACTGCGGATTTGCAAGGTATGACCAAGATATTTTCAGTTGATACAGGGGCTATGAATATCTCTGTTTCCCGTTTACTGGACCAGGGGGCAGCTCTGTCTGGCAAAACAACGTTTTGGTTGGATTCTCAGGCATACCGGTTGTTATCCCCATTTCCAAGCCCCTTGCCCTGACTATTGGTCCTTTTACGGCAGATTCACCATTTCTGTTAACAACTAATTGTTGAGAGAATTTAATGGGATTGGATTTGTTGAAGGGATTACATGCCACCATTTTTTGTTTCCCAGATGGTGTTTACATGACCGTTGGGCTGCAAGTGGCTTGTTCAAAACAATGCTTTGCTAAAGATGCACCCCTCCCTGCTGAATTCAATGAGGTGCCTCGTAGCTTGTGGGCAACAGGAGATATGGATGTGGGGTTACTCCAGATCCTGTAGGTCTCTATTAAAATGAAGGATAATGCTGTACTACCACACGTTCCCCAGTATAAGATCTCACAAGCAGGAGAAAAGGCTTTATTACGAATAATACAGGATCTGGTTAAGTCTGGCGTGGTGGAGGAGACAGTGGTAAATGTGTGTAATATCCCTATCCTTCCAATTCTTAAAAAGGCACCCTTGGATTCTTCTAATGCTCACCCTGACGCCTACCGTTTTGTGATTGACCTTAGAGAGGTCAATAAAATGGTAGTACCCCAATAGCCAGTAGTCCCAGACATTACCACGATCTTGACGATGATTCACTCATCAGCTAAATTATTTTCTGTCCTAGTATTTATAGTCAAGCCTTGAAAACACAATTGGATTCTTTGGTACTTTCGCCTGGCAATGTGTTAATGCAGTACGTTGACGATCTCCTTGTGGCCTCTGATATTGAGGACGCCTGTAAAGATGCCACTGTTAAGTTGTTGTTGCATTTGGTGCACCATGGCCATAAGGTGTCCCTTTCCAAATTTCAATATTGTTGACAGGTCAACTACCTAGGTCACCTACTGTCGAAGGAGGGTTGCAGACTAATGCCTGAATGCATAGCTGCAATCACTAACATGCCTGTTCCCAAGAGTGTGAAGTACGTACATTTATTGGTATTACCTCATATTGTCATCATTGGATACCTAATTACTCCCTACTAACGAAACCCCTCCTTTACTTGACTACTCAAAGAAGTGCATGAACCCCTGCCTTGGACACCTGCATGCCAGCAAGCTTTTGATCAATTAAAGGATGCGCTTTGCTCTGCTCCTGTGCTTGGTTCTGCTGATTACCAGGAGCCTTTTTGTGCTCTATGTACATGAGGCGGAGGGTTGCAAGCCCTCTGTTCTAACACAGGGTTTTGGTGGTAAGCAACGTCCCTGTGCTTATTTCTCTACAATGCTGGATAATGTCGCCGGAGCTCTCCCGAGCTGCTTAAGAGCTGCCGCCCCGGCGGAAGTTTCTATCAGGCAATCGGCAGGACTCGTTCTTTATACTGATCTCAAGGTGATGATACCCAATGCTGTGTATAGGCTTTTGAATAAGACAAAGACACAGCCCCTTACCCGTGCACGTCTTACTCGATACGAATTGACGCTGTTTGCTCTACACATTATTTATTTAGAAATTTGTAAAGTGCTCAGCTACCCCCAACGGGGGTGTCCCGGCGCTGACAACATGAGAATAAAAAGGTCAGGGAGGGTGAACTGAAGAGGATCTATGAGGCTAGGTGCGAGAGAAGAGCCAGGTCTTCAGTTTCCTTCGAAACAGAGGCTCTGATGTCAAAAATCTGAGTTCCACCGGTAGTAGATTCCACAATCTGGAGGTGGCCACGGCAAAAGCCCTGCCACCCGTACGTGCCAGACGGAATCGTGGGCAGAACATAAGGTGAAGATGGTTGGATCTCAGGTCCCGCGTCGCATGAGTCAGCCTGAGTCTATGCATTAGGTATGCTGGGCCTCGACCATTGAGAGCTCTGAAGGCGAGGAGTAGAGCCTTAAACTGAATGCGATATCTCACAGGTAACCAGTGTAGTTTGGCCAGATAAGGTGAAATCGAGTGGCAATAAGGAATGTTACAGATCAGCCTGGCAGCTGAATTCTGCACTGTTTGCAGACGATTGATGAGGTACGCTGGGGCCCCAAAGTACAGACTGTTTGCATAGTCTAGGTGGGACGTTATTAAGGCATGGACTACTGATCTGCGGGACTCAAGAGGCAAAAAAGGGATGATTTTTTTAATCATTCGGTGTTTTCCAAAGCAGGATGATGAGACTTTATTAATTTTGGGTTTTGCAGGAGAGAGTTGTGTCAAATTGGAAGCCTAAATTACGGGCAGCTTGAACTGGCGCCGGGGGAGGATTAAGTTCAGATCGCCACCATATGTTGGGAGGGATGGAGGATTTCTGGTTAAAAAATAGGACCTCCATTTTATCAGCATTCAATTTTAAGTTGTTGATGGACATCCAGAAGGCGATGTTTACCAGGCAGTGGCGAAAATTAGCCAAAGAGCTTTCAGAGTAATCCTTAAATGAAAACACAAGCTGAGTATCATCAGCGTAAAAGATCACTCTGATGCCCCAAGATTCGACCACCTTCGCCAACGGCATCAGGTACACATTGAATAGGAGGGGGCTCAGGGCAGATCCCTGCGGAACCCCCCATATTAATGGTTTCTCCGTGGAAACAAAAGGGCCAAGGGCGACCTGTTGGAATCTGCCCGTCAGAAATGATTTCACCCAGGCCAGCGGGATCCCTCCAATACCCACCTCCTGAAGGCGATTTAGCAAAATGTCATGGGAGATGGTGTCGAATGCTGCGGATAGGTCGAGGAGGACCAACATGGCCTCCTCTCCCCTATCCACACATTCGCAAATTGACTCAGTCGCTTCCAGCAGGGCTGATTCAGTGCTAAAGTTCGGCCTGAATCCTGACTGGGTGTCTTGAAGCAGGTAGTTTGTTTCTAGGTATTCAGACAATTGCTCTTGTACCGCCTTCTCTAACACTTTAGCTGGCTTAGGGAGAAGTGAGATGGGCCGGTAGTTACTAAAACACAATGGGTCAGCACCCGTGTTTTTTCAATATTGATAACAACAGCGCATGTTTCCACAAAGAGGGAAAGAGGCCCAATTGCAGGGAGGAGTTCCAGATTTCTAACAGAGGTTTAATCAGTAGTGGAACTATTTCATTCAGAATCTGAGCCGGGCTGGATCGAGCGGGGATCCGGATTTACATTTTAGAAACAAGGACAAGGCGTAATCTTCAGACAGAGGTTTAAATGAGGTAAATACTTCAGCACAAGTGGTGTCATGGACTGAAGTTACTGCTATGGGAATCTGTTGAATAGTTGCCGTGATGTTCACGATTTTCTCATAAAAGAAGTCAGACAGGCCATCGCTAAGCAATTGGCTGGGGGTGACAGGGCATGCCAAAGCAGAGGGGTTTGCGAACTCCTTAACAATGTTAAAGAGGGCCTTGGTGGAATTTTCTGCTCTTTTAATTTTATCCGTAAAATACTGTTTCATGACAATGTGTTTGAGTTTATGAAACTCTTTGAGAGCTGATCTGTAGAGGGCTTTGGCCACCGGATCGTATGATCGGCGCCATATACGCTCCAGTTTTTTACATTTACTTCTATTTTCCCGTAGTATCGTTGAGAACCATGGGGCTGAAGGTTTAGATCGTAAAGAGGAAAGGTTCTGCATAGGGGCAATTTGCTCAATGGCAGCAGAGAGATCTTTATTAAAAGTAGATACTACTACGTTAAGATCAGCATCGAGAAGATCAGGACTGCTCCTAAACATTTTCTCCAGGGCCGTACAAGTGACTTTATGCCACTTTCTGCAAAGTTCACTGATGGTGGATTTCAACTTAGGCGGTCTGGGAGTAGATACTTCAAACGGAATCAGGTAGTGGTCAGACCACGTGAGGGGCATAGGGGGGAGAACATTAAGGTCAAGCCAATTGGAGAAAATTAAATCAAGGGTGTGTCCTGCAGAGTGTGTAGGACCATTAACCCATTGGGTTAGATTGAGACCTTGCATGGAGTCTAAAAGATTTTTGGCACGTGTACAATCATGTACATCAATGTGATGATTAAAATCACCTAGTACAGTGAAGTGAGGGTGTTTAAGGGAAAGATCTGCGATGGCCGCCAGTAATGAGGCAATTGCAGGCTGGGGTATGTTAGGGGGGCAGTATACCAGGGCACCTGAAAATATGGCAGTGGAGGCATCTGAGATGGAAAAATAAAGTGCCTCTATAGGTCCTAAATTGGGGATTTTCCTAGAGGTGATAGTTAGATGATTCTGTAAGATAACAATTCCACCACCAGACTTTCCTCCCTCGCGGCTAATACCCATTAGGCGATAGCCCGGGGGTGTGGCCAAGGCAATATCTGGATTAGAAGAGTCCTTGATCCACGTCTCTGTGAGAAAAAGTAAATCCCAGGACGTCACAGAGAGCAGCAGCCATATGTCACTTGAGTGACACGGTAGAGAGCGGCAGTTCAATAAGCCGGCCGTGTAGGGGCATATCGGAGTGGGAGGGGTAATTGTAGGGGAAGAAGGGGTTGATTTATTAATTGAGAAAGAAAAAGTGCATTGCTTACATTTAAAGTGGGGACGGTTAAGCGAAGTCAAATTGCACCGTGCCTGGGGAATGCAAGCTCCCTTGTTCAAGGCCATCAGCTGGGATCTAGACCAGGAATGCCTTTGAGTGGAATGAAAAGCGGCAGCGTGACTGGCCCTAGGCACGGAACTGACGCGGACGGGCGCAGACGGGCTCGCCTTCGGCGCACCTTCGGCGCGCCCGCTGCGCTCGTCTGCTGCGCCTCCGATGCCAAGGAACCATTTATTCCTGTGGGGCGGGAGGGGCCGAGCACTAGACCGCTCGCCAGCTCCTCGCCTCACTCAAGATGGCGCCCGAAGTCGTCAACCCCAAGCAGTACCTAATCGTCTGCAATGGGTGCGATGGCGCTTCGAGGAGGACAATGAGGTTCCCAGCATGTAAATACAAGCGCAGAGTGCGCGAAACACAGGATTTAAAATGTTATCAAAGTCAGGCTAAAAACGAGTTAAAGTGCAAGTGCGGGTTAAAATAAGGCAAATAAATCACAATCTCTTCATTCGCTAGCACAGGGTCCCGGCTTCCGCCATCAAAAGATGTGCTACTCTGAACCAAGCCATGTTACTACCCTCCATTCAACGAGTAATGACACAAATACACACGATTGTGTGTACAGAACAGAGGAAGAGACGAAGGGACGGGTAGACCTGACTGATGTTCCCCTATCTGAGGGGAACTATACGTCAATGGCTCCTGTTTTAAGTTACCTGACAGCACCACCACTGCAGCATATGTAATTATGACATTACACGCAGTAGTTGAGACGTCCTGTGTCCTGTACCAATCAGCCCAAGCTGCAGAGTTAGTTGCCCTCCTTCGGGCTTGTGAGTTGAGTGAGGAACTGACTGTCAATATCTACACTGACAGCCAGTACGCTTTTGGAGTCGCTCATAATTTTGGGTGCCTCTGGGCAGAGAGAGGGTTCTTGACCTTGCACGGACTGAAAATACAGAATGGCACACTGCTACATAGACTTCTGTCAGCTCTAGCACTTCCCGACAGATTAGCCATAATAAAGCGTAGTGCCCATAAAGCAATAACAGACGATGTGGGGAGAGGAAATGTGTTTGCATATAAGACAGCTAAAGAGACAGCTAGATCAAAGATGAAAAATATATTTGTGGCAGGTCTCGCTAGGTGGGTCCCAGACAATGAAATGTTTGAAGACACCTTAGAAAACATGAAAGAGCTACACAGTGAGGCAACTCTAGATGAATTAGCAATGTGGCAGGAGAGTACAGGGCGTTTGGATGAGGATGGGTGTTGGACTGATAAGTCCGAGAAACAGCGATGGATGCTACCTAATGCCTACGTGTTTCCTGAGGTCGCTATGGCCCATGGCCCAGCCCACATTAGCGCCAGGAGAATATGTACGGTGTTGGACCCAGTGTGGCAGAATGACGACATTTCCAAAGTAGCCACCCACCTAGTAAAACACTGTATAGTTTGCTTGACACATAATTCTGGGAAAGGTACTCCAACACCCTCAGGTAATTTTGCACCACCTTCCTTCCCTTTCGAGGTTCTCCAGATGGATTTCATTGAAATGGAACAAGTTAACAAGTTCAAGTGTATGCTAGTATTGATTTGTGCATTCAGTAAATGGATTGAGACCTACCCCACTAAAGAGAATACGGCTATGTCGACAGCGAAGGCACTCTTAAAAGAGTTTTTCCCGCGCTATGAGTTGCCCAGATGATCTGAAGTGACAACGGAAGTCACTTCAATTCAAAAGTAATTGAATTGGTGTGCAAAGGCTTGCATATTAAGCAGACGTTTCATGCAGTGAACCACCCTCAGTCAGCAGGCCTGGTTGAGAAGTACAATGGTATTCTCAAACTGAAGTTAGCGAAGATTCAAGAAAGCACAGGATTGCGATAGCCAGATGCGTTACCTTTGGCTTTGTTATCTGCTAGGGCAACTGCGCACTCTAGGACAGGGTTGTCTCCATTTGAAGTGGTGTTTGGACGCCCGGCTAATATCTGGGGCGTTCAAAGACCCAAGCGCTTCTCTGAGATAGAGTACCCTTTGTTAGTGGATTATCTGTACGAGTTAACCAAAAATCTCTGTTCTATTCATCAACGTTCCAAGAGACACTGTGACCAGCACCAGAGGGGCCCGGGCATCAGCTACAGCCCGGCGATTTTGTTTTCATCAAAAACTTTCAGAGGAAGAGCTGCCTGGAGCCCCGTTGGAAGGGGCCACTGCTGGTCCTCCTCGCCACCCGCACAGCAGTTAAAGTCGAAGGGTGCAAAAACTGGGTGCATGAAGTTCATTGTAAAAAAAGCACCCCTTCCTCTTCCTTACAATAAGTGGGTAATTGATGGCATTGCTGACCACGAAGGAGAGAAGGTGCCCCACTTTGTCCCCTTCTCTGATGCCCATTTGAGGTGGGAAGCAGATGCTGCTTTGCTGGAGGCGGTCCTTCCAGAGATAAGGGCAGCCTCAGTGTCTTCCCCATCTGATTCACAGGCACCTGAGTCACAATGCCCTGCTGAGCCTGAATTTCTTCCCCTTTTTGTTGATGAAGAAGTGCCTGGAGTTGCCAGGAATAATCTGCGGCCCGACCGAAGGACAGTGCGCCAGTAGGACAGTCCAGGAGTTAGGGAAGGACTTCAGCTTAGGGTGTAGGTGCTATGTATAAGGTGCCTGCATTAGATTTGAGTGAGCTACACTGGTGCACTACCTTGGACACTGGACAGGATCGTTGAGGGTACTTGCCCAGGAGGGAGGGTGCCCTATCCTGAAAGAAGACGGATTGGTTTCCACTAAGGGCTACGATTCCGCGGTCCCCCCGAGGGAGTACTTCATTGATGAACGAGCATGCCAGCGAGGCTCTAGAAGGACGCTGTGTGACTTGTGCCCCTCTGGTCGGCTGTATTTTTGTGGCTCCAATTCCTAAGGTTTCTTTCTATGTACCCATTTGGTCGTGCAGTCATGAAGGAGGAACAGCCCCTGGTGGCCCCACCATTACAGCAGAATAGTTCTGTATGGTCTAGTTGGTCTACTGGGTGTAGGGTAGTAGAGGTAGTAGTCCTTCTCGTAGTAATGATAACACTGTTTGGGGTAGTATGGTATTTAGAGGAACAGCATCCTGTGCACACTTTGATAGGGACTACCCCTGCTCCACCTGAGCACCTATTTGTTACACTGGCCCGCACAAAGAGAGACATAGGCAGACTTATGTTGAGAATGCTTTTTTACAGATGCTTCACCAGGTACACAGCACCACTAATGCCACAAACTGTTGGGTGTGGGTGTGTGGGTTACTTCCCTCAGTTATGCACAAGAATGATTTACTGGTGTCATTACCCCTGTCATATTTCCAGTTGCTTTCTATGGTATACATGCACTATTATGCTGATGCTATGAACATGGTACAGTCTGATTACGAAGCAGTGTTGGAGTATATAGTAGTACTCCAGGGATATACACCTGGAGCAGGTGGCAAGGAGGGTACCCTACATCCAGAAGCTTGCATGAATGTTTATGAAGATAAGAAGAATGTCACCTGGTTACAAAATGAAATGTTTGATTTTCAAAGATGTAATGTTACCGAATACTGAAGACAAGGCCATGCCCGTCCCTGTCATCCATACAGCAGCTAGTTTTTGTGTTGAAGGTTCATAGAATATTCCGGTAGGACAGAGCAGTTGTAACTACACATAACGATTGAACACTGCTAGTAGCCCACCTCTGCTTACACCTCCAAATATATACTTCATTTGTAGGGAACAGGCTTATACATGGTTTCCCAGGGGATGGTCTGGTCGGTGTTATGTCTCTTTTCTTTTACCTCCCGTTTACATTGCACTGTCCAATTATCACAAAGATCATAGGCTACAACGTAGGGATCTATATTTGCATCGGGTTAAAAGAGTTGTCAATCCAGAAGATATAGATCAGACAGATACTTCCCTGCAGCAATTTACTGACATAATAAAGGGCATTCTGCCGTTCTGGAGCCCCATGTTCAATAGTCGTAATATTCGTCGCCTTGCCAGAGTAGTTGAGGGAGTTAATAATACTACTGCAGGTATACTAACTAACTAATCTTACAGTCGAGCTTCAGGCTACGAGGCTCGTTGTTTTTCAAAACGGATGGTTTTAGACATCATTCTTGCTGATAGGGGTGGAGCCTGCCATGTCATACTCCGCTATACAGAAATTACACAGGCTTGCTCCAGATATCTAAAGTTTATACACAAAGGAAGGTGCACTCAAAAAACCAGGTCCAAATTGATATGTGTTCCAAAAGATCTTCTCTCGATCTTCGTATTTATTAAGCAAACAAGGCAGCCAACGCGTTTCGTTCCTAACACACAGGAACTTCTTCAGGGCTGAAAACAATACATAAAGTAACGTATAAAAAACACACACACACCGACATATAAATGTACAGTACACTTACATCACAACGTATAAAAAACATTAACAAACCATAATAACCATAATTCCAAAAAAAAAAAACAGAAAAGCGACCCAACATAAGACATGTATATACATATATATCAAATACATATAAAATCAGCGAACGTAATGTATAAAAACAGTTAATCTAATCTGTATTCATCTGAATCAGAGAGTAATAGATACGCAGTATAAATAATAACATAGACATAACACAAAAGTTACAAGCGGAGAATAATAGATACGCAGTATAAATAATAACATAGACATAACACAAAAGTTGCAAGCGGAGAAGGGAAAGGACAGAGAGAAAGGAAAAGAAAAAACCAAAAAATATATCACAAAAGGACTCACAATAGCCAAAGTAATTGTTAGAGATTGAAAGCATCTATATATTCCTGTATATGTCCCAAGTGTTGGCTATTTGGTAAGTTGCTGATACCAACAGTATGCTGAATAAGCAACGAGGAAAGAAGGTGAGTAGTGCGAGGGGGAAAAAATTTGTGAAAGGAGAGTAAGAAACGATGGCTTCGGCTCACCACAGAGTAGGTAATTTATGTATTTCTATTCCAAATTCATAGAGTCAGGGAAAACCCAGATCACAACGTCGAACCGTACAGTAGGTGTGTAGTAGCACATCTGAAACATAAATATAAGAAAGCCCAACAATGTCATGGGCAAAACAAGCCAAATAGCATTATGGGTAGAAAAAGTATATCCTACATGAGCAGCATATGAATAAAAAGCTAAGTTCATTACGGGGTACACTTACCCACAGGTATAAAAACGAAGACAAGATCTAATTATAACAAAGTCACGTGTAGACACAGGATAGTAGGTCAGGTAGGTTATACATCCATTGTTGGACCAATTAATCTAAAAGAGAATCAAAAACAAGAGGTCTCACCACCTGATATGTGTTCAACCAACGAGAACGTAAATAAAAACATCGTGTCATTCTCGACACGCAGTTAGGAGAATATGCCTAATAACACATATAGATGAAAAGACGTCAATGCATTTTAAGCAATTGAAAATATAAAAACCCATAAGCAATAAAAACGGGCAATGATCATGTCGAAATCCATCACAGAGTAACCTATTAGGTTTGTGACCAATAAACCAGTATGCAAAACAATATATGTACATGTCAGAAACCATAAGGTTAGGGAACCGTAACATATAGAATAATAAAATGTATGTGAACCCCCATTGTCCTAAGTCTAAAAACCGACCCACAGATCTAATGTGGCGAACATATTACGGCGCCACAGTAAGCAAATGACACATTATAATCCTGTAGCAAGCAGCAACACATGCATCATTTGAAATATTAAGAATCGAAGACAACAGCATTAGCATGTATGCTCCACCGAGCCTAAGGGAACCACCTTGCGCAAACACCTAAGTAAGCCACAGCTGTAACCAAATTATAACATCCCAATATGAGGAAGATAATCTGTTGAAAGTTCACCCCCCCGGTGTTCTATACAAATAAAGCGACCCGCGCACGAGTGCTCACCTCAGTGTACGTAAATGAACCAGCGGCATGATAACCAGCAGCGGAGCGGCGAAGCAAGCAGACCTGCACATCCCGGTCGGTTTAAATACACCGGCCAAGTATAACCACGCGTTATTGGCTGACGTGTGGAGCGAACATAGTAAAGGGACAAGACCAGAATCCCTAAATGTGCCGCCATCATGGAATAGCCTAATATAATATACATTCCCATTGCAGTCAACCACACGGACTGCCAAGACCAGTATAGTGAAAACGTATGGCAGTGTTAAGAATTAGCCAAAATCAGAACCTGAATCAATAAATAATAAAGAGAGAAAAATAAAGGCGAAAATACCACCAATAGTGCAAAGAATACTGCAAGGGCTATATTTCAAAGCGAATACAGCAGCCATCTTGGAATGGTAAATTACACACAGTAAAAACCATAAAAAGACCATGTATGTAGCAGAAAGAAAAGGCAAAGGAAAGAAGAATAAATAGATAAGAGAATATTTGCAAAGAATAAATAAGGAATGATTATAATAAAATAAAATAAATAAGGTAAGCCAGATTAGGGCATACGAGAAATTAATAAACAAGAAAAACGAGATCAAAAATATATAAGCAGCGAACCAAATTTCATTACTTATTTTGTGTATATAAGCTGCATCCTTTTTTCCAGTAACGCAAGGCACATACGATCATGGGTAAGTAATAACAGATTGCATGATGCATGCAAAGCATTACTAATTCCATTTAGACAGAGTGATTCACAATGGAGCAGCAAGAGTGTTTAGTGCTAGCATAACCTGTTAGGGGAACAACACTACCCCAAGAAGTAATGTAGTTCCTTATCCGTGTTATGTCCTACCTCGGTTGCCCTAAGTCTGCATATCCACTTTGCCTCCTTTTGTCTCACCAGGAGTTCCCTATTCCCCCCTCTGTTGGTGATAGGGACATGATCTATTCCATGGAACCAGAAATCATCACTATTTCCATGTGCAAGTCTATAGTGTTCACTCAAGGGATATCTCCGATCTTTATTTACAATGGCCCTGCGATGTTCCTGTATTCGAACTTTTAATGGGCGGATTGTACTTCCAACATAAATGATGTCACAATTACATCCTATTATGTAAACAACATGAGTAGTATTGCAATTAATAAAGTGCAATATATCATACTTAACGCAAGTGTTATAGCAGAAATTAGAGATTTTGTTCCTTCCATGTGGACACATGTTACATGTTCCACAGGTGAAAAAACCTTTTGGTTTGACTGGCAACCACATTTCCCTCGGAGTGGTAACGTAACTGGGACATAGGAAGTTGCGCAGTGATCTGCCTCTTCTGTATGTAACCGATGGAAAATCAGTGAGACAACTCTTAAGTGATGGAACCTCTCCAAGTACACTCCAGTTCTTTTTTAAGATGTTAAAGACCTTCGGACTATTGGCATTATACTGTGTAATAAACCTAACTGGATTAGGATCAGGTTTCTTCTTTTTCTGAGATGGTTTCAAGGTGTCTTCTCTAGTCCGACATTTTACTTTTTCAATGGCTTTATCCACAACTTCTCTCGTGTACCCCCTCTGTAAGAATCTAGTACTGGACTCTGAGATGTTATTAAGGAAAGTGTCATCATCGCTGCAATTCCTACGGATTCTAATCATTTCCCCGTAGGGGATGTTGTTAACAACAGATCGAGCATGGGCACTGTTCGCATGAAGGATCCCATTACAGGCTGTGTCTTTCCTGTGAAGGGTGCTGTGTATTTTCCCTTCTTTTATAAAGAATTTGATGTCCAAGAAGTTGATACTATCTTTCCCAAAAGCCATTGTAAATTTGACATTATATTGATTGTTGTTCAGGTACGTAAAGTACTCATTCAATTCTTCCACTGAACCAGACCAGAGACAGATAACATCGTCGATGTACCTCCCCCAAAAGACAATGTGATCAGTCCAGGGGGAGGCACCTCTGCCCCAGGCATGCTCCCTCTCAAACCACCCCATAAAAAGGCAGGCATAAGAGGGAGCAAACCTGGAACCCATCGCAGTACCAAGAGTTTGCTGGAACCAACATCTGTCAAAGAGGAAAAAGTTGTTACATAGAATAATGTCAATCATCTCCATGATCATCTCATTGAAGGAAAACTGGTCAGCATTCTCTTTGTCCAAAAAGGACTGGATGGCCGAAAGCCCAAGATCCTTGCGGATACAAGTGTAGAGGCTTTCTACATCAAAAGTTACAAAGAGTAATTCTTCCGACCATTCAAAATCCTTAAATTTAACCAGTATGTCCTTACTGTCCCTTATATATGACGGGAGGTTTACAACATATTTTTGCAATCTCAGGTCCACAAATTCAGAAATCCTCTCAGTGGGTGAACCTACCCCCGAGATAATTGGACGCCCAGGTGGGAAGGCATTGGGTTTGTGTATTTTAGGAAGGATGTATATGCATGGAAAGTTGGGACAGTCCACTCTAAGGTATCGGAATTCGTCTTCTGTAAGTAGCATCACATCCTTCCATTCATTCAATTTGATGTTGATCATGATAGTTAACTTCTCAATCGGGTTACCAACAACCCTCTTATAACAGGACTCATTGCTAACCTGGCGGTGGATCTCATTCATATAGTCATCGTGGTTCATAATCACAACATTACCGCCCTTATCCGCCTCCCTAATAACAATGCTCTTATCTTGTTTTAAGCGATTGAGGGCTTTTCTCTCTTGTGCAGTAATGTTGTGATTACGCCATGGTGTGAATTTTTTGTTAGTCTCCATCTTATACAGATCTTCACTTACTTTATCATAAAAAACATCTATGTTGCGATGATAGTTCATAACCGGTGTAAATTTAGATTTGGGTTTTAAACCACTATCTAGGGTATAGTTCTGTGGTATATCCAAATCACTGATTAAAGAAAGTATGTCACATTGTTCATCATCATCAAGTGTCATAAGACAATGAATGTCCCTTACGTCTGCGACCGTATGGGTCATAGGTAGTGAGGGCGCAGAGTGTTGAGGAGTCTGCGGAAAAATTTTGGAGAAATGATCTTTTAATTTAAGAATCCTAACAAATTTAAAAAGGTCTATATGTACGTTTGTAATATCTCCACCCTGTGTTGGACAGAAATTCAAACCCCGCCTTAAAACGGCCACTTCATCTTTGTCAAATGTTTTATTGGACAAATTAACAATTTCCAAATTTTCACCAGGCTGTACATCATTACATGAGAAATTTTGGACACGAGTGTCATTTACTTCTTGACCTGTCCCACCGTGTTCCCTTTTCCCTTTGTACCTGCCTTTGCCCCTACGACCTCCCCGCCGGGTTTTGGCATCTCTCTCTTTTGTTGTAATCTGCTGCTGATTCGCAACTTCGCCATTTCCTTTTGAAATGAGGAAGTTGCTTCTCCTAAAGGGACCTCACGAGATAAGTCTGACGTAGTACTCTCTAGGGAGGAAGACGAGACGCCGCTGATGGAACGGGTGTCATCACTCTGCTCCCTACTTTCTCTTATTCTTTTTTTGTCCTCTGAGCCCAGAATGTTATCAAATTTTCTGGCGAACGTATAAACCCGCCCGTCTTTATAGTCTCGATCGTCTCTTTTTATTTTCTTAAGTTTTTTATCCTTTAAATACAGTTGATGTTCCTCCATAACTTTTTTTAAAATAGCAAAATTTTTTTCAATTAAATCCTTTTGTTCAATTTCATTAATCTCCCTTTCCAAGTTCTCTATCTCGGACTGAAGCTTCTCACCCTTCTCCTTAGCATGTTTAATTAGTATCTGCATCATCGTAACCGATGCACTTTCAAGGTTACCCTCCCAATCTTTTAAAAGCTCACTGCTGAGATCCTCAAACGTCGGGAAGATTAGGATTCTAAGACCTCTAGGCACTTTCTTGTTGTCTAAGTACTGTTGGAGCGTCACCCCATCCCACCAACGGGATAATTCTTGTTTTCTTAAACCCTCCAATCTAAGGAATAGTGTTTTGAGGCTAGTGCTAGTGGGAGCATCTGGTTGTGATGTAGATTTTGTATTATCAGTACCAAATAGGTTGAGGGCCATTTCCTCCCTCCCATCTTGAAATTTCTGCATTGTAATGATTAAATATGAAACAAGGAACCAGTGCAAAACAGTCCAAACAAATCATACAAGAACAAAGCAAACCCAACGACGGACCAAGGTCAAGCACTTGTATTCCTACTGTTTTTCTTATTACAAAGGTACACTATGTTTGTGTACGTGGTGCAACAACTTCCAGCACCCGTCGTTGTTAGATGCAGGACAAGACCAAAAGTTTATACACAAAGGAAGGTGCACTCAAAAAACCAGGTCCAAATTGATATGTGTTCCAAAAGATCTTCTCTCGATCTTCGTATTTATTAAGCAAACAAGGCAGCCAACGCGTTTCGTTCCTAACACACAGGAACTTCTTCAGGGCTGAAAACAATACATAAAGTAACGTATAAAAAACACACACACACCGACATATAAATGTACAGTACACTTACATCACAACGTATAAAAAACATTAACAAACCATAATAACCATAATTCCAAAAAAAAAAACAGAAAAGCGACCCAACATAAGACATGTATATACATATATATCAAATACATATAAAATCAGCGAACGTAATGTATAAAAACAGTTAATCTAATCTGTATTCATCTGAATCAGAGAGTAATAGATACGCAGTATAAATAATAACATAGACATAACACAAAAGTTACAAGCGGAGAATAATAGATACGCAGTATAAATAATAACATAGACATAACACAAAAGTTGCAAGCGGAGAAGGGAAAGGACAGAGAGAAAGGAAAAGAAAAAAACAAAAAATATATCACAAAAGGACTCACAATAGCCAAAGTAATTGTTAGAGATTGAAAGCATCTATATATTCCTGTATATGTCCCAAGTGTTGGCTATTTGGTAAGTTGCTGATACCAACAGTATGCTGAATAAGCAACGAGGAAAGAAGGTGAGTAGTGCGAGGGGGAAAAAATTTGTGAAAGGAGAGTAAGAAACGATGGCTTCGGCTCACCACAGAGTAGGTAATTTATGTATTTCTATTCCAAATTCATAGAGTCAGGGAAAACCCAGATCACAACGTCGAACCGTACAGTAGGTGTGTAGTAGCACATCTGAAACATAAATATAAGAAAGCCCAACAATGTCATGGGCAAAACAAGCCAAATAGCATTATGGGTAGAAAAAGTATATCCTACATGAGCAGCATATGAATAAAAAGCTAAGTTCATTACGGGGTACACTTACCCACAGGTATAAAAACGAAGACAAGATCTAATTATAACAAAGTCACGTGTAGACACAGGATAGTAGGTCAGGTAGGTTATACATCCATTGTTGGACCAATTAATCTAAAAGAGAATCAAAAACAAGAGGTCTCACCACCTGATATGTGTTCAACCAACGAGAACGTAAATAAAAACATCGTGTCATTCTCGACACGCAGTTAGGAGAATATGCCTAATAACACATATAGATGAAAAGACGTCAATGCATTTTAAGCAATTGAAAATATAAAAACCCATAAGCAATAAAAACGGGCAATGATCATGTCGAAATCCATCACAGAGTAACCTATTAGGTTTGTGACCAATAAACCAGTATGCAAAACAATATATGTACATGTCAGAAACCATAAGGTTAGGGAACCGTAACATATAGAATAATAAAATGTATGTGCACCCCCATTGTCCTAAGTCTAAAAACCGACCCACAGATCTAATGTGGCGAACATATTACGGCGCCACAGTAAGCAAATGACACATTATAATCCTGTAGCAAGCAGCAACACATGCATCATTTGAAATATTAAGAATCGAAGACAACAGCATTAGCATGTATGCTCCACCGAGCCTAAGGGAACCACCTTGCGCAAACACCTAAGTAAGCCACAGCTGTAACCAAATTATAACATCCCAATATGAGGAAGATAATCTGTTGAAAGTTCACCCCCCCGGTGTTCTATACAAATAAAGCGACCCGCGCACGAGTGCTCACCTCAGTGTACGTAAATGAACCAGCGGCATGATAACCAGCAGCGGAGCGGCGAAGCAAGCAGACCTGCACATCCCGGTCGGTTTAAATACACCGGCCAAGTATAACCACGCGTTATTGGCTGACGTGTGGAGCGAACATAGTAAAGGGACAAGACCAGAATCCCTAAATGTGCCGCCATCATGGAATAGCCTAATATAATATACATTCCCATTGCAGTCAACCACACGGACTGCCAAGACCAGTATAGTGAAAACGTATGGCAGTGTTAAGAATTAGCCAAAATCAGAACCTGAATCAATAAATAATAAAGAGAGAAAAATAAAGGCGAAAATACCACCAATAGTGCAAAGAATACTGCAAGGGCTATATTTCAAAGCGAATACAGCAGCCATCTTGGAATGGTAAATTACACACAGTAAAAACCATAAAAAGACCATGTATGTAGCAGAAAGAAAAGGCAAAGGAAAGAAGAATAAATAGATAAGAAAATATTTGCAAAGAATAAATAAGGAATGATTATAATAAAATAAAATAAATAAGGTAAGCCAGATTAGGGCATACGAGAAATTAATAAACAAGAAAAACGAGATCAAAAATATATAAGCAGCGAACCAAATTTCATTACTTATTTTGTGTATATAAGCTGCATCCTTTTTTCCAGTAACGCAAGGCACATACGATCATGGGTAAGTAATAACAGATTGCATGATGCATGCAAAGCATTACTAATTCCATTTAGACAGAGTGATTCACAAATGGAGCAGCAAGAGTGTTTAGTGCTAGCATAACCTGTTAGGGGAACAACACTACCCCAAGAAGTAATGTAGTTCCTTATCCGTGTTATGTCCTACCTCGGTTGCCCTAAGTCTGCATATCCACTTTGCCTCCTTTTGTCTCACCAGGAGTTCCCTATTCCCCCCTCTGTTGGTGATAGGGACATGATCTATTCCATGGAACCAGAAATCATCACTATTTCCATGTGCAAGTCTATAGTGTTCACTCAAGGGATATCTCCGATCTTTATTTACAATGGCCCTGCGATGTTCCTGTATTCGAACTTTTAATGGGCGGATTGTACTTCCAACATAAATGATGTCACAATTACATCCTATTATGTAAACAACATGAGTAGTATTGCAATTAATAAAGTGCAATATATCATACTTAACGCAAGTGTTATAGCAGAAATTAGAGATTTTGTTCCTTCCATGTGGACACATGTTACATGTTCCACAGGTGAAAAAACCTTTTGGTTTGACTGGCAACCACATTTCCCTCGGAGTGGTAACGTAACTGGGACATAGGAAGTTGCGCAGTGATCTGCCTCTTCTGTATGTAACCGATGGAAAATCAGTGAGACAACTCTTAAGTGATGGAACCTCTCCAAGTACACTCCAGTTCTTTTTTAAGATGTTAAAGACCTTCGGACTATTGGCATTATACTGTGTAATAAACCTAACTGGATTAGCATCAGGTTTCTTCTTTTTCTGAGATGGTTTCAAGGTGTCTTCTCTAGTCCGACATTTTACTTTTTCAATGGCTTTATCCACAACTTCTCTCGTGTACCCCCTCTGTAAGAATCTAGTACTGGACTCTGAGATGTTATTAAGGAAAGTGTCATCATCGCTGCAATTCCTACGGATTCTAATCATTTCCCCGTAGGGGATGTTGTTAACAACAGATCGAGCATGGGCACTGTTCGCATGAAGGATCCCATTACAGGCTGTGTCTTTCCTGTGAAGGGTGCTGTGTATTTTCCCTTCTTTTATAAAGAATTTGATGTCCAAGAAGTTGATACTATCTTTCCCAAAAGCCATTGTAAATTTGACATTATATTGATTGTTGTTCAGGTACGTAAAGTACTCATTCAATTCTTCCACTGAACCAGACCAGAGACAGATAACATCGTCGATGTACCTCCCCCAAAAGACAATGTGATCAGTCCAGGGGGAGGCACCTCTGCCCCAGGCATGCTCCCTCTCAAACCACCCCATAAAAAGGCAGGCATAAGAGGGAGCAAACCTGGAACCCATCGCAGTACCAAGAGTTTGCTGGAACCAACATCTGTCAAAGAGGAAAAAGTTGTTACATAGAATAATGTCAATCATCTCCATGATCATCTCATTGAAGGAAAACTGGTCAGCATTCTCTTTGTCCAAAAAGGACTGGATGGCCGAAAGCCCAAGATCCTTGCGGATACAAGTGTAGAGGCTTTCTACATCAAAAGTTACAAAGAGTAATTCTTCCGACCATTCAAAATCCTTAAATTTAACCAGTATGTCCTTACTGTCCCTTATATATGACGGGAGGTTTACAACATATTTTTGCAATCTCAGGTCCACAAATTCAGAAATCCTCTCAGTGGGTGAACCTACCCCCGAGATAATTGGACGCCCAGGTGGGAAGGCATTGGGTTTGTGTATTTTAGGAAGGATGTATATGCATGGAAAGTTGGGACAGTCCACTCTAAGGTATCGGAATTCGTCTTCTGTAAGTAGCATCACATCCTTCCATTCATTCAATTTGATGTTGATCATGATAGTTAACTTCTCAATCGGGTTACCAACAACCCTCTTATAACAGGACTCATTGCTAACCTGGCGGTGGATCTCATTCATATAGTCATCGTGGTTCATAATCACAACATTACCGCCCTTATCCGCCTCCCTAATAACAATGCTCTTATCTTGTTTTAAGCGATTGAGGGCTTTTCTCTCTTGTGCAGTAATGTTGTGATTACGCCATGGTGTGAATTTTTTGTTAGTCTCCATCTTATACAGATCTTCACTTACTTTATCATAAAAAACATCTATGTTGCGATGATAGTTCATAACCGGTGTAAATTTAGATTTGGGTTTTAAACCACTATCTAGGGTATAGTTCTGTGGTATATCCAAATCACTGATTAAAGAAAGTATGTCACATTGTTCATCATCATCGAGTGTCATAAGACAATGAATGTCCCTTACGTCTGCGACCGTATGGGTCATAGGTAGTGAGGGCGCAGAGTGTTGAGGAGTCTGCGGAAAAATTTTGGAGAAATGATCTTTTAATTTAAGAATCCTAACAAATTTAAAAAGGTCTATATGTACGTTTGTAATATCTCCACCCTGTGTTGGACAGAAATTCAAACCCCGCCTTAAAACGGCCACTTCATCTTTGTCAAATGTTTTATTGGACAAATTAACAATTTCCAAATTTTCACCAGGCTGTACATCATTACATGAGAAATTTTGGACACGAGTGTCATTTACTTCTTGACCTGTCCCACCGTGTTCCCTTTTCCCTTTGTACCTGCCTTTGCCCCTACGACCTCCCCGCCGGGTTTTGGCATCTCTCTCTTTTGCTGTAATCTGCTGCTGATTCGCAACTTCGCCATTTCCTTTTGAAATGAGGAAGTTGCTTCTCCTAAAGGGACCTCACGAGATAAGTCTGACGTAGTACTCTCTAGGGAGGAAGACGAGACGCCGCTGATGGAACGGGTGTCATCACTCTGCTCCCTACTTTCTCTTATTCTTTTTTTGTCCTCTGAGCCCAGTATGTTATCAAATTTTCTGGCGAACGTATAAACCCGCCCGTCTTTATAGTCTCGATCGTCTCTTTTTATTTTCTTAAGTTTTTTATCCTTTAAATATATCTATCAGTATAATGGTTCATGGTCCCTCACAGGGTGGTTCTGGGATTTGCTGACATCATGGTGTTGGAAGATACTACTTTTCCTAACAGCTATCGCAGGTGTCATCCTCACATGTTGCTTATCTATTAATTGCCTTCCAGCATGTTGCACCTATTAGCCAGACCGTGATAATAAGGTCTCTACTATGTCTCTACTAGGTTTCTACTATTATGATGCAGGATATACAGAACATAATACTTATCGACAAAGGTATTTTTGAATACTAAGTAGATTTTAATACCCATGTGCTGCCTTATTCTCCCTTGTAACATGAGTGATAATGCATTTTCTTTCTCCCCACTTACAATTGTAAAGACCATACCGGATAGCCTCAAAAAAGCATTTGGCCACCCATGCTAAAAGGAGGGTCTGCTAGGGTTGAAAACCCCATTCTTGCTATACACTTGTTTCATGTTATATTAGGTTAGCAGTGTGTGGCTAAATAGACACCATTTGCATTCATGTTATGCAACCCACTGAGTTATCCTTGAAACGTGCAAGCTTTAGTTAGCGAGTGTGACTCCATTTTGTATTTCGTAATTCCTATTAGGCTGCTTAGGCTGTGCCTGAAATAGGCCTCATTATACGTATTGCTTGCCTCAGCAGAACACTGTATTTAGTTATTATTTTCCTTTTAGTTCAAGGCTGCTTCTTGACTTACTAATGAATAGGCCATTCTGCCCTCACATACCTATCTGACTGTGTAGTTCTGCTGCCTCTTTAGGAGATGCTGAGACTCAGCGCGGTAACCTTGAGCTACAGATAGCATGTACCCATCTGGCAGGTGGTATCCCATCCTTCTGTGCCTCCTGTTGGCATGGTTGGAGGCTCTTGGGGAAAATGATTACGCGATGCAGACAGTTGGGGGGTCAGCCCCTCAGCAGACATAGGGTGCAGGTCAGATTGGACTCCTCTGCGGAGTATTGCTAATAAACCATTACTTTTATTCTCTACTGTCTGCCTGAAGGCGATCAGGCGGTTGTAGATAACTAGGGTGGCCCCTAAGGGTGACTTCCTTCAGTGGACAGGCCCATAATATGTGTACGTACAAATGCATCCTCTTGACCACAGCCATTTATGCAGCATTGAGTGGGTGCCAGTCCTATCTTGTGTAGCAATGTTGTTCAATAATATGGTGTATGAAGGATTCAGAGGTAGACCAAATGAAACCCTGCCCTTATCGCAAAATGTGTGAAGGTTATTTCACTGGAAGGCTGGAGCAAAATAATTCTTCACACATGCCACAAGGGACATTTAGGTATTTTGAAATGTAAGTGAAGAGTCAGGAATATATCTTGATGGCCAGGCGTAGATATAAGTTTTGAAAGGAACGTATGATATTGTGTGAAGTATAATAATTGGGAAAAACTGTAAAGGACTTGTTACGTCCCATTCAGTGTCCCTGCATGCCATGGGAAAGGAGTGCCGGGGCCACTGGTAGAGGTGGATGGCAATTGTCAGTACATTATTGTGGTTGTTAATTTGAATTTGAGATTGTGAGGAAAGCTAATAGTGCACCTGTTATAAAAGCCTTGGATAGACTCTTTGGGGCAGATTTACAAGCCCCTTGCGCCACTTTTGCATCATTTTTAACATGGGAAAAATGACGTTAAAGTGACACAAGGGGCTTGTAAATCTGCCCCTTTATGAGGTAAGGTTTTCCTATAGTTGTATTGGGTAATAATTGGTCTCAGTTTCTATAAGGTAACTTTAAGGAGTATGTGAAGAGGAATTATATTGAATACAACACTTATTCAATATATGATAACTGCATAATTAAGGTGCAATACAGCTTGTTAAGAACAATAAGCTCACATGGAAACTTGAAGTAGCGAATATGATGTGGTAATATAGAATCACACCATTTTGGGTTGCTGGACATAGTCATCTTGAACTAATGAGAGGATGTGTTCCTTTCACATGTGACAGAGGGCCTCATGTAGGTAGCCAAATACCGGTCGGTAACGGCCGATTTTCGGTAATTATACCATTACCGACCGGTATTTTGGCTTTTGAGATGTAGGGGGCTCATTTCTGTATTCGGTAATTTACCGAATCAGTAAAATTACCGAATCGGTAATTTTACCGATTCGGTGAATTCCGAATACAGAAATGAGATGTAGGGGGAGTGTGTGGGTGTTGTTTGGAGTCGGTATTTACCACCAACTAATAGTTGGTGGTAAATAATGAATGGATGTGTGAAAGCATTTCATAGCGCTTAGAAGTGTGCAATGTGGCAGACATACATGCCCTTAGGGCATGTATGTGTGCCACATGTGCACACATGGCCGAATCAGGGGTGCAACAGGGTGTCAATGTGACACCCTGCCACCCTTGCATGTGTTCCCCCCATTACCGAATCGGTATTTACCGATTCGGTAATGAGGCATACCTTCCCATCAATGGGAAGGTATGCCTCATTACCGAATCGGTAAATACCGATTCGGTATTTACCGAATTTTACCGAATTGGTAATATTTACCGACTCATTACCTACATAGCATTTACCACTTCATAAATACCGAATCGGTATGATTCGGTATTTATGAAGTGGTAAATGCAAGCCCACCTACATAAGGCCCAGAATGTATTGGATGTCTAGTTTGGGGCAAGCAGAGTGGTCTCTTGAATGTGTGAGAAGGAAAAACTTAACAGCACATAGAGTATATGCATTTAAGTATAATGAGAAAAAAATGTTAGAGAAGTGAAACAGGATGTTGGTAATTGGGTCAGAGTTAAGAAGGAAAAAATAATACACAAAGGAGAAAGCATATATTTTCAATCTTTGAATGTTTTCTGTAATTCAGCCGATTTGAGTGATGAGAAGGTATGGCATGTGGCAAAATTGTTCAGATTTGGATTGGAGGCAGAGGATGTATAGAAGTCCAACCCTATAATTATGATTGGATGGAAGAGATTGAAACTCAAGGTTGCATTAAAGAGAGTGATGATGACGTAGGTCTAAGTAAAAGTACGAGTACAGATGTGTGTGGTAGAGAGATTGGAAATAATATGAGGGAAAGGGTTGGTTCTCCGAGTTATAACAAGAAGATGACTGGAAATATGGTGGAGTTATTTTCAAGCCAGAGATATTTCAAGATTACGTTTGTATATAGAGTGTGCTTTGTTTAGAGGTTTTTAAGATTATGACCATATTGATCATTTTTTTCACACGGCACAACGCAGCGAGCCACCTTGTTGCACTGTGCTGCGTGAAAGGGCAGGAATGTAACCTACTTATCATTATAGGGCTCATTCCTGTCTTTTCATAGTGCTGGTGCACTTTTGGCTGCCTGGCACCAATGCATGTACTCTTGCGTCATGGTGCAGGGGCACCTGCATTTTAGGAAGGATTGTTGTTGTGCAGGAAGGGACACACTTCCAGAATAATGTTCAGAGCTCGGGTGGGATAAACCTAGTAACAGAGTCCAGAAACAAGAAATTACCTGTTTTGATTAACTGAGTTTAGTTACTATTTGCAAATGATTTAAAAAAAAATCTTTTTTAAAACTTATTTTTACCTCATTTATAACATTTTGTACTTCATTTGGGAACTGCCCCGGGATAGGAATGATAATGTGCCTGAAAGAAAATATTTGGTAGACTAAGACCATGGTATCTATGTACATTTCACCAGTTTTTCCTCTCTTTTTAGTAATGGGGATCACAACTGTCAGATACCTGGTGATATAAGTGTGATTTTAGGTGAATTATTAGTTTTGTCATTATCCTAGATTTGTCCTGTAATATGGACTACAATCTGACCTACAAATAACTGCAGGTCCAGAAAAACCAATCCACCGTCAGAGCAGATTACATTGACATGATTCTTCATGCGATACACAAACATGATAGGTGGGATACTTGAATCAATCTCCTCCACAGCCAAGTTTATTGTCCCCAAAAACATTTGTGATAGGTGGTCCCTTTAAGTAGCCAGACAAGCACTATCCAGTGTCTCTTTCAGGAGCAATCACCTTCATTGTACTGTTTCAGGTGCAATTACACCTTCATTGTACAACTGGGGAAAGTAATTTTTTAGGTCTGACTAGAGAAAGAATTGCCTCTCTTCCGGAGCTAGTATATCTAAAAGAAACATTGAAAAGGATCTATTTCATACTGAACTATGTGGCCCATCACACTGTGCCTTCTTGATTGTTGGGTTTGAATGTTGTACTATGTATCCATTCAACGACAATAAATGACGTCCAAAATGTGCACCATGTTGGATCGGTCTCAGACACAGCTAGAAAATACAGTCTATGTTAGCCGATGCACTTGACCTCAACGTGGATGATGCACTGGATGACGATACCACCCCTCAATTCTGCCTATCATACTTCAAGGTCCTGCAGTTGCACTACATCACACAGCATCACATTACAATACCAACTACCTCTATATGAATTCTCAGCAAGAATAATCACCACTACATGCACTACCATTTTCACCTTTGTACCACCCCATTCATTGTATAATCTCGCAATACAATACTAATGCCCATAACCATCCACATTACGAACCACATTCCTGCAATATAATTCTCTAACATGACAGATGATCTCAACAACTACAATATCAACGACTAGCACTCCTGCTCACACGTCTGTACTGCCAGCCACCATAATGCTACAATCTTTAACACTTGCCTATCAAATCTACCCATTTCTCTATCACCTCAAAAACCAGTAATGCACCAGTACCTCACTACTACCGGCAACACCTTACTACAGACCCATTACAGAACTACGATTAGACGTTACATCCTTGATGTGGTATTCAACCAAACCTTTTGAATTAATCACTCTGGTTTGCTGCATTTGTTTTGTTGACTTTAGGGTTCTGTGCTCTTTACCACTGCTAACCAGTGCTAAAGTGCTTGTGCTCTTTCCTTCAACCATGGTCAATTTGCACTACGCCTAATTGGCAAATCAAGTTTACTAATACATTTATAGTAAATGGTACTACCAGTACCCAGGGCCTGTAATTCTCTTCAATTGTGAGGTCCAATTGCAAGTTGCAATTTTGAAAATGTCACTTTTAGAAACAGACGGAGAGCACCACAAACTTGTACAGAAGTTGTAATACTAATTGTGAATTTCCAATATGAATCACTATTGTTTTCAGATGCGGTCCCTTGAACATCTTTGCTTAGAAATAAATTCCGAATTTACAATACATTTCACAGCAATCCTTGAGATTACATTCCCTGGAGTCGTACAATTATGTTGAGACACTAAAATCAATTGGATATTTGGATTTTTGATGTAATTAACCGTTGCATCATGAATTTTTTCTGATGATTGTTTTAAAAATCTTTTACCTTGTGTTGTGATGATGACCTTTTATATTGATAGGGTCAAAACACTGTCGACATTCCCTGTGGTAAACATGAGGACGCATTCATTGTATTATTGATTTTGTGATAGATCGGACACTTTTTGTATTATTATTCCTCTGCCATTGTTTTTTGTTTACACTGTAATTTGTACTAGTGTATGTTTTCTATGTGTAAACTTTGTGTATAATAAACTATTTCAATATCAAAAAGCTTTTTCTGACAAGTTTCTGTCTGTGGGTACCTTTATATATTAATTTGCCTTTTTTAGTTTTCTATTTCTTTTTACTTTTATATAATTCCATTTTCTCATATGTTATGTCATGACAAACTCTTCTAGGTGGTTAGATACACTTTTCCTAAGCAAATTTCTCCCTGAAGCATTGTAGCTGTTGAACAACTTAGAGAAAGTTGGCGTTTTCTTGTCCCAACCAAGTGTTTTCTGCTAGTGTCCTGGGCCAGTTGACTGTGAATGACTCTGCGCATTGGGGGTTGTGTTTTGTTTCCAGACAGTGAGACAAAGGGGGCTTTGGTGTGGAGAGGATGACTGGGGAAGCTGTTACCAGGTTCAATTATACTTCAAAAGACCCTGCCTACATCACACACAAAGGAACCTGACGCCAGACCTGCCCTGCCTTTTGTCACCCCAAACAGTTTGGAGCCTAGACCAAGTGAAAGGGAGAATGTTCCAGAACCAGTTCTAGGGGCAGGACAAGGAATCCCCCGATGCAAATGCTGGCACCAGGTATAAATATTGGACCTTTACAGCCACTCATCAGTACACTCCTAGACTTGTGGAAGATAGATTCTGAAGAAGGAATGACCGTCTATTGAAAAACTTCCTTGATGTCTGAAGAAGGAAGATTGGACCTGCTTGCCTTGATCCCGGGCTACACAGAGGGACTCCAATGATTGGTTGAACTCCAGTGTGAAATAAAAGGACACAACAATCTTCAAAAGCCTCCCTGCAACTCCCCAACTGACCAGCTGCAACTGGACATGGCTGATGCCTGCACTCCCTTCACTCTTTGCTGGCATAAGTGGAAGCCTCTCCAAAAACAAAAAATGAAAATCTTGAAGTTTGGAGTACCCACAACCGCAAACCAGACTGTTTGTGCTGAAAGTCTGCCACCTGCTATAACTAGCAAGGTAAAGCTCTAGTGAGTCTTGTTCTTTGGGGCGACAATGTCTGTCCACGACCACCATCTACACAAAACCTGCACTTTGCACTACAGCAATGACAGCCTGCGAAACAGACATTGCGAAGCCCCAGTGACAACCCGATCTCTGTGGTACAGCAATGAGCATCTGTGATGCTCGACCTGCTCTTCTCACGAAAGCATCCTCCATACGCCCTCCTACATCGTGAACAGAACTCTTTGTGCCACACTATGAAGGTAGCTTCTCAGCAGGACTAATCTGGTCCCTATATCTGATCCACGATCCATTGCGATTAGCCTGAACTTGTGACTTTCCCACAGTCTAGAGCGACCAGATGACCTTGAGTGGTGCTTTGTGCTTTTAGGGGGTATTTTCACTAAAAAAAATGTAACAATTATTATCTACGGTTCTACGGCCTGGATTTTTGTCATTCTGGTATCATTTTTTTATTAAAATGACCTCTATGTTTCTAAATTAGTTGGGGATTTGCCTTGTGTTGTGTTTTCACTTTATTACTGTTTGTGTTCTGCCCATATACTTTGCACATTGCCTCTAAGTTAAGCCTGACTGGTTTGTGCCAGAGGTTTAAGCACAGTTAAACTTAGTCACTTTTTGTTGTTCACCCTGACAAGGATTGTGGTTGTTGTCTGAGTAGGGCTTTCACCACTCTCAACCAATAACCCAATTTCTTACTACTACTACAATAAAATTAATGCAGGGCTGACAAAAGATACACATCATCACATAACAATGGGGTAACCCAATAGTATGTCGGACCTGGATACTAAATGATTCAAAACAACAATTGGTGCTAGTGGATATTTCAAAAGATTTGTCAAATGAATTGATCAATCCTCGCTCTATAACTGTAGTCACAGGCCCTCAACCACAAGAAATGGGAGCGTGCCAATCATAAAGCACTTGTATTTCACACAATGGAGCAACCATGAACTGTAAATAATGTGTACATAGGGCTGGTGGGAGGAGCAGGTACTCGCAGTAAATTATGCGCAAGAATGGTCAGACAACATTGTCCTATGGACCAGGTTTATCGGTGACCTGTTTATCCCGTGGAAGGGGTCACCTGAGCCCACCAAAATGTTTGCACAGGGACTGAATAACAATGACTTGAACCTCTTGTTTACACACGCCATCAGTAACGATGAAGTACACTTCCTGGACCTAGTGGTCCACATTGAGGGCAATAGGATACACACCAGAACATACAGAAAACTGACATCAGGTAATTCTGTACTACATTCCAGCAGCTTTCACCCGACTAAATTGAGGAATAGCAATCCTTATGCAGAAGGTTTGCACATGAAGTGCAATTGTAGCAGCGAGGACACAGTAAGGGTGGTACAGAGTGATCTGTGTAAGCGACTGAAAATTCAAGGCTATAGTCAGGATGTGCTAAACTCAGCAGAAGCCAAATTGAAAACCAAAAAGAGAAAGGATTTGCTATTTGGCACACCCAAGACGAACAAACAATCTACTGACATTGGTCCAGTTTGTCGGATCACGAGGTACTAAGCTTATCATGCTAGACTGCGTAACAACCTATACAAAAACTGTAAACTTATCAAAAGTGACCCAGTGATAGGGCTTGACATTTCCCGCGCCCCCCTTATATCATTTAGAAGGGCTAAGTCGATGTGTAGGGAACTGGTGCAGAACTTCCCCCAGGACAGGAGTGGATCTGATTGGCTGAGGGAAAGAAGAGGCTTCCAAAAATGTTCTAGGTGCAAAGCTTGCCATCATGGTCGCAACACCAAGACCATACAGTCACCCTTACGAGAGATACCCACTGTGATGATTCTAGGATCGTATAACTGCAAGAGTGAATTCTCAGTCTACGTAATTAAATGTACCTGTCAGAAACGCTATGTGGGAAGCACTATCCACATGATCCATGTTATGATCCTGCAACACCTTAGGGCCATAGCTAACATTGATAAAAGCTATCCAGTGGCAAGACACATTCATGAATACCACCAGGGCAATGCTAAAGATCTAGTATATTTTGTCATTGATGCCATCCCCCAAAACCCCAGGGGGAGGCAACAGAGAGTTCCAGCTTAGGAGACTTGAATCGTGGTACATACTTATGCTTAATAGCTAAATCACACCTGGATAAAATTCTGATGAAGAGTTAATATTACATCTCTAGCTTGTTGCACCTGCTTCCGCAGTCTTGAGGTGCATGGAATATATTTTCTTACTTTACTTAATTCAGTGTGTCATGGTTAATCGGCAACGTTACGCAGATCAGACAATGAACAGAACAGTGGTTTAAGTACTTGTTACATCCACACTGACCTGAAGGTGATATATCGGTGTGGTTTCTGAACAAGCTGTAAGCCCACTTGGGCAGAATGTGTGCTTGTTTCCAATCTGCACTTGATATTTAGCAATGGTGTAGTTATCTGGACACATTATGTGCAGTGATGAAATGTCTTTGATTTTGATATAACGTTGTAATTTCATGCCTGGACAGGCAACTGGTTAATAGTGTGGCCAGAGTATCTACCGGAGTGCTCATTATTTGTGCACTCAACAGTATGGTTATATTTGGAATTGATTATAATCTGTGAGTTGCGCGTAACAACATTGCCGATTGAAAGTCTTTTAATTTACATGTTTTATTTTATATAATTTTGGCTAACATGTGCCACTAACATGCTTGATTTTTTTTGTAAATATGTTTATTAACAATCAAGATCATACGAATACATGACAAGCAGTAATCGACCCTTGCTGTGCCACTAACATGCTTGATATAATAATTTGCTTTACTTGTCTTCTATGTCCATGTCAGCCACATGGTTGCCATGACAACCCTGGAAAAAACAACTTGTTTGAATGGTGCCGGCTATGTGATCAAGGTGGTTTGTCCACCGAAACGTGCCAGGAGCCTTCTGTTGTATTAAATCGGTGAATAAAACCTCCAGAGTGTTGGTGCCTGCTTCTAGTTTTGGGGAGCCTTATATTTATGTGTGTGTATGTATTATATGTATATATATATATATATATATATATATATATATATATATATATATATATATATATATATATATATATATATATATATATATATATATATATAGATTGAGAAAGGCTGATTAGGTAGCTGAAATGTTTCTCTTCAGTGGCGGGGTTCAAGGGAGACCCGAGTAAATAAAGAATGCCATACACTTTCAGCCTTGAGTGTGTGCCTTCTTCTGATGGGAGCAGGATGGATTGTAGATATGTATGTATATATATAATTCCTTCACAAAGTTCCACCAAACCTGCCCTGCCGGACACTGTTAAGACAGGTGCACCGTTCGTGAGGGCGGACTCACGTAAACATGCAATAACTCCTTCTGAAAAGAAAGAAGGGCACTCCCTGGGTCAGTATCAGGATAATTTATTTCTGCAAGCAGACACGTTTCAGCTCCATTGCTTATCTCAATGCTTGCTTATATGAACAAGCATTTGCAATGCAATAGGTCTCACATTTACATGAATTTCAGCTATTGGCATTGTAAATGATTTTGTTTTTTACTTATGTTTTTTGTTAGGAGTGGAGTGAATGTATGTTGTTTGTAGTAGAATTATGTGGTTTAAATTGGAATTGTTAGTAGTGAAATTGTGTGGGATGGAATTGTGTGGTGTATGTAGTGTATTTGTGTAGTGTAATGGTGTGGCATAGTGAATAGATACGGAGTGAGAGCTGTACAAAATGGGTAGAAAGTAAGATTGAGATGAATAGGTAGTTTGTGTATGAAGTGGTGAATGAAGTCTAGATAGAGTAGAAGAAAAAGTGTGTGAGATAGAGAATGAAGGGGAGAGAAGGTTATAGACGTATAAAGCGGCTGTGTTTGTATACCTAAACAACACCGGAAGAAATGAAGGAGACTGTGTGTGGTTTGGATTCTTTGAAAAGTTATTGTAAAGAAACTGTGCTGAAAGACCTGAAATGAACCAATATGAGAAATGTTGGTTCAGTGCATGCTTGTGCAAGGGAATTATATGGATTGTAATTATGCGGTATTAAGTGTAGTGGACTTATGTTTAGTAGTATTGTGCATCATGCAGAGCATGTATTGAGTGGATGTATGTGGTGTGGTGTTGAATTATGTGGCATGATGTGGAATTCTGTGGTGTAGATTGGATGTATACAGTGTGTAGTGGAATATGTGTTGTGGAGTGGAATTTTGTGCCATGGAATGAAATTGTGTGGAGTTGAATTGCATGGAAATGTGTGACACTGAGAGGAATTATGTTGAGAGAAATTATATGGCATTGTGTGTAGTGTATTTATGTGGAGTGTTGTTATGTGACATGGAGTAGATTTATGTGGAGTGTGATAGTGTGCTATGGAGTATAATTATGTTGTGTGAATGTACTTGGGTGGCACTGAATTGTGTGGTGTGGCATTGTGTGGCATGGTGTAGTGAAGTGTAAATATGGGGTATATTGTGGAGTTGAATTTTGTTGAGTGCAATTACATGTTTTGGAGCTGAGTGGATCTATGTGGAGTGTAAATATGTGATATGAATGGTAATGATGTAGGTTGGAGTGTAATTATGTGTAGTAGAATTATCTGGAATTGAATTGTGTTGTGTGGAGTGTAATGAAATGATGTTGCATGAAGTGGTATTATGTGAAGTGGAATTATGTGGTATGGAGCGGAGTGGAAATGTTTGGAGTGAGTTTGATGGATTGTGATTATGTGGCATGGAGTGGAATGATGTGAAATTGCATTGTGTGGTGTAGAATTATGAGGTGTTGAAATGTGTTGTGTAGTGGAATTATGCTGTGTGCATTTGTGTGGGATTGTGTGGCACTTGTGTGGCGCTGCAGGGAGAGAGTTCTGCGACTGAACCAAGCTCTTCCCAAAAACATTGGCAACCTTCAGACAACTTACTGAAACAAAGCTGTCCAAAACATTGTACATAAGTTTCACAAAAATAGAGGCAATCTTCCCAAAACATTTTAACCCACGCTGTGCAAAACATCTTGTAATATGCATGCAAAATTAATTAAATGCAATTTGTGACATAAAAAGACGTACGTGGGATGTAGGACACCTTCTGGGCATGTTGAGCACATGTTGGAGTGCCACAAAAGTCACACATATATACAAGAGTGTGTGTCATCATTTATTATATTGCCACACAACAAACTATACACACCATGTTATACCATCCAGCACCGCACAACATCATAGTAAGTCAAATTACAGGTACTATACCACATTATACCATACAACTCCATTCAATACTTCATCACATCATACCAGACTATGCAACACTTCATGTCACACATTACAAAACGTCACCATATTACGCTATCCATACAACATACAATTCTACACCAGGCCATACTGCAACATCCAAAATTTCAAGCTGTCTCTTACTCACCACACCAGTCTCAGTATAGAACACCAGAACATTCAGAATACTTTATGCAACAGGTCATGCCACATTATCTCATACACCACTCCATCATGTCATTGTACATCGCAACACATACCATACAGTAACATACCCCACCACAGCACATCATACTTAACCAGCAAACTTATACCTTACACATGCAATACCATTCAATGCATAAGACACCATTCAAAAGCACATAACACCGCAACACTTAATATCACCTCATTCTATACCTGACCATAAGACATTAAAGCATCTAAGATACACCACACAAAACTACACTGTCTCTCATCATAGAACGACATACCACTATCCAAAATCACATCATCCTGCTTAACAAAACACACTACATCACACTACTCTACGGCATATACCACCTTATGCCATACAACATAACTTAATATCACACCATACAAAACTTCCCCAAATCACACTTAATCATACCAAACTTCACATCATACCATACTGCACCACAGAACATTATACCACATCATATAACACCAGAAAGTACAATAACAACATGCACACCACGTCGTGCCACACAAAGCCATAGCATATCATTTAAAAGAATGTAACCCTCCAGCCACATCACACCATCTTACTAAAATCACAGCATTCAGCAATACATCATACTATTCATTGGCACTTCAACAATAAAACGCTATGTAACTCGACTAGCTACCGGATCTTCCCGAACCCTACCCAGCACAAAAAGCTGTAAACAGATACCTGGAAGATGAGAGCAAGAAGGACAGAACAGAGAAGTTATGCAAGTGCACCAATGGAAAGCGGGATTGTTAACCATTAGTAAATTAAATTCTTGAGTACCGTGGAATAAAGTTTGTATGTCTCCTTCTTGAGAAGCCTTTGGAATGTATACATCAAGGTCAGTTTTGTGGCCCCCTTCAGATTAGTGTGCTACCGAATCACAGTGACCATGAGTCTGGGTGGGAACGGGTGGAAGTAGGCTTGACACCCCGCATTTCACCTACATCTCTGTGGCTTCACAGAGTCAGTGTGCAAATTTGAGTTTTCGTCTTTGTTCCTCATACTTGTTGGTAACCGAAACAAATACATGGATTCTCCATATTGTTAGTTTTTGTTAGTCTATCGAATGTCAGGTGGTCTGAAAACAGCAGAAAGTCAGTGAGCTAGATGCAGGGAAAACATTAAGCGGCAGCACGCCGCATATAACTGCACACTGTCTAAAGTATCTGCAGAGGGGTAAAAGGTTACCGGACCTGCACATGCGTCCACCCAAGTAAACGGAGACAGGCAAAGGGTGGGTCCTGGTGGTGGGAGGGGTGCATAATCCGAGGTCTTGGCGTTGGCTCTCGCTATATACTGAGAAGCCCACAGCTGCATTTGTGTTAGGAGGATGGGGGCTCCTAACGCGAGGAGGGAGGGTGAAAGCCAAAAACAAAGAGGTAGCGAAGGAAGGGAAAGATAAGGCAGGAACAATATAAATGAAATAAGTGTTATTCAAAACATGACTCAATGTCTGTAAAGCAGGCACCTTTTCTGATACATGAGCAGAGTGAAATGAAAAAAAAAAACTTTTGATATCATCGCGGCACCCGCGCTTTACTTATAACATTAAAAGTAAAGCGCGGGTGCCGCGATTATACCGTCACGTTCGCTATTGTCAAACAAAAACCAGTGGTGTGCGCGCACCACAGAGGAGCGGGGGCAAAGGCACGCCCATTCCCACCAGTGGCCAGCATGCGCACTGCTGCACGTGCTGGCCACCGGTGGGAATGGGCGGAGCAAAGGCGGGACATGCGCCCAGGCCAGGCCAGAGGAGGGGGCTACGCAGCCCCCTCCTCAGGCCTGATATAGTTAGGAATTAGCTTTTAAAAAACCTTTGAAATTCAATGAAAAAAGCATAGGTTTCAGGCCTGATATAGTTAGGAATTAGCATTTAAAAAACCTTTGAAATTCACTGAAAGAACCATAGGTTTCAGGCCTGATATAGTTAGGAATTAGCATTTACAAAACCTTAGAAATTCACTGAAAAAACAATAGGTTTTAGGGGTGTTATAGTTAGCTGGACATTTCACTCGAACAAAACCATTGAAATTCCTACGATATGATTAGTTGTACTAACTACATCTCGCGCGCCCGCAAACCACTGCTGATGATGTCACATATTACATCATTCATGACATGGTCAGTGACATCACTGATGACATCTCAAATGACATCACTGATGACATCACAGATGACATCATCCACGTGACAATCGGATACACCTCATCATACACTAGTATAACCTTTCATCACTCACGGTAAAATAGAGAGTGCCAGATTTAAAACCATTGGCACACCAATACAAGTTTCTAAACACAACTCAGTGATTCCTAGATCTATACACACATCTAATCACTTACCTATAGATTCACTCATACATGCTGTCAATGATCAATAGAACACTATCAAATATACTTATACACCTATATCGACATTACACACCAGCACACATCCTATTCACTTATGAAGTCATCCTACTCACTTATGCAAATAATGGATCATACTTACTTTTACTTAGCTATACACTTATAAAAACACCACTTCATCTATTCATATAGATAATAACTCATCCTTAGTGTGTTATAAAAACACTATTACAACTATACAGTTATCCATACAGTCACTCATACAATCACTGAGTCTTATGTATACTTATTTTAATACAACAACTGACACATACACTGGCTTTTATTTTTCTAGTTTGTTGGACATGTACCATTGAGACATATATTGGCTCATCGCCACACCCATAAAGATATTCACTCACCCAAACAACTGTTATAACATGTAGGTTTAACTTCAGATACCTACTGAATCAACTTTTCACACATCTTTGGGCAGTCACACACCCCCCACCGAACCACACACACATTCACTCTCCCATATAAATACTCAGTTAACTAATCAATAAATAATATAGACTTTCACGTAGCTAGTAACCAACTGGTGCAGCAGTTTACACAACAACTGACAAAGTGATACAGATATTCACACAGTTTTGTCACTATCCAATATATTTAGTGAGACACTATAAATTAGTCAAGTAAACAGTCAATCACACTGCTACTAAATCCTCCATCCAGATATTTATATTTATATATCCACCCATTCTTCAATGCAAATTGCTATATATATATATAATACATATTTAAATAACGAACCAAACCACATTCACTGGATGATTTCATCAGTGATGTCATCAGTGATGTCATTTGAGATGTCATCAGTGATGTCACTGACCATGTCATGAATGATGTAATATGTGACATCATCAGCAGTGGATTGCGGGCGCGCGAGATGTAGTTAGTACAACTAACTATATCGGAGGAATTTCAATGGTTTTGTTCGAGTGGAATGTCCAGCTAACTATAACACCCCTAAAACCTATTGTTTTTTCAGTGAATTTCTAAGGTTTTTTAAATGCTAATTCCTAACTATATCAGGCCTGAAAGCTATGGTTTTTTCCGTGAATTAAATGCTAATTCCTAACTGTATCAGGCCTGAAACCTATGGTTCTTTCAGTGAATATATATATATATATATTTATCCTTTTGTGTGTTGTAATGTCATTGGAGTTTATTTTAGGATAGGCACACTCCATTACTGTTGGGGTTGAGGGCATGTGACTAAGTTATAGAGTCAGGATTGATCAATTTATTTGACATATCTTTTGAACTATCCTCTGGATCCATTATTTTTTTGTATCAAAAGTTACAGATCAGCATGTATAAAAAGCAGTAGGCTATATCATCTGCCATCACTGCACTCCCATCTCACGATATCAGACGAGCACCATGGAATCGTAATACCAGCCCAGAAGGTACAATCCCCACTACTCAAAACTGCACTACCTCCCCCAACAGAGCACTTTTACTGCACAGCACCGCAGTGCACATTACCGCACCAATTGCGTAGTGTCCCAAGCACAAATCTCCTCCAGATACTCTTCAATATCACCCGTTATCACTGATCTGTTCGCTTACAACGCTGCCCTAAAGCCCTCCAGCAGAGGCAGTGTACTTCCCACCATTTCACTACATCTCTAGCAAAAGCGCCATTAGCTACCACTAACATCACTTCATTTTACTGTCACATTACCATTGCAACCGCATTCAATGCCACCCCTTTTAAAGTGCTGCAACCTCTGCCACTGCTGTACCCCAGAGTACCACTACAACCTCACTCCATCAGACATTTTCAACCATACTACCACTCCACTGTAAAATGTGACGTGATTCACCCATTACAACTGTTATGTGATACATATCGTTCTGTAGCATCTTCTCATTAGATGAATGGTCTGCCTACCTGGGATCTAAGTGTAACAAGGAGCACACAACCACTGCAGATACGTTTTAAGTATTTTACTCCCTATTATAATAAGGCTGGATGTTTTTAGCAGCACAATGTATTATTATAAGGAAATTACACATCATTTACTACTGCAGAGTATTAGATCTATTCTCTAAATTATATATTTTTTTAATCTGGATCCTAAAGATTACTATAAACACAGATAAAATGGGCTTAATACTGATAAACGTGAGATGTGATCAGACCAGAACAACATATACAGCATGTACCTTGGTGTTGTGTGATGGCTTCTCCAGTTTAATGTTTGATAAGGTTGTTGCAACGTTTATGTCATACTGGGGACTTCGAGCTACTCTTAGAGCTTCAGTCTTTGTATTGGAACACTCAGGTGATATTGTTTCATACATCTGGAAAAAACAGAGAGGTTTGATATTGCAATCACTGCACCTCAGTAGTATGCAATAAAAGACAGATGTCTATTAACATGAACAGCAAGTTACAACATTGAAAAATAATAAGGAAACCACTCATTACCAAGTGAATCTAATCATGCCCCCACATGCCAAACCTAAATGTCTTACAGGGCTCCAATGTGCAGCTGTCCTTCATGCACACTTGCCACACTGCTCAACATCTGAGACAATAGCCATCTAGAAATTGATTACCCCTCTACAAATGAGCATAGGTCTCATTCATCATCCCTGGAGAGCTCCTCAGTGATAACAAGACATGGTTGCAGTCAGTCTCACAGTTATTGTTCAGCACAAAAGTGCACACTACAACTTTGACTTAAACACTCACCAGTGTAGGTCAAAGTGCAACCTCAATGTGTCTGCTGCTTCAAATTCCCCACTCCAGTGATTTCCACAACTTCCCACAATGTTGAAAGAAGAATACAGGACCTCCACCATGGTCTGCAGACCACCTGCCTTCAACATGTTTCATTCCAGGATGTGGGGGTTACGCTTTGAGAAATGGCTACGAAAATTTGGACTTCATAAGAGAACCACTTGGATGAGAGTGCCTTGGACCAATACATAATTGTACTGGGTGATAATTTTGAGGACCTCAGCAACATTAGCTCTTCTCCCCCCTCGAAATGTGTAAAACAAACAAAATGATCTTGTTAATTGCTTTATTGAGAGATTTGACCGACAGTGCATTATTGACTAAAATGAACACACCTTTAATACTGCCTGGTCATGGCCAAATGAATCCATGGATGCCTTTGCAACCTTTGTGTGCAACCGAGTCACATATTGTGATTTCCACACGTTCAACAACAAGAAATATGGTTACTTGTGCGTCGTCAACAGGGATAGAACCCTGGACTCTGCCATGAATACTCAAGAACAAATGCAACTTGTTAGACCTGACATCCTTGGCGTGGGTTTTTCCCCTATCTTTTGCCTCTGCTACCTGGATTTTTGATGCTGTGCTGGATTTCGATTTGCTGGTTTAGATGCTTTGGACACTCTGTCACTGCTAACCAGTGCCAGAGTGTAAGTGCTCCCTGTGTAAAATATCGCATTGATTGGATATACCTGATCGGCACATCTGTATCACCATGAAGTCCCTAGTAAAGTGCACTGTGTGTGCCAGGGCTGGTGATGACGGATGCTACTAGTGGGTCTGCAGCGCAGATTGCGCCACCCACCTGTGTAGCCCTAAAACAGTGTCTCAGGCCTGCCGCCGCAGGCCTGCCTGCAGTCCCCGGACTGCCATGTCCCCCTGGCCAGTGTCCACACTGGCCGGGCCTAACCCTTCCCTTTTCATACACGTCAGTCATCCCTATGGAAGGCCCAAGGTACCCCCCTGGGCAGGGTGCAGTGTATGTAGAAGGTAGAGCATGTACTAGTGCAGGTAACATGTTCTGGTAGTGAACACCGGCCATTTTGTGTGTTCACTACTGCAAGGCTATCTTGTTCCATAGGCTAACATGAGGGAGGCGGGTGCCGATGGCTATCCGCCTATCTTCTCATACGAACAAGATAAGACATGAGTGTTTGATATCCCTGAGCTCAGCATTTAATAACACATCTTTTAGGAGAGATTGTTTTTAAATCCTGAGTTGGAGAACAGTACTTTTTAGAGAATAGCTGTTCTCTTGTCTGACCCTTCTGTGTGCATGGGCGCGCTTGTGGATTGACTGTCTGGTTTGAGAGTGACAGGGGCTGGGGATCCCCCGGGAGGTTGGACGAGTCAGCCCTCTGCTGAGTGGCGACAATCGCAAGGAGAGTGGAGGGAGGAGATAGCACCTGGGATTGAATAGGGCTGTGCCTGCCTGCCACTCCGCTGGCTCCACCTCCTGCTGGGCGGCTGACGACTCTGCCCCTCGCTCTGAAAAGAATGTAGAGACCAGGAAAACAAAGTGCTCCAACAACACCCAGAACTGGATCAGACCGGGCTCAGGACCCACTTGCACAAAGACTTCAAAGACTTTTAGGGGTATAAGTACAAGACCCCCGACAACAGATTTTTAGATTCGACCATCAAGAGGAACCTCTGCTGAAAGACGGACCGCTGAAGAACTAAAGGAATATTGCCGTGCTGTGTGCTCTAAAGGCTGACCTGTTCTGCTGTGCAACTGAAGCTGAGGAGGAGAAGGGGTCTTGCTGTGTGCTGACCCTATCCACTTGACCAAACAAGACTTTGCTGTGTGCTGTGTCTTCAACTGAATCTCCAAGGGCCTGAGAAGAGCTGGCCTCCTGTTTCGCAACCCAGGGATAGAAAGGTTGCCAAGAACTCAAGACTCTGCTGTGTCCCACCTGCGCTGCTGTGTGCCGCAGGGACCGTGGACTGTTCTACCAAGCTTCTCAACATCTGCCTGTGAGGTGGGCTGGCTGCTCTCTGTCTTGCTGGAGAGTACCGCACCGAGCCGGGCCTGACACCGGTTGCCGCATCAAGGAGATCGACGTGCTCATCGGCACGTGCCTTGCCGCGACCCGGAGGCCTGACGCAGACCGAGAGTCGTATTTCCCTGCTCTACGAAGCCGCGCAGTGAGTGGCTGACTCCGGTGACGTCGACATCGTCACTGGGGGCTCGTCGAGGGAGTTGTGGAATCCTTGCATCGAACAGCCCGAGGAGCGCTCGTGCCACGAGCGCAGTGACACCGCCGGAGCAACGTAGCTGCCTAAAACATCGAGAGCCTACAAATTGATTCATTCTCAGTGAGTATCGAATCACTCAAGAGACTAGAGACTATCGTCTGACGATCCCGACCAACCAAGAAAGCGATTGTCGTGTAAACCTGTGATGCTTGATTTCAACTGCGGAAACTAGATAAAGATATATTATTTTTGATATAACTCACCCGTGTGGTCTAAGTTTGTGGTGTGCGGAGGGGGGATCATTGTGGTGTCTACGTGCAAATACCTTACACATTGCCTTGGGGATAAGCCTGACTGCTCGAGCCAAGCTACCTAGAGGGTGAGCAGGGGTTATCTACCGTGTGTGTCCCTGTACCCTGACTAGAAGCAAGGGTCCCTATTTGGTCTAAGGTGTATGCCTCTGCCAACTAGAGACCCCCAGATCTAACATTGGTGGTCAGCGGTGCGGATTAGAACCAGTATTTGCCCTTGACCTACAGTGATTCTTCGTACATCACTAATCTAGTAAGCAGTTGCATCGCACGAAGTTTTTTTGCGAAGACTATTCTTGGAGGATCGACGAAGCATCATGTCTCAGAATGGAGTAGGCGAGGAGTCGGAATTGCAATTTGAAGTGAAAAAGTTGCTCGAGTATAAGAAGGAGCAACTAAAGCAATTCTGCAAGCAGCTTGGATGCCCAGCGAAGGGCAGCGCCAACAAGACGGAGCTACAGAAAGCTCTAAGGGCCTGGTGGGAGGCCAAGAATGGCGCAACCGAGGAAACTACGGAAGGGGATGGCACACCGGAGGACGGATTTGGATCCGATGATCTGCCAGTGAACAGGCCAGCGTCGAGGGCTGGCAGCACCCATTCCAGTAGGAGCCTCTCTCCAGAGGAGCTGGAGGAAAACCAAAGGGTTAGAGCCCATGAGATTGAACTTTTTAAGCTCAAAGCTCAAGCGGAAGAAAGGAAACTGCGCCTTGACAGTGAGAAAGAGGCGGAGGAGAGGAGGAATGCTCTTGCTTTGGAAGAGAAGAAACTCCAGTTGGCTCATGAGTTGAGCATGAGGGAGCTGGACATTAAAGCCAAACAGGTGGCGTCCAGTCCGAATGGTGGCAGCGCACAACCAGTACAGGCGGGTAAAGTATACATACCGAAAGATTTGGTGCAGAATTATCAGAGGGGTGAGGATATCTATGCGTGGTTTAGATCCTATGAGCTTGCCTTGAAGATGAATGAAGTGCCTGAGAAAAGTTGGGGAGCGGGTTTGTGGAAGCATTTTGAGGCCTCTGGGAGGGATGTCTTAGCACCCTTAGAAGCAGCAGGGACCTTAACCTACCCCACGATGAAGGAGGCCTTATGCCTCAGGTATGGGCTTACACCAGAACAGTACCGACAGAAGTTTAGGAACTTCAAGAAACTTGATTCGAGTACGTGGGTGGAGTGTGTGAGTATGTACACGCGTGCACTGGAAGGTTGGATAAAGGGCAGCAAAGTTACTGATTATGTGGGGTTGTGTCACTTGATTAGTTGGGAGCACTTGAGTAGTCTATGTGTTCCAGAGCTGCGCCAGCATCTTTTAGACAGCAAGTTAACTGATCCCAGTGAGCTTGCTAAAGAGGCCGACCGCTGGACTAGCACCAGGGTCAACAAAGGGGTGGTAAGTATGCCAGCCAAGGGTGGACAGGGTCCCCAGCAGAAAAGTGGGGAGGACAAGGGTAACAGTAAGGAGTTCTCTAAAGGGCCCCAAAACAGTTCCCAGGAGAAGGAGTCCCGGGCCCCCAAGCCGAAGAGGTCCTGGCCCCCTAAGGGCAACAGACCACCGCCTACTTGCTATGCTTGTAGGGAAGTGGGGCACATCGCCCCTAAATGTCCCAACAAACCCCCAGCACCAGCTGCTGCTCCAGTCCCAGGGTTAGCTAGTGTAGCTTTGGGAGGGGATTTGATTTCCAGTGGGGAAGAGGGATTAGCTATGATGACCCTTGTCTCGTTAGGAGACCAAGAGATGGTCCGGGATGCCTTGATACCCGCTAACACTAAGAAATACGGGCAGAAGGTGACCATCAATGGGAGGGAGATAGAGGCTCTGAGAGACACCGGGGCTAGTGTGACATCTGTCAGGTGTCAGTGGGTGTCTGAAGAGCAAGTCATTCCCAATGTGCTCCGCCCAGTAGTGGCAGCTGACACTTCAGTTCGCCTCTGCAAGATGGCGCGTGTTCCCTTTACATGGGGGGGAGTCTCTGGTACCTTGGAAGTCTGTGTCAGTGATGCCTTACCGGTAGATTGTCTGTTGGGTAACGACCTGGAGAGTTCTCCATGGAAGGACGTAGAGCACAGAACTCACTTGGAGATGCTAGGACTGCCAGCGTGGATCTGCGTATCCACACGTGCCATGACAGCCAGTAAGGGTGAATTAGTAGAGCTGGAGCCTGGAACAATGGCCCAGGAACCTGCCAGGAGAGGAAGGGGCAGAGGGCGCGGGAAACCGGCCCCCGCTGTTCCCACGGTCCAGGAGGAAGCCGAACCTGAGGGGGATGCCCTGGAACCTACAGGGGAGCAGGTGGCCGAACTGGGGGAGTTGCCTGAGCTGACCCATTGGCAGCAAGAGGGTGGCCCCTCCAGGGAGGAATTCTGCCAGGCTCAGAAGGAGTGCCCTTCTCTCATTGGTGTGCGGCAGCAGGCTGCAGACCAGGCAGCAGGCCTAGGGTCCAAGGAACACTTGATCTACTGGGAAGATGACTTACTGTATAGTGAGCCTAAGTTCGCTGAGCCCGGTGCAGCCCGTGTGCTGGTGGTACCCGAGCGCTTCAGGAACTTCTTACTGGGTCTGGCTCACGACGTGCCTCTCGCAGGACATCTGGGGCAAGACAAGACCTATCACAGGCTTGTCACCCACTTCTACTGGCCCCAGATGAAGAAGCACGCCGGTACCTTTTGTAAGTCATGCCAAACCTGTCAAGCCAGTGGTAAGAGCGGAGGGAAGTGCGTGGCGCCCCTCCAGCCATTTCCTGTAGTGAGCACCCCTTTCGAGCGGGTGGGCATTGATATCGTAGGGCCCCTGGATCCCAAGACCGCCTTAGGCAACAGGTTTATCCTGGTCTTGGTGGATCACGCCACTCGGTACCCGGAAGCAGTCCCTCTCAGGACAATCACAGCCCCCGTGGTGGGCCGTGCATTGATGGGGATCTTTTCCCGTGTGGGATTCCCTCGAGAGGTGGTCTCCGACCGGGGTACCAACTTCATCTCTAGGTACATGAAGTCTCTGTGGGAGGAGTGTGGAGTAACGTATAAGTTCACCACTCCTTACCACCCTCAAGGAAATGGGTTGGTTGAAAGGTTCAACCGCACCCTGAAGGGTATGATCATGGGCCTAGCGGAGCCCATGAGACGGAAGTGGGACGTCTTGTTACCATGCCTGTTGTTTGCCTACAGGGAGGTGCCCCAGAAGTCCTTAGGGTTCAGCCCCTTTGAACTGCTGTATGGCCACCCTGTTAGAGGACCTCTCACACTGGTGAAGGAGGGGTGGGAGAAATCCCGTGGGAAGACCCCCCAGGATGTGTTCAGCTATGTGCTGGCCATCCGCAACCAAACGCAGCGCTTCAGGAAGCTCGCTCAGGAGAACCTAGAAGCCAGCCAGGAGGAGATGAAAAGATGGTACGACCAGAATACCACTCTGGTAGAATTTCATCCCGGGCAGAAAGTGTGGGTAATGGCGCCGGTGGAGCCTTGTGCGCTCCGTGACAAGTGGACCGGGCCATATGAGGTGGTAGAGCGCAAGAGTGAGGTGACCTACCTGATCAACATGAAGACTCCTAGGCAGCCCCTTAGAGTCTTGCATGTAAACCGCCTCAAACCCCACTTCGAGAGGTCTGAAGTGACGATGCTCATGGCTACCGACGACGGTGGGGAAGAGGATAGTGATCCTCTCCCTGACCTCCTGGCAACCAAGGAGCAAGACGGGTCAGGGGATGGTGTGGTCCTCTCGCCCACCCTGACCCCAGAGCAGCAGAGCGACTGTCGCCAGGTGTTGGGTCAGTTTGCCTCCCTGTTCTCCCTGACACCAGGTGTCACCAATTGGTGCGTCCATGATGTGGACACTGGAGATAGCCTGCCTGTGAAACAGAAGTTTTACAGAGTAGCTGACAAGGTCAGGGCCAGCATCAAGGAAGAAGTTTCCAGGATGTTGGCGTTAGGGGTAATTGAGCCCTCTAGCAGTCCCTGGGCTAGCCCAGTGGTCCTCGTTCCCAAGAAATCTGCTACACCCGGTGGCCCGTCAGAACTTCGGTTTTGCGTGGACTACCGCGGGCTCAATGCGGTCACCAAGACTGACGCGCACCCCATCCCCAGAGCTGATGAGCTCGTGGATCGGTTAGGAGCTGCCCGGTACCTCAGCACCTTCGATTTGACTTCGGGGTACTGGCAGATTGCCTTAACTGACGGGGCAAAGGAGAGGTCGGCATTTTCAACGCCAGAGGGGCACTTCCAGTTTCGAGTCATGCCCTTTGGATTGAAAAATGCCCCTGCCACCTTCCAGAGACTGGTCAACCGGGTACTGACCGGGCTGGAGCAATTCAGCGCCGCATACCTGGATGACATTGCTGTGTTCAGCTCCACTTGGGAGGAACACTTGCAACACCTCTGTGAAGTGTTGAGGGCGCTGCAGAAGGCAGGCCTCACTATCAAGGCTAGTAAGTGCCAGATAGGGCAGGGATCAGTGGTGTATTTGGGACACCAGGTGGGGAGCGGCCAGGTGGCGCCCCTACAGGCGAAGATCGATACCATTCTGGCTTGGGAACCCCCCAAGACGCAGACAGAGGTGAGGGCCTTTCTAGGACTCACCGGGTATTACAGACGGTTCATCAAGGGATACGGCACCATTGTTGCCCCCTTAACGGAACTAACCTCTAGGAATCAGCCCAGAAAAGTGAATTGGACCGAGGCCTGTCAAACTGCTTTTGATGCCCTGAAAACTGCAATGTGCACAGCACCGGTGCTTAAGGCGCCTGACTTTTCGAGTGAGTTCGTAGTGCAGACAGACGCTTCAGAGCAAGGCGTGGGAGCAGTACTCTCACAGATGGACGACGAGGGCGGGGACCAACCCGTAGCTTTCATTAGTAGGAGGCTACTTCCCAGGGAACAGAGGTGGAGCGCTATTGAAAGGGAAGCATTCGCTGTGGTCTGGGCCCTGAAGAAGCTGAGGCCCTACCTGTTTGGGACTCACTTCCGTGTTCAGACCGACCACAGGCCCCTCAGATGGTTAATGCAGATGAGGGGTGAGAATCCAAAACTGTTGAGGTGGTCCATCTCCCTACAGGGAATGGACTTTACGGTGGAACACCGTCCCGGTACAGAGCACGCCAATGCTGATGGTCTGTCCAGGTTTTTCCGCCTTAGCGATGAGAACTCCCAAGAGGGTGGGTAGTTCTCCCCGCTTTCAGCTGGAGGGGACACGTGTTAGACCTGACATCCTTGGCGTGGGTTTTTCCCCTATCTTTTGCCTCTGCTACCTGGATTTTTGATGCTGTGCTGGATTTCGATTTGCTGGTTTAGATGCTTTGGACACTCTGTCACTGCTAACCAGTGCCAGAGTGTAAGTGCTCCCTGTGTAAAATATCGCATTGATTGGATATACCTGATCGGCACATCTGTATCACCATGAAGTCCCTAGTAAAGTGCACTGTGTGTGCCAGGGCTGGTGATGACGGATGCTACTAGTGGGTCTGCAGCGCAGATTGCGCCACCCACCTGTGTAGCCCTAAAACAGTGTCTCAGGCCTGCCGCCGCAGGCCTGCCTGCAGTCCCCGGACTGCCATGTCCCCCTGGCCAGTGTCCACACTGGCCGGGCCTAACCCTTCCCTTTTCATACACGTCAGTCATCCCTATGGAAGGCCCAAGGTACCCCCCTGGGCAGGGTGCAGTGTATGTAGAAGGTAGAGCATGTACTAGTGCAGGTAACATGTTCTGGTAGTGAACACCGGCCATTTTGTGTGTTCACTACTGCAAGGCTATCTTGTTCCATAGGCTAACATGAGGGAGGCGGGTGCCGATGGCTATCCGCCTATCTTCTCATACGAACAAGATAAGACATGAGTGTTTGATATCCCTGAGCTCAGCATTTAATAACACATCTTTTAGGAGAGATTGTTTTTAAATCCTGAGTTGGAGAACAGTACTTTTTAGAGAATAGCTGTTCTCTTGTCTGACCCTTCTGTGTGCATGGGCGCGCTTGTGGATTGACTGTCTGGTTTGAGAGTGACAGGGGCTGGGGATCCCCCGGGAGGTTGGACGAGTCAGCCCTCTGCTGAGTGGCGACAATCGCAAGGAGAGTGGAGGGAGGAGATAGCACCTGGGATTGAATAGGGCTGTGCCTGCCTGCCACTCCGCTGGCTCCACCTCCTGCTGGGCGGCTGACGACTCTGCCCCTCGCTCTGAAAAGAATGTAGAGACCAGGAAAACAAAGTGCTCCAACAACACCCAGAACTGGATCAGACCGGGCTCAGGACCCACTTGCACAAAGACTTCAAAGACTTTTAGGGGTATAAGTACAAGACCCCCGACAACAGATTTTTAGATTCGACCATCAAGAGGAACCTCTGCTGAAAGACGGACCGCTGAAGAACTAAAGGAAGATTGCCGTGCTGTGTGCTCTAAAGGCTGACCTGTTCTGCTGTGCAACTGAAGCTGAGGAGGAGAAGGGGTCTTGCTGTGTGCTGACCCTATCCACTTGACCAAACAAGACTTTGCTGTGTGCTGTGTCTTCAACTGAATCTCCAAGGGCCTGAGAAGAGCTGGCCTCCTGTTTCGCAACCCAGGGATAGAAAGGTTGCCAAGAACTCAAGACTCTGCTGTGTCCCACCTGCGCTGCTGTGTGCCGCAGGGACCGTGGACTGTTCTACCAAGCTTCTCAACATCTGCCTGTGAGGTGGGCTGGCTGCTCTCTGTCTTGCTGGAGAGTACCGCACCGAGCCGGGCCTGACACCGGTTGCCGCATCAAGGAGATCGACGTGCTCATCGGCACGTGCCTTGCCGCGACCCGGAGGCCTGACGCAGACCGAGAGTCGTATTTCCCTGCTCTACGAAGCCGCGCAGTGAGTGGCTGACTCCGGTGACGTCGACATCGTCACTGGGGGCTCGTCGAGGGAGTTGTGGAATCCTTGCATCGAACAGCCCGAGGAGCGCTCGTGCCACGAGCGCAGTGACACCGCCGGAGCAACGTAGCTGCCTAAAACATCGAGAGCCTACAAATTGATTCATTCTCAGTGAGTATCGAATCACTCAAGAGACTAGAGACTATCGTCTGACGATCCCGACCAACCAAGAAAGCGATTGTCGTGTAAACCTGTGATGCTTGATTTCAACTGCGGAAACTAGATAAAGATATATTATTTTTGATATAACTCACCCGTGTGGTCTAAGTTTGTGGTGTGCGGAGGGGGGATCATTGTGGTGTCTACGTGCAAATACCTTACACATTGCCTTGGGGATAAGCCTGACTGCTCGAGCCAAGCTACCTAGAGGGTGAGCAGGGGTTATCTACCGTGTGTGTCCCTGTACCCTGACTAGAAGCAAGGGTCCCTATTTGGTCTAAGGTGTATGCCTCTGCCAACTAGAGACCCCCAGATCTAACACAACTGCTAAAGCACATGCAATCAACACAGAGACTACAGGAAGCAATGCAATTTAAAAAGTAACAAAAATGGTAAAATGGTGAAGGTGAACGAAAAATCAATCAAGTCCTTGCCAAGAATGAAAAGTTATTCTTTCATTATGGACTCAAACTGCCCTATATCAGGCATTTGAAAGCCAAAGAACATGGGTGTAGGAAGCTGGCTCTGTGTATATACTATACCAAAGTAAGGTATAGTGTGCACGGAGTCCAATGGGCCCCCAGAGGCTTACAGAGATTAAAATAAATCATACCTTACTCTCTATTTGTGGTAGAGTGGGAGAGCAGTAAGGCTTTATCAGAGGGTAGTGTTGAGCATTTATTGTACACACTCAGGCAAGAAATGATTTCACACACTCAAAGACTGAACTCTGACCAATTGTTTTGTATACAAATATTTATTTGTTGTATTTTATTTTTAGAACCAAGCCAGACTCGGTGCAGGTTGGTAAAAAAAAGTAATTTTCTGATAATACAGTTGAATGCAGTTGAATGTAGTTACAGGTAGGTCAAATGTTCAGAAACAGTGGAAATTACTTTTCAGTTACTATGCGAATACTTTTTAGATTACTTTTTCTACTCAGTGTGGTATGCCTAGATATCACACTGGAACATTTCCTAAATAAAAGGTAAGTAAGTCAGGTTTTGTAAACATAGTTTGTTAAGTTCTCATACAATTTTCAATTCCACACAGAACATTTTAACAGAAAAGCAGTCAATGCAATCTTATGGGAGAAAATTACGTTTTTGGTTTTAAGGTAAGTACTTGGTTGTGGGAGTTAGGTTTCTGGGGTCGGAATCAGGGTTTCTCCAGGGTCGATGCACTTGAAGAACACCCTCAGCAGCACTAGGGTGCTGGGGCAGAGTGCTGAGGCCTAAAGTGATACACTGCAGACTTGGACACTAAGATCTTCTAGAGGCGACAACCGGTTGGAGAGGTAAGTTTGGATGTCGTGGGATGCCGGGACACTGTCATTGGGCCACCCAAGGCCGTAAAGCGTCAGGTGCAGGGGTGTTTCCTTACCGACTCCGGTTGCGGTCGGGGGAGGGGGGTCCTCCAGTTAGGGGCTGCAGGCATCGTCGGGAGACTTGAGGTAGGTCAGAGATCACCAGATCCCAGGTCAGAATCACTGGGGGGACCTCCTCGTGGTGTTGGGTCACTTGAACTCTGGTCGTGGGCGTCGGGTGCAGAGTGGTGCTGACTTGCTGATTTGGCCAGAGCCAGAGTCTGTTGGTGAGCAAATCCAGTGCTTATGGGAGAAAATGTCTTGTTAGGCAGGTCCTCCGGGTTCTGGGTGGCTGCTAGCTGCAGGACACACAGGGATTCCACTGAAGCAGGTAGAGTACGGAACAGGCCGGTAGGGCTGGGGCCAACTCAGTTGGTGTTCCCCTCTTCTTTTTTCAGCTCGGCTCTTCAGTCCTTCTTCTTCTTCTTTCTTCCTGTCTGAGGAGGCAAGGTTCGGGGTTGCCCCTAAATACTAAATTTAGGGGTGTTGCAGGTAGGTACTGTTTGGGACCAATGGGTCCCTTCCTTACGGTGGGTACACCCCCTATTATGCCACCCTCCAGTGGGAGGGGGGGCATAAGCCTCACTCTGGTTGGCTGGGTCCCCCATCTTCAAGATGGCGGGGACTGAGAGTTGTGCTTGGCCTCGCCTTCCCCACCTGAGGGGTGGGCTTGGCAAAGGTGGGCACACCTCTCCTCCTATCTTGGTTTTCCCGCCGATACTCCCACCCAAAGTGGGGGTCAGAACTGGTGGGGGCCAGTTGCTAGGAGCAGCAATTGGCTAGGTCAGCTCACTAAGGCGACAAGCCATTAAAGCTTCCCCTTCATGGACCCTGCCCAGCCTGGGGGAGGAGGCTTGGCACCTCTGCCAAGGGTGTGCCTTTTTTCGGGACCCGAGAACAGGAGGCTCTCGACCCAGGGGTCCAAAAACATATGATATCACACTTCACAATTTTCAGTAAAGCCATTATGGTGCTGTGGAGTTCGTAATGACAAACTCCCAGACCATATATTCTTTATGGTAATACTGCACTTACAATGTCTAAGAATGGACGTAGACACTGTAGGGGTACATGCCTCATGCACCTGTACCCTCACCGGTGGCATATTGTACCCAGCTAGAGGAGTGGCTGACCTATGCCATAGGCACAGGGTTGTAGGCATGGCACACAGGGATGAAATTGTTGAAAACGTGCTGTTGGAGCATACCATGAGCAAGTCTGCACGCAAAACTGTGCCAAAAGAGCATACTTTAAAAACAATGGGTATTATCATAATGGAGTGCATTCTATAATTTTTATGAAGACACAGGGATGTGTGCCATGTCGACTCTTCACTTTTTTCTCCACCAAAGCACACAGCCTGCAAAGGCAGTGTGTGTGTGTGTGTGTGTCACGGTACAGGGCCTTTAAGGGTGGCACAAAATGTGCTGCAGCCCTCAGAGGCCTTGGTACCCATGGTACCTTTTACAAGGGACTTACATGTGGCCAGAGAGTTGCCAATTTGGTGCACAACAGTACAGTTTCAGGGAAAGAACATAGGCCCTGGGTACCTGGTTGGCAGGAACCCAGGGCACACTTAGTCGAAAGAGCATCAACATCAGGCAAAATGTGGGGGGCAATCATGCAAAAAGAGCACTTCCCTACAATGGGTGTCTAAACTGTTCTAAGAAAATTATTTTGAAAGCATCTGCAAAGCCAGAATGTCCATACAAGAAGGGAGCTGCTGGAGGTCCATTCTGGAGGGCGCCTCACCTGGTAGTTTACGATGAACTATTTCCATAAGGAGCAGCATCAGTACTGATTTACCTAAGGCCAGTCTCTGTCAAGAGTACACAGTGGGAGAAAGATGATTGGTCAGAATACTACAGAGAGTGATTACCAGTGGTTTAGTCTACTTGTAAGCATTCTTCCCATCACTTTGTGTGTGTTTGGGTGTGGAAATATAACTGCATGTCTAGACATAAGTGATCCGAGGTGCCTTCAAAGGATGATTAGCTACTGTTCCTGCTAAATCAGACTCTTTGTGCCCACCAGGGCATACATCTGGGAATCTGTCAATTAGGATATGCCACTTATGCGGACACCTGAATGCATGGCCTCATTTAAAAAGATCAAGAAGAGCATTGCCAAAGTTGGCCACATGCATACCTTGATTAATGCTCAGTGCAAAGGCATTTCAGTGTAGAAGCTAAGTGCTCTCTTAGGGTCCAAGTGATGGATCCTCTCTTCCTCCTGAGAAGGGTGAGGTGGAGCATAGAACACCGGCAGGGTGATGGTTTGACCAACGTGGATTGGCATCACAATTTTCTGTAAAAAGAAGGCTCAAGTTTGCAGATCCAGCTTATCGGGGAAGAAGGTGGTGTATGGTGAATGAACACACAGAACCTAAAGCTCATTCACATGCAGCTCAGAGGTGATGACAACCAATAACACAGCTCGGACAACTGTGGAGTGGCTTCAACGGAGGGCACATCAGATAGATAAGGACAACATTGAGGTCCTACTGACGTATCCGAAACCGATCCGGGGTGTTAGACGGACCGGGAGGGTCGGCCGAGGACAATGGGAGAGGTCTCCGGGGAGAGCCGTCTCCAGCGATCGTACAGATAAATAACTTCCCCCCCACAGACAGACACCACACAAGGAGAAGATTCAGCGTTCTTTATAGGTAATTTCTTACGGTAGGATGAAATGGTACAAGGAGGTCTGGACTCAGGAGTCCCCTCGATTCAAGTCTCTCAAGGTGGGGAAAGGGGGTAGCGGGACAGTCTGGTTACCAGTCTGGTAGTTGAGGTGGTATGGTGGTTAGCTCACAATCCTCGAGCTCGGTGTTCTAGCTGGGACGGGCCGCGGCAGCGCCAGCAGGTCCCGGTGAAGATGGTCGATACACGGTCCGCGGCAGCGCCAGCAGGTCCCGGTGAAGATGGTCGGTACACGGTCCGCGGCAGCGCCAGCAGGTCCCGGTGAAGATGGTCGTTACAACGGGCCGCGGCAGCGCCAGCAGGTCCCGACGAGGATGGATGTTGCAGAAGGCCGCGGCAGCGCCAGCAGGCAGGACGATAGTTCACAAGGTAGGGCTACGGCAGCGCCAGTAGTCCGTCCAGGCTGAGTTCTCTCGGTGTCTCTCGACTCCAGGATACAACTGACGTCCTGCTCCGGAGCTGCCCTAGTTATAGGTCTGGCGCCCTTTGATGTCCGGACCCTCGCACTTGGAGGTCGGAGGGCCCGGGATGAAGGTGTCCAGACACCCAGCAGGGGGTGGAGCCAGTGCCTGGGGGAGCTGGAGGCGATCGGCACCTGGCGGGGGAGAGCCCTTGACGCTTCGTTCTCCCATTGACCTGCCAAGTGGTCCGCTCACCTCCTGGGTGGATGGTGGTGCCGGGATGTCGGGGCCGGCCAGGCCCAGGGTTAGGGTCGGGTGGAGGCCACGCGGCCTCGTGGTGCAGGGCCCAAGATGGCGGCTTGAGCCGGCCGGGGGAGCCGGTGGTGGCTCGGTCCCGTGATACATGGAGGTCCGGGGGCAGGAGTTCCGTCGGGAGACGGGGTGTGGGTGATTCTTGTGGGTCACGCCTGGCGGGCCGGGGCTTGGGCCCTGTCGTGCGGGGAGGGAGCAAGCCCTTCGGGTGGCCTGTCCAACATGCGTCCCCCCCAGCTGAAGGCGGGGAGAGTCACCCATCTTCCTGGGGACTCTCCTCGTCGAGGCGGAAAAAGCGTGACAGGCCATCGGCGTTGGCGTGGTCTTGGCCCGGTCGATGTTCCACGGTGAAGTCCATTCCCTGCAGGGAGATGGACCAGCGCAATAGTTTTGGGTTCTCCCCCCGCATCTGCATCAGCCACTGCAGGGGTCGATGGTCAGTTTGTACCCGGAAGTGGGTACCGAAGAGGTAGGGCCGGAGCTTTTTGAGGGCCCACACCACTGCGAAGGCCTCCCTCTCGATTGTGCTCCAGCGCTGTTCTCGGGCCAGGAGACGTCTGCTGATGAAGGCCACCGGCTGGTCATGACCCTCGGGGTTCAGCTGGGAAAGAACCGCTCCGATGCCGTGGTCGGAGGCGTCTGTCTGTACAATGAATTCCCGACTGTAATCGGGGGCCTGGAGCACAGGGGCAGTGCACAGGGCGGCCTTCAGCTTTTCGAAGGCCGCTTGACAGTCGGGGGTCCAGTTAATCCGCTTCTGCTGGTTTTTGGACGTGAGACCCGTGAGGGGCCCCACAATGCTGCCGTAGTCCCTCACGAACCGCCGGTAGTAGCCGGTGAGCCCCAAGAAGGCTCGGACCTCGGTCTGGGTGACAGGGGGCTGCCAGGACTGGATGGCAGTAATTTTAAGTTGCAGCGGGGCCACCAGTCCGCTTCCCACCTGGTGCCCGAGGTAGGTCACGGACCCTTGACCAATTTGGCATTTGCCGGCCTTAATTGTGAGGCCGGCCCGCTGGAGGGCCTGCAGGACCTCTTGGAGGTGGAGGAGGTGGTCGGACCAGTGGCGGCTGTACACAGCGATATCGTCCAGGTAGGCGGCGCTGAACTCTTCGAGCCCCGCCAAGACCTGGTTCACTAGACGTTGAAAAGTAGCGGGGGCATTCTTCATGCCGAAGGGCATGACCTTGAAGTGGTAGTGGCCATCGGGGGTAGAGAAGGCGGACCGTTCCTGAGCCCGGGGTGTGAGACCGATCTGCCAGTAGCCCGCTGTTAGGTCGAAGATGCTGAGGTAGCGGGCGGCCCCCAGCCGGTCGATCAATTCATCCGCTCGGGGGATAGGATGAGCGTCAGTCCGGGTGACAGCGTTCAAGCCCCGGTAGTCGACGCAGAATCTCAGTTCAGGTGTGGTGCCGGGGGCAGCGGCTTTGGGGACCAGTACAACCGGGCTGGCCCAGGGGCTGTCCGAGGGCTCGATGACCCCGATCGTGAGCATTTTGGCCACTTCCTCTTGGATGCAGGCCCGTACCCGATCTGGCACGCGGTAGGCCCGGTGTCGGATAGGGGGACTGTCCCCGGTGTCCACGTCGTGCAAGCACCAAGGGGTGATCCCGGGGGTGAGGGAGAACAGTGTAGTGAACCGCAGCAGGAGGTCCCGGCAGCCCTGGCGTTGCTCTGGGGTGAGGGCATCGGAGAGCCGGACCCCGTTCACGGAGCCGTCATTCTCCTGAGTCTTCAGGAGATCCGGGAGGGGTTCGGAGTCTTCTTCTGCCCCACTGTCCGTAGCCATCAGGAGGCTGAGTTCTGAGCGCACAAAGTGTGGTTTGAGTCTGTTGGTGTGGAGGACCCGGAGGGGGTTCCGGGGGGTCCCCATGTCGATGAGGTAAGTGACGGGGCTTTTGCGCTCGACCACTTTGAAGGGCCCCGTCCACTTATCTTGTAAGGCACATGGTTCGGTGGGGGACATCACCCACACTTGTTGACCAGGTTCGAACTCGACGGAGGAGGCATTGTGATCGTACCATTTTTTCATGTCCTCCTGACTGGCCTCGAGGTTCGCCTTGGCCATCTCCCGGAAGCGCCGGGTCTGATTGCGTAGGGCCAGGAGGTACTTGAAGACGTCTGGAGGGGTCTTTAGGGGGGCCATCTCCCAACCTTCTTTGACCAGGCTGAGGGGCCCTCGCACAGGGTGCCCGTACAGGAGTTCGAAAGGGCTAAAGCCGAGGGACTTCTGGGGAACTTCTCGATAGGCGAAGAGGAGGCACGGGAGTAGTACATCCCACTGGCGACGGAGGGGCTCTTCCAATCCCCCAATCATCCCCTTGAGGGTGCGGTTGAATCGCTCCACTAGTCCGTTCCCTTGGGGGTGATAGGGGGTCGTGAATCGGTAGGTGACCCCGCATTGTTGCCAGAGGGACTTCATATATTTTGAGATAAAGTTCGTGCCTCGGTCGCTGACGACTTCTCGGGGGAAGCCCACCCGGGAGAAGATCCCCATTAGGGCCCGGCCAACCACCGGAGCTGTTACAGTTCGTAGGGGCACCGCCTCGGGGTAGCGGGTGGCGTGGTCCACCAGTACCAGGATGAACCTATGTCCTTGTGCCGTGCGGGGGTCCAGGGGCCCCACAATGTCTATTCCTAACCTCTCGAACGGGGTGGTGACCACTGGGAAGGGTTGCAGAGGGGCTTTCAGCTTACGGCCGCTCTTCCCACTGGCCTGGCACGTGGGGCAGGACCGGCAGTGGTTAAGGACGTCGTTCCGCATCTTCGGCCAGAAAAAGTGAGTCACTAGGCGACTGTAGGTTTTGTCCTGGCCCAGGTGTCCAGCCAGGGGGACATCGTGGGCCAGAGTTAGTAGGAAGTCTCTGAAGCGGAGAGGTACCACCAGCACTCGACTGGCCCCTAGCTCTGCGATTCTTTGTTCACTGTATAGCAGGTCGTTATCCCAATAGACCCAATGAGTTCCGGTGGAGTCCCCTGCGCTCTGGGCGCTGGCTTGCCGGCGGAGTCCCTCGAGGGAGGGGCAGGTCTTTTGCTCCTGGCGGAACTGTTCTTGGGTGGGCCCCCCCTCTTGACGCCACTGAGCCAGGCCGGGAAGGTCCGGGGGTTGCGCGACCCCTTCGGCCGTTGGTTCTGGGGGGTTGGCCTCGTCGTTGTCCTCTACTGGGGCGACCGGGGGCGGAGGTGCTGGCCATTCGGGTTCTTCTGATCGGGGGACGGCACGGGCGGCCATGGACCGGGTGGTTACGCAGGCCCAGTCCGGGAGGCCCAGCATCCCCAGGTGCTCTCTTCTTTCGACGGTGGCCCACGGGGAACTCTCAAGGTCATTCCCCAGGAGGCAGTCTACGGGGGCATCATCCCGGACCGTCACCTTCAACAGGCCGGAGACCCCTCCCCATTCGAAGGGGACGCAGGCCATCTGGCACAGACTTTCGGAATTGTCGGCGGAGCGGACGGGGCAGAGAATGTTCGGAATGATCTGCTCGGGCTTCACCAGGTGACAGCGGACGGCCGTCACACTGGCGCCTGTGTCACGTAAGGCCTCGGCCCGACGTCCATTAATGGTCACCCACTGGCCATATTTCCGGGTGTTGGCGGGTAGGGGAGCCCGCGGGACCATGTCTTTTCCCCCTAGGCACGCTAGGACCATGGCGGCCGGTTCCCACTCCTGCTGGGCCGGCTCATATTCTTCCTGTTCCTCTGATAGTCGTTCTCCCCCCAGGGCGGCGGCAGCTACCTGGCGGGGCTTTGGTGTTTGGTTCTGCGGGCAGCTCGGGTCATTGGCGTAGTGGCCGACTCGCTGGCATCGGTGGCACGTGACGTTGGCTCGGAACCCCGGGCGCATCGGGGGGTTGCCCCGGCCGGCCGGGGGCGTGGTGCTGGCGACGGGTGTTGCCGGGATGGTGTCTCTCCCTCGCCCCTGGCCTCCTCCTCCTCCCCGGGGACGGTGCTGGCCTGGGTTGTTTCGGTTTTGCTCGTGTGGTCCTCTCCGGCCCACTCGGGTGCTTTCCCATCGGTCAGCTTCGGCGGCGAGTTGCCGGGGGTCAGTCAACTTACTGTCGAGGAGGTGCTGCCTGAGCTCGACGAAACAGTTGTTCGACAGGTGCTCCCACACCATAAGGTTAAAGAGTTGCTCGTAGGTCGTTACATGGCTCCCCTTGATCCAACCCTCGAAGGCTCGGCTGAAATAGTTGACGTACTCCACCCAAGTTGTACCCGGGATCCGGGTGCAGTCTCTGAACCTCTGGCGGTACATCTCGGGCGTGAGGCCGTAGCGGGTGAGGAGGGCAGCCTTCATGTGGTCGTAGGACGACATCTGGTGATCTGGGAGCTGCAATAGGGCATCGCGGCCTTCGTTGACGAACCTCCCCCATAGTCCGGCTCCCCAATCACTCCGGTCGATCCGGTGGGAGGTCATGGCGATCTTGTAGGCTTTGAACCACTGTTGTATGTCGTCTTCTCGGGCATATTCTCGGACAACATCCTTGGGGATGTGGACTTTTTTCTCGGTTGCTCCCGGGGTGTGCGGTCGCTCAGGCACCCCCGGTTCTTTATTCTGTTTCCGAAGTTCTATTTCCGCCAGTTTGCGCTCGTGTTCGAGTGTTATTCTTTTTTCCTCGAGCTCTCTCTGTCTCTGTTTTTCTTCTCGTTCTTCTCGGAGCCGCAGATGTTCTAGATTTAGTTTCTGCTCGGCTAACTTTAGTTCACCGTCCATCTTGAGTCGTGCCATTTCCAACTCATGTAATCTGGTTCTTTCTCTTTCTTGGATCTCCCCCTGCGAGAGGCCCGTTCCCCGCTCCTCGGGAGCCGTGGCGTTCCCCTCTGGTGCGACACTGTTTTGGTCGGGTGATCCGGTGACCCCAGTTTCTGCCCACGACTCAAGGGCGCGCTTCAAATCGTGTTTGGTACTCAGGCCGGTGATAGCAATGCCTAGTTCCATGCAGAATTGTTTAAGTTCGCGGTGGCTATACTCTTCCAATTTATCCATTTGGAACTTGTCAGTGGAACCGCTATCTTTGGCTGACATCGTGGTTTTGTTGTGGGGTGAGCTACTCTCTGTACGATTACGCGTTGATTCGGATCGCGCCGCTGGCCACCAATGTTAGACGGACCGGGAGGGTCGGCCGAGGACAATGGGAGAGGTCTCCGGGGAGAGCCGTCTCCAGCGATCGTACAGATAAATAACTTCCCCCCCACAGACAGACACCACACAAGGAGAAGATTCAGCGTTCTTTATAGGTAATTTCTTACGGTACGATGAAATGGTACAAGGAGGTCTGGACTCAGGGGTCCCCTCGATTCAAGTCTCTCAAGGTGGGGAAAGGGGGTAGCGGGACAGTCTGGTTACCAGTCTGGTAGTTGAGGTGGTATGGTGGTTAGCTCACAATCCTCGAGCTCGGTGTTCTAGCTGGGACGGGCCGCGGCAGCGCCAGCAGGTCCCGGTGAAGATGGTCGATACACGGTCCGCGGCAGCGCCAGCAGGTCCCGGTGAAGATGGTCGGTACACGGTCTGCGGCAGCGCCAGCAGGTCCCGGTGAAGATGGTCGTTACAACGGGCCGCGGCAGCGCCAGCAGGTCCCGACGAGGATGGATGTTGCAGAAGGCCGCGGCAGCGCCAGCAGGCAGGACGATAGTTCACAAGGTAGGGCTACGGCAGCGCCAGTAGTCCGTCCAGGCTGAGTTCTCTCGGTGTCTCTCGACTCCAGGATACAACTGACGTCCTGCTCCGGAGCTGCCCTAGTTATAGGTCTGGCGCCCTTTGATGTCCGGACCCTCGCACTTGGAGGTCGGAGGGCCCGGGATGAAGGTGTCCAGACACCCAGCAGGGGGTGGAGCCAGTGCCTGGGGGAGCTGGAGGCGATCGGCACCTGGCGGGGGAGAGCCCTTGACGCTTCGTTCTCCCATTGACCTGCCAAGTGGTCCGCTCACCTCCTGGGTGGATGGTGGTGCCGGGATGTCGGGGCCGGCCAGGCCCAGGGTTAGGGTCGGGTGGAGGCCACGCAGCCTCGTGGTGCAGGGCCCAAGATGGCGGCTTGAGCCGGCCGGGGGAGCCGGTGGTGGCTCGGTCCCGTGATACATGGAGGTCCGGGGGCAGGAGTTCCGTCGGGGGACGGGGTGCGGGTGATTCTTGTGGGTCACGCCTGGCGGGCCGGGGCTTGGGCCCTGTCGTGCGGGGAGGGAGCAAGCCCTTCGGGTGGCCTGTCCAACACGGGGGAAACATGTTGCAGCCCTGTCAAAAAAGGCATCACAACAGGCGATGTAAATAAAGAGGGATGATCAGGCAATAGTAAGAAGGCTGAGAGGGCTGAAAGATAACCTTTAACTGTGTTCAGTGCAATGCCTTGCTGAGCCGAAGACAGCACAATTAATAAAAAATCTGATAGTTTGGCCTGGATAGGGTCAATCGGGCGAGCGCCGCACCAAACCTCAAATTTGACCCAAGGACAGGCATTTTTTGTTGAGGGACACCAGGCTGCTAAGATGACATCAATCACCTCTAGAGGAAGGCCAAAGGTGTCCAGCTGTAGCCGCTCAATCTTCACGTACAATGGTGATGATTGCGAAGGCCGAGGTGGAGAAACCAACCATTGTGCTGCATCGGCAGATCCTCCTGGAGGGTTAGCCTGATCGGAGGATAGATGTTCAAGCCCAGGAGTTTTCGATGCTATACTCTCCGGGCCGATTAACAGAACTAATCTGAGATAAAAATCTAAACGTACTACTTTTGGTATTCACAGAAGGCATTTAGTAGTAGTAAAGTTAGGACTCCTAACTTTACTACTGCTAAACTGGGATAAAATCCTAAACTTACTACTTTTGATATTAACAGAAGGCATTTAGTAGCAGTAAAGTTAGGAGTCCTAACTTACTACTACTAAATGCCTTCTATGAATACTAAAAGGCAGAAGGCATTTAGTAGTAATAAAGTTAGGAGTCCTAACTTTACTACTATGAAATGCCTTCTGTGAATACCAAAAACAGTAAGTTTAGGATTTTATCCCAGTTGAGTAGTAGTAAAGTTAGAAGTCCTAACTTTAGTACTACTACATGCCTTCTGTGAATACCAACAGTAGTAAGTTTAGGATTTTATCTCAGATTTGTTCTGTCTGTGAATCAGCTCCTCCTTGCTCAGTCTGGACCCATTGAGATGACTTGGGTCCAGTCTGCCCTGATCTTTAGAACTCAGGGCAGGAGCAGTATTGGTGGGTAGACATACAGGAGTCCTGAGTTTCAATCGAGGCAGAACATTTCTATGAGTGAGAGATGCATTGGAAACTTCAACATGCAGAGGTTCTGACATTGTACACTCCCAGTGGTAGCAAACAAATCAAGCCCAGGTTCTCCCCATTCATGAGACCTTGTGCCACCTCCAGAAGTAGCTGCCGTTAATGATCCACCAGGTTCAGATGGCAGAGCTTGTCCGCTTTGGCACTTGAAGAACTGGCCAGGTAAATTCCTTCATGGTCCAGCCATTTTCAGAGGCACAAAGCCTTCTGGCACAAGGTCTATGATCCCACCGTATCCTTTTTGTTGCAGTATCACATGGTAATGGTATTGCCTGTGAGCACTTATACCGTCCTTCCCCTGATGGATGGTAGGAAGGTTTAAGCACCTCACGGATGGCCGTCAGGTCCAGAAGAGTGGAGTGGGGATTCTGCCGAAGAATAGAGGCCTCTGATCTCCTCCTCTCAGAGATAGCTGCTCCAACCCAGAAGTGACGCATCAGTAATCACTGTCAGTTCTGGGTGAGGATATGAGAGGAGTCTGTCATTGTCCCAACTGCAGACCAGAAGCCACCACTGCAGAACATTTGCAGTCTCTTCCGAGATTTGGTTGTGTCCCCTTGATTTTGGGCCCACTGGGACTTCAGATTCCACTGCAGAGCCTGCATGTGCCTCCTGGTGTACTCAACCAGCTGGATGCAGAAGGCTATCAGTCCCATCAGCCTGAGAGTTGATCTCACTAAAATCCAGGACCAAGGCTGAAAGATCGGAATCATTCCCAGGAAAAAGGGATGGATCTAAACCATGTCCAGAATGACTCAGATCAAGGAGAGCCTCTGAGAAGGAGTCAGGTATGACTTTGGCATGTTTATAATGAACCCCAAAAATGATAGGCAGTTTGCCATAGTCTGGAGGTGATTGATGACCACCTGGAGCGAGCCCGCCTTCAAAAGCCAGTCATCAAGGCAGGGCAAGACTGGCACCCCTGACCTCCGAAGATGTGCTCCCACCACTGCCATTACTTTTGTGACCACCCAGGGGGAACTAGTGAGAGTAAAGGGGAGCACAGTAAACTAAAAATGTTCCTTTCCTACCACAAACCACAGGTAGCGCCAATGGGCAGCAGGACAAGAATATGGAAATAGTCATCCTGCAGGTCCAGTGTCACCACCCAGTCTATTAGATCGAGGGCAGGCAAGACCTGGACCAGCGTAAGCATTTTGAATTCATCCTTATAGAGGAAGAGATTGAGTGGGCACAGATCTAGAAGAGGCTGAAGACCTCCATCCTTCTTGGGCACTAGAATATACTGGAATTAACTACCATGTCCTACTTTCAAAGCTGGCACACTTTCGATAGCCCCTTTGGCCAAAAGGGTTTGCAATGCATGCCGCAAAATGGACTGATGGTCCTCCGTCATTCGCTGGGTAGACAGTAGATGGTGCAGCTGGGAAAAAGTAAGATTAAGACGTAGCATTTGCAAACTATTTGGAGTAACCACCTGTCCAATATGATAGCTTGCCAGCACAGATAGAATTGGTGAATTTTACCTCCCACTGGGTGGCTGTGACCCTGTAAGTGTACACTAAAGGGGCTTTGCAGATGGGGTTTTGGGGGTGGGGGGGTTGGTGGTGACACGCTGATCTTGGCTTCAGGAGTGGTGGGCACCACAGCCTCTCCTGTGAAACTGCTGGGTTCCCTGTTGGGGCAAGATATGCTGGAAGTAGGGAATGCCTTTGCCAAGCCATGAAAGAAACTTTGGAAGTGTTGCTGGTGAGGGCAAGTGTTAGCCCTACTCCCTTTAAATCAGCCTTGTCCTTGAACCAGTGAGTCCCACTGAATGGCAAGTCTAATAAGGAGGACAGCCTCGCCTCTGAGGCATTTTCAGTATCTATGTGTGCTGCAGAATGCACTGAAAAAAATTAGGAGAAATAAAGATATTTTGCCTCAGTGCACATCCCCTGGGAAGGCGCAGCATTTGGATGCATTGCCAGGTTTACCACAAATGATAAATCTTGGAGAGCGCCAAAATCCATGGGTGGATGTGTGGGAACATCCACGCTCCAGCCATGGAATGTCTCCCTGGGTCAGAGTAATGCAATGCAGTGATTTGCGTTTCAATGAAGCACTCTAGATTTATCATGCCATGCAGTGCTTTTCTCCAGTAACTACGGACATATTTACAATAAACTGGTGGGGTGCAGTGTTACTCCAAATTTGTTATTGCCGCGCTCTGACCATTTTTAAATGCAGGGATGCGCCCTACTCACAAAAATACAAACCCCTGCATTTCCCCTAGTGTTGATGCTAAAACAACTGCCTAATGCCAGCACAGCCACCTTTGCGCCATGTTGCTAAGGTGCCTGCGCTGCAGGGGAAGAGATTGATCTGCAGGAAGGGACACCTTCCGGAACATAAACAATCCTTACAAGTGATTGGCTGTTTCTATGCATGCTGCAGAATGCGGCACACATAGAAAGAGAAAAATACAAGGAGAAATCAATAATTGCTATCCTAAGACCAGGGGTTGCATTTACAAGCCCCTTGCGTTGACGGTGTGTCACTTTTAATATGTGAAAAAGTTACCTTCCGGCAGTGCGAGGGGCTTGTAAATAAGCCCCCAGGTTTTACCTGGCCTTAGTTGTTGGAGCTGCCCCAGCTTTTCAAATATGAGGCAGCCTAAAAAAGCAATGGGTGTTCTAGTGGGATGCCCACTGCAACACCCATTGTACGCCCCTTTCATGCTAAGTGAAGCCTGGAAAGGGGCCTTATTTACAAGCTGGCGTTACCCAACGTTAAGTGGCTCGATGCTCTATTGCAATGAGGGAGAAGGGGATTTCGCGACCAGAATGTCGCTAAAAGTGACGTTCTTGTGGCAAGATCACCTTGTAATTATGCCCCTGGGTTTGGAGATGAATGCAACCTATGTACATACGTGGAACATGGGCCATTTGTAAATCTAAAAGTGGCAGGATGCAATTGCATACAAAATATTTTGTGCCAAAATGCATCCTCTCACAAAGGCATGGAAGGGCACTATATACTGCAGCAATGCAGACATCATTGAACCCTGGCTCAGAGCTGTCTGTGTTACTTCTTGCCTTTCTTCAACATTGGCAGCACAGGGGAAAACACAAGTGGAAGGCACGCTCATTCTGAGTATGGTGCTGTCCTGTGTATGTGTAATTATACTGGGTTGCATATAAAGTGCCTGCAGCGCCATCTCTTGTCAAAAGAACCCTTCGTAGGTACATCTCACCATCCCAGATCTGGGGTGCTGCATGACAGTGTCATGCAATTTGAATGCTAAATGCTTAACAACATGTCAACATGGCCTTGTAAATATGGGCAGGCACACTACGTCCAAAAAAGTGACGCACCAGCGATGCAGTGGGCATGTAAATAAGCCCCTCAGTGAGTAACTCCTCTAGATGCATCTACATTTAGTTCTTTCTCATCTCTCACAGGCAGGCTATTGTCAGTAGGAAAGGGCACTTGCGGGACACATATAGTCTTAGGCTCTAGTACCTGTACATGATGAGGTAAATTCAAAATGATAAGGAAAACAACACTATTGTTGCAGCAGCAAATACTCCTGCATCTATGTGTTCATATATGTGTTTGAGTCTAAGATATTTTATTTTGTGTTAGGCTCTATGAGTTCTCGAGTGACAGCTAGAAGGTTGCAGCAAAGCAGAGTTCAAGTGGCTCTTTGAATCTTGTTAAGATTTTCTCCAGTAAATGCGCAGTTCAAACTCACTAACAACCACTTACAGAAAAAATTGAGTCTGTTAAGTGGCAATGTGATTCCAAAACTCAGTTAGCCCACAAATTTCTGTTCAAGAAGGCTCAATTGCATGTGAATTGCTATAGCATAGGGTGTAAAATGTTCCTTCCCAATCATTGATTGCTCAGTAAGTCCATTCAGACAAAGAATACCTTTGACAGGGTTCCCTAGCTTTCTTTGATCTCCTTAATGGTGCCCTTTATTCATCACTATCGCTTTGGCCAACTCACTCACTATCAGCACGGATAGTGAGTGGTACGTGCACTTCATACAGAGAGCCTCTTCCTCTCTCTTGTATCCTTGGCCATCGGTCTCCAGGTACAACTCACGTTTCAGCTGCACTAGGCCCAGAGCTGGCTTTAGCGCTGGTTGTACCTGGTGCAACAATATTTTTTGGTGCCCCTCGTGACCTCCTCCGCAGATTCCCTGACTACCATCTGGCGGGAAACATCGTTTACAACGCGGGGATTACATCGCGATGCCATTACATCGCGGTTTTTACAACGCAAGTCGTTACAACGACTTGCGCTAGATGGCGCTCTAGGACAAGGAATAGTATAATTTACTATCCAACACCTTCCCTACTGTACGTAGACTGGAGTTGGAATAGTAAATTATACTACTCCTAAGTCCTATTCCTTGTCCTAGAGCGCCATCTAGCGCAAGTCGTTGTAACGACTTGCGTTGTTAAAACCGCGATGTAGTGTACCGCGATGTAAATGTATGCGTTGTAACGTCATACAACCCCATCTGGCAAAAGGGCCCCTCATCTCTCCATAAGTTATAACCCCTTTCCTGCATACATTTAATTTGTTTTAAAGCGCTGGTAAAGGCTGGTTTTAGTAATCCACTCAGCTATCCACTTTAAATACAAATCTGTTCTTTGCAGCAGGCATATTAACCCTCTGCACTACTTTATGGCGAGTCAAAAATGCCAGTAGACAAAACTCTGATCTTTTTCTCTAGCAGGAACATTAGTCACAAGAGTTATCTTGACATTTTTATTGCTGCCTGAAATCTGGACGCACAAGGAACTCTGGATTAGCTGCTTTTAAATCGTAAGTTATTGCTAAACACAGTGTGCTCACCCGAGGTCACTGCCCCTTCAGGTCAGCGCCCAGTGCAGCCGCACCACTCGCATTGCCCTAAAGCCGTCCTGCTTAGGCCCTTTGCCAGGTTCTGAATCTGGCGCATTCAACACCACTGGATGAGACCCTTCTGTACTGACTTCAACTGTTGACTCTCTTAGACCCCCCTCAGGCCAAACGAGTGCTGTCACAGCAGTTTGTTGGTCCCCAACAGCTTGACTAACCTGCTCCATCGGTCGCACTGTAACCACCAACACATCAGGAACAGGTGCTGTCATATTATCAAGGGGACATGGGACTCTGCAAGTATGACCAGCATGTACCCATTTAAGGAGATCTCCGCGCTTCACAGCTGTCGTTGTGAACAGAATTACCTGGTAGGGGCCACGGTACCTGGGCTCCAAGTACGACTTGCAAACGTGTTTCTTCAACATTACCTAGTCGCCAAGACCGAGATCATTTCACTGTTCCTGTTAAGGCTGGGCTGTAGCCTCTCCAACCTGGTGAGAGTGATACCAAATGTATCACATCAGCCAGTCTTTTGCAATAATCAAGACTCATGTCATCTGTAATGTCCACAAGCACACTCGCAGGCACAGTTAACAGTATCATTGCTCTTTCCATGATCATTTCATGGGACAACAATCCTGTCCTCCTATGTAGGGTACTGTGTAGACTTATCAGTACAAGAGGCAAAGCGTCAGGTCATTTCAGCAGCCGCATCCCGTGCAGGAAAGAGCGACCACAAGGAAAAATTAAATAAATAATTAATCTTCCCTCGCGGTCGTTTCAACCAATTGCACACTAGCATCTCATGAAGTCCAGTTGTATCCTGTTAAAGGGACCTCCAGGTTTCCCTATATGTCTCATCATTACTGTTTATCTTCTGCCTATATTCAGCTGTTGGCACACAACACTGTAGCAAAAACCTGTGGACATCAATCTGAATTTAGGTTCAACCCATGTTCGCCTAAAGAGGTGCACCATGGTGTCTCTCCCTACATGTGCAGCTCCATGATAATGTCTTGCCATTGGATGTAACAAGCTGTCTTGCAGTACAGGTTTGATCTCCTGAAACACAAATGTCATCTTCAACTCTTTTGCCACAACCGGCTCTGACCCAACCTTGTTGTTCTGCTTGGGGCACTTCTTCCTGTCACCTCTTAACTTCTTCCCCAGTAGCAACTGTAGACAACAACAGATTGCAATTTGTCACATCTAAATTTTTATTAGCATATTCCCCATTAAAGGTGCAAAATGTTCGTGTGTAGTACCTAGCTGACTCATCAAAGTATTTGTTACCCAAAGTCGCATAGTCATTGTCTTGCCTATGAGTGACACACTTCACCACAGCAATTTGGGCAGGCGATTGCAAAGTCTAAAGCAAGTTCTTCATGCTGTCCCCATTACGGATCGGGGACCCCGAAGAGGTCATGAATCCACATTGGGACCACAATTGCCCAACGTCATGCACCACACCAAATTCATACTGACTATCAGTGAAAATTGTCACTCTCAGCTGGTCTGAAACACAGTGTACCCTAGTAAAAGCAATCAATTCTGCCACTTGTTCTGAAAACACTCCTTGAAGCCAGGAGGCTTCAACCACACCTGATAAAGTGCACATTGCATAGGCAGTCTCAGGTTTCCTTCATGATCTTGTAGGCAAGAGCCATCAACAAACAGAGCATAATTGATTCAGGTAATGGTACATCTTGTTTATCAGGTCTTGGTTTGTTGCATAGTTCAGTAACATCAAGACAATCATGTCCCACTTCTCCATCTACCACTTCATTTCCAGGAAAGGGCAGTAATGTAATGGGGTTCAGAACAGTACACCTTCTCAATGTAAGATTTTTGGCTTTAAGAATGACTTGCTCATACTTAGTAATCCAACTGTTGGTGAGGTACTGTGTTTGAGTACGAGCTAGCAGCACTTCAACTGAGTGGGGGACAAAAAAGTCAAGGGGTGGCCCATAACAATGCTTTAATACTGCTTAATGCTTACGCTAGTGGAGGCAACAACTTTAAGCAAGCCATACAAAGCACCAGCTATGGGGGCAAATTGTGAGTGAAAATATGCCTCTGGTCTGCGAGCATTGCCATGCATTTGGTTTAGCACTGAAAAAGTGCAGCCTTCTCTCTCACTGAAAAACAAAGCAAAACATTTATTATAATTAGGTATTCCTAGTGTCGGGGTGCGGCAGAGTCATTCTCTCAGCTCTGTCTCAGATCTGACACATTTTGTGTGTCAGCTTCTGTAAAGGCTTTGCCATAAAGTTGGGAATCCACTGTTGGCAGTAGCCCACCATTCCATAGAACATTCTGATCTCTCTCTGTGTTCTTGGCTGATTAATTTTTCGAATTTCCGATATTCTCTCTTGCCAGTATTTTCCCTTCTCAATGTGATTTCCTAGATACAGCACCTCCTTCGTACAGAACTGCAATTTGGTGGGGACACTTCATGTCCATTCTCAGCTCAGTGGTTCAAGAGAGCAATTGTGTCTCGTTTGCAAGCCTCCTGCGTATTTCACATCACCAACATTTCGTCAATGTATTGCACTAGAACTGAGTGATCAGGCATCGCTAAGGACTCTAGATTCTTCCTAAGTATCTGATTGAAGATAGAAAGATTGTCTGTATACCCTTGTGGGACTTGACACCATGCCCAGACACGGCTGCCAAAACAGATAGCAAAAAGGAACTGGCTATCCTTCTGCATTGATATAGAAAAGAGAGCTTAGCAGAAATCGATGGCAGAGAACTACTCAGCCTCACATGGGATTTGAAACAAAATCACAGCTGGATTCACTACCACTGGACAACAAGGAACAACTATGGAATTCACCTTTCACAAATCCTGAACAATGCGGTACTTGCCATTGGATTTCTGAAAAACCATGATGGGCGAGTTACATGGACTCCCCACAATCCTCTTCAGAATGCCTTACTCAATCATTGAGTCAACCACATGAGTAATCTTAGCAATTTCAGGAGTCAGATTATATTGTGAAATTCTTGGGTACTCAGTATTTGTCTTCACTGTAATGCAGACTGGTTCAACACCCTGGATAAGTCCAATGTATTTACCTGAAAAGTCCCAGACTCCAGGTAGCACTGTGTCTCTCAATTCTAGGGGGAAATCATCTTTTGTCAACATAGGGAACAATCCAATTTCTGATCTCTGTCTGACAAGTTTAAAGGCAACATCCTCAACATGAGTCTGGATTTTGATACCACGACTCCGGCATCGGCGACAAAGCCCTGGAATGGATTCACTCTTTCCTCACCGGTAGAGAGTCAGACTACCACCGTTCCACTCGGAACGCACAAAGATCAGCTGTTGAGTGCATCAGGGCTCCTCCTTGAGCCCCACTCAACATCTATACAGCTCTGCTTGCAGCTATCATCAGGAACCATGGACAAAACATTGTTTCCTAAGTCGGCAACACCCAGCTGATTCTCTACATCACTAACAAAGCCACAGTCACCAAGAAAAACTTCCACGATGGAATGAAGGTGTCGCCTCTTGGATCAACTCAGAGAAGACCGAAATCCTCATCATGGGCTCCACCCCCTCCACCTGGGATGATCCTGGTGGCGCGAAGCACTTGGAACCCCCCCACACCCACTGACCACGCACGAAACATGGGCTCCTGGACTCCAAGCTCACCATGAACCACCAGATCAACTGCATCTCATCATCTTACTTCCACACGTTACGATTGCCTCAAAAGATCTTCAAGTGGATTCCCACCGAGTCCAGAGAGACAGTCACCCACACACTCATCAACAGCAGAATCAACCACGGCAACAAACTCCAAGCCAGCATCACCCAGAAACTCCTCAAGAAACAGCAGAACATTCAGAGCGCCTCCGCTAGACTTATCCTCAAATCCCCCACTGCAGGCACATCACCAGCCACCTGAGAGACCTCCGATGACAGAAGATGGAGGAGTGATGACGGGGACCTTGTAGCTGGAGCTGTGAGGACCAGGTGACACTATGGAAAACCAGGAGCTGTTCATGAACTGTCCCACGTCGATGTCCGGTGGGAGCACCAACAAGCCTTGGTAGCAGCAACAGATGTGGTACACTAAAAGAAGGAAAGTTGGGACCAGCAAGGTCCAAGAGACTTCCCAATTGCCGTAAGGAGGCTGGGGAGCCCACTGCAGCCAAAGAAGACCCTAAAGAGGACCCACAGGCCAAAGGCACAGGAGTCGCAAGAGGACCTCAAGAAGCTCACCAAAGATGCAGGCCCCTGGTGCAGAGGATGTGGTGAGGACAAAGATGAAGATATGCTGGAGCTTTTTGTAGCCTGAAAGTCTCTGGAGTACAGAATCAACAAGCCTTGGCAACGGCAAGTCAACACAGTGCCCTTGGGTTCTGTTCCAGCAGTTCCGACGAGGGATACTGGCCTCAAACTTGCTGAGAGGACAGGTCAGGCCGCGTGGGAGCTGCAGAACCACCACCTGTGGTGCTGAGCCTTTTGAAGTCCATTGAACGTCAGGAGCAGCAGACTGGTCAGCTTTGTTGCTGTACCTGCAGATGCAGGGGAGTGACTTCTTTACACTAAGATAGATTCCTTTGGGTGTCTTTGATGCCCACAGGCCTGGAGCAGAACCTGGATGGAGCACAGGTACAGACAATGAAGAAGACTTGCAGAACAGTGAGACCAGGAATAGCAGGAGTCTTCCTTGGTGCAGTCTTGGTTCCAGGCAAAGTCCAAGGTGCCCAGACGGTTACATTTGAAGTGGTTCAGGTTTGAATCTTGTTCCACGACAAATCTGAAGAGCCACCCACAGGTAAGCCATTAAGTACCCTAGGGAAAGGGTTGGAAGGATTCAAGGCTCCCTTTTATGTCCTTTGTCCAGTTTCACGTCAGAGCAGGAGCCAAGGGATCCTTGAACTTGCTCAAACTGGAGTATGCGAGGAGGGCACCACATGTGCCTTTCATAGCAGACTGGTGGCGCTGGCAAGCGCCCTCAACCCAGCCCAATACCCTAATTCCAGTCTGGGAGCTGATCACACCTCCCAGTGACAGGAAACAGATTGGTCTACCTTCCCCTGCTCAAGCTCAGCTCAGCAGCAGGAGGGCAGAATCGTGTCTGGGGTCGGCAGCAGCACTAGCTTCCTGGCAAATCCTGGAAGGCTGTTACCAGGAGTACTCGGGGCTTCCCGGAGGAGTCTCTCAGTGCATGGAATCATACCTACAACACCGGTAGCGGTGTTGGGGTAGGATTCCAACATGTTTGATACCAAACATGCCCAGGTTAGGCACAGCCATAATATAGTTAGCTATTGTGTAATAACACATGGCCACTATATGTATGAAAATGGCTTACAAAGCCTGGAGAACTGACTATGGGGTTTCTAGGGGGTGCCCTGCTCATACAAGGCACCCTCACACTTATAATCTATCACCCTGCCTTCAGGATTGAAAGGACTGTCTTATGGGTGACTTAAAGGTTTTAAGTGCAGTGACCTCAGATTTAGGGAAAAGTATATCTGTTGTAAGTGGTGCTAGCACCAACTCACACAGGCTACAATGGAAGGCCTGTAGTCAGAGTTTGAGTGGTCTCTCATGGGCGGCATAATACATGCTGCAGCCCATGGGAGACCCCTGGTGTACCTATGCCCTGGGTACCTTAGTACCATATACTAAGGACTTGAATGGGTACACTAGTAGCCAATTGGGAAGGTACCATAGTACTTATGACTGTCAAATGTAGGGAGAAAGCACAGTTACTGGGGTCCTGATTAGCAGGATCCCAGTCAGACTAGTCATAAAACAGAACAACAACAGCAAACAGTGGGGGTAACCATAAAAGCAGATCTTACTTTCCTACATGCAGGCATCATGTGTATCGCTATCACTGTCCTCAGCTGAATTCTCTGTGTAATCTGTCTCTTTCTATTTCTATACCCCATACCGAAGAAATTGCTGTGCACCATCTTTCACAGTAACTGTATACCATTGAGCACGCCAAATACGTGCATGAAAACCCTCTTTTATGGCCATAGTACAACTTGGCTTACTTTCAGATGGTGCCTCTACTCCCTTTCTAGGCACAGTCACATCTCCCCTTATCATGATTTGTAATGCTTTAAAGAATTTCATCTTTCAATTAATAATATGCAATATTCACAAATGACTTTCTGTTGAAAAACTGAAATAATTCTTCACCCACAGTTCTCAGTTCGGTGATCACAACCAGTCCCAGCATGGCTCTCTATGATGTATTCAACCAATGCCAGTGTGGCTCTACACCAACCGGCATATACCAGCGCGACACCCTATGAAGTCAATCTTACTCCTTGCAGCAGCTCACCCTCCTTTACATTTCTTTTGAGCATGTTCTCTAAGCAATTCACGCAAACCAATGCAAGAAATTTCAACAGCCAAGCTTGTCTGCTCCCCTTGGTATTCATTGAAGTGAATGCTATTCTAACGTTCACTTCAAGTGAAACCTTGACCAGAGCGCTCTCACTCAGACTGATACAGTTATTCCCTGTGCACAGAGATGAACTATACCAACCACATCTCAAAATCACACGAAGATAAAGTACCTATCAATAATGCCGTTGAGGACGTCACGACAAGCACCACGACATGACAGATAACTACACCCAGTGTCTTCTACACTGCAATGCGACTTTACATCTATTGTCTTTATATCCCGGGATCTTAGGCCACGATGCACCTGATAACTGCTTCAACTTCTCTGCATCAGGCTCAATTTTCACACATCAGCTTAAATCAGCTCTTCATAACACCATACAGCCATTTCAATCTAAGCATAAGCAATAGCTATGCGCCACCCTATTGATAATCACACTCCTACGCTGCTACAAATAATTTCTGAACCATCACACAACTCTATCAATCATTCGACCGAACCATGGGCTTTTGGGGTTTTGGCTGGGCTTGGGCAATTTCTAGGCAGGACACCATAACTCCATCAGGTAAGTGAAAAACCGTCCGACGTGCTACCAGATTTGATCCAGCATTTTCTGGGCCCACTTGCTTACCATTGGTCCTCCGATGGACCTTTTTATCCATCTGGAGGTTGATGAGAGTTACTATTAACAATCAATCAAATTTCAATTAACAGTGAAATCAATGTGGCTACACAATGAGGACCAGGAATCCCTAACCAAGTTCAAAAGGTTTATAACAAGTTATTAATCAAATAAACAACTTTTAAAACCATGTTGTAAAGAAACAGAAAGACAACTGGGATTCCCAAATCCCTGAAGAAATTAAGGACAATTAGTATTAAATAGACAAGTAATTCTGTGACAGCTATACAAAACAGCAGCATCAGAATCTGGTGCTCAGAGAATAATTGAAGGTTCTCTCTCCTATGCATTAGTAATCTAGAATTTCAAAGTCCATAGGATTGTTGGAGGAAAAGTAGTTATAGGAAATCAGGGAAACTCCATAAAGGAAGTCAGGTCAGGATACAAAGGGATAAATTAGGAAAGCGTCTTCTATGGGTCAAGAATAAGTGTCAGCCTAAGCCTCACTTAAGCAAAAATAAGAAAAGGCATTGGGGCATAAAACCTCTCAAAGTTCATTAAAAGATAACACTGACTCAAGGAAGGTGACAGCAAACAATCTGCAAAGGGGTCTGATCAGCATCAGGAGAGAGATCTGTGATAAATCCAATGGAACCAGTATATTATAACGAACAAAGTCCATTCGGAAAACCCCCTCGATTACACCATCAGGGTCCATTAAAATTCACATATCATCTCATTGCAGACTGCAACATTGCTGGTTTGTCCCGCACTGTACATGGGAACAACATATTTTTCTCAAACACATGTAGATGACAACTTTTGCACAATAGTTCATTCAGTTAGAGCTCTGTTTCTCCGTGTAACTTTGTCAGGTTGTTTTCGTGAGCTCCTGCCCCCCATATCTATTACAGTAATGTATATGTTCTAAACTTACAATGCATGTGATTAATTGCAAGAAATTTCAAGTTAGCAGAATAATTAAATCAGCTTTATGCAGGATGGTAAAATACAGGCCTACTCTGGTTTCGTTTAGACATTACGTTCAATAGAGTACATTAAATATGTGTGCGCACATTTAAACGCAAATGAATATATGTTTCTAATGCATTACGTTTCATACTACATGTAATATTCTATATCATCAAAATATTTAATGGTACGTATAACTCATAACTGCATTTAAATCAAATATATGAAATATTAATGCACAAATTACATAAATTCATTGTCGTTTCTAGTAGGATTATATAGTTTGCATAGGAGAAAGTGGTTAATCATTAAATGTTATTCACGTGAAGTAGCACACACACATTAGGAAAGTCACATTTCACCTCTATGGTGAGTAGATTTTCTACTAAATGTCTTGTTTTTAAAAAAATCGTTTTATTTGAAGAGCAGTAGTGCAGGTTTAATACGATACATTTGGTTCAGGGTGATCAGCATATATAGCATTGAGGCATCGGTATATCTGCAAGCATGCATATAGGTGAGTGAACTCTATCCCCAGGTTCCACAGTTGCCAATCTCTTCCACCCTCCGCCCAACATAACTCTTTTCCAGTTTCACCCAGTCTTCACGGCAAAAGCACCAAGTGTCCCCAAACCTTTTCCATTTTTGGACGCAGCCCCTACCCTGGTACACCACTTTTCCAGCCCCCTGGCACCAGTCTCTGTCTCGTTCCCAGTCATGAATCCTGGGAGGAGGTGATGCGCCCCATGCTTTCACTATATTCCTCTTTGCCACTCCCACCCAATCTCTAGCCATCGTTTTGTATATATTAGGATAGGCCCCCTCCCGTTGTATATTCAGAAGAAACCATTTGGCATCCATCTGGTCCTCTGAGCCACTACTCTGGACATTAATCTTGTTACACTCTCCCAAAGAGATTGGATAAGTGGAAAAGCCCATAATATATGTATAAATGTACCCTCTTGACCACAGCCTTTTATGCAGCATCGTGTGGGTACCCATTCTATCTTCTGGAGCTTCATCTGGGTAGAGTGTGGGTATAATCTCGTAGTACTATTTTGCTGCCCAGAACCATCCACACTACCAAACACATTCCTGCATTATCATCCCCCAACATGAATGATCTCAACAACTACAATACCACCTAACAGCAAGGCACTCTCACTTCTCACTATTACTCAACCACCTGTCTCCCTGCATTATTTTCTCACTACACTTTCCTATACCCTGCAGGACTATACTGCCACTCCTGCTCACACTTCTGTACTGCCAGTAACCACAATGCCACAATCCTTAACACTTGCCTCTCAAATCAACCCTTCTCACTAGCAACTCTAGAGCCAGTAAACCTCCAGCACCTCACTACTAGCAGCAACACCTCACAACAGACACATCACAGCACTACTATTAGACTTGAAATCCTTGGTGTGGTATTCCACCAAACCTTTTGCCTTAACCCCTCCTGTTTGCTAAATTTGTTTTTGTTGGCTTTAGGACTCTGAGAATTTTACCATTGCTAACCAGTGCTAAAGTGCTTATGCTCTTTCCTTCAAACATGGTAAAATTGGACTACGCCTAATCAGCAAGCCAAATTTACTTATAAATCCCAAGCAAATGGTACTACTAGTACCTGGGGCCTGTAATTCTCTTGAACTGTGAGGTCGGATTTTAAGTTACAATTTTGAAAATGCCACTTTTAGAGAGTTGGCATTTTATTGTAAGAAAAGTTAATTTGGGAGGACTATCCTACAAGCACATAAACGCATCTTGTAGCATATACGGGCAATAAGAAACATGGATGAGACGTATCCTGTAGCAAGACATTTTCAACAACATCATGACTGTAACCCACAACATCTGAACTACAGTGTGATTGATCAGATAGGAAAATCACTTCAGGGAGGAGATAGAGAAAGGATATTAAGGCAGCTAGAATGTAGGTATATCGTACGACTGAATACTATTGAACCGACAGGTCTGAATGTAGATGAAGAGTTGTATACATATTTGCAGGAATTAGTTAATGGATGAGCCTTTGATCCCTTAGATATCAATATTGTTTTTAATTTTGCACAGTGAGAGCATGCATTAAGGAATATGTTTCAAAATGTTTAGCATTTATGCTATTTATTATTCAATAATGTAAAGTTGATTTTTGTTTGTTTACAGGGCCAGTATTCACAAAAACAATGTTTTGGGGTGCAGATTATTTTGGCTGCACAAGATTGGTGTCATTTGAATGCAAAAGAGCTAAGATATCTAACTTTATTTAAATTTGTTTTTTGCTTGTTTTTGAGTATGATGTTTGTACTAGTCACAATTCATGTCTACTAGTTATTCAATGGGGCATGATTGAGTTTCTAGTAGCATTGTTGAATAGCTTATAGCTGACACTGATCTTATGGCAACAATAGTGTTAAATGTTCTATTAAACTTTATAGTTCACCGCCTTATATATATGAGGAATGTTTATGAATTCGATATCTAACACCAAAAATACAAGCCAAATTAGGCAGGTTTCTATCTACCCCCATTCTGTATTCATATCCTTATTTATTTTCAATTCATTTTAGTTAATTCTATACACGATGTGCAAAAGTCTATACAGTGTATGTGTTTATAATGAATATTTTCACCCAATAGGGAAAAGTCAAAGGGTTGCAAATAGAATACAAAAAGCATGTAAGATGGCCATGGATTAACAACGATTGTCCTTTTTCAATTTCCTATATGCATGACAGTATATGCTTACTGTCCTAGGGCTTCATGAGAACGGCTAACGTCCGAAACTCGTCTTATGCTTTTTTAAGTATGTCTGCTAAACTGGAATGAAATCCAACTTTAACCCCTTCAGCGCGGCGCGGATTTCCGCGCCACGCTGAAGGTTCCGTGCGCGGGCGGGGCCATGACGGAATGGTTCCGTCATAAGCACAGCCCAACCGACGTGCATGGCGGAACCGTTCCGTCATGCGCGTCGAACAGGTTAAATCAGCTACCTGGAGTGCCGTTCCATTGCTTATTGCGATCAGAGGACCGGATTTGTTTAAACACGCCCATGCGCGGGCGTTTCCGTGCACCATAAACATTATGGTTGCACACCGTTTCAACGCAGACTTGCAGCTAGATATATATATATATATATATATATATATATATATATATATATATATATATATATATATATATATTCTAAAAAAAAATAAAATCAATTTTGAATTCAGTTCAATTGATCCTTTTGTGTGTTGTAATGTTATTGGACTCTTCTCTTTATTTTACGATTGGCACCCTCCCCTTTGTTGGGGTTGAGGGCATGTGACTTTGGTTAGAGAGTCAGAATTGATCCATTTTGAAATATCTGCTGGGATCAATTGTTGTTTTGTATCAAAAGGTACACATCGGCATGTATAAAAGCAGTAGGCACCATAGAATCGTAAATCCAGCCCACCAGGTACCATCACCATCACCATCACTGCACTACCTCCCACAATGGAGCACTTTTACTGCACAGCACTGCAGTACCAATTACAGCACCTATTGGACTACAGTAGTGTCCCAAGCACAAATCTACTCCCAATACTCTCCAATATCACCCTTTATCACTGATCTGTTAGCTTACAACTCTGCACTAAAGCCTACCAGCAGAGACATTCTACTTCCCACCATTTCCCCATATCTCTAGCAAGAGCACCATTAGCTACCACTAACACCGCTACATTCTATTGTCACATTACCATTGCAAACCAATTCAATGCCATCCGTTTCAAAGTGCTGTAACCTCTGCACTGCTGTACCCCCACAGTACCACTACAGCCTCACTCCATCAGACTTTTTCCACCACACTTCCACTCCACTGTAACATGTAACATGATTCTCCCAATAAATCTGCTTTGTGATCCATATCATTCTGCAGCATCTTCTCATTAGATGAATGGTGTGCAAACCTGGGATCTAGGGGTAAAAAGGAGCACACAACCACTGCAGATACGTTTTAAGTATTTTGCTCCCTATTATAATAAGGCTGGATGTTTTTAGGAGCACAATGTATTATTAGATGGAAATGACACATCATTTACTACTGCATTAGGTTATTACATTTATTCTCTAAATGATGCATTATTTAAATCAGGATCCTAAAGATTACTATAGGTACAAGCAAATTGGGCTTAGTACTGATGAACGTGAGATATGAACAGACCAGAACTACGTTTGCAGCATATACCTTAGTGTTGTTTGATGGCTTCTCCAGTTTAATATTTGATAAGGTTGTTACAATATGTATGTCATACTGGAGACTTCTACCTCCTGTTGGAGCTTCGGTCTTTGTAGTGGAAATCTCTGGTGATTTTGCTTCATGCATCTGAAAAAACAGAAAGAGGTTTGATATGGCAGCCACTGCACCTCAGTAGTATGCAACATAAGACAGATGTCTATTAACATGGCAAGCAAGTTACAAAATTGAAAAATAATAAGGAAACCACTTAGTGCCAAGTGAATACCTTAGCCAAGCTCCTGGAAAAATATGTTCATCAACAACTCTGCAATCACATTGACCAGCACCAACTCCTCGACCACTGCCAATCTGGTTTCAGACAAAGTCACAGTACTGAAACCGCCATGGTCCACATTGTCGACGATGCTTTACGCTTTCTCAATCATAATGAATCCTGTCTTTTAATCCTTCTTGACCTATCATCAGCGTTTGACACAGTCAAACATGAAACCCTCCTGAACCTCTTAGAAGTTAGGATGGGTTTCTCTGGTACTGTCTTAAAATGGATCTGCTCATTCATACAAAACAGATCTCAACGAGTCCTAATCAATCATGACTTATCCGATCAGACACCGGTCACTATCGGCGTTCCCTAAGGTTCTTTACTTTCGCCCACCCTGTTTAATCTTTACATGGAACCCTTGACTGAAATCCTCAAACACTCCCAACATCTCCTACCATATGTACGCTGATGATATGCAATTGTACATAAAGATTACCTCTCCTAACAAAATCAGCACTCTCAATAACATCTTGAACAAAACTCAACACTGGTTAACACTAAACCACATCAAACCTAACGCCCCAAAAAACTGAATTCCTATTAATCTCGCCTCCCAACACCACCTCTAATATCCAAGACTGGCTCCCACTACTCACCGCCTTGAACTGCACCCCTCATATTGTTGATTCAGCAAAATCCCTAGGAATAACACTAGACAACAACCTCTCCATGATGAATCACATCATAGCCACAACCAGAGCGGCCAATTTCCATCTCCACATCTTAAGAAAACTAAAGCCTTTCCTTCCCAATACAGAACTCAAGATGGCAGTTCAGGCTCTTGTGATCTCCAAACTTGACTATGGGAATGCTACCCTTGTTGGCCTACCGAAAATAAAACTAGCACCGTTGAGGGCTACCCTCCATGCTGCTGCATGGCTCATCACAGGCGTAAAAAAAATGATCACATCACCCCAGCCCTCCAGTCTCTGAACTGGCTACCTTATGAATCTAGGATACACCTAAAAATAGCATGCATGAAATACAAAGCCATCCACCACAACACTCCTTGCTACCTGGCTGAGAAACTGGTGCTATCCAGAAGGAATAGAGCTTCTCGTAGAACATGCTCCCTACTGCTGAAACCCCCAAAATTTCACAAAAAGAAAACCTATAAGAGATCTTTCTCTGGAATTGCCCCAAGAATTTGGAACTCTCTTCCCCAGAGATCAGGACCATCCCTTCATTAGTTCTTTTAAAAAACGAAGTAAAAGTAAGACTACTGAATAATGTCCTTCCTATCTGTGGCGACTATCCATGCCAATTTGATTTCTTTGCTGAAGTTTTCACTATGTCTCTTTGCATTATCTTTTCATGCTGTATTTTCAATATTTTGCTCCTTGTATATTTAATGCTATTAATTAGGTTGTACAGCACTCTGACACCAACATTTTGGTCATGTTCACGTTTTATAAAATTTTATAAATAAAAAAATGAATGTAATCCTGCACATACAACCCAAACGTAAATGTCTTACAGGGCTCCAACGTGCAGCTGTCCTTCATGCACACTTGCCACACTGCTCAACAACTGAGGCCATGGACATATCAAAATGGATTAATTGATTTCCCCTCTACAAATGAGCATACGCCTCATTCAGTTTCCATGGGGAGAACTCCTCAGTGATGACAAGACATGGCTGCAGTCAGTGTCAGAGTTATTGTTCAAAACAAAAGTGCACACTCCAACTTTGACTCAAACAAACACCAGTATAGGTCAAAGTGCAATGTCACAGTGTCTGCTGCTTCATATCCCCCATCCAGTGATTTACACAACTTCCCACCACGTTGAAAGAAGAATACAAGACCTACACCATGGTCTGCAGACCACCTGCCTTTCACATGTCTGATACCAGGATGTTGGGGGGTAACACTTTGTTAAGTGGCTAAGGAAATGTTGACTTCATAAAAGAACTACTTGGATGAGAGTGCCTTGGACCAGTGCATCGTTGCATTGGGTGAAGATTTTGAGGATCTCAGCAACTTAACTCCTCTCTCCCCTTGAAATGTGTAAAACAAACAAAATGGTCTTGGTAATGCAATATTGACAAAATGGGACACACCGTTAATACTGCCTGTTCATGGCGAAAATGAATCCATGGATGACTTTGTAACTTGTGTGTGCAAGCGAGTCACATACTGTGATTTCCACAATTTCAACAAGAAGAAGGCTGGTTGCTTGTGTGTCGTCGTCATGGATAAAACCATGAACTCTGCCATGAACAGTCAAGAACAAGAGCAACAGCCAAAGCCAATGCAATCAACACAGAGACTAGAGAAAGCAATATAATTTAACAAGTAACACAAGGGCAGCATGGTGAAGGTTAAGCAAAGTACCACCAAGTCCTTGCCAAGAATAAGAAGTTATGCTTTCAGTATGGACTCACATCTCCTATATCAGGCATTTCTAAGATCCAGGACATGACTCCATTGTGCCAAAGAAAACCATTTTGAAAGCATCTGCAAAGCAAGCATATCTGTACAAGAAGAGAGCTGCTGGTGGTCCATTCTGGAGGTCGCTTCACCTGGGAGTTTAGGATGGATTATTAGCATCAGGAGAAGAATCAGTACTAAGCAAAGCACGAAGCACTCTCTTATGGTCCAAGTGATGTGGATTCTCTTCCTCCTGAGAGTGGTGAGGTGGAGCATAGAACGCCAGCAGGGTGATGGTCTGACCAGTGTGAAATGGTGTCCCAATTTTCAATAGAAAGAAGGCTCTCGTTTGCAGATCCACCTTATCGGGGAAGAAGGTGGTGTTTGGTGGATGAACACATAGAACCTGAAGCCCATTCACATGCCTTTCAGAGGTGATGGCAACCAGTAACATGTATACTATATAGATATAGGGGGTGTGAGTCCATAATGAAACCAGTAACACAGTTATGGACAACTATGGAGTGGCTCGAATGGAGGACACATCAGATAGGTAAGGACAACATTGAGGTCCCACTGAGGCATCCCAAAAAGAGCTGGGGGAAACGAATAGCATCTGTTGCCATGCATGCCAAAAGTACTTGTGGTTTAACAACACAGTCAATACCATGACTGTGTTGTTACCATGAGTTCCATCACAATGCAAGTCATTACAACAACTTGCTTTAGGAAAGTTCTGGACTTTGGAATAGTTTCAATTACTATTCCAAATCCAGTTGAGGTATCAGTAGGGAAGGTATTGGACTTAAAATCCAACACCAGTCCAACACTGCATTCCCTAAAGCAAGTAGTGGTAATGGTTTGTGTTGTAATGGATCTTGTGGCAACGTTGTAGTCGTGGTACTGAGTGTGTTGTGAAGGTACTATGATGTAATGCCTGCATTGTAATAGATGTTTCCCAGGGAAAACATGTTGCAGCCCTGTGAAAAAACGCATCACAACAGGGGATTTAAATAAAGAGGGCTGATCAGGCAATCATAAGAAAGGCTGAGAGGGCTGAAAGATAACTTTTAACTGTGACCAGCGCAAGGCCTTGCTGGGCTGAAGATAGCGCAATTAATAAAACATCACATAGTTTGGCCTGGATGGGGTCAATCTGGCAAGCGCCGCACCAAACCTCAAATTTGTCCCAAGGACAGGCATTTGTTCTGTATGCTATACTCTCCTTCCTCAGTCTGGAGCCATTAGAATGATTTGGGCCCAGCCTGCCCTCATCTTGACAACTTAGGGCAGGAGTAGTATTGGTGGGTAGGCATACAGGATTCCTGAGTCCCAATCAAGGCAGAATGCATCTAGTCAGAGTCTTGTGGAGAAGTGTGGCTCAATGGTTAGAGCGGCAGACTCTGATGCAGAGTTCTGGCCCGGGACCAGAGTTCAATCCCCCGCCTCGGCGGGTATTGGATTCAATTTCCATCGGACCTGTTAATTCTCGCCTCGGTGCCTATTCTAATTATGGGTCCCACGCTGCAACTCTGGGCAATAGCTTGCTTAATCTCCACAACGGCCCCCACAGCGCTAAGGATGCCTGGCTTTCACACTGGGGTGCCCAGGAGTGGACATCTCACAGGAAATACCAGGAAGGGTTCCACTGCGGTATGAGTACAAGCGCCGGGATGCCTCAGGGTAGCTGTGCGCTATACAAATACTTCACATTTACATTTACATTCATGAGAGACACCTTGGAAACTCCAACTTGCAGAGCTGCTGACCTTGTGCATTCTCAGCGGTAGCATACAAATTGAGTCACGGTTCTTCCCATTCATAGAAGTGTGCGTGCAAGATGTACCTGCAATTCATGATCCACCAATGGCTGAGTTTGTCTGCTTTGGCATTCAAATAACCTGCCAGTTCACCTAATATGCAGTAAAAAGTATGTGTTTTTAAAAAAATGTAAGTTTCCCTTGTCGTCTATTGACTCCCCTCGACCCCATCCGCCCCACAGATCTTACTTACACAGCTCGCGCCTGGACCCAACTGCAGTCCAGAAGCCACGACTGCAGAACGGTTGCAGTTGCCTCCGAGACCTAGCTGTAATCACTTGATATTGGGCCCAATGGGACTTCAGATTCCACTGCAGAGTCCACATGTGCCTCCTGGTATACTCAACCAGCTGAATGAAGTAGGCCATCAATCCCAGGAGCCTCAGAGTCGACCTCACTGAAATCCAGGCCCGAGGCTGAAAGATTGGAATCATTCCCAGGGAAAAGGGATGAAACTGAACCATGTCAAGAATGACTCAGATAAAGGAGAGCCTCTTAGAAGGAGTCAGGTGTGACTTTGGCATGTTTATCATGAACCCCAAAGATGATGGGCAGTTCGCCATAGTCTGGAGGTGATTGACGACCACCTGGAGCGAGCCCACCTTTAACAGCCAGTCATCAAGGCAGGGCAAGACTGGCACCCTTGACCTCCAAAGGTGTGCTGCCACCACCACCATCCCTTTTGTGACCACCCAAGGGGTGCTAGTGAGACCAAAGAAGAGCACAGTAAACTGAAAATGCTCCTCTCCTACCAAAAACTGCAGGCAGCGCCAATGAGGTGCTGGATGGAAATATGGAAATAGGCACCCTGCAGGTCCAGTGTCACCTCCCAGTCTCCAAGATCGAGGGCAAACAAGACCTGGACAAGGGTAAGTATTTTGAATTCATCCTTCTAGAAGAAGAGATTGAGAGTGCACAGATCTAGAATAGGCCGAATACCTCCATCCTTCTTGGGCACTAAAAAGAAGCAGAATTTACAACTATGTCCTACTTTTGGTGCTGGTACCCTTTCGATAGCCCCTTTGGCCAAAAGGGTTTGCATTTCATGACGTAAAATGGAGAGGTGGTCCTCCGTCAGTCGTTGGGTAGACGGTAGAAGGTGCGGCAGGGACAAAAGGAAGGTTAACACGTAGCATTTGCAATCAATTTGGAGTAATGAAATGACCTGTCCAATGTGATAGCTTGCCAGCCCGGATAGAATTGGTGGATTTAGTCTTCCACTGGGTTGCTGTGACCCTGTAAGGGTACACTAAAGGGGTTTTGCAGAGGGGGCTGTGGGGATGGGGGGTTGGTGGTGGCATGCTGACCTTGGCTGTGAGGGCGATGGGTGCCACAGTGGGTTTTAATAAGGACAACAACCATGTTTTAACTGTTTCCCAAAGTCCACCAATGTTGAGTTCCTTCTAGGAGCAGTGGCAATTGTGTTCCAGCAAGTTTTGGCTGCATACACAGAAAACAATTGTCTATTAACTGTTTATCGTTTGAGAAAGGAGACTTTATCATGTTACAGGGTATGGCGTCGGATACTACCCACACGTGTCGCCACTAGCACTCTCGAATGCCCCGCCCCCAGAACTGAAGGGGATGTTGATCGAGGGCTGATCGGTAGGACATCAATGTTTATCATGCACAAATGCAGCGCATAGTGGTGTTGCAATATATCTTAATAAACGATTCCCCCTACAAGTAACTTTTTGCCAAACAGATAAAGAGGGGAGATAGGCTCTCATTAGTGGATATCTTAATAACAACAGACTAACAATAGCAACAATATATGCCCCGATAACTGATGATCCGGCCCCAAATGAAAGTTTACATCAGGCCTTGCAGGATATCCCAGGTTTTTTACTGTATGGGTGATTTTAATTTCTTACAATTTCCAGAGGTTGACTCATCCGCAGGGAGACGTTGGCAGAATAAACCATGAATGGTGGCTGCTATATCAGAATGTAAGCGAGAATTAGGCCTACTAGACTTATGGAGGGAAGAGTTCCCAGATAAATATGAATACTCATGTTATTCAGATAGACACAAGACAGCTGCTAAACTTGATTTTTTTCGCTCTACACAAAATTTGAAATTAAAGGCATAGTCCCATATTCAAAATACATTTTCTGACCATACCTTAGTAAAAATGGAAATAACAGGTATTAAAGTAGATAGGTCGGAAGGAAGGTGTTTTTTTTAATATAGTAAATCTTTACAATGAGGTATGATGCAATGAGATACACAGAGAGATAGCTGATTATTCTAAATTAAATAATAACTCAGCCAGTATTGAGAATATATGGGAAGCATATAAAGCTACAATACGTGGATGCATCACATCCAAGGAGATTGCAAAGCAAAAAGAAAGCTCAAGACTCAGAGCGGAGCTGGAGAATTAATTAAACTGGGCAAATGCAGATGTTGTAAGTTCACCCACAATAACCAATAAGAATGCACTTAAGAAAGCTAGATCTTGCAAGCGGGAGTACTTTTATGCACACGGATATACAGCCAATCACGCATATTAACAAAAGGAGTTTGAAGAAAGTGAATATACTGGAAAGTTTTTGGCTTGGCAGAAGAGAGATCGCCAAGAAAAAAATAAGATCATTTCAATAAAAGACCTAATGACAAACAGAAGTATTAAAGATTCACAACGCAATTCAGGAGAGATTTTTTAAGCATTATGAATCCATATACTGCAACCACCAACAGGGTGAGTAGGAAATGCTTATTGAGTTTTTAGATAAGCTAGATATCCCCAGATTAACACAAGATCAAGCACAAGCCCTGGTGATAATATTTACTCATACCGAGATAGAAACAGCCATAACATCTTTAGCTGAAGGAAAGGCTTGCAGGGAAGATGGTGTTCCAGCAGAAATCTATAAAAAATCAGCATCAGTATTAAATCCAAAACTGGAAAATTGGCTAATCATGTTCTGGAAGGAGGCGAGATTCTGGACTCGTTCCGCTTGGCAACTGCAGTCAGCTTTTTCAAAAAAGGAAAAGATAAAGAAAACATCAATTCAAATAGGCCCATAAGCCTTTTAAATGTAGATTATGAGATCATCACAAAACTCTTAGCTACTCTGAATATGGGAAGGATAATACATCCAGATCAGTGTGTCTTTGTACCTGGCAGACAGCTACCTTTTGATACAATGTTGTTAGCAGAAGCCCTGGATTATTTTACTCAGAAGAATATACCTGCACATGTGATGTTTTTAGATGCGGAAAAGACTTTCGATTTGGTGAATTAGGAGAGCCTTTTTTTTATTCTTAAAAGATTTGGATTTCCTATAAAACTGATTTACCTATTATTGAATACGTATAAGGGAGCTAAAACTCAAATAATGATAAATGTGAAAATATAGGAATATGTGCAATAAATAGGGGAAGCAATAAATATGGGAACAAGACAAGGATGTCCCCTATCACCTATACTCTTTGCTCTTTTTATAGAGCCTTTAGCTATTGCAATCCACACAACACCCATTACAGAGCCACCTGTAAGGGGCAGGACTTCTAATAAATTATATACAGATAACAGTGTTATTTTTACAGCCAGATATAGAAAATCAGAAAATAGTTTTTTCAATTTTCCAAACATATCAAGACTTGGGTGGGTACAAGATTATTAAGTCCAAAACTGAGATTTTGTTAAGCAATTGCAAACAAGACACTTTATTACATGAATTGAATTATACCCCCCTTACCAGCAAGGTGAAGACACTATTTGCCAGATGGTACAAGCTACCTCTTTCTATAATGGGTTGTATTGCTTTAATACGGAAATCTGTTTTTAGCTTTGTTTAATTTCTTGTTTGCTGCTATTCCTTTGAATCTTCAGATTACATTTTTTAAGGAAATGGAGAGTATGTTTACAGCTTTTATCTGGGTAAACAAAGCACCTCATTTAGCACTTGACACTTTATATAGGAAGAAGGTGGATTAGCTCTACCGAATTTAAAAGTGTATTACTTTGCATATTTTGCACATAACACTTTTAGATTTATTAAGTCACCGAATAGCTATGGATATAACAATTGTTTTCTGGTTTTTGTTTTTCAAGAATATGATATTATTATAGATTTTTTACGTATTACCAAACCTCCAAAAAGATTGGCTATAAGACTTTGCAGTGGTGTATAAAGCGGAAGGCACAGATATTCCACCATTGTGAAATTCCAATAATTGATGGTGTAACTCACTTAACTGATGTTTATGTGGGGGAAAGATCACTTTTAAGAAAGAATGTCACCTTAAAGTGGCAAAGTAATGGTTTTAGTTTAATATCGGATTTTCTAAATGGAGAATCATGGAAGGAGTGGAAAGATATAGAACTCAGGATTAGGTCGCATAAGAATATACTTCAGTGGTCCTTTATATTAATTGGAGGTTTTCTTAGGGATTAAGATGTATGTAGAATACAAATGAGCCAGGAGTTAGCTGAGGAACTGCTAGAACCCAAAATGAAATGATCTATCAGTGGATGGGTTTCGATTTTGAGGCTAGATAAAAGTATAATGGTATACGGGAAAGTACGAAACAAGTGACTTGTTAAAGAAAATATTGATTTCTCCCTAATGTATGGAAAAAAATATATAAATTTAATGTCACTTTGCTAAATGGAGCAAATTTTAAGCGAATGCAATTTTTCTCAAAATGGCTGCTTTATAGAACGGCTTTGTTTTTACGACAAATAAACCCAGAAATGTAATCTAATTGTTTTCGATGTAAACAAGAGGAGGTGAGGACATGGATGCATATAATTTGGAGCTGCTAGGCTATCAGAGTGTTTTGGAATGAGATATAATTATACTGCCTTCACATTTTAGAATTGGCCCAAACTATAGACATTCAGACTACATTTTTGAGTTCTTTGCCGGGTATAAAAATGGGCCTTTTACAAAGAAAAATAATATGTATCCTTGTTTTGATTGCAAGATCAATTATTTTGCAAAATTGAAGATCGGGAATAATTCCAACATTTTGGCAGTGCCGATTAAAAATAAGTAAAGTCAAAGAACTAGAAAGGCGATATGTTCTCAGATCGGGCTTATATGAGAAGTGTTGCAGTCTGTGGGAGGTCCTGGAATTGAAAGAGTATAATGTAAAAGAAAAAGACAGGTTTGTTCAATAAAGTTGGGGTTTATTCAAGTCATAAACCCGCCATAACGCGTTTCGCCACCGTAGTGGCTTGTTCATACACATGCAGGGTCTCACAGACATCATAGCATTGGTGATATACGCTACACGTAGTCACCAACTAGTGAATGCACATGTGCAGAATGTGAACAAGAACACATGCTCAGGGATACACCCGTTTGAATTATAAGAACAACGTACATATCAAGTACGTGGCATGACCGGGAGGGATTCGAAACTACGGTGACCATAATCCCCTGCAAGTACAAGATAGGAGCATTTCCCGATCGGAGGAGGTTTCTGGATAACCGTACATAAATCCGGACTAATGTACTTGGGAGATGCCAAATACCCGACAAATGTACAAAGGGAAATACATGTCTGGCATTAATACACATACATAGATCAAATACATAGTGACAACCGGTTAACATTAGGACTTACAAAATGGTGCCCACAACACAGAGGTGCTTGTTGTACATCCTGGAGTCCTTTCACTATGTTTATTGTCTTTGGAAATGTATGTAATGACATGATTTCGTTTGTTAACGCTGTGTGAACAAAACACTACGGTGGCGAAACGCGTCACGGCGGGTATATGACTTGAATAAACCCCCAACTTTATTGAACAAACCTGTCTTTTTCTGCGGCAGTGAAACTCTGAGAGCGCGAGTGGAATTCCGTTTTGTGAGGATATGATTTACCGGTCTTCTCCGCCGGTCTCGCACCACCCCTAAAGGATTGAGGGCATTGAAGGAGTAACTTGGATTAATATACATATATATATATATATCACAAAATACAGGTTGCCCTAGTGAGGAAGTCACACTCGAAGGGGTATGCACACACAGCTACCGGCAGCAAGAATATCAGTCAGCCTTCAGTGTCCCATTACTGTGACTGCCAAACGCCTTTCGAGCATAATGCTCTTGATCACTGGCTCTGCTCAACAACATCGGGACAGCAGATTAATGCGGAAACAGCTTTATTTAAATCAAAAGACCCGCCCTTGTGGGCGTCAGCATAACATGGCCTTATGGTCTCTGTAGTTGATGCCATTGTTGCTTGGACATAATTCCATTCATGTCCGATTGGATATCGCTGCCCCGTTGAGAAGTTCACTAAAATATCTTACCCCAGTGGGCATGGAACAAATGAAGAGCTGCTTCCCTTCTCGCCAATATATTCCCGGCAGTTAGGTCCCCTTCGTTCCTGTCGGCGCTCACAGTAGCTGAACGCCGTGGATCCGCCGAGCAGCAGCGGGACCTCCTCGCGGCCAGGCTAGCCGCTAAACATCACAAAACACAGGTTGCCCCAGCGAGGAAGTCACACTCGAAGGGGTATGCACATACAGCTACCGGCAGCAAGAATATCAGTCAGCCTTCAGTGTCCCATTACTGTGACTGCCAAACGCGTTTCGAGCATAATGCTCTTGATCACTGGCTCTGCTCAACAACATCGGGACAGCAGATTAATGCGGAAACAGCTTTATTTAAATCAAAAGTCCCACCCTTGTGGGCGTCAGCATAACATGGCCTTATGGTCTCTGTAGTTGATGTAAAGAGGAGAGTATCCTCGAAACGCGTATGGCAGTCACTTTGTGAGAACTAGAGGGCTGGCTGAGAACCCTGCTGCCGGTAGCTGTGTGCGCTACCTCTTCGTGCGTGATATCCTCACTTGGGGCAACCTGTGGTGTTTGTATTTAGCGGCTGGTCCGGCCGCGAGGATGTCCTGCCGCTGCTGTGCGGCTCCATGACGCTCGGATTTGACGAGCGCTGTCTGGAATGAAGGGGGCCTAGCTGCCGGATTGATATTGGTAGAGTTGGAAGCGGCCCTTTCGGTCCTCATGCCCACTGGGGTAGACATTATTTCAGTGAACATTCCTTGTGGAAGAACGGTACCCAACCGGGTTTTGTATGGAACTTTGACACTGCGACGATGGGCTGCACTACAAAGACCATGATGCCCTGTTTTGCTTACGTCCACATGGGCGGGTCTATACATTCAAATAAAAGGTGTTTCCACTCAAATCCATTTTCCTTGCCTAATTGGAATGAGCCAGTGATCAAGAGGAGAGTATCCTCGAAACGCGTATGGCAGTCACTTCGTGAGAACTAGAGGGCTGGCTGAGAACCCTGCTGCCGGTAGCTGTGTGCGCTACCTCTTCGTGCGTGATATCCTCACTTGGGGCAACCTGTGGTGTTTGTATTTAGCGGCTGATCCGGCCGCGAGGATGTCCTGCCGCTGCTGTGCGGCTCCATGATGCTCGGATTTGATGAGCGCTGTCTGGAATGAAGGGGGCCTAGCTGCCGGATTGATATTGGTAGAGTTGGAAGCGGCCCTTTCGGTCCTCATGCCCACTGGGGTAGACATTATTTCAGTGAACATTCCTTGTGGAAGAACGGTACCCAACCGGGTTTTGTATGGAACTTTGACACTGCGACGATGGGCTGCACTACAAAGACCATGATGCCCTGTTTTGCTTACGCCCACATGGGCGGGTCTATACATTAAAATAAAAGGTGTTTCCACTCAAATCCATTTTCCTTGCCTAATTGGAATGAGCCAGTGATCAAGAGGAGAGTATCCTCGAAACGCGTATGGCAGTCACTTTGTGAGAACTAGAGGGCTGGCTGAGAACCCTGCTGCCGGTAGCTGTGTGCGCTACCTCTTCGTGCGTGATATCCTCACTTGGGGCAACCTGTGGTGTTTATATATATATATATTCACTGAAAAAACCATGGGTTTCACACACGTTATAGTTAGGAATTAGCATTTAAAAAACCTTTGAAATTCACTGAAAAAACCATGGGTTTCACACACGTTATAGTTAGGAATTAGCATTTAAAAAACCTTAGAAATTCAATGAAAAAACCAAAGGTTTCACACATGTTATAGTTAGCTGGACATTTCACTCGAAAAAACCATTGAAATTCCCCCGTTATAGTTAGTTCAGCTAACTATAACTCGCGCGCCCGCAATGCACTACTGATGACGTCACATATTACATCACTCATGACATGGTCAGTGACATCACTCATGACATCACTGATGACATCTCAAATGACATCACTGATGACATCATCCAGTGAATGTGTGTTTTTCTGAAAATTAAATATGTTTAATATATGTATATCTCAAGGTAGATGGAAGAATAAATGAGTATATAAGTGTCTAAATTGATGATTTGTTTTTTAAAAATTGATTGTTTAACTGACTGATTAAGTGTATCTTTATGAATACATGGCTAAGTGAGTAATGTTTAAATGTGTAAATACCTGTATCAGTCTCTCACTTTGTATATAAGTGGCTGCATGGGTTGGTGAGTAGCTACATGAGTGTCTATATAGGTTATTAGTTGGTTTTTTGAGTATCAGTATGAGTGTCTGAGTGTCTTCATGGTTCGGTGGGGGTTATTATGTAGTGCATAGGTGCATGAATGAGTGACTCACTGTTTGTATGTGTTGAAGACAGCATGTGTGTAGGACTGTATGGGTGGATGAGTGTGTGTATGGGTGTGTTAGTGAGTGAATGACTGTCTCAATAGTGTCTTTATGAGTAACTACATATTTTTTAAACTAGTATATATGACTATTGGTGTATATAAGTAAGTATATGTGCGAGTGAGAGATTGGAAGAGTGCCTGTATGAATAAGTATGTGTTTCTATAAGTGATTATTTAAAAGACTAAGTATGTGTAAGTTTCTGTAAAAGTAAGTGTGGTGGTGTGTGTATAACTGTATATGCAGGTAAATGGATGTTTGATTCTTTATTAGCTTGAGTGACTATGTGTGAGTAACTCTATGAATGAGTGGCATTGTGTTACAGGATGTTTAGGTGTATGAGTACATATGATGTGTGAGTACATGTATGAGTGACTGTATAGGATTGTTGGTGGATGAGTGGATGTGTATGTGGATCTTAGAATTACTGAATAGGTTGTTGTAACTGTTATTTGTATGTCCATTTTTTTGAAAATTTCAGTCTCTATTTTTAAATGTGTGTATCAAAGGTTATATTAGGGTGAGAGGAGGTCTACCACTCTATCACAAGGATGATGTCATCAGTGATGTCATTTGAGATGTCATCAGTGATGTCATGAGTGATGTCACTGACCATGTCATGAGTGATGTAATATGTGACGTCATCAGTAGTGCATTGCGGGCGCGCGAGTTATAGTTAGCTGAACTAACTATAACGGGGGAATTTCAATGGTTTTTTACGAGTGAAATGTCCAGCTAACTATAACATGTGTGAAACCTTTGGTTTTTTCATTGAATTTCTAAGGTTTTTTAAATGCTAATTCCTAACTATAACGTGTGTGAAACCCATGGTTTTTTCAGTGAATTTCAAAGGTTTTTTAAATGCTAATTCCTAACTATAACGTGTGTGAAACCCATGGTTTTTTCAGTGAATTTGCAAGGTTTTTTAAATGCAAATTTTTTTTTTTTCTTCTTTTTTTTTTTACATATTTTTATTTTAATTTTCTATCCTTTTTTAAAGACTATGGTTAAATTTTTAAAATTATACAATATGTTTTTATTTTACATTTTTTATAAAATAAACAGGTAAAATTTATTAGCAATACATTTTCTCTTTATTTTTTTTAGTGCGCGTACGGTAAGCTTACGGTAAGCGTACGGTTTACGCAATGTCCGTAATTTATCTACGCTGTTTGCGTATAGTTACGCAATTTGCGTAGCCGCGCGTACTCCGCGTGGGGCGCGTACGCGTGTACGCTACACGCGCACGTTACGCGGAAGTGTTGGGGAGTGACTGTTATGCGCATGCGCGCGAGCGCGTGTCTTTTTTACGCGCATGCGTACTTTTGCCGTAAGCGCACCGTAAGCGTACCGTAAGCGTACAGTAGGTCATGTGATCATGAAACACAACTTTTGATTGGTTGAAACTACTTTCAGTTCTAGAACTCTCCTACACCACACCCATTCCCCTCATTTCTGCTTGTGATCCCTTAGGAGAAGGAGCTGGGTTGTCTTTGTGATACGATGGCAGAACAGCAGAGCTCTTCTGAGAGTGAGGCTAGCAGCACTACCTTGAGGCAGAGAGCGAGGAAACAAAAGACCTCTTACGTATGGGAGTATTTTACTTTTCCAGAAGGCCAGCAAAAGGTAAATGCACCCTTAGTGACTTGTAAGCTGTGTAAGCGTGTACTTTCAAGAGGGAATCCTGACAGGAAGTATTCCTTTGGGAATCACACCATGATGAGACACCTTAAGGATGTACACAGAAGGACACATGCTCGACTTACTGAAGGTAAACCTTCAGTAAATCAACCAAGCACATCCACAGCAGCTCAGCCTGGACCATCATCTGCAGGGCCGAGTCCTTCTTCTGCAGGTCAGGTGAGCCCTTCATCTGTGGGGGGAGCATCTCCTTTTACTGGTCCTCTGGAAACTAACCCTCGGTTTGCGAGGGTTGAAGTACGGTGCGCCACTTGTCATGATCTAATTACTTATAGGGAGACCAGTATTTCCCTAGTGAACAGTAAAATAGATCAGCACACTTGTCGTACCATCTAATATTCCCAATCTTTCTTTCCTCTGTCCCTGCATGAACACAACGGCTCTTTTAAGAGCCAACCTTACCTTTCATCTATTTTTTATATATGTTTTTAAAAACTTTTTTTTTTTTTTTTTTACCGTACGCGTACGGTACGCGTAATTATTATTTTTTTTTTTTAAAAACACTAAAAATCAATTATCACATTACAAGGTCCTTGAGAGACTACAATTAAAAACTGAAAATGTGATTGTAGAGAAGTGGAAAAAAGGGACCATGATATTATTGACTTACCATACCCACTCAAAAAAAGATTTATTCATTTACATTTTTTTTTAATTGCTTTAAAAATGGTTCTAGTTTTCGAAAATGTTCTATCTCAATCTGAAAAAAAAGAAAAAAGTATTAATATTTAATAAAACATTTTATAATACAGTACACATATTTACATATTTTTCAAAAAATATTTTTGCCTTTTTTTTGCTGTTTTCAGAAAATATTGCATTTCACTATAAATTGTGAAAGCAATTGCATTCATCATTTAACAGCAGGCAAAAAAAAAATTAACAATCTCAAAGATTGTTTTAAAAAAGCCCACAATCTCTTTTTCCATAAACATAACTTTATAGAAATGCATAATATTCTTAAAAAATATAATCTAATATCAATACTTATTTCTTTAAAATACCGTCTGATATTTTTGTTTCAGAAGTATAATCACAATAATATATCTCAAATAACTCCACAATACATCGGGTTCCATTTCCTTTAGGCCAAATAGTAATTTTAAAATTCTTTTTTGGTTAAATTTCCAATGGTAATCCAATAAAAATCTAAAGTTTAAATTGTACAGATGTCACCGATTCTCTGTAACATTTTGGTTTCCGAAAGATTAATTAATAATTAAATAAGTCCACAATAGAATTGTTTACCTTTCCGCATGGCCAAATAGTAATTTTAAAAATCTTTTTTGAAAAAATTTCCAATGGCAATCCAATAACATTCCAAAATTTAAATTGTGCAGATGTTACCGATTTTTTCTAAATTTTTGGTTTTCCAAAGTTTCCTTAAAAAATGGAAAAATTCCACATTACAATTGGTTACCTTTCCATTAGGCCAAATGATAATTTGTTAAATCTTTTTATTTGTAAATTCCAAATGGTAATCCAATAAAATGGTAAAATTGTTTTGTCCAGATGTTGCCAAATCTCTCTAAAATTTAGGTTTCAGGAAGATTAGATAGGAATTTGCTAAATCAAAAGGCAAACGTTGCTTAAAAATCAATTGGGAATCATTACACAGTGTCCAGCCTTTTTCACATTTAAGATAAACTGTGTAATGTCCAGAAGTAACAGTAGGTCCTTCATGGAAAATTATTGCAACTGTTACAAAAGTTTTTCCTGAAATTGATAATTGCTGTCCTGTAAACTTCTTTATTAAAGTATCTAATTTTGAACCATCAGCTTTACAGCGTTGCATCATTAAAATTACATACTGTCTGTATTCCTTTAAAATTAATGTTGAAAACATGTCAGATTTACACTCACCGCATTGCATGCTATGATTAGCATCTTTAACTAATTTAGCAAAAGTGACTGTTTTACTATCTGGCAATGTTAAATAAATAAACCTTTCAGAATCAACATTAGAGCCACATATATTATAACAGTTTTCACAACTATGTTCCCATTTATAAGAGAGACCAAATACATTTTCAATGGGAACCCCTTCTTCTTCCAGTACCTGAAGGAAATAAATCAAGAATTCCTGTGCGTCTTGCTGTACATTTTGAGAAAACTGTGTTCGTCCTGAACATACATCTAAAAGTTTTCTAATTTCAGTAGCACTTTCTATTTGAGTTTTATCATTACTCAGCTTTTCAAAAAGGAGACTCAGCACAGAACAGAATCTTTTTCCCTGATTTACTATTATCTGCTCTTGCAAACTTTCCAGATAAAATGCAACATTCAGCACTACATTAGCGTAGCAGTTGACACCAGAGCTATTTTCAAAATAACATCCTACAACCTGTTCTTCATTTTCCTTATTCTTTTTGCTTGCAATTACATCACTCCTCTTTTTTTTCCTCCTCTCTACATCTTCATTACAGATATTCTCATTTCTCCTTTTACGAGAAACTACACGTTTCTCCAACACAGGATACTGACCTAAATGAGGAGCATAGCTTCTTCTTAATCTATTATACTCCTTTACACAATTTGTATCAGCACTAACTTTTGAATCATCAAAGTCTATCATGAATAAACCTGATAATGTTTTCACTCGTGACAAAGCAACATATGCCATACCTTCTTTGAACACAGTTGAACCAATGTTCACAAATGCACAATCTACAGTCAATCCTTGAGACTTGTGAATAGTTACAGCATATGCTAACGAAAACGGAAACTGCTTCCTACGTACATATAAGTCTTTCACAAGCATGAAACGAACTGAACAACGACAAATGTCTTTAACTTCTTCTATCTGATCAAATTTTATTTTTAAACATTCAATTCCATCTTTTTTCTGATAATTAATAAAACCCACAACTCTTCCCATAGCTCCATTAACTAAACCTTTTTCAACATCCAAATTTCTCCTTAAAAATACTCTACAGTTCATGCAAACATATAGATTTTTTTCTAATCCAGCTGTTTTGGAAATGTTCTTCTCTAGTGAATCCAATTTATTTTTCAGTGTGCCTGTTAATGTGACAGTAATTCTTCCATCCTCAATTTTGTCCACTGCTTCCAATTTCCTGATATCTTCCTTTTCCAATTTCAAAAGCTCCTCATTGAATATTGAGCATTCACGTAGAGTTGGCATTAAGCAGATGACACTTTTGTTTTCTGCAATGTTCTTGTATATCTTCTCTGCAACTATTTCTTCCTTTGGAAATAAATTATGTAGCAGCCGACTCTGTAATGCTTTTTTGCCAGATTCAGTGAGTAGTCCAATTCTGATATCTTTCAGAATACTTCCATATTCTTCATCGTTTGCTTGCCTCATATTAGTAGTAAGTTCCTTGTACTCAAAGAACGACCAAATATTTGTATTACCGATGCTTCCCAATGACTTCTTCGTGTCTTCATGTGTCACAGTATTAAACACTGGTTGTCCTTTAACTGGAGTAAGTTGCAAAAGATCTCCAAAAACTATGACGTGTTTTCCTCCAAATAACACGTCATAGTCTGTCTTCAGAATTTGCTGCATTCTTAAATGCACAAAGGCAAGCATTAAGTTTGATACCATGCTCACCTCATCAATAATGATAACTTGCATCTTCTTCAATACTCTTGAAACTTCCAAGCATGCTTCTCCAGTTAGCTTGTTGTATTGTATTTTGTTCTCATGCTCCACTGGTAACATTAGCAAACGATGTAAAGTGATTCCTTTTATGTTATATGCTGCTAACCCAGTTGGAGCAGTAACCACACAAGACAAAGTAGAATCCGTTTTTTGCTGTAGGTAGCTTCTGATGACTTTTATTAGGAAACTGTTTCCAGTTCCAGCTTGTCCGCTTACATACATCCTGATTGGATGAAATGATGTGCATGAGCACTCTTTTTTTTCATGTAGAAATCCGTGATCAATTTTTTTTCTGATCTCTTCATAAATTTGTTGCTGCTCTTCGTTCAGTTGTCTTTCCAAATTTTGTAAGTCTATAAATTCTCCTTGAGCTTGATTCATAGCCGTTTCCACTTCATTCATGGCTATTGATGCTTCATTTTCAACGATTGGTTGTCCTAGGGGATCTTGACTGAGTGTTCCTGAACTTTGGCTGTCCTGAGAACTGTCTCTAGCTATTTCTGCTGCAATTGTAGTTTCCTGTTCAATTTCTTCATTTAACATTTGCAGATAAGTTGTGAATGTATTGCATTGTATGCTGTCTTTGCAAGCATTAAAAGAATCTTCATAGCTTTGAAATTCTCCCAGTAGTTCATCCTCTGTACGCCATGGTTTAAACAGCTGTAAAAGAGCCAAGTAGTAAAATTCCTTTTTGTCAGTAGTGTCGCAACTCAGCTTCCTGTGATTTATCAAACTTCCTTTTGTTTGCTTCACCAAACATCCTTCCTCACCAATGACTTTATATTTTCCATTGTTGATGTCTTCTGTGGCTTTCCGTGAATAAATGTAGTTCTGCAGCACTTCATAGAGACACATGTTCTCCAGATGATGACTTCTCTTGGGATAATATGTGTCCAACATGTTTGATTTAAAAATATCTGTACTTTCTGGGTCATTCTCGGCCAAATATTCAATTTCTCCAACAGATTTCAGTACCCGATTTCTCATTGCTGCAAGGCCTAAACTTGCCCAAATTATTCTTCTTGATTTCGAGTAGAGACTTGCAGAAGATAACCTATCTGAACATTTGTAGGATCCAATTTCTCGATGCGATAACATCTTCAAACTGAAACTGTACAGCTTCTTACTGACAGTTTTCTCGTGAGAAATCTCTTCCCACATTTCCTTCAATTCTGTTTTTTCTGATTTCGTAATGTAAGACGTTACATATCGAGCAACAGCAATGGAATTGTCAGCTACATACTGTATATCCATGTTAGCGTTCCACATGGATAAAATCACTGGGTTGTAGTCATTTATATTTTTTGATTCTTCTTTTCTTTTAAGGTTGTAGGTATTCTTAGGTGATTTTCTTGTGATAGTATGTCTCACAGATGACATAAAACTGTTAACTCTTCCATTTGAAAGAACAGGTCTAGGAAATCCAAATCGACATTTAGTGTAGTATTTATCTTTGCTCTTGTATTTTCGTCGACAGTATTTTCCACACCGATGACTTTGGAAACGTAAAACTTGCTCCTTTAACTTTTTCTCTTCTGTGCTTTTTGGTATAGCACATGTTGCATATTCTTCAATGTAAGATAACACTGCTTCATCAGTATCTGTTCCAAACTTTGGGGAATCCTTGATCCACAACAGCAAATGAATATGAGGAGCACCTCTTGCCTGGTACTCTTTTCTCCAAAAGAAATCCACTACTTCTCCTAGAGGTGGATTTTTTTTATTGCAGATGAAGGACATCATAGCCTCAAATCTATGATTGAAATATCTGCAAACATTAACCGGATCCAATGAGCACAGTTCTCCTGCTGTCTTGTATTCGATGTTTTTAATGTTTGAATTTGCCTCTCGTAGAAAATCCAGTAAATCATCCCAAGCGTACTCCGCACAGCTTAGGGTAACGAACCATGTTGGTGTTCCTAAATTCCGTAACATGCATTTTAATTCACCATGGCGTCGGTACCAATATTCATTTGTCCCACGCTGACAAGCCATCAGATTGATCAGTTGTGTTTCCAAATGATCATCTCGGTGCTGCACTTTCTCCATAAAATCCTTAGCAGACACATTTTGCAAATGTACTCCACTTTTTAAAATGTGATTTACTGCATAAGACAATGCAGACAAGTCGCTTTCAAATAAAAGATGGAACAAATAAGGAATACTTTGTCGAAATCTGGGATCTTCAGCATATAGTCTTGTAGTCCGATACTCAGAAGCTGGAATCTGTTCCGGACGTTCATCGTATCGTCCTCCTTTTCCTTTAGGAAACAGCTGGGGAAAACATCGAGCTTCCAAGCTCTCCTCCCATACACTCACGGGAGTTCCTTTTGCTTTCTTCATCTGAAATAGATCAATATTGTCTCCCATAACTTCTTTTGAATGAAGAGGATGTATGCTAAAATGTTCATAAATTTCTTCTTCCTTTGACTTGTCCACTTTTTCAATTTGTCCAGTTGGTGTTTCTGTGTCTTCTTGTAAATCTTCTTCTTCTTCTTCTTCTTCTATATAAATTGATTCATACCATTTGTTATTCCTTTTCAAATACAAATTTGCTCTTTGTACTTTCCGTACATCTACCAGCTCCTGCCAAATCTTCTTATTCTTTGTAGGTACACCATTAACCAGAATAATTAATGGTTCAGTTTCCAAAGTATCCGCATCAATAGTTTCCATATTTTTTTTCAAATCCAAGGGCAAATACACCACTCTACCTTTTAAACCTCTCAGTAAATCTGAAGGAGGTAATTTACCAGTTTTGGGCTCCATACGTACTATGGTCTGGAACGGATGAACACATTGAATGAGTATAGACTCATATGTATTTAATTCAGAAAGTTCAGCAGGAATAGCATCCAATTCTAAATTATTATGTACAGCTCTGGTCGGCATTCTATTTTCCTCTAACTTGTTGTAACAGTATTTACAAATACGCTGAACTTCACCCAATTCAAAACAATTTTCAAGAAATATATATGTGGCAAAATCCTTCCACTTATAATTATCTTCATTTTCACTCTTTCTGTAGAGATCAACATACCTGGTTTGTTTTCTATAATGAGTTCTGCGGCAACAAATACAAGTAATATTTGGTCTTTCATTAGAGATTATTGCAAATTTTGTTATGTGATCATTAAATGTCTTACTTACAGAGGGTTCTACATTCTCTTCCACTTCTTCCTCATTTACTGTGTCCTTCTCTGCACTGTTTTGTTCAGGACCAAAGTAACAAAACTGAATTTCATCAACAACCTTCTCTACATCTGATACCGTTCCACGGAACAGAGCCCTATTCAATTCATCTAACTTTATTGCTGGACTTTTAGCAAAATACAACCGTCTCACAAACTTTCTCATTTCAGTATGATGAACAGCCAGCATCCTAAAATGATGGAAAACACTATTACACACTTTTCTAGATAGACAAGCCAGAGAATGACCCTGCAAACCAGTATTTTCTCTCACTCTGCATGGATCCAAACTTTGAAGCACCTTAATCTTCTGTTTTACACTTTTTTTACTATATTCTCTTAGAAACTCACGAAATTTATCAATAGATTCCTGACGCACAGTGCAAATACTACTACAATTCCAAGTGTACACTGGGGCTTTAGGACGTCTCCCCATAGCCTCATCCGCCATCACTTGTACCTCATCTCTTGGAACCATTATCTCCTTCTCCATTATGCAACCATTTTTCACTTCATAAGCACGACCTCTGGTGTCAACTGCATGCAGCAAACTATTACTTTGAAAATAACTCTCTTCATTAAAAAAAGGTTCACTACTTGAACTATGCATCCATTTTCCTAAAAACACTTTAGAAAAGTTTGTTCTGTTCACTACTCTTTTCCTTTTGCTATGTGATTTCAGTACATTAACCATTTTGTCTAATGTACGCATCCTATTCAAAATTAAAATGAATAGTTTCCTTTTTAATTCTAATGCCTTTGCTGCAATGGCTTCAATTTCTTTTTTTCTCTTATAAAACTTAGCCTTTTGCTTATATTTCTTCACATCCTTTATCAAATTGGACATAACTCTTCTCTGAAACATTTTTCTACGTATCTCTTTAAACGCTGTTTTTCTGTTTAAGTTAATCTTTTTAGTTGCAGAAGGTATATTTGCATTAACTAAATTCTCAATTTTTTCCTGTCCTTTTCGATTGAAATCATTCTTTCCAGTACAGACATTTTGTACATTTTTCCTTTTTTTGAATATGTTCTTTAGAAAATTTTTTGTCTGCTTACCAGAAGATTTTTTCTTTTTCCCAACATGAGCATCTTCAACTAACTTAGGTCCTCCAGTTGTCTTCAAATATAGGTTTTTTTTGTGGTCTTTTTTTACTCTGGATTTTGTAGGCATCTTAAATTTTGTTCACTGCTCCTCAGCAATACCTGAAAAAAACTAAAAAAAAATTCCTTTATTTTATTTAAATATATTACTACATTTGTTTTCACATTAGTCACAAAACGAAATTTCTTTGCCAATTTGAAAGCACACTTACTACTCTTTTTTTTGGCAAGTGATAATCACTTTTACAGACTGACACATTATGAATCCACTTTTCAGATTTTTTAAAAAGCACATGTCCAAACTGCTTTTTCAGACCAGCACCATTTGTAACCTGGGTGACTGCCTACACTCCAGCAAGGGCAACCAGCCTTAGTGATGCTGAATGTATTTGCATTACTGACTGAAACCTCAAACCCCACTCGCTTGTGAATACTGTGCATGATTCCACATGGTAAGCAGCTGGGTGTGTGCTAAGAGTCTGCTTCTGCACCAAAAAATGGCTCCCCCTTTCCATCTAATGGAACTGTGAAATCACCAGAGCAATACGCAATAAATCTCTGCCTGTTATTCCTATTTGCACACAGAGTCATGTTTTCACATTAGGCCCTTAAACGAAATTTCTTTGCCAATTTGAAAGCACACTTACTGCTCTTTTTTTTGGCAAGTGATAAACACTTTTACAGACTGACACATTATGAATCCACTTTTCAGATTTTTTAAAAAGCACATGTCCAAACTGCTTTTTCAGACCAGCACCATTTGTAACCTGGGTGACTGCCTACACTCCAGCAAGGGCAACCAGCCTTAGTGATGCTGAATGTATTTGCATTACTGACTGAAACCTCAAACCCCACTCGCTTGTGAATACTGTGCATGATTCCACATGGTAAGCAGCTGGGTGTGTGCTAAGAGTCTGCTTCTGCACCAAAAAATGGCTCCCCCTTTCCATCTAATGCAACTGTGAAATAACCAGAGCAATACGCAATAAATCTCTGCCTGTAATTCCTATTTGCACACAGAGTCATGTTTTCACATTAGTCACAAAACGAAATTTCTTTGCCAATTTGAAAGCACACTTACTGCTCTTTTTTTTGGCAAGTGATAATCACTTTTACAGACTGACACATTATGAATCCACTTTTCAGATTTTTTAAAAAGCACATGTCCAAACTGCTTTTTCAGACCATCACCATTTGTAACCTGGGTGACTGCCTACACTCCAGCAAGGGCAACCAGCCTTAGTGATGCTGAATGTATTTGCATTACTGACTGAAACCTCAAACCCCACTCGCTTGTGAATACTGTGCATGATTCCACATGGTAAGCAGCTGGGTGTGTGCTAATAGTCTGCTTCTGCACCAAAAAATGGCTCCCCCTTTCCTTCTAATGCAACTGTGAAATCACCAGAGCAATACGCAATAAATCTCTGCCTGTAATTCCTATTTGCACACAGAGTCATGTTTTCACATTAGTCACAAAACGAAATTTCTTTGCCAATTTGAAAGCACACTTACTGCTCTTTTTTTTGGCAAGTGATAAACACTTTTACAGACTGACACATTATGAATCCACTTTTCAGATTTTTTAAAAAGCACATGTCCAAACTGCTTTTTCAGACCAGCACCATTTGTAACCTGGGTGACTGCCTACACTCCAGCAAGGGCAAACAGCCTTAGTGATGCTGAATGTATTTGCATTACTGACTGAAACCTCAAACCCCACTCGCTTGTGAATACTGTCCATGATTCCACATGGTAAGCAGCTGGGTGTGTGCTAAGAGTCTGCTTCTGCACCAATAAATGGCTCCCCCTTTCCATCTAATGCAACTGTGAAATCACCAGAGCAATACGCAATAAATCTCTGCCTGTAATTCCTATTTGCACACAGAGTCATGTTTTCACATTAGGCCCTTAAACGAAATTTCTTTGCCAATTTGAAAGCACACTTACTGCTCTTTTTTTGGGCAAGTGATAAACACTTTTACAGACTGACACATTATGAATCCACTTTTCAGATTTTTTTAAAAACACATGTCCAAACTGCTTTTTCAGACCAGCACCATTTGTAACCTGGGTGACTGCCTACACTCCAGCAAGGGCAACCAGCCTTAGTGATGCTGAATGTATTTGCATTACTGACTGAAACCTCAAATCCCACTCGCTTGTGAATACTGTGCATGATTCCACATGGTAAGCAGCTGGCTGTGTGCTAAGAGTCTGCTTCTGCACCAAAAAATGGCTCCCCCTTTCCATCTAATGCAACTGTGAAATCACCAGAGCAATACGCAATAAATCTCTGCCTGTAATTCCTATTTGCACACAGAGTCATGTTTTCACATTAGTCACAAAACGAAATTTCTTTGCCAATTTGAAAGCACACTTACTGCTCTTTTTTTTGGCAAGTGATAATCACTTTTACAGACTGACACATTATGAATCCACTTTTCAGATTTTTTTAAAAACACATGTCCAAACTGCTTTTTCAGACCAGCACCATTTGTAACCTGGGTGACTGCCTACACTCCAGCAAGGGCAACCAGCCTTAGTGATGCTGAATGTATTTGCATTACTGACTGAAACCTGAAATCCCACTCGCTTGTGAATACTGTGCATGATTCCACATGGTAAGCAGCTGGCTGTGTGCTAAGAGTCTGCTTCTGCACCAAAAAATGGCTCCCCCTTTCCATCTAATGCAACTGTGAAATCACCAGAGCAATACGCAATAAATCTCTGCCTGTAATTCCTATTTGCACACAGAGTCATGTTTTCACATTAGGCCCTTAAACGAAATTTCTTTGCCAATTTGAAAGCACACTTACTGCTCTTTTTTTTGGCAAGTGATAAACACTTTTACAGACTGACACATTATGAATCCACTTTTCAGATTTTTAAAAAAGCACATGTCCAAACTGCTTTTTCAGACCAGCACCATTTGTAACCTGGGTGACTGCCTACACTCCAGCAAGGGCAACCAGCCTTAGTGATGCTGAATGTGTTTGCATTACTGACTGAAACCTCAAACCCCACTCGCTTGTAAATACTGTGCATGATTCCACATGGTAAGCAGCTGGGTGTGTGCTAAGAGTCTGCTTCTGCACCAAAAAATGGCTCCCCCTTTCCATCTAATGCAACTGTGAAATCACCAGAGCAATACGCAATAAATCTCTGCCTGTAATTCCTATTTGCACACAGAGTCATGTTTTCACATTAGTCACAAAACGAAATTTCTTTGCCAATTTGAAAGCACACTTACTGCTCTTTTTTTTGGCAAGTGATAAACACTTTTACAGACTGACACATTATGAATCCACTTTTCAGATTTTTTAAAAAGCACATGTCCAAACTGCTTTTTCAGACCAGCACCATTTGTAACCTGGGTGACTGCCTACACTCCAGCAAGGGCAACCAGCCTTAGTGATGCTGAATGTATTTGCATTACTGACTGAAACCTCAAACCCCACTCGCTTGTGAATACTGTGCATGATTCCACATGGTAAGCAGCTGGGTGTGTGCTAAGAGTCTGCTTCTGCACCAAAAAAAGGCTCCCCCTTTCCATATAATGCAACTGTGAAATCACCAGAGCAATACGCAATAAATCTCTGCCTGTAATTCCTATTTGCACACAGAGTCATGTTTTCACATTAGTCACAAAACGAAATTTCTTTGCCAATTTGAAAGCACACTTACTGCTCTTTTTTTTGGCAAGTGATAAACACTTTTACAGACTGACACATTATGAATCCACTTTTCAGATTTTTTAAAAAGCACATATCCAAACTGCTTTTTCAGACCAGCACCATTTGTAACCTGGGTGACTGCCTACACTCCAGCAAGGGCAACCAGCCTTAGTGATGCTGAATGTATTTGCATTACTGACTGAAACCTCAAACCCCACTCGCTTGTGAATACTGTGCATGATTCCACATGGTAAGCAGCTGGGTGTGTGCTAAGAGTCTGCTTCTGCACCAAAAAATGGCTCCCCCTTTCCATCTAATGCAACTGTGAAATCACCAGAGCAATACGCAATAAATCTCTGCCTGTAATTCCTATTTGCACACAGAGTCATGTTTTCACATTAGTCACAAAACGAAATTTCTTTGCCAATTTGAAAGCACACTTACTGCTCTTTTTTTTGGCAAGTGATAAACACTTTTACAGACTGACACATTATGAATCCACTTTTCAGATTTTTTAAAAAGCACATGTCCAAACTGCTTTTTCAGACCAGCACCATTTGTAACCTGGGTGACTGCCTACACTCCAGCAAGGGCAACCAGCCTTAGTGATGCTGAATGTATTTGCATTACTGAGTCCAACCTCAAACCCTTAAACTATTCTTTTTTTATACCAGTACACCTTAATTTATTGTGAAAACATAGTCCATATTATTTTACTTGTTCCTCACATTTAAATTTCTCCCAAAACACAAAATAATAAACACAACTTCAACAAAAAGAATTGCATTTCTATTATTCATTTCTTAATTTACCATATACATCCCCTCTCAAACTCTAAACTCACCTTTAAAATTAGTTAGTTGTGAAAGAAATGTGGCACTCAAACAGCAGATTATCAGAGCCAGGATCTCTGTTCTTTACACCTCTCTCCTCTCAGCAGAACCAGATAATGGCAAACTTTCCCTCTCTTTTTCCACATATATACATGTTAATTTCAAATCTCAGTGCTTCCCCCTTTTTTTCAAATGTAATCACACATTTCTATTGGTTGAAAACCAACCCTTTTCCAAAAGTACCCTTCCCCCAACTTGACTTCTGCCTAGTACCCTTCCCCCAACTTGTCTTCTGCCTGCTACCATAGCAACAGCTCATGGAACACTGCTGTGTGGAGTTAGGTCAGAAGTTCGCCAAACAATGTTTCAATTCCACAGAGCAAGAGTGCTTGACTTTTCAAACCTAACAGCAAATCCATAGTACTGTTCTTTGGTAACACATTTTTCTGTACCAATACAAAACATGCTTCTATTAATTTACACATACAGCCTAGTTTTTATTCTAGAATGGTATGAAACAGCCAATCAGTTCTTTTTTTTATGAAAAAAATATGTATGCCTCCATTTCCAAACTGTCTTTCATTTCTTTTTACCATTCTACTGAATTACACCTCCTGAGTGCATCCAGTTCTCCTTTGAAGATGTTCACAGTGTGGATTGTAGGGCACAGCTATGTCTTCTGGAGTGAAAAGTTTGCAGAGAAAACAGGTATGGTGAGAGACCTTGCTTTGCCAAATGTAGACATTAAATGGATTGGTCAGAGAGGGTTAAAGTGGCACCAATTGATGCCATTGGTGAAATCCTTCATGCAAAACCAACACCCTGACCTCATAATAGTGCACTGTGGTGGCAATGACCTAGGCACTTTGACTGGGGTAGGTCTGGAAATGCTTATGAAGGACACCTTTGCACAACTGTTTTCACTTTTCCCTAAAACTGCCTTTGTGTTTTCTAACATATGCCAAAGGCAAAAATGGAACTGGTCCAATCATTTCTCTCCGCAGATTGACAAAGCAAGAAAGCACGTCAACAAATCTGTTTCTGCTTTCCTCCGTGACTATGGTATGGGTTCCATTTACCACAACAACTTGCGTTACGACATGCAAGACATTTATAGAGGAGATGGTGTGCACTTCAATGATGAAGGGAACAGAGTCTTCCTCTTGAACCTTAGACTCTGCATCGGTACTTACTTGTAGGTACCACTTAAAAATCACTTCATAAACACAACGGCTCTTTTTAGAGCCCCCTAATATCTAAACACTTAAATCTGCATTTCATTTATTTATTTATTTATTTTTTCTACCGTACGCGTACGGTGAGCTTACCGTACGCGTACCCCGTGATTTTTTAAAAAAACAATAAATGTTTTCTTTGTACTTTTCTGTCCTTCTTTGACCCCCTTACAAATGTTAGGGGGTCTGTAACTCTCCTCCTTGCCCCCTTTTCTTGTTATCACTCTTTTTTTTCTGAGTGAAACACACGAAATGGCGGCCGCCGCTTCCTGGTTTCGGCCGATTCGAATGTTTACTAAGATCTAAGAGCCAATCAGAATCGTGCTCGCGCACGCCACCGTACGCGTACGGTAAGCGTACCGTAAGCGCACCGTAAGCTGGCTCAGATATATATATTGATTTAAAGGCTATTTTCTCAGAATCTACTGAACAGATTTACACCAAACCTACAAAAGGCACTTCCTTGACCTGAGGACTACCTCTCTGCCAAATTTCTAGTAATTCTGTTCAGCCGTTCGGGCTGTAGCCCTGTCTAAAGGTCCTATGGAAAAATGCATGGGAAAAACGCGTTTTGGGACCCCTCTTTTATCTCAGCCCCCGCTTGACGAATCCCCCCGAGACTTTCAGGGAAGGAGCGGAGCGTAGCGCCCCACCTATTTTGAAAAATTCGCGAGGATTCGTCGACCGGCGCCAAAGTTATTCAAAATAGAATGTTGCGGATTTCCTATGGAAACGTGGTCCTAACTATAGCTACCTACTGGCGACCGCCAGTAGGTAATATATATATATATATATATATATATATATATATATATATTTCGAAACAGTTGATTCCAAGCCAGAAAAGAATCCACACGAGCCCACTCGATCATCAAAAGCAGCTTTATTCTTCACAGGGCAGAAGAGGACGATATATATATATATACAAACAACAGAAAACAGTGTGCCCATGCACAGAAGTGCACTCGAGCCAGCGTCGGCTTGAGGAAACCTTTATTCCGGGAAAACTGCTGATGTCACGGGAAGTCAGTAAAAGCATAACAGTGGCGCCAAATTCACGACGCGTTTTGGGTTTATCCCTTCTTCCTGGTGAGACGCCACTGCAGCTACCCGCACCTGCATACATTTAGTCAAATCTGCCCTCCAATGGGCCAATCAGGTAAGTGGACCTCCTCAGATGAGTTCTGGGAAATGCAGTGCGGGTGGATTTTCATGCCTCAATATTCATGCTGCATATAATTTTTGCATCTAGCCCTGGATGGGCCTCTCGTGGCAGCAGCAGAAAGCAATCATTCCAAAAACGCTGCTCCTAGGAACTTGGTGAATTCCAAGCTCCCTGGCCCCCTACAATCAATGGGGTGGTGCACTTCTCGCGGCTGGGCGGCCGCGCTTAACATCCAAAAAACAGTGTGCCCATGCACAGAAGCGCACTCGAGCCAGCGTCGGCTTGAGGAAACCTTTATTCCGGGAAAACTGCTGATGTCACGGGAAGTCAGTAAAAGCATAATAGTGGCGCCAAATTCACGACGCGTTTCGGGTTCATCCCTTCTTCCTGGTGAGACACCACTGCAGCTACCCGCACCTGCATACATTTAGTCAAATCTACCCTCCAATGGGCCAATCAGGTAAGTGGACCTCCTCAGATGAGTTCTGGGAAATGCAGTGCGGGTGGATTTTCATGCCTCAATGTTCATGCTGCATATAATTTTTGCATCTAGCTCTGGATGGGCCTCTCGTGGCAGCAGCAGATAGCAATCATTCCAAAAACGCTGCTCCTAGGAACTTGGTGAATTCCAAACCCCCTGGCCCCTACAATCAACGGGGTGGTGCACTTCTCGCGGCTGGGCGGCCGCGCTTAACATCCAAAAAACAGTGTGCCCATGCACAGAAGCGCACTCGAGCCAGCGTCAGCTTGAGGAAACCTTTATTTCGGGAAAACTGCTGATGTCACGGGAAGTCAGTAAAAGCATAATAGTGGCGCCAAATTCACGACGCGTTTCGGGTTTATCCCTTCTTCCTGGTGAGACGCCACTGCAGCTACCCACGCCTGCATACATTTAGTAAAATCTGCCCTCCTATATATATATAAATATAGATAGATAGATAGATAGATAGATAGATAGATAGATAGATAGATAGATAGATAGATAGATAGATAGATAGATAGATAGATAGATAGATAGATAGATAGATAGATAGATAGATAGATAGATAGATAGATAGATAGATGGATAGATAGATGGATGGATAGATAGATAGATAGATAGATAGATAGATAGATAGATAGATAGATAGATAGATAGATAGATAGATAGATAGATAGATAGATAGATAGATAGATAGATAGATAGATAGATAGATAGATAGATAGATAGATAGATAGATAGATAGATAGATAGATTCCCATTCAAGGAGTCCCCATCCCATCCCATGGTATAGTTCATTCATACTTAATGCTATTGCTCAGTGGTGGCTAGGTTGTAGGAAATGCTATGTTTGTTTTCTAACATTAGAATTTGTTCCACCTCATAGTATATTATGACTCATGCACTCTGCTGCATTCTGATTAGGTTCACACCATGCAAAAATCCCATGCATACTCCTTCCATATTAGCAATTGCTGTAGGTTAGGATACCTTAGAGCTATAGGGCTGACTCCCTCCCAGTCTAATGTACGTGCTACAGTCATAAATGTGATTGTCAACTTTGTGCTTACAATCTTTCTTATGTTTGTTTTAATATGGACTTACTACATGCAAATACCACATGCAGCCTACAATCTCTATCGTTCAGTTAACAATGAGGGAAATTCTGCTGGAAGTGAGACTAGCGAGCTGATATCTGTTAAAATATACTATACATTTCAAAGTTTTTTTTATTGTTTTAGTTCATTAAAACCATAACAATCGTTTATTGCAATAAAACATAAAACACAATAAAAAGAGTTAATTGTCAAAAGAAGATTAGCAGTAATAAAACCATGGAGCTGATAGTGGTTAAAGCAACCACCTACATTATCAGCAATAAATAAGGCTTTGAACAGGAAATTAAATGTGTCATCTTGGATTAGTTCCTTTCTTTTTTTTTTTTGTGTCACTTTATCAAGACCTTGTGGCAAGAAGGGTGGTATGGTTATTTGATTTGCCAGCCTGGTTGGTCCGTCCCCCCGAATGGCTTGTGAAGACATAGAATAAGAGGCTCAACTATAAGGAAGTACGATGCGTTTAAAATCTGTGCAAAATCTATGCAAGTTCCTCAGTGTTAGAAGATGGATGGAACACAAGTCTTTTAATAGCTGGCAGTCGGCGTGTTCAAGCTCGTTCAAAAAACAAAAAGTGTCAACTCCAAGTGCTGTAGTTGTTCTGGACACTGCCTTGCGGGACAGGAGTGGCTCCATGGAAGATTTTGTGCAAATTATCAGTTCCCCTGATGGTGGTCTATGCTCTCGTAGTATTCTGCCTGCTTCTGCGAAGAATTTACTGATCTGTGCTAGGTCTTTTAGAGTGTCAGATGTATATATAAATAGTAGTGCTTCCTTGCATGATCTTATCCCATGTTGCTTAAAGATAGGCCTCAGATACCTACGTCTCTTTTGTGATAAGCTTGCGCAGCAGCATATGATGTGGGCAGCTGATTCAGAGTGGTAATTGCACAGCCTACATTGTTCCTGTGTCACTGCACAGTTGTTCCAGTGTGCCCTGAACTCCCTAATGGGTGTAGTCAGTAGCCTAAATGATAAAATGTTCTTAATTTGCATGCTTTCCAAATGCTGCTTTCAAATATGGTTGGCAAAGAAGGGTTTTGCGGAATGTTACAAGCTCCTCAGCACCTCTAATGCTTCTTGCCTTGATTAGATCCAAATCCCTTGAGGTCTTCTTAGCTTGTATCTTTACTTTGCTTTTTAGCTGTGCTTTGCTAATTTGGAGAGCCGTCATGGATGTTAGATCAGGATTTAATGTTGAAGCGTCTAGTTCCAAGTACTTTGCCCAGGCACTTTTCTTGTCCAAGAACAATGCCATAAGGGCACCTCTCAAGGAGTCAGGATCTGCCCGGCTCACCTGGGAGTAATAGTTAATTATGTCTTTTTTGCATGTTACATCCATGCTTGAGAGATTGAATTCCAGGCGTATTGAGTGTTTTGGCATGCCGAAGACTTTTTTGTATGATGATGTGTGGTTTTGCTCCAGCACCTCTGTCAGCTTTCCAGGGTAGGCAAGTTGGCCGTAACTTAGTGTTGGTACGAGTTTGGCCCCCCTTACTCTTCATATTGCCTCTGCTGAGTGACTGTTTAACTTATGGTTGAGATGAGATAGAGCATATATGTTCTTTGCAGCTTTGACTCCTATTGCCTTTATCTGCAGCGTGCTTTTCCCTAAGTCCATAGGCCAAACTTCAAGGTAAATATACTTGGAGTCTGTGTCGACCTTGAATGGTCCGAGTTCCCACTTGAGTTTGTCTTTTAAAGGGCATCGGCCAAAAATCAGGACGTTTGGTTTTACCGCTTTGCATGGAGAGCATTGCAGTTGTTATACTTGTGTAGTATGTCCAGGGCCCTCCTCATTCCTATTCGTGTCTGATCCATCAAGACCAAGTCACCTGCATACTGAAGTATTGGGAATTTTTTCCGTCCTAACGATGATGGAAAGGATTTACCTTTTAGTAGCTTTTTCCCTCTTCACCCAGTGGAAATCTGTCTGGTGGCGTGCGATTGTGTTAGCTTGATCCTCACCCATGTATCCATATATAAGGCTGCAATTGCTGAACGCAGTTGTTTTGGGATACCCCATCCTGCCAGTTTTTTCCACAGGATGTTACGGTCAATGCCGTCAAAGGCCGCACTGTAGTCGACAAATCAGGCATATAATGGAGCGTTTTTTTCACTCGCCTTTGAGCCCAGGTAGGCGAGAGTGATAATGTTGTCGAGAGTTGATGCATTGGGCCTGAATCCTGTCTGATAGAGTGGTATGATTTTATTGTCAGTAATCCATTACTCTAGTTCTTTTAGAAGAATTTGTGCAAAGAATTTGCCATCTACATCGAAAAGGGCAATTAACCTGTAGTTTTCCGGTAGTGTTGGATCTCCCTTTTTATGTATTGGTTAGAGGATCAAGCCCTTGCATGCTTCCGGTATAGCGGATGAGGCAAGGCATTCGTTGAACAGGTTGAGCATCAGTGGGGCCCAGATCGTTCTGTCATCTTTGAAGAAGATCCCCGGTATGCCGTTCGGTCCTGGGGCCCTATCACTCTGGCTGTTACTTAATACCTTTATTACCTCTACTCTAGTTACAATTATGGTGCTGTCCTCCATGTCTTCTGAAAGGTTCTTCAGATACTCCTCATGAAAAGTCTTTGGTTTGTCCAAGTCTACATATAGATTCTCCACGCGCTGCTCCCATTTGGTTGCCGGTACGATGTTTTCTTTGCTATATGATGTAGTCGCTAGATTGTTTACATATGCCCAAAATTCTTTGGCTTTGCTGGGTGTAAGCAAGGAGAATAATTGTTTCCACTGTTCCTGAGTTTCTTTATATATTTGGCTCCACACAATCTTTTTGTGTTGTTTTTTTGCCTCTTTCAGCTTGCTTTCTATAGCTATAGTTCTTTATTTTCTGTGTTGTTTAGCAGCTTTTCTGTAAGTTTTTCTGCTCCCTATATTCTTTCTTGTTCTGACGGTTCGGGCCACCGAGCTTCTTTCGGCTCAATTTAGTTAGAGTTAATGACAAATTGGAGCATGTCTAGCAGCTGGTACCATTGGTTCAGTGACTAAATATCGAGGGACATAATATAGAATGCCCAAAATATCGACTCCAAAATATAGAAGTACAGAATATAGAATCCCTATCTACAAACAGGTAAGTACTAAAATATCGATTCCAAAATATAGAATGTTAAAATTTAGTTAGCTAAATTATCGAGTTTTTTTAATGTATTAAAAATAATATAAAAGTAATTAAATATTAAAAACAATTAAATAAAACATACTTAAAATAATATAAAAAAGCTTAAAATGTAAAAATAATAAATGTCATGTAAAAAAAGTAGAGATTTTGTTGGATAGTGAGAGCGTAACAATTACTATTCCCACTCCAGTGAGTGCAACAGTAGGGAAAGCATTGGATAGCGGGAGGGTAAAAATTACTATTCCCACTCCACAGAGTGCAACAGTAGGGGAAGCGTTGGATAGCGTAGGGGTAAAAATGACTATTCCCACTCCAGTGAGTGCAACAGTAGGGAAAGCGTTGAATAGCGCGAGGGTAAACATTTCTATTCCCACTCCAGTGAGTGCAACAGTAGGGAAAGCGTTGGATAGCGGGAGGGTAAAAATTACTATTCCAACTCCTGAGAGTGCAACAGTAGGGAAAGTAATGATTTAATTTTAAAATAGGATTCAATTAATTATTAATACCAATCAAAAATTTATTAAAAATAATTACCAATTAATAAAAATTAATTACCATTGAATTTTTTTTATTACCAATGAATAAAAATTAATTACCAATTAATAATTAATTATCAATTAATTATCAATACATATAAATAACAATTAATATTTACTTTATTACAATTAATTTACTTCCCACCCAATTCCTAGTCCCAATTATAAAAAATACAATTAACATTATTATCAATTAATCAATTAATAAAAATTAATTAGCAATTAATGAAAATTAATTACCAATTAATAAAAATTAATTACCAATTGATAATTAATTATCTATTAATTATCAATACACATAAATAAAAATTAATATTTAGGTGCCGATTCCGATCCTGTAGTTTTTTTTTCCCGTACGACTCGTATCCGTATTTTTTTACGTACGAATCGTACAAGTACTATACAAATGGTGAAGTATGATTCGTACGGGAAAAATACATACAAATCGCTTCGGAAAAAGTCTCCGAGACGTCCCCGGACAGTTTTACGTATGAGTCGTAAAACTGAAGTCCGAGCGCACAAGTCCGATCCGTACCGGCGTTCCGAATGCACAAGCGTATGGAAAAAGTCCGGTACGGAGCGAACTGTGTACGACCCCTACCCCTGGTACACTTGTGCCCGGGGTACGAGTCGTACGGGCCCCCCACCCCAGCTCCGTATGTACGCGCCGTGCCCCCAGCCCCGTATGTATGCGCCGTACCCCCACCACAGCCCCGTATGTACGCGCCGTACCCCCAGCCCCGCATGTCCGTGCCGTACCCCCACCCCAGCCCCGTATGTACGCGCCGTACCCCCAGCCCCATATGTACGCGCCGTACCCCCAGGTACGGTGCGTACATACGGGGCTGGGGGTACGGCACGTACATACGGGGCTGGGGGTACGGCGCGTAAATATGGGGCTGGGGGTACGGCGCGTACATACAGGGCTGGGGTGGGGGTACAGCGCGTACATACGGGGCTGGGGGTACGGCGCGTACATACGGGGCTGGGGTGGGGGGGCCTGTACGACTCGTACCCCTGGGGAATCAGCTTTTACGGCAGTTTTTGGCTCCTGTAAAAAAAGAGCCCTACGGAGTGCCATAGGGACGGATCGTACTTGCTGGTCCGTAAAACGCTGCTTACATTCGTACGGACGGCGGGTACAGGCTGTTCCGGAGATGATTCGTAAGGTAATTTTCCCCGTACGGTCTTTTCTACGAATCGTACGGAAATCGCCTTTCTGTACGAATCGTACTTCCTGGGTTGTAATGCAAGTTTACCGGGTACGCGTCGTATGGAGAAAATGCTCCGTATGACGATTTGTATGGCCTTTTTACCGGATCGGAATCGGCACCTTAATGTATTGCAATTAAATTACTTCCCACCCAATTCTCCTATAAACCCACAACCCGCTCCTATTAATAAAAAATACAATTAACATAATTATCAATTAATCAATTAATAAAAATTAATTACCAATGAATAAAATAATTACAAATTAATGACCAATTAATAATTATTTATCAATCAATTAATTATCAATACATATAAATAAAAATTAATATTTAATTTACTATAATTAAAATACTTCCCACCCTATTCCCCTATAAACCCACAACCCGCTACGGAATTAAATTACACAAAAATTAAATTACATAACATTCATTACTTTAAAAAAATTAAACATACATTACAAAAATAATACATAATTTTAACACATATACTACCATTCATAACACTAAAAAAAAAATCGATATTATGGAAATCTATATTTTTAAATTCGATATTATGGAAATCGATATTTCATACCCCAATTTCAATATTCTGTCCTATCTATATTTTAGTAATTCGATATTCTGTGCTATCTATATTTTAGAGTCGATATTCTGTCCTTTCTATATTTTGGATTCTATATTTTGGTCGTTTACCGGGACCATTGCCCTGTCTTTGTTGCCTCAAGGGGCCATTGGCCAGTTGCAATGGAATGTTTCCAATCGTCGTAATTGACCATTGCGACTGGCCCCCATTTGATCCTTTTTATTAATGGGCCCGCATTTGTTTCATACTTGTGGCCGGCTGGATAACAGATTTTGTGAACCTTTGTGCTCAGACTAAAGTCTATGGTGACCGGCTTGTGGTCACTTTCGTTCCTCCGATGTACCTCGTAGGCTGTGATCCTCTTTGATAGCTCGCTACTTAAAAAGATATAGTCAAAGGTCAATGTATCTCTGTAAGTGTGAATCATAGTGCCCCCTATCGGAGCTGCTAGTGTGGCTGACTCAAAATCAAATTCGCAGATGTATTCTTGGAGGATAGTTCTTTCATGGCCTCCTGGTGATATATCGACTTTGTCTAAATCGCGAGTATTAAAATCACCAGCCATTATGTACTGATCTCCTGGATGTTCATATATGTAACTTTTTGTGAGCTTCATTATGTTCTTCACTGTGGCCAATTTTCTGACTCTTTGGATTTATGTATAAGTTTATCAAAGATATTGACTTGGGCGTTTTGTCTAGCGCTAAGCTGCTTATGTTAATTGCCTGTAAGTTCCAGTTGATGTTTGACCTTTCTTTGATTTCCACTTGACGTTCTAATTTAACATAGATTGCAAGGCCGCCCATTGGTCTTCCGAACAAATTTTTCTTGTGTGCAGGTGTATGGCTTATTTGAAACCCTGAGATAGGTATAGGTCAGTCGACCACATTTCTTGCATGCTTAAGATGTCTCCCGTGTTTAAGAAGTCCAATGTTTTTTCATCTGCCGTTAGGGAGTAGAGACTTGCCACCTTCCAGTTGATGATCCGTAGTGCACTTCTTTTAGAGGTTAATGTTTTTAATTGTTTTCCATTTCCTTTCCTAAAGAGTTGACCACCCTTTAGTAGTAAGGGCTATGGAGAGCCAGGCCCATTCCTGTTTTTCCGGATTCATGCTTGTTAATTCTTCCGGGGTCCCAAGGTTTTAGCTTCTGCTGTTACACACATGAATTTTGATCATGCCACCCCCTCCCCCAAGGGAAGGGCAGGTGTTTTTTGGGGTTCCTCTTAAGATTGTGTTTGGTGCTTCGGGGGTGATGTTATGGGCTGCCTCCCTGTCAGCACGTGCGGATATTTTTCTAATGCTGGTTTATTGATTAGTGTACCCCAATCCTTAAATTGTTCACTCACCCGTAAGATGTTCTGGACATCGGCGTTGCTTTGTCATTCAGTTAATGTAGATTCTCTTCTACTATTGTTTAGGTTGCATTGGAATTTGACTGAAATTAAGTGTGTTGTATTAAGGTATGATAGAGATGGTATGTTATACGTTAGTTGTAAAATACTAGATCTGTTTAGTATTATACTGTAATGTGCAGCCAAATAACACAATCGGGGGATGGAGGGTGGCAGATAATTCACTAGTAGTATTGAAGTATGTTAGGCTGTTCAACAAGTCTTTGGCAGTGGGCGGGTGTCAGTTCCCCCAGGGAAGAGCGATTTTTCACTTAGCAAGGAGTAATAAGAGTGCAGTGAATCACCGGACACTCCTTGATATTTCCAGTTCATATCCCAACAAGGCTATCAGTGGGTCTGGATCTATCCCCATGTCCATCATTTGGGCTAGGCGGTAGTGAATATCGCACCAAAAGAACTCAATATGACTGCACGTCCAGGTCATGTGAACAAAATCAGCCCCATCTGTGTGCCATTTAGGACAGCTAGAGGACCTCACAGGATCCAGGTGGGCCAGGGTGCTAGGTATGACATAGGCGGCTCTACATAGGAATTGTATTGGATGAGCTTCTGATGGTGGATGGGTGAAATTAGGTGTGTTTGAGCACAGCATACATATACAATTGTATTGATTGAGGGGGGCCCTAACTCAGCCTCCTAAATGTCCCTTCATATTGAGATAGGAGGGCAATGCATGAGGGGCATAGCTTGGAGGCCAGCCTACTTCCATCACCGTCAGTGACCGTCAGTGTCAAAGGGGTGAATGCCTCTGGGGCCAATGGATAACGTGGTAGCACTGCTAGGAGGGCACAATGGAGGCATCGTAAAATGAAGCAATCCATATAGTCGGCATTGGCGAAACACACATCATACATTTGAAGACGTGACCATCTGAGAAGAGGTCACTGAAAAGGTGTGTATCATGCAGTGTCAGTGTGCGCTGGACTAATTTTTCCTGTGTTATAGGAAGCCATTGATTGTCTGCCAGAAGCAGCTCTGGGGAATACAGGAGTCCTCCCACTAATAACAGAAGAAGCTTCCTCCAAGCCCAGCTAGTGGTAGAGCACATTTGAATATCTGTGGGATCCAAAGAGACCCCTACAGGCAATATCAAGCACAAGGGCCTCTGCTCTGCCCCCAGATTAGTATACTCCGTAGCGAAGCAAAAAACAAATTAGTGAGAGGAATATGTATATTTAAAAACAGGAATAAAAAATGGGAGAGAACCACAATCTTTATGATTGTGATACGAACCGTCATTGAGAGGGGAAGGTGGAGTCACCATTCCATATTGGTGATGAGGTTCTCCATGGCAGAATGACAGTCTCTTTGTCACGATGTAGGAAAATGAACAGATATTTAACCAGTCTGTCGCACCTGCTCAGGGAGAATTCACATTGCGTTGCTGCAGTGGCTTCTGTAAGGGGGAATAACTCAGATTTGGTCTAGTTGATATGGAGCCTGAAGAAGCCTCCAAATCTAACTATCTTATGAAGGATTGGAGGTAGGTTATCAGTGGAGTAATGCACAATAACAAAATCTAGTCCGCGTAGAACTAGAATAGCGAGAAGTCAGGCTTTAACTGCAGACCTTGATGCAGAATTAACTCCTGGAGATGCTGCTCCAGTGGGTCCATAGCAATAATAAAAAGCAGAGGGGACAGGGGGTGTAGGAAATTGCCTCTTTTGGACATGGTTAGCCCCCACTTTATTGCCTAGAAAATGATGTAATGTTGACTGGGAGTGCACAGGGTCCTTGCCAATCATCTCTCCTGTGCCACACCTCTGTCCCTAAACTGTACCTATTGTTTCCACAATTTGCACCACTTTAGCCCACATGTAAGTCTCTAGTAAAAGGTAGCTCTGGTACCAAGAGGCATGGGGTTAAAGAGGGTCCCTAAGGGCTGAAGCACAAATTGTGCCACCCTAAGGGGCAAGCTCATGCACACTGCCACTGCTGCCTCTGTGTCTTGGGGCAGACAAAACTGAAGAGTCGATATGGCACACATCCCTGTGTGCCATGCCCACAGACACTTCATGAGATGTAGGAAAGACACCCTTCTAGCCGGCCTTAGCCCTAAGGCAGGGTGCACTTTATCTCCTCCGAGGGCATATCTGCATGATCAGATATGCCCCTGCAATATCCTTGTCGATCCCTGGATATTGTAAGTGACCAAGGAAGCCATAGTAAGTATATGGGTTGGATACTCATTATTATGAGTTCCCCAGCTCCATGATGACTTCACTGAAGTATGGGCTGTTTGGTATCAAACATTTAATCATAATAGGCCTGCACTCATGCCAATGGCAGATTTATTAAAAATTGCACACAGAGGACTCCTTAAAGGGGCCCTCTGAAACCTACCAACCATTGGTGTGGTCACCGACTGGCCTAAGCCAGTCTGCTACCACCAAACAGTGTTCTGACCTAACAGAGTGAGTGCATGCACACTCGGAGGTCGAGAACTATGCCTTTCCTGGGTGGAAGTGTTTGCACCGCCCCCTGGTCAAGAAGAGCCATCTGTGACGGGGAGCTTCAAAAACCTTGCCGCCTTTGTAAAGTGACCCCAACCTCTCCTGTTAGAAGTAGCAGCCCCCCCTTACTGTCCCTACCCCCTTTTGGCTGGAGAACAAATGGGGAAAAAGAATAGGAGGTGTGTGTGTCCCATGCCAACTCCACCTCTCAGATGCTGGAGGCGAGGTGAAGTACACTTTACAGTGCCCGTCAACTCGAAGTTGGTGGGAGTTATCCAATCAGGACTAATGCTATGTCCCTCTCCCACAGGAGGTGTGCATAATCGAGGGTGTAGACACCCCAGGTCAAGAGGCCCATTGGCCACTACCTGCCACTCCCTTGTGACACCCCTAAATCTAGTAGACAAATGAAGAAACACTGTTGGACCGAGAATTGCAGACCTCGTGGTGGACATTGAGCGCACACCCCTGCTTGAACTCGACGTTCCGCATCCTCCAGCTCGTCTTGTCACTGAGTAGCCTTCAAAAACACCGGACGGTCATCAGCACTTCACAAATTGCCAATGAACTTCCTGAGATAGAGGTACTATCTCACTGCAGCATTAAAGCACACAGATAGCACTGAAGAAAACACAATCCAGTTTTCTTTCCTGAGTTTTTGTCTTGTTAAATCCCCAGTAGTCTGTTCCACGAACGTCGTGCATACACAGGAGTACTGGCAGAATCGTAGTATGACAGTTTTTCTCTAATGAAAAACTAAATTTACAAGCCCTCATTTTGGGAGATTCTAGATGAAGTAATAAACATGCTGATAATGTTCGGGTACCAATACAGCCTTGAAAAGGTCCAGGAGGACGAAACACGTGTCGGCTGCTACTTTGTCGAACAATGATGTATTTGAAATATTCAAGAATGTAAAAAAAGGACTGTGTACCATACATTATTGAACTGGAATCGTCTACTATTAATAGGGGATTTAACAAGACAAAAACTAAGGAAATAAAATTGGATTATGTGTGCTTCGGTGCCATCTGTGTGCCTTAATACTGTTCTGCACTGTTTGGCAGTGTGGTTGATTTGCATCTAAGGTGGCTGCATGTAGGCACTACAAAAGCACCACAGAGAAAACACATGTTATGTTGCTTTGAGTATTCACTGTCATAAACAAAGAGTAGATGTTCAGGCAGTAGGCATAGCCACATTTGTTTAGGTCATAATCTCCCTGCAGCCGCAGGCACCAAAAATATCAAAGTCAGGTGCAGGGTCATCCAGCTCCCCAGCCCGACCAATGTCTCTGAGTACCAGCAAAAGGTACACCTGCCCTGGAGTGTCAGTTCAGCCTCTGCATCAAGTCCTGAGGTCCCAGGACCCACTGAAGCTGAAAGACACAAATACCCCTGCAGCAAAACACCGACTAAGCTGAGTCCAGGCAGACTTCAACTCTAGAGCAAGCCAGCACCCGATGAGGGATTTCAGAACTCTGAAGACCCACCTCAGCAGTGGTTAAGCAGCTCAAGGATCGTCGCTTTAAGGTGTTAGCCCCTGACTGCGAGGTTTATGTTTGTGCACCTTTACCCAGCTGCACATCCTCACTGCACCCAGCCTGCCCGGCTGGGGCATCTTCAATCCACCTGTGCTCCCAGGGCCCCAGAGCCCTTGCTTAGCATTACCCTCTGATAAGCCTAACTGCTCTCCCACACAATCACAAATTAAAGTGTTAGTATAATCTACTTTTGCCTCAGTAAACCAATAAAGGTCTCTTAGATCTATCTGCACAGTGTACCCCATTGTGGTGCTCTATATAGAGATGTGCATTTCCTACATAGCAATGTAGTGCTTCCAAGTGTTTTGTGGTGGAACTCTGGTTTCAACAAGGAGATGGCGTCCTAGATATTCATATCTCAGTACATTAAACCTCACTGTATGAAGATGATTTTTTACAATTGCTATGAAATGACAGTGTGTCTCTCCAAAATGTTCTATCCCCATGGAGAAATACGGGCCTATCTCAGACTATGCTTAAACTTAAAAAAATAAGTGCGTATGCACTGCACGTGACAGGAACCACGCAGTGGGACATATATATAAAAAAAATCACCAAAGAATAAACGTTTGTGTAGAATTTATGTTTTTAAATTGTTCAATTGATTAGAAAATTATTTTTTATGGATCACAGTGATGCATCTACTTCATTTCAAACACCTGTTAGATCTCTGCTGTCTCTTGTCTTCTCTAGATATCTTTGTAATAACTGTTAATGGTACCACTCTGCCATATACGTTAGGTTCCTGTCCCACCACTTATGCAATTCTTTTATGTAAGAGTGTGTTACTGAGAGATTAGTGGGAATGTGTTTTAGGTATGCTTGCTGGTTTAGATAGAGTTTGGATGCAACTGGTATGAAGAGGTTTTAACTGTTTTGCTTTTAGTCAACTGTGTTGGGGGAATCTAATCTGTGTTTGATCTCATATAATCTAATGACAGTGTATATTATTATGTTTTCATGTACCCAAAAAAATGCATTAAACGTTTTGTAATTGTTACATGTTGAATAAATAACAATTTACATCTATGTATGTATCATCCTTTGAATGGATCCATGTATGTATGTATCATCCTTTGAGTTTATTTGCTTAGGCTGTTCTTCGTTATTGTCCTAATTTGTGTGATTTTTGTCCCCTGGATTAGGGACTCATATACAACTATTGAGTGACACTAAGCACTCAGATTAATCATTAGGCAGGTGACACGCTTTTACCTTCTTGTGAAGGGTGCCTTTGTCTGTGAGGACACTCAATGAAGTCACCAAGACTGACGTTCATGCCATCACCCAAGATGATGAGTTCAAGACAGGCTGGGTGCTGCCAAGTTCCTCAGTACCTTTGATCTCACACCAGGGAACTGACAGATTGCTCTCACACTAGGCGGCAATGAGGGGTCAGCATTCTTTACCCCAGGGGCCACTTCCAGTTTTGGGTGATGCCCTTTTGTTTTTTTTTTTTTTTTTTTTTTTTTTTTTGAAACCGTTTATTGCAGTTTATAGAAGTTACAGGTATGGGCCTACAACCACACGGCCGGCCGCTAGAGCATCAAAAGCATATTACATACATACAGCAAAAAGCTTTCTCAGCGGTGCACAGTAGGAAGACAGGAGTGATCAATGGTGCAGGCCTCACAGCTCCATGCCCACAGTACGGTTCCATTTTCTTAACGCAAAACAACGTAAACAAACCACAACCGCAAGGCAACCCTCGATCCAAAGTGACAACACGTGCTCCATAAGTGGGGGATCCAAACCAGCAGCAAAATTCTGAAGAGGGGGACGGGAGTAGATCAGGGACTGGGGGACCGCGGGCCCGCGGCCAAGGGAGGGGTGCCATCTAGGGAGACGGAGCCGGCGAGGCCGCCGGTAGCAGCGGCGGCTCACAAATACCCCCGCGGTAGGCGTTCCAGGGGCCCCAGAGTTTCATCCACGCCCCAGGCTTACCCCTCGCCACATACACCACCTTTTCACGAAACATACACCAATCCATATGCTCTTTCCAGGCCGACACCGCAGGGGGCCTCTGGGATCCCCACAATTGGGCAATATCACGCTTGGCTATCATGTATCCCAGAGTCACCCACCGCGCCTGCGGGACCGAGTAGTCATTTGGTTCCCAGACATTCAGCAAGCATCTCCTCGCTTCAGGCAGCAGCGCGACACGCGTAACCATTCGTAGAACCTCATGCACACCACGCCAGAATCGCTCCACCTTCGGGCACTCCCACAGTATATGCATGAAAGTCGCCAACGCACCACAGCCACGCTTACACATTCCATCACCGGCAAAACCCATACGTAAAAGCCTTGGCCCCGTCACGTAGACCCGGTGAAGGATCTTGAGCTGGACGAAACGAAGGCGAGCCGGGATGGCCACCTCTTTCGGAGAGGCCACCGCGGAGATCCAATCCTCGTCGTCCAGCTCCAGCCCGTCGGCAACCCAAGCCTCGCGGAGACTAGTCAGCAGACACGATCTATCGTTAATCAATTTTTTGTATATGAGGGAGATCGTGCTGTCCGGGACATGGCCATCTAGCACTCTGTCCTCCAGGGGGGAAGACTCCGGAATGGATGCAACATCCGGGAAGACGGAGCCCAGCGCATGGCGGACCTGTAGGTACCGAAAGTACTCACTGCCCTGCAGCTGAAACTCCGCCTGCAGCGTCTCAAAAGTTTTGAATCCCCCCCTCGTCCAGAGATCTCCCACCGTGCTGATTCCGATCGTGTCCCACTTCTCGAAGCCCTTCGACGTCCACAGGGAGCCCAACCTCTCAGATGCATACAGCGGAGACGCTCGGGTCAAACGGTCCTTCCACCCCATAGCTGCATTAGCCGCGTGCCAGACACGCACCATGACACGCGTCGGTCCCGTCAAACGGGAGTCGGGCGCGCCAAAGTAGAGCGCTCGATTATAATCGCCACCGGGCAGAAGCGTCCTGTCCATCTCAAATGCCGGGTTCAAGGCGGGCCCGTAAAGGCCATGATTAATTGCAGCTAGTTGGGAGGCCCAGTAATACCGTTTGATGTCCGGGAGGGCGACCCCTCCATCGTACCACGGGAGCGTCAATTTAGCCAGAGCAATACGCGGCCTCCCGTCCCAGAACAGGTGCCGCTGGAGGCCCTCCACCTCGCGAAAGTAGCGTGCCGGGACCAGGTCCATGGTATTCTGGAGGGCGTAGAGGAAGCGCGGCAGGGACATCATTTTAAATAAGGCCGCTCGGCCGAGCGGCGAGAGCGGCAGACGCCGCCAGCGCACCACGTCCTCCCTCAGACGCTGGAGGGGGGGCAACAAGTTCCGCTCATAGCGGGCCTCCGGGTCAAGAGTGATATATATACCCAGGTACCGGAAACCCTGGGAGGCAATCTGGATCGGACAGTCCCGTGGCAAGACCGGGGCCTCCCCGGAAAGCACATAGACACAGGATTTCGCCCAGTTGATGACCAGGCCTGAGTTGCGACCGAAGGAGCGCAAAACATCAACCAGGACGATCAGTGACTTGCGCGGGGAGGCGAGATACAAAAGGATATCATCAGCATAGAGGGACACGCGGTCCTCATGCTCGGGGGTCCAGCGGAGACCACGGATAGAAGGGTGCCACCGCAACCACTCCGCCAGGGGCTCCATGGCCAGGGCGAACAGGAGAGGCGACAGGGGACAACCCTGTCGCGTGCCCCGCCCCAGCGCGAACGGGGCAGATACTCGCCCATTCACCACCACCTGCGCCAACGGGCCCGAATATAGCAATTTGACCCAGCTGACGAAACCCGGGCCGAACCCAAACTTCTCCAGCATCGCCCAAATATATGGCCATTCGAGCGTATCAAACGCCATGGTGGCGTCCAAGGACGCCAGGACGGCCGGCTCCCGCACAAATGGAACACGCGCGAGCACCCCGTGTAAGCGCCGCAGATTAAGCGCCGTGTTGCGGTGTGGTATAAAGCCCGATTGGTCTTGGTGGACCAAATCGCCCACCACGCCAACCAACCGGTTGGCCAACACCTTGGCGAGGATTTTGGGCTCCGCGTTCAGAAGCGAAATCGGCCTATAGGATGTGACCCGCTCACGGGGCTTCCCCTCCTTATGGATCACCACAATTGTAGCCAGACGCTGGTCCGGCGGGAGGGAGCCCTGCGAGTGGGCCGCAAGGAACATCGCGCGCAGGTGGGGCGCCAACACATCCGGGCGTAGCTTGTATAGCTCAATGGGAATACCATTGGGGCCCATGGCCTTGCCGGATGCAACCGAGCGAATAGCCGAGGCAATTTCGTCCGAGGTGGGCGGGGCATCCAGCGAATCCCTGTCCTCCACCGTAAGGGAGGGCAGTGCGATGTCCCGAAGCAAGGCATGGGAATCTTCCTCCGAGCAGGGAGAAACCGGGGAGTAGACTTCGCGGAAATAATCCGCGAAGGAGGAGACAATGGCTTCCGGCTCAGTGACGCACACACCATCCACGCTCTCAATCAGAGGCACCACGCGGCTCGCTCTTTCCCTCTTGTCCAACCACGCAATCAATTTGCCAGCCTTGTCACCCACATCATACAATCGCCCCTGCTGCTCTCTACTGAGGCCCCTGGCCGCCTCCGTGACGAGGGCCCGATAGGCCGCCTGCTTTAAGTGCAAAGCATGCAACTTGGCGTCTGTTACCCCGCTCCCCAGGTCACCCTCCAGTTCTGCAATCTCGGCCTCAACCCGGGTCACCTCCTCCCGCTCGCGCCGCCGGGCATTGGAAATAAAGGAGAGGGCCTCCCCTCTAAGAACCACCTTGAAAGCCTCCCACAGGGAGATGGCAGACGGGACCGACCCCACATTCTCATTGAAATAGCGCTGTAAGGATTTGATCAAGTCGGCACGAATGGTGGGGTCGCGCAAATACCATGCATTGATCGGGGCCACTCTGCCATCCCCCCTCGGGAAGACATCGAAATGCAACAACAATGGGGAGTGGTCTGAGATACCCCGTGCCAAGTGGCGCACCTCCCCCACCCTCCCTGCCTGGGCCGCCGGGACAAGGATGTAATCAAGCCGCGAGAGGCTACCATGGGCCCCCGAGTGGAAGGTGTACTGTTGCAATACGGGATGCTTTAAGCGCCAGCAATCCACCAGGCCCAGCGTGTCTAAAAGGCCGGGCAGCCACGCCTGTGCCCGGGGGAGGTCCCTAGGGGGATGGCGATCCATAGACCCAGAGGCAACCGCGTTAAAGTCCCCTCCAACCACCAACAGGCCACCCGGAAGGTCCAGAAGGAGGCGCCCCAGGTCCGCAAATGTAATGGCTTGTAACCCAGGCGGGACGTACACTGATATAAAGATAAACACTCTACCCTCCATTCGCCCCACCAGAACAGTGTAGCGTCCCCTCTCATCATGGCGCACCTCGTCAATCTCCAACGGGAGCGAGTTCTTGACCATAATACCCACCCCCCGCGAGCCCGAAGTGAAGCCGGAGTGGGCCGCCAAACGATATCCCCGCCGATTCATTGCATGAAAGGTGTTACCTATAAGGTGTGTCTCCTGCAGGAAGACAACATCTGGAGAAATACGTTTTAAATACTGCAGGACCACACCACGCTTAATCCTATCCCCCAGGCCGTTAACATTCCATGACAACACAATCAAATCCCTACCCCCCATCATACGTCAAAACAATCGGTCGCCCCCCACCGAGCATCTTAAAAACAACAAAACAGTTGCGGGTTTGCCTTGCGGTGCTAACAAACAACACACCCCCCCACCCCCCGGTCCCAACAGAACTCCCCCCTCCCTGCACCCCTGCATGAGCCCAGATAGCCCCCCCAAAGTGCAGTGTGCCTGTCGCCCCATAGCTAAGTACTAACTAGTCCCCCCGAGGAGGAGGGAAGCCCCCAGCAGACCCCACCCGACCTCCATGGGAGGGGAACATACGAAAGCAATATATGGTAAAGGAACAATATCCAGAGCAAGGCCTATACAGTCACCCCTCAATTCTGATCCGGCGGGCCCTCCCCGCCAGCCGCGCCCCCCCCACCCCGATCTCCAGGCAAAGTATCTAACCAGTCCCCAGCCACCTCGGGCCGGTCAAAGAAGTGCGTACGGCCATCCACCTCCACCCTCAGCTTAGCCGGAAAGAGCATTAAGTACTTGAGGTTTAGGTCCCTTAGGCGACGCTTAACACCAAGAAAGCTCTGTCGCTGCTTCTGGACCGCCGGAGTAAAGTCTGGGTAGAAGTGTACATCCATGTTATCCAGCCTGACCGGTCCCTGTTGCCTGGAGGTCTGGAGGATGGCGTCTCTGTCCCGGAAATTAAAAATCCGGGCAATAATAGGCCGCGGCGGTGCACCGGTCTTAGGGCGGCCCCCAGGGACCCGGTGGGCACGCTCCACCGCAAAAAGCTTACTCAGCCCCCGGGGCTGGAGATGGGTCAGGATCAGTTCTTCCACGAAGAGATCTGCCGCCTCCGCCTCTCGGCCCTCCGGCACACCAATAATGCGAACATTGTTCCTCCGGGCCCGACCCTCGGAGTCCTCCAGTCGCCGGTCCATCAGGGCGCTCGCCTGGCCAAGCCGGCGCACCTCCCTCTGGAGGGCCACCACGTCCGTAGTGAGGCTCGTTGTGGTGTGGGCCAGGGAGTCAACTCGGTCGTTCGTTTTTGACAAGTCTGCCCTCACAAGGCCCACATCCACCAGGACCGAGTCAATTTTTTGCGCCAAGGTATCGAAACGCTGGTCCACTGAGGCCTTCATCTCTGCGATGGCGCCCATGACGTCCCGGAGGGTCAGATCCACCGGTTGGGCAGGCGCCTCCGTCGGGCCCACCAGGGATGACCGCGATGTCTCCGGAGAACCCTTCTGGAGCGTGTAGCGATCCATACTATTGGCCTGGTGCGCCGTGCCACGGCGGGTTGTCTTCATCTTCGCCCGGTCGCCATCTTGTTTGGTGGACATGCTGGCCCTTCCACCGTCGTGCCAAGATCTCCAAACGGGCCGCCACACCAAATCACGGGTGTCAGGGGGGGGGGCGGGGGCGACCACCGGGCCGCGGGTCAACCCACCGCCGGCGGGTCAGCCGGGCACCTGGACAAGGCAATACCACCACACCCCGCTCCGCAGCCCGACCCCGCCTGAGGCAAGGAGGGCGCAAAAGCGAAAATGAAAGTGCGGGGTACGCGAGTCGCCCAGCCCCGCTCGCCGCTGTTATTCACTTCGTCCCCGGATCGCCCCACTACTCCAATCCGGGGGGCCGGCGAGGAGAAGGCCGCAACCTTCAATCGATGCTCCCACCGGTGTTCGGGGTCCGATTCGAGCCCAAAAAACGGGTGGCGCCTCAGCTCGGGTTCACCGACACAGTCCCCTCAACAAGGACAGGATATCGCCAGGATTAATTCAGGAGGTCGCGGAGGTCCTCGGGAGCCTCGCACCTACGCGGCCATCTTGGTTGCGCGCTAGGCTCCTCCTCGGTGATGCCCTTTTGATTAACATTTGCCCTGCCACCTTCCAGAGGTTGGTGAACAGGGTCCTCTGGTCTTCATCTCCAGTTCAGAGGAACACCTGTGCCACCTTCAAGAAGAACTTCAGGCCTGACTATCAAGGTCAGCAAGTACCAGATAGGGTGGTTGGGTAGTTCGCCTCTCTTTCAGCTGGGAGAGCTGGGATAGGAAATGTGTTAGACCTGTCAGCCTTAGGGTGGGGTGATGCCCTTTTGTTTAACATTTGCCCTGCCACCTTCCAGAGGTTGGTGAACAGGGTCCTCTGGTCTTCAGCTCCAGTTCAGAGGAACACCTGTGCCACCTTCAAAAAGAACTTCAGGCCTGACTATCAAGATCAGCAAGTACCAGATAGGGTGGTTGGGTAGTTCGCCCCTCTTTCAGCTGGGAGAGGAAATGTGTTAGACCTGTCAGCCTTAGGGTGGGCTTCTACCAAACTTATCTTACTCCTCCATTTTTTGCTGCTCTCATTTTTGTTGATATTTGTACTCAGTGCACTTTGACACCCCTGACCAGTGATAAAGTGTGTGTGCTTACTCCCTGAAACATGGTAACATTGGCTTACATCTGATTAGCACCTTTAATTTACTTGTAAGTCCCTACCAAAACGGTACTCCCTGTACCCAGGGCCAGTAAATTAAAAGATACTAGTGGCCCTGCAGCACTTATTGTGCCACCCACTAAGGTAGACTTTTAAACATGTCTCAGGTCTGCCATTGCAGACTGTGCATGCAATTTTAAACTGCCATTTCAACCTGGCAAAATGAACCTATTAACTGGCCGAAACTTTCCTTTCCAATGCATACACGTCACCCCTAGAGTAGGCCCTAAACAGGCCATAGGGCAGAGTAGAGTGTATTTAAAAAGTTGAATATGTACTTTTAACTTTTGCATGTCCGGGCAGTGAAAAACTCTTACATTCATATTCCACTACGGCCGGGCCTACCTCTCCTATAGGATAACATTTGGTTACCTTATTACATTCAATAAGTAATAACTTTCAGTTGGGAGCAAGTAGGAATATCTAGTTTGGTGTCTAAAGAATTGCAATTTAAAACCCTCTTTAATGGTGAAGTCAAATTTTATATTGCAATTCTTAAAATGCCACTTTTAGAAAATTGGTATTTTCCTGTTCCAACCATATGGTGCCCACAGCCTGTATTCCAGATCACATGACCAGGTGTAGCTCAAAGTTAGGCTTTGTGTATTCCTTCCAGACAGTGAGACAATAGGGGAATAGGTTTTGGCAGGATGAGTTATCTCTGATTTGATAGAGGGGCAGAGCTGTCACCTACCACACTTGCCCATCATAAAGGCTCTGCCTCAGAATACTCACAAAAGGTTCCACGCTAGTCTTTTGAGCCCCCAGACAAGCTGGGGCCAAGGCAGGGTGGCAGGAAATTTCAAACACATATGGGAGTGGAAACCTACAGAACCCTCTCCCACTTCAAAACTGGCATATTGGTCCCTCAGACCCAACTCTTCATTATACCTCTGAACCTGTGGAAGACTCAGAAGGGCCGCTGTGCTGCTCTGTTTCAAGAACCACTGCTGCTCTGCTGCCATGGTAATCTGCGGCACTGCTGCCCGCTACCTGAGTAAAAAGGACTGGACCTTCATCTTGAACTAAAGACCACCAGAGTGACTCCAATGGATAGTTGGGTGGCCTCCTGATCAGAGCCTTAGGGACAGAAAAGGCTCCAACCACCTTGAGCACTCTGTTTCCTGTGAGTCTTGCCCCCCAAGTGGTGCCACCCAAGTCTTGGCCCCCTGGAAGTGGGCCTAAAAGGTGCTCTTCCAGCCCAATGATGGTTTCTTAGGCAGGACCGACACAGGAACTGCCGCTGTGCGATGCACCCCCCGACGCAGAACTGCACATCGCAAGCTTTCGTCAATGGCATCCTCAATGATGATGCAGGACCTCACAATACAAGCCATGTCGATGGCTTCACCAGAACCGCCGATGCACAACGCATCTCCAAAGCAGGACCTAGCATCGCAGCTTGCATTCTCTTTGGGACAGCTGTTGCGTGACACATCCTCGACGGGTGATCTCGCAATGCTCAGCAACCAGGATTTAAGGTACATTGTAGAGCATGCCTAACTTGGTCCCTATACCCGTCCGGCACTCTATCAGAGTCGGCCTGAACTCGTGATTTTGCAACTAGATAACCATAGTTGGTGCTTTGTGATTTTAAGTATTATTTTTACAAAAATCTTTAACACTGCATATCTCTGGGTCCACTAATTGAATTTTTGTCGTTTTGGAGTCAAATAATGTATTAACTTTTACCAAAAAAAATCTAAAGTGGTATGTCATTTTTCTTGTATTGTTTTTGTGTTTTCACATTATTACTGTTTGAATTGCTGCATAAATACTTTACACATTACCTCTAAGTTATGCCCGACTGCGTTTGTGCCAAGCTATCAGAGGATTGAGCACAGGTTAATTTGGGGTTGTCTGTGACTTCACCCTGAAAGAAATTGTGGTTGGTCCTTGAGTATGGATTCACCCCCCTCAATAAAAGACCCACATTTCTTCAATGCCTCTGTCAGGGCTTGAGACAACCAGGGTAATTTTAAAGTTCTACAAAAACTCTAAATGTCAACTAATAAGCTCCCTTTATCTGCAATCATTTAAGATCCTCACTGTGGGTCGTGATACTCCGAGATTTGATACAACAGTCACATTTTGTGTTCCTGCCAATTGCCCAGACCTTCTGGAATACATTGATGGACTGGTTCAAAGTAGTGTCAAGGCAAGTCATCGTCCTTCCAGCTTGGTGAGAATAGAATTACATTTCTGAAGGTCTAGCATTCTGGTTGGTAGAGAATCAATATGGCCCTGGGTTTTGCAAATCAGACAACAGTAATATCTTGGGAACATACTGGAACAATTAAACTGCTCTTGTGAAAGATGATAAGGTTTCAACTATGTGTGTGTGAGAGAACGGTTTTGTAAGTCTTTCGAACATCAAATAATACAAAAAGAGCAAGCAAGTAAGGACAGACATTGCTCGGTAGGGCTAAGTCTATCTTGCAGCGTCATACACAATATCTCAACAGGCCTAGAAAGTGTCATCCCAGATGCTAACACCACCACTCATCAACAAGCCAATAAATACACAGCGCCCCACCCCAAGTGCACAAAACCTCCACCAGAACAGCACTCCTTTGTTGTCTATGACTAATCAGTCTAGTGTGAGATAGCTGTGTTCATTTGCATTTATGTTTAAGTTGGGGGAGGAGAAAAGATAACTCAGTGGATTAGAAATATGCTTGAGTGGTAGTAGGATCCTAGCATTGTGCACCACAGGGTATGCTAGTAGTTTCATCACTGAAAATGTTTGATATGATGAAACCGATGGCCTGTTTTTGTGATGTTTAGCTTTGCTTGTCCATAAAACCTACACCCACAACCAAAAGGAAGATGTAAAAAAACTGAATTTATGATTCAGAAACACAATGAGTAGCTCGTAAAGGACTGTGATTCTGATGATGTTTTCACCTATTATATACTGTTTCATGCATTTAATTTGCATAGAGAGACCTGGGTATGGCACATGCAAATGCACACCAAAGCTGGGTGTGCCACATGCAAGATTCAGCAATTTGCCATTTTAGCAAAAAATGTGCATTCCCTTGTACGGGAGCTCAGAAGCACTGTAACCGTCTGCACAATCGAATTCACGGCAGACATGGATGACCCTTGAGGGAACGCTGAAGGAACTGCTGAGGGTGGAAGCAGGTTCATACCTAGTGGGGCCTTCGCGAGGGCCTTCAGGCCACCAAGTGCCCATTTCTGGCTGCCCACAAGCAGATATTGGCAGTGCAATCCTAGAGATGTACTAACAGTATCGGCGAAACCAACATCCAATTGGCAGAGGGCAGGGCCCCCATGACAGTCTTTAAAATTCCCTGCATTGGAATCTGCAAGTATGAGAAGGACCATCCACTTCCACTCCCAGAAAGCCAAATTAAATGTGCCCTGCCACCCAGATGGCGCAGTTTGGAAAAGTGTATGCAGATTGATTTAGTTTTAGAGTTAGGGTAAATGGTAGGCGACTTAGGGTCAAATTCAGTAAAGGTTTTGTGTCGCCCGCATGCCACGCAAGGGCATGCAGGGCACTGCAAAATGTAAAATGAGATTTAATAAGCTATGCAAAGCCACCTTGGTGGCCCTGTGTGGCTTTGTAAATCTAGAGTAACGCAAGGCAGCGCAAATCACTGCCTTGTGTTACTCTGTGGCAGGGAAGCATGCCATCCATGGAGCATGGTTGTTCTAACGTATCCACCCATGGATTCTGACATATTTCCAGATTTACAAAAACTGATAAACCTGGAAATGCATCTGAATTGTACAACCCACCACCAGAGTCTCAACAAGGAGAAATGTCCTTATTGCTCCACGTTGTTTCCTCTTTCTATGTGTACTGCATTCTGCAGCACACTAGGATGAGGAAAATGCTTCTGAAGATTGTTTTGGTGCAAGAAGGTGTCCCTTCCTGCACAAAAATAATCATTCCTACAATGCAGGCACCCTTGCACAATGGTGCAAAGGTGCCTGCATTGGTGCTTGGCTGAAATTTGTGCTCCCAAGCAGGCAGAGGTGGCTTGCTGCATTGCGTTGGGTGAATATTTGTTAAATATGCCTCTTAGATTTTAAGTAAAAGCTAGAGTTACGGTGAGAAGCGTTCAGAAGAGGAATGAGGTCAGCGGCAGCTCCTCCGATATGGCCGAGGAGCGTCGCCCCCCAAAGCTGAGTCTTGGGGCTAGGGCCTGGGAGTTATGGCACTGAGGGGAGTGGTAGTGCACTCCGTTCAATGCGCATGATGGTTTGGTCGGCCAAGTCATGCCGGAGTAACCATCAAGCACAGTGAACTTCTCTCCAACCCCAGATGAATTGCTTGGGTTGAAGAGAGCAGGCACAGACTGCCAGTCTGTTCTGGAGTGGCACTTGAGGGGGTTCAATACAACCCTGAAGCTGCTCTCATGTGAGAACAGCTTCAGCATTGGCCAAAGGGCATTCTAGGGAGCATGTACCTGTCTGAAGCAGTGGAGTAGAGGAGCTCGATGTGGGACGCGGCTGGCTGAAGGTATGTTTATTTTTATATTCTTTTTTTTATTTTGCCCCCCCCCTTCGCGACCCCTATGCCTCCTCCTCACCACCTTCCCGGCCCGTCTGCTCACCCGCCCCTCATCCCAGACACAGGCCGCTACTGAATGAGGTTAGGGTTATGTTGTGGATTTGGCCAAGTATAAGAATTAGAGTGAGAGTGGGATTTAAGTTTGAGGGTGAGACTAGGTTTGGAGTAACAGTAAGGATTAAGATTACTATTAGGAGTAGGACTAAGAGTAAGACTCAAATTAGAAATAGGATTACGAATAAGATTAGGGTCAAATAAAGGTTAGGGTCAAGGTTAAGATTAAGGGTGAGAATTAAAATAGAATACAACTAAATTTCAATTGAAATCAAATGGTTCGAATAGAAATTGGCAATTTCGAATCATCTGCAAAAGAAACATTTTGTTGGACACATGCTTTTCTCACTAATTAATTCAAACTCTCCACGTGGAATCTGCCGGACACAGATGGTTCTCATTGTGTTTGGGAAAGGGGGACTCGTGCAGAGTTAAACCACTTGCAAGACAAAATGAAAATTCAGAGAGCAGTAAAAAGCTGATGGAATTTGTGACACCTAGACCAGTGACCCCTCTGCAAATAACTTCAAGAGAAAAGCAATTTATCAAAAGCATCCAGTGCTTCTCAGGATCAAGGCCTCTCAACTTGAGGAACGGACAGAAAAAGTCTCTGTGAGGCAACACTAACCAAACAGAACCACTCTTTTCCTTATACTGGCGAGTCCACCTATGGTGAAGAAAAGATTAAAGGTGGGAGCTGCAGAAATGGTGCACGGCACATCTGTCCACGGTTCAGCAGAGTAATAGATGCTGAGTGCGTTATCCTTCCGTAGCACCGATGAAGGGTCTTAGACCTCCCTGTGTGTCTAAGGTTTTTCACCTTGTGAGTAATCCTGTGTGGTGAACACCGCTCGCGGAGTTTGAGGAGTTTTCCACACTCGGCGTTACACACAGCTCACAGAGTTTTTTTCCACGTTTGCGCTCGTCAACATCAAGTTGGCGAGCGACGAAAATGCACCTCCCAGCGAGATTTTTCCTCGTTCACGTTCATCAACATCAAGTTGACGGATGCGAGCATGGAAAATCAACCTCCAGGTGAGATTTCTCAACACAGGAGGTCAGATTTCTTAATGCGAGTTGTCGCATATGCACACAACCACTCGCATTGAGAAACCATCCTTTCACGTTGAAAAAGCTGCTGCTTGAGTAAAAAATCTACTTCAGCGGCAGAAAGGAAGCAGCGCCCGCTCGAACTGTGTCTGGTGCGGTTCGCGATGATTGCACAGTGTGGGCAAACACCCGGCGCTGAAAATCACAGTGAGCGGCCTTTATCTAATGCACTCCGCAGCTTGCGGAACTGCCCGTAGCGCGGCAAAGTTTTTTTTTGCACCGCCCATGCTTACTTGGTGGGGGCGGGGCTTACTGCCAAGCACAACATGAGGTACAAGTTTTACACTGGTATTTGAGTGGGCCGCTCAGAGCCTCCAAACAAGTAGCTCTCTCCAGGGCTTTCTAGCTAACTGTGTCTCACAGGGTGAATATGTGAAAGGAACAGATATCTGTGACACGTGATGGCACCGTGTGAGTTGGAAGGTTTGGCTGGTGTACAACTGCTAATCTTTAGCAGGATATTTTTGTGCACTATAACTGTATACATAGTGTGTTTTCTGAAACTAGAATTTGAAATCCATTCCCGAATCATACATTGGAATGATGAGCATAGGAAAAGTATATTGTATCATCCTTGTCTATAAAACCTCACTCCAACATTTGCCTTTTTAAAATAACCCCACATTTGAGGAAAAACATTGGTTTATAATCCTTGCTACCCCCAGTGGTGTCCGGCATGGCTCGCTGGTGGCGGGGTGGGGCTGGCGCGGGCGGTTATCGGAAGGGTCATGGGGGGCCAAGTGGGGGGCAATAAAAAAAATAAACTTACCTTGCCGCCAGGTCCTGCGTCTCTGCTCCTGCTTTCCTGCCTCTGACTCCAGGAACAGGAAGCAGGCAGCCAGGCCCCCTTCCCTAAGCCAATCACACCACTGCAATGCAGCGTTGTGATTGGTCTGAGCGCCGTGACACATCGGTCAGCCAGGGGCTGGAGGAGTGGGCATGTTTTCCATGAAGGCTGTAATGCAGCCTGCATGGAGAACAGGGAAAGTGTGCATGATTGGTTAGCGAGTCCCAAGAGGGCGGACCAAACAGTCATTGTGCACTCAGGAGTGGGCAAACCACTCCTCCCCTGCTCCAAAAGCAGAGCAGTCCCACCCACCCGCAAAGCAGCAGGACAGAAAGCATAAGTTATTATCATTTTATGTTTCTACTTGGCACTGCTTAAAAGCAGTGGGGCGACTCTCCTCCGCCATAGCGGAGGAGCCTCCAATGGGTACCTCTCAAAATACTTTGCGAAACCTGTGCAGCGCAAAACAAAATGCTCTCTTGCACGGCAGCATATTACTGGAACTGCCAGCCCTGGGGCATAACGCCGAACCCCGCAACCCCTGCGGTGCAGGGTTGCCTTAAACCCTTCAGGGGGCCCGGTTTACCCCAAACCAATACATATCTGTGATATATGGCAGACTAAAGGGCTCTTTGTGACATGCTGCAGGGGGCCCGATTATTTTCCGTTACGTCACTGCTCCCTACACAGCTGCGTATGGGACACACCACACTCCTGATGTTCAGGAAAGCACGCCTCTTCCATATACACCTGAATGAACCTATGCACAGCTAATCCACATATTTCAGCACATCATGAATAGGCATAATGTCATACTCCTGCGTTTTCTGCACGCTATTTGTTTTCTGGTTACAGCCATTGCTAGCATCCAAAGAACGTTTGATTCAACCAAAATGAAGTGTTGTCCTACTGACACATCATATTACTATTTCACTGTCTATATTTACTAGTTCTCTGTGCAGGATGGCTCTGTGTAAAGTGCACTAATGGTTCACAGCGAGGAAGCCCAATAAAACACACGCAAAATAAATTAATAATTGTCTATTTGCAATAGCCAATGAATATCAACGTTTGCATTTTGTCTATAGACAAGGCCAGTCCTAGGATTTTTGGTGCCCAGTTTAACTGGAAGATGTGAGGCTCCTCTAGTTTGCATGTGACATCACAAGAAGTGACATCACAAAAAGTGACATCACAGGACTTCTAATCGTCTTTGTTATCGCCAAGGGACCTTGTGTGCGCGTATCAGAAACATGGATAAAAAGATAAGTACCCAAAGTCCATCAATTTCAAAGCTGTATTAAGTGAATTACATTAGTCACATTGAACGGAAAATCTAGGCACATGTCTCACAAGGATAGACTTCTTTACTCAATGTTAACTGATTGTTTCCAGACTAATGCACGATAAAAGGTCCAGAGCACTGCAGCATATTATTTGAATGGCATCAACGTGGTAAAAATTATGCAGCCGGATACAGAAAAATAAAGTTGAGTTCAAATACATGTACCTTTTCATTTTTATTTGAAAGCTTTATAACTCACAGGTCAGAATTAAAAGGGCAGCAGAGTTCTGTAGAAACAAAGCAAAGCATGTACTGTAGACAACCGCCTTGCCTCCAAATGAGGCTGCATCAAAGGAGGGTTAAAATCACCCCGTACTGAAGAAACTGTTTAAAATGTGCGTTTTGAAGTTCCCAAACTTCTACGTCATTTGACTCATTCCTTTCATTTGGATCTTGAAAACTGCTGTTTTTATGATGGAAAAATTAAAACGCAAGCTCCAGAAAGCAAGAACATAACAGCAGAACATGTGGTGTAAAGAAGCAACTTGAGACCCCCTCTGGTGGAAGTCTGTGCCAGTGAGAGTTACAGCTTTCATATAAATCCCTCACACTGTGACTGGAAAAAAAGTTTGATGATGCACTCATTTCGGAACCATTAGTGAAGCAAGTTGTGACCTTTAGGCTTTGGTGTGACTGTGTTCACGCCAGTGTGTGCGCTTGTTGCATTAGTATACCAGTACTGTTTATTACTGCTGTTGATGTAAGATGATAGTTTAGGCCTTTGTATCATCTGGACAGAGAAACAATATCAGCTATAAGGGTTTTGCCTCAAGACTACTGCAGAACAGCTTCATTTCTTAGCTGGATACTAGAAACTGAGATCTTACTCATCCCCAGGGAATTAGTCTTTAATACTCTTGGAATTATGAAGAAGTTCTTGAACTACATTGCTGAGGGGATGTTTCTAAAGAGCTCCTGATGTGGTAGGGAACTGAGAGGGGGACTGCTTTTGAGAACCCACTATAGGGGGCGCATTATAAGTGTATCAACAAGTGGGACTTAAAATATGGAGTCAGACTTTGTTTATGGGCTTAGAGCTGCAATATATTTGCCCTACCGAAAGGCTAGAACTGGCTGGCAGGGGTCACAATGGTGCATTTCTCTGTAGCGCTCTTGAAGGAGGCACGGAGAAAACACTGTTACACAGTTTATTTTGGGCACCTTGCCTATTGCTACAAGCACAATATACACCTCAGGCACAGCTCATGGCTCTATAAGAACCTTACAATTAAAACAAAACATGCTACAATTAACAATTACTAGTGTAACATTCAAGTAGCAGCTGGGTGGCACTCAAAATATCATATATATGATGTAGATATGCCAGATGTAACACACAGCAAATGCAGAAACATCATTCATAGGTAAGGGATAGCCAAGAAATGAAAATACCCCCCACTATGAACCAAAGCTTTTATGGCACCAAGCAAGCCAAGCAAGTCATTATAAATTCATCCTTTCATTGTCCCATCCACCTGCTGTTCTCCACGATTTCCCTTTTCCATTCTGTCATCCATTTTTTGTTTCATCCATCATGCAGTGTTTCATCATTCAGGATGTCCGTCCATCCGTGTTCCCATCCATATCCAAACCTGTCCATCTATCATTTCACTCATCCATCCCTCCATCCACCCTTTCACTCATCCATCCATCCATCCTATCGCTCATCCATTCAAGCACACTATCACTCCATCCGTTCCCTCATCCATCCAATTGCCCTTTCACCCATCCACCCATCTTTTCACTTACTCATCCATCCACCCACTTATCCATTCTTTCACTTATCCACCCTTACACCGATCCGTTCAATCATCCATCCATCCTTTCACACATTTACCTACCCTTTTGGTCATTTGTCTAGCATCTGTTTCACTCTATTCATCCATCCTTTCACTCTATCCATCCACCCTGTCACTCCATCCATCCCTTCACTCATCCATCCTTACACCCACTACTCATCCATCCATCCACTCATCTATCCATCCACTCATCCATTATTTCAGTAGTCCTTCCATCCACCCTTTCAGTCCATCTATCTATCATCGTTTCACTCTTCCATCGACCAACTCCAACATCCATTCAGCAGGGATTCACAAATCGTGCAGGATGCGCAGTGCGAGGGTGTGAGGTAAATGAGGCATGGCATTGTGGGTTTTGTGCACTTTTATATGGCACTAATTCAGCCCAAGGTCTTTGGAGTGCTTTACATAAGTATCAACCCCATTACAAAAGGTCAGGGTTCTTTTTAGGCATGGAAAGGTTTAATGATTTTCCCAGAATCACATGATTTAGAGCCGACGTGTAGTGATGGCACTTCACACTTCCTTCCCCATAGTCTCCTGCCTAGCCTGTAGAATGTTGACATCATGATGATGTATTAGAATGCTGCAGTGCTCTTGGTTGTCAGTTGAGAGTTAGGGCTGAGCTGGTACCATCCTGCTCCTGGTGGGGTATTTATTTCCTTTACTTTAACTTAATTTATGTACTCTTATCCTGTACCATCTACTTAAAATAAATATACTTCATCAACTACCTCGATTCCATGATCATCCTTCACTACACGACGTCAGGACCTGTACCTGGTTCCCCACTTCCAATAAACTACGCCATGTGCTACGAGGCTTAGGTGAGGGAGTTTTATCCCTTGGGCTTTACAGCACTGAAGCCAAGGAGAGGGGGCCCTCCTTCCTTGGGCCACACAGCACTGGATAATGGTAGCAAGGCCCAGGGAAGGGGGCCCCATGCTTGGAACTTGCAACCTGATGCAGTGCTTCAAGGCCCAGGAGACTTAGCTTTGCTAAGATCTGCCATGTCGGTCTTTTCTGGCTGCTCCCTCCTCACCTAACCCACCTCTCCTCACCTGATAATGTGTGGCTGGTACTTGGAATAAAGGGGCCCTTTTGTTGCCCGGCAACACAAAACAGAAAAGGAAGGCACGGCTTCAGGGCAGGTTTTTAAGCGAGGTGTAAAGCTCTACTCCTGATGCTGTGAGCCAACACAGTTGTTGGCTTTATGCTGCCCACTTCCCCACCCACTGTTTTACTTTCACCACCCCTGCACCACAAGGAATGCCACCATGCCCTTGGACGAGGGAGGTCAAGACACCTCCCTTGAAAAATACATTTGTGATGTGATTGGATTAGGGAGGGGGCACTGGGGGAGCAGGTGGGCTGACTGATAGCGTGGCATTTCACACAGAGGCAGGGCCCCAGGCTTTCAACCTGAGCACAGGGATCTGGCCAGCTGCCCACATTGCCCATGCGTAGAGCCGGCCCTGCCCAGACTCTTCCCTTCTCTCACTGATTGAGCCAGTCACATACACTGTTCCTCTTTCTGTTTCCTCAAGGCTGTCGCCCTTAGTTGCTGTTCTGCCCCCAATACTCTCATCTGTCACCTCTCAGCTGTACTTGTATACTATCATCCCTCCCCCACCTCTTATCTTAGTTCTTTCCTTTGCCATACCCCCTTTAGATGCACTGCACCTCCATTCTCAGTGCTTCTTTTCCCCTTTTCCCTTATCCTAGGTGGACATGGTTGCCACCTGGCCGGTTTTCTGTCGGCACCACTGTTATTGTCATGTCCCGGCCGGAAGCAAAAAAAGAAGACGGTATTTTTAACCTTTACCGGTGCATTCTTCAAACAGCAGGCAACAATAGAAAGTACTTCTGAATGTGTTCCAGGGATGTATTAACAATACCTGACTAATAGGTAAAGTAAAGAAAGCCAGAAAAATCATGATATAAATGAATACATACTATTATTTTAAAGTCCTATATAGTATAACATCTGGGCCTTGCAGACTCTTCAAAAGCAAAAACAATGGCTGGTATTATGCTCTTGGAAAGCTGGCAACCCTAAGGAGAGCAGTGCTCATTGTGATGCCATGTGTTTCTATCTTTTATTGTGAGCTCTGCAGGATACCCTGCTTTCATTCATGCAGGAGCATGCCTCACTTCACATCTAAGGGCACTTTACATACCCATCTAGTCGCTGTTCTCATGCAGGTGCAGCAGTTAGATTCAGAGCGGTCTTAACAGCATTATAGGCCTGCGAGCAAAGCAGTGTACTGGGCCCTGCCTGCACAACCACTCACAAGGAATAAATATTTTAAAGGAAAATTAATGTTAAATTCGGGTCTGCATGGGGCCCCTGAGCTTGTGGGGCCGCTGGGCAACTGCCCAGCGGCCCATGCGTTAAGATAGCACTGATGAGATTACTATTGAAGCTCTTTCGGCCCATGGCGGCAAGGCCCAGGGGAGGGTGCCCTCTCCCTTGGGCCTCACAGCAATGCACCACCATCATAAGAGTCTCTTAAAAAGCTCTGCTGCGAGGCCCTGTTGCATAATAGCAGGTGTGGGGCCCTGGGCAGCTGTCCACACTGCCCATGCCTAGTGCTGGGCCTTTCTAAAGAGACAACATGTCAAAGGAGGGACAATTTGACAAATTAGGTAAAAAATTCATCGAAGTACCCCTAGGTACGAGAGAAGATTTACTACTTTTTTGGCCCATCCGTTAAAGCCGGGTGGGTTGCGAACGTTTGTCGTATTGAAAAAATGAATTGTGGTTCTATAAAGTTTGGGAAGCACTGGTGTACATGGTTCATGAGGGTCAAGAAGAAAGTAGCAAAAAGAATAGGGACAGCCAAATCGAAGTCAGGAAGATAATTTTTCTGGACCTCTGCATCATTGTGGTCCTCCTGTTCAAAGATAGTAATCAATTGATCCTTTCGTCTCCTTTTGCCTGGTAGCCTCTCTCCATAACCGTTAGCAGGCACATCATGGAGACAAGTCTTGCTTCAGTGTCATGCAATGTAGAGACAAGTCCTGATCGAGTTTGAGGTCCATTTTGCAACCACTGTCGTGAACCTGTCAGGATGGCAATGGTTTAAAACATCGACCTACAAACCTATAACTACTTAACCTGTAAAATTGCAGTCAAATTTCAAATAACAGCTAAGATTACTAATGCATCAAACAAGTGGAAATATAAGGAACGTTTTTCAGAAGTAGTCCAATATTTCAATATTGGGTATTCCATGTGCAAAAATATTAATGTGAAATGGTACCTTTCAAATCACAGTCCATCATAGAGCGTATACCTTAGTGGACTTTGATGGCTCCATCAGCAAAGAATTTGGGGAAAGTGATTTTGCTTTTCTGCTTTGTTGAAGGCTGTTGAATTCTATTTTACTCTCTGTGGTGAGGAGTTCTGGAGTTTTAGAACTATATCTCTGGAGGAATAAAAAAAGATGCACATGTAGGTATGTATGCACAATGCAGATTATCTTCTTCATACACATAATGGAACAAAAATGGCAACTACAGCAAACGCTCACAGCACTACTTTCCAAGGGAGTATATGTGTAATTTTCAAAATTATTATGTTAACACTCATAGCCAAAGTACGTCTTTGTGTTTGGCAGCTCAGTCCAAAACTGAATAAATTCCAAAAATAGGACCAGGGCCACAGCCAGTGCTGGTAGCATCTGACATAGCGTTAATGCTCTTAACCCAGTTTAGATGGGGTCAGTATCAAGAGAGGAGACAGAATTAATTATAGTCCAGTAGAAGTACAGGTGGTGCATATTACAACAGTGGTGAAATACATGAATCGGTAATGGGATTTTGCCCCAAAGGTCCCGATTACGAGTTGAGCCGATCTGAATTCCCATGTAGAAGTCTGCTGCACAAGTGGGAGCACGGGGCCCAATTTTAGTGGGTGGAAATCTGGCTGGTGTTATTGCTTGGGGAAAGGGCAGTGCAACCTGCCCTGTTTCCCGTCCCCTATTTGACACTCTATCAAGGCATGGGGAGAGCATAAAATGCCTCACCTGTGAGGTCACATCCTCGCCAACTCCCGCCTACCCTTCCCAATCTCCTCACTATGCCTTACTTGCACCAGAATGTCTGTGACAAACCCCACTCAATTGGGAGTACAGTGCAGAATTCCATCCAGTATTATCTGGTTCCGCACAGTAATTACCGGTTCCCTGGGATTTCATTTGCAATAAGAATTATGTGTAGAAATTCTGGTCAGTAATGGAAACTTCAGCTACCTGAAATCTCTTCACATAATTTCTCCTTAATTTCAAACAAGCTCAAAAAGACTGCTATACCATTCCCATCTCAGAATTTTTTTTAAGTTGTATGTGTTCTAGACACCCCGCCTGAGGAATCTCCTCTATGTCAGTATTTGGCACAAACATAGGAAGGTAACAGGTCAGCCACTCGACATAGAGTGAGTAATTCTACTCTATTTCTGACAGAGATGGCATACTGAAACTCTGTCACATAATGAAAAGAACAGAGTCCTTAACATGTTGGGAAAAAAGGCATTTTAGGGACACTAGATGTGTGAGCATTGACAAAGTAACACCATGGGCCTTACTACACATAGTGCACTAGGGGCGTAATGGGTGTTTGCACCCGCTTTTTACACCACTAGGAACTATGGTATTCCAGAAGGGACTGTAGATGCTTGTGCGGCCGCTTCTGTAATACTTCTGTAATACTGATTGCACATGTAGTGCCAGCGCTATCCTAGGAAGGCATTCCTCAATTTTGTAGGGCCTTCCAAGCATTGCTGCACAAGTATAAGTTTGACTTGGTGGTTGCCGATTACTACACCAAGTGGTGGGAGGTCCCTTTTATGGTTGATCCCAACACTAAGGAAGTTATCAGGCTCTTCCAAAGTTTTTGTTTGCAAGGGAAGGTTTTCCTAAAGAAATTGTGTCGGACAATGGAGTGCAATTTACATCGAGGGAAACGTCTGATTTTCTATCTCAATCACGTATTGTGTATTGCTGTGTGGCTCTATATCACCCACGGCCCAATAGTTTTATTGAGCGCATCAATCGCATTTTGGTTGAGTGTGTGCAGTGGGCTATTTCTAATCGGATGGAGGTCAAAGAAGCTGTGCACGGCATGTTGTGGGTGCAGCGAACTAACCCCAGTCAAGCAGTGGGTAATTTGAGATGTTGCGTGGAAGAGTTGCAACTTTTTATATGTGTCCAGCTTGGATGAGGAAATGAGGTTTGCGCATTAAGGGTGGATCTGGGGATAATGCAGTGACTACTTCTCCGCATTTTTGTGTGGATGCTGATAAGGTTTGGCCTAATACCTTTGGTAAATTGTCATGAAGTTATGTCCAGGATGTTTCAGATCTGAACTCCAAGGTCTTTGTGGGCAATTGGGTGAGAGTTAAGCTTCCTCTCAAAGTGGCCAAGGGTTTGTCAAAATTCAGTCCTCCGGTTAAGGTGGATGCCACGTCACACTTTGCTGTGAGGGTCAATGGAAGGAACTGGTGGTAAGGACCCTCTGGTACTCTTTACCACCAAATTATTTTCCGCAATTGCATTAGCCTGCTACCATTGTTCTAGCCTGCTCGTATTAGATTCCCGTATACATTGATTTACATCCACACTCCGGATAGGATCCCCTTTGGACCTCCGTCTCCCCCTTTTACATTTGGGGAACAACATAGCTCCTAATTCAGATCCCCGTATGGGTTTATATTTACGCACACCGAGGTGAGTTTTTCCCTCCAATCTGCACCCTGTATGATTCATGTACTATATTTTGTTCTTGTTAATGGACGTGCCTTTCAATAGTCCAGCAGGTCCATGGATTGAATCCTTGTGGACCATTGCTTGAACTGATTTATCAGCCCCCAGAAGCCGGCTGGCCCTGAACATACGGCCCTCCACCGGTCTTTGACCGGTGGTCTCTTGGTGAGTTGAACCACCTTTTAACATTACCCCTCACAGACACCCCGATGATCTGGGAACTGATTAGATCTACCCCATCTTAATTGTTTTTTACAGGTTGCTTAATGCCCTGTCCTGATGAAGACCTCTGTTTAAATAATTAATTGGCATGTCTTCTTTTTTTGGGGGTCGAAACGCCGACATATATCAATCACCTATACCGGAGATACGATCCTCGTCTCAACTTTTTTCCATAATATAGGTTTCTAAATAAGACATGGATATTAGTATTACAAGGAAATTCCGGACAGGATCCTCTTGTTTTGTATGAATCTGTATACATTTGTTTTATGTATATTGGCACTGATACCTTTGCCTTTCTCTTGATTTCTTTCACAAGCATTCTCTTCAATCACTTTCTCACTACTTTTGAGGAACTTTTTTGTATAATAAATGAATGCATAAATGTGTATCAATTATCAAACTTATGATAAAGGGTTATAAACTGTTTTGCATTCCTTTAGTGTCTGTCTTTGATGTTGTGGGTACCTTCTACAAGAATATAACCCATTTGGGACCAATTGTTTCTGTACTATTCTAGATGATGTCGCTCCCTCGATTTCTGTATATATTGCAGAATGCACCATCCCAGTCACCTCTTCATAATTCAAAGCTACAGAGAACGAACAAAGAGCGCTACTGTGGGATGGGATGTGCTGAGGAATTGCAACTCAGAAGTCAGTGCGAGGATGGTATCATGGGTGTGTGGGGCTGTCTGATGCACGGAAATATTACTAGGCGGCACAACTAATGGTAATTAATCACTGGTCACATTGCCCCCTAGACGAACTAGCATATAGAATGGACAAATATATCCTACAGGCGGCAGGCTATGTGAGGGCATTCTACACTACTCATACACAAGACAGGAAGGGACGAGAGAATGAGCCTTCCCTAGCTCTCACAACCAGATTCTAGACCTCACAAAAAGAGAAGGACAGAAACCTGCTACTACAATGGAGAGCTGGGAATATATCTTTCAAAAAATATATAATTAAGAGAAAGGAAACAAAGAAAAACAAAGAAAGAAAATAGAACCTATTGGGAAATCCAACGGGTTCTTAAGACTGCCCACACCCACTAAGTATTGGCATGCTTCATCATAGGACCACTGACACACCCTGGTGCAGATCAACACTGAGTGGAATGCTTGTTCTTTAGAAAAAAGAAAAAAGGGGAGAAAGTTCTCAAAAAGAGGGATACCTATTGCAGAAATAAAAGTATTTCAAACTAACTTAGTGGGTACCTGTATACTTAATTATTATGGGCTACACTTGACAGGACTAAAAGTAAACAATGGGTATATAGGAGGCGTCACATCTCCATTACACCATCTGCCTGTACCAACATGTTTCAGCCAATAACAAATGCCCTACTGGGTCACTAGCCTTCTTCAGGATACTGATCCCTAATTCGAGTCCCAATCTTTTCAGGTTTACTTAACTGGGTGGTAAGAAAATGTACTAGGCATTACCTGCTTGTAAGTAGACACACTTTAGATGAGTACCTACAAAGAAACAAAGAGACAGAGTAGTATATTCCCCTTGTTGTTTTAGTTTGCTTATATTCCCCTCCATAGGGACCACCCCCTTCATTATTAACATCTATATATTCGTCCTCGGGTTTCTATGGTCTTCAGCTTCACTTTTTCCTACCCTGAGTTATCCCTCAAGTCCTGTTATAAGTTACAGGCTCATCGGGGGTAAGCTGCTGGTTGGGGACTTCCACTTAGGTCACTCATATCATTGGTACACTTTATATATATACTCCTTACATTGATTTCTCCCCTGTTTGTTGTCCATGGAGAACCGGAAAGCCACGGAGGGGAGTGTGGGGGCAGGTAAACAGAAGAAAACCAAGAAAAGATGCAAATCAGGAGGGGACAACTGTGTTCTTGACAGGATTGAGAATCTTTGGGTGGAGTGGGAACAGATTCTGACTCCAGATGCCTCCTTCCCTCCCTCTCCCCCACCTGACGCTCCTGCTTTTCAAGCTTCTGATGCGGCGGGAAACCATTGAACAATCCCGTGGATGTTTTTGAGACCCCGAGGGCAGGGGCATGAATTCTCCACAGTTACTTAGATAGCACCATACTCTTCATCTCTAGATATTATTGCTACTCTTGCTTCACTTGTACCCTCTTCACCATTGATGTCTCAAATACTGATAGTGATATTGATTTTAATATGTTTGATTTTCCTTGTAGTAACCATTTTTCTCCCTTAAGTGATTAGCAAGCTGACAAGCCACATGTTATTCCTAAGGTCACCGAAGGCACTAACCATGAATAGCATTCCATCAACCTGCCAGTACCTGGGCGCCCCTCCAAAGCTAATGAAATGTTTCTCATTTCCCTTGTTCAATCCTTAAAGGAGGAGGAAGGTGCCCCAAAATCGTTGGTTTCATCTTTGAAGTTGATAGTTAACTCGTTATTAACCCCTAGTAGGCCTAAAAAAAAAACTAATCCATGCCTGAGCTGTTTTGTGTCCTTTTCTTCTGTGCCTACATAACCCTCACAAAATTTATCAAACAATTTGGGGAGACGTAATTTAGAGAAATTTCTACCCTCATCTGGAGCACTGAACTGCAGAGCTGTAGAGGTAGGCTCAATTGCGAGTGGCTTCAAGCATCAGACGAATAGGGAAAATATTTCTCTTCCTCATCCGGCTCATGCTCTTAGGAATCCACATGGTAATCTTGGTAATCATGTGAGGATTAATCTACCTTGAAGCAGGGAGAAACATCCATGCCATGGCTACATCACAATGACAAACATCCCCAAGCTAACTGCTCCCTCGAAAGTGGAGATTGAAGAGAGTCTAAAAAACAATGCATTGGATTCATTATGTTCAGGGTTGTAGCTCTGTTATACGAGATGATATTGTCAGTGTTAATAGATTAGGCTTCTCCAATTCTGACTCAGAGATCCTCAACTTAGTTTTAGGTTCTTCTGTTTTAGCTGACAACCTAGTTGACCTTGATCACAGACTTAATCTACCAGTTAATTCCAATATACAGTTCAAATTTACCAGGCCGAAACCCCTGGTAGATTTTAATGGCCCTGCTGCCCATCTCAACCTGATGGATTGATTTGGTAATTCATCATTACACAATGACAGTCCACCTCACACTGGAGGGGCTAGCACAGAGCCCGACCCGCCTGATCATCTCTCACTTTAGGGTTCACAAAGACCTCTAGTGTACTTACTGTCTCCCTAGTTAATACTAATACTATGGGGAGTGTTCATACCCCCATCCAAGTTAATGCTACCATGTTGGGGCATGAAGGAACAAAAGGCATGGTGTCATCCTGAAATGATAGTAATATGGAAGGCCTCTCAATAATTTCTTGGAATTTGGCTAGAATTAAATCAAAACTCATGGAGCAAGACTGGTATGTTTTCATTAGGAATTACGATGTTTGATCATTCCAGAAAATGTGGGCGCTGGACAAAATCTTCATTATGGGATTTGTTTTATATAGCATGGAGGCTCTACCACCGAGTAAATCTGGGCGGGCAGTGGGTGGTTTATTATTACTAGTAAAGACGGACATTGTGTGCATTCGTGAACTGTTGAAGGTAGACTCATCCTATAAAATGGGATTAATGCTTGAATTCCCTTCTGGTGTGAAAATTGTGTTGCTAAATGTGTATGCTAGGTCTATGCTTTCGAATAGAGATTCATCGATTTTATCTCTTTGAGATGATTTGATTGTCCAGTTCCAACAGAAGGCTAAAGTGATTGAAGCTGGTGATTTTAATTCTTCATTTGAACCCACTCTAGCTCTTAATACGATTCCAGAAAAGGAGGATGAGCAATGGAGCATCCCTAGACTTGAGGGTAAATCTGCTCAATGTCTCTCCAATGTTGCCCAACAAATTGCATCTGTGGTGGTTGGCCGGAGCTTAAGACCATGTAACAGGACACTCTCTGACAAAAAAAGGGCACCCACATTCAAGAGGGGAGGCACTCTTAGTGTGATTATGTTTTTCTGGAGGTCAGTCTCGGGCCACTTCTTATTGATATGGACATTTTGCTGCGCACAGATAGTGACCACAACCCACAGATAGTCACATTTAGGGGAAAGGACCTTGCAAGAGCGGTATCTATATATATAGTACTATGGTCCCTGAACCAGTTGTAGCCAACAAGTACAGAAGAGTTTCTTGGCCTAAAGTTCTGGCAAATGAGAACATTTACACCAAGCTATATCAGCGGTTTATATATTTTTTATCTATTCATCAGAACTCCCCTGAAGAGGCTATGCCAACCCTAGATATTCATGGTAGGCTTTTTAACAAACAGCACATCATCTTTTATAAAAAATCTACCATCATCAGACTGGCCCACCCCAAACACCCAACATGGTATTCACCTGATTGTGAGCAGGACAAGAAAGCACTGGAAAGTGAAATTAGGGGCCACAATCAACTTGAGATTTGACCAGCCCATCAGGAATACAAACACGCAATTGATTTGGTAAAAAGGAAGTGGGAGGACGCTAGCTGGCAAGACATGCTCAGAGGGTGTTACTACCATGCTGGGAACTGAGAAGACAGATAAGATTTTTTTCCGCCCAGAGGACACCCTCTCTGCTATTAATAGTCTCAAGACGTTAAAGGCCCCTCATCCGATCGTATCCCGGGTGATTTATATAAATCAGAACCTGAGCTGTGGGCTGGTTATTTGAACATCCTCTCTAATGCAATAGCAAGGGGTGGGGAGATTCCAGACACCTGGAGAGGGGCTGAAATAATCCTGATATTTAACAATGGAGATGCTAACTGTCCATAAAACTGTAGGCCCATTAGCCAAGTAGATAATCTCCCAAAAATATTTACCAGGCAGGTCTTAAATAGGAGTGAGTGGAAGATCAGAGGATTTTAACTTCCTTTCAGAGAGGCTTTCGTGCTAAAGTCAGTTCTTTGGATAAGGTTGGGCAACCAGAAACATTATGTGGCATTTGTCGATGAGCCTATGGGGAGTACTGGCAGGCATGGGAGTTCCAGGTGGGTTGAGTTACTCACTAGGTTGCATAAAAAAAACGAAGCGCAGCTTAGGTGGGGCAATAGAGTTGATTTGACAGGGCACAGCCCAATCGCAAGAGGGGTACATCAGGGGTGTGTTTTGGCTCCCACCTTGTTCACCCTATATATAAATGATGTGGTTGAGGAACTGACAAAGTGTGTAAAGGACTCCCCGACCCATAACAGGGCTGAAACACCTATACTTTTGGTTGCAGATGACTCATTATTAATTTCTAAGTCCCTGATGGGATTGCAGAACCCGTTAAATAAATTCTTGGAGTTTTGTAGCTACAGATGTTTAGAATTAAATGCTGCAAAAAGCAAATTCATGGTCTTTGGCTAGACCGTTAGCAAAAGCTGTCTGGTTATGGTGGGGAATGACCATCTTGAAAGTGTTTTCAGCTTCAATTATTTGTGGGTGACCCTGTCAGACAAATTTAGGTGGGCCCACCAAATAAATAAAGGACCCCTCACAATATCACATAGATCAAAGGCAATCCTACACTTTCAGAAAAGTACATATTTGCATCCTATCTCCCCGGCCTTGGAGGTCTATCAAGCGCTGAAGTTTGGGGTTACACTGATACCTCGGGGCTTGGAGCGACATTGAACTAATTCGTCAGAGCATTACTCTTGGTCCCCACAAGCACCCCCATGGTCCCACTCTATTTTAACACAGAAATGAAAAGAGTATCTGACCAGGTGCACTTAATCATTACAGTTCTGGATTCATTTTTGGATTACTCCTGAATTAGGCGAATACAGAGATTCTTTGAGCGATGTATTGAATTTGGATCATGCCATGGCGATCCCTTGGTTAAGGTTTGTATATGACTGGTGCAAGAAATTGGGTTTGATCAGAATGTGGGATTTGCCTGAAGTACTTTGTATGGCGGATAAGCAGATTTTAAAATTGACCTATTGATCCCTAGTGTGGCAAGAGACATATATGGACAGAGATCTCTGGGCAACCTTACCGAGCAATTCTTGACATTTAACCCTATTCCAGCATTTGAAGACTACATGGACATTATGATGCCACCACTGGCCAAGAGCTTGTTTATCAGAACTAGCATCGGTTGCCTGCCCCTTCGATCACTCAGCAAATATTGGAATAACAACTCCTCGGTTGATTCATGCCCAGTTTGTGGAATGAATCCTGAGACCCTTCATTATGTGATGTTTGTATGAAACTGAATATCGTGGTGCATGCAGAAAATGGTTGCGACCAATCTGTTTGTCTTTAGGGATACTTCCTTTTAGGAAAGAATATAAATGACTGATACATTTGGTTTGGTTGATTTGTCTGTGAGCCGGTTCTTGTTTAACATCGGGATTAAGCACGTGAAGTTTTTGAAAGTATTTTAAATTCAAGTATCCTCAGTGCATGTGTTTTTTTGAGAAAACAATTTTAAGTATTTATGCATCATGTATACATGTTTTATAGTTTTTACTTACTGGCTATTTCTCTCTAAAACACTTTTTTGAACATTGCACTTTTTAATACATAACACATTATATCCATTAGGAACAGGGGAGAATGTAACATTTTTTGCAGAAATAAGATAACGTGATGGATTATTTTGATGGTATGAGAGTAACATGGGTAATGAAATCATATTGTGGGTGGTTGTGGCCAAGTTTTATGATTGCATTTGATTGTTTTATCTATTATATTATATGTATACATTAAGTTATTAAATGAAGCAAAATTTGTTGTATGTATTATATAGGCGTTTCTTTTGTTCCTTTGATGGTTTGAAACCGAATAAAGTATCCTGATGATGCTGTTATGAATGTTGACAAATCTGGCGAGCTCTCATCTAAAGGGATTTGCTGATAAGCAGATTTGAGATCGATCAAAGAAAAATACTTTGATTCACCAATGCTGGACAGTAACTCCTGAATTCTAGGTAGCTGGGGACAGTCAACTACAATGTTTCTATTTAGGCTGTGATGGTCAGCACATAAAAAAACTTCATCTGATTTTTTACGTACCAGGAAAATGGGACTGACCCATTCACATGACACAGTGGGTACTACGATGCCATTATTAACCAAATTATCCAATAACTTTCTAAGGTCAAATCTAACTCTTAAAGCAATGGATCTAACCTCATGTGTGACAGGTACAGCATTTCTCTTAAATCTGATTGTGTGAACATTTTTTCAATCACACCAATCCTTTTGTTAAAAAGATCTAGAAACTTGGATACAATTGAAGTCACGGCATAGAAATTGGAATATTTACAAAGGAAATGGGAATATCGAAAATTCTAACAGGTAAATCAGCACTAGATACTAACATCAAACCAAATTTTGCAAGATCTCTCCAGCCTACAATGTTCCTACCCTTGATAGCGAGATAGATCCTGGTAATGGACTGCTTACCAAGACATGTAGCACTGTCTTCATAATATCCCACCATATCAATGTCTTGATCCCCATAAGTTTTGGGAAGTACATCAGGAACATTCAGTTCAAGTTTTGACCCCTAATACTTATGAAACAATGTGTTAGAAATAATAGTGATGGGTGCTCCTTAATCAGTCATCATATCTAAAGTTTTAGCAGACCCCAAAGTAACTTGACACCATGGATTTTTGATTTCACCAGAAAGAACTACATTGAACAACACATTAAAAAGATCTACAGTGCCATCATCCTTAACAGGCTCTATACTGTAAACCTTGACCTGAGTTTGACCGGCTTTATATACACTGTTGAAATAACCCATCATTTTACATTTGTGACAACGTTTTCCTGAGGCAGGACAACTGGGATTGTTCCCTAAATGAGATTTTGAGTTAGTGTTACGTTGCAAGAGCTTCTTACCTTTAAGAGCAGTAGCATTAATGTTTTCGCAGTCATCAACAGTGATAACAGAAACAACAGGTGAAGGGTTGAAATGATCCTATATTCTTAGCAATGCCAATGACTATAATAAAGGATCTCTGCAGCTTAGTAAGCATTCCAGTGGTTTTTTTTTTTTAGATAAACAGTGGTAAACAAATAGATGTTATGTTATGTTATGTTATGTTAATTTTAATTTGTAAGGCGCAACAGCTACCCAAAAAGGGTCTCCCGGCACCAACTAGGAAGGATCAGAAGGAAGGGAACGATTATTGATTAAACAGCAAAGTTTTTAGGCTTTTACAAAAATTTGCATATACAGTTTCATTGCGAAGCGGCGCAGGGAGAGAGTTCCACAAAGTGGGGCCTAAGTAGGCAAATGATCGACCGCCCATACGTAACAGCCTAATTCTAGGTACAGAGAACTTCGCCTGAGTGGCAGAGTGGGGCACGTGTGAGGGCAAGTAGGGGTGAACCAGAGCCTGCAGGTATTGAGGGGCAGCTCCAGATTTGATTTTGAACATGTCGCTCAGGGCTTTGAATAACCCTGGGCGTAGTTCGCGTAGTAGCGCTACACGTAGCTACGCGAAGTGCGCTTCGCTCTACGTGAGATACGTATAGCACTACGCGAACTGCGTAGTGCACTGTTCGCGATGATTGCACAGTGCTTGTCCACACTGTGCAATCATTGAAAACGGCATCTTGCACAGTGCGAGCTGTCGTTTTCTGCCGCTCAAGTAGATTTTTACTCGAGCAGCAGCTTTCTCAACGCGGACTGGTAGTATCTCATCGCGAGTGGTCGCGAGCATACGCGACCACTCGCAATGAGAAACCTGACCTCCCCGCGTTGAGAATCTCGCCGGGAGGTTTATTTTCCACGCTCGCGATCACCAACTTGATGTTGCTGATCACGAACGAGGAAAAAGTCTCGCCGGGATGTCATTTTGCTCGCTCGCGGTCGCCAACTTGACATTGAGGACCGCGAGCAAGCAAAAAATGCCAACTACGCTACGCTACTCGATTTTGCACTGTGCTACATGCAATTCGCGTAGCACAAAGTAGCACAGACTACGCAAACTTCGGAAGCGTAGCATTGTTGTCTGCCCAGGGTTAGCTTTGAACTTAATTCATCTCTCCACCCTGAGCCACTGAAGGTCACGCAGAAAGCCTGAGATTGAGGCAGTTCTGGGAACCAGACATATCAGTCTGGTGGCAGAGTTCTGGACTACCTGTAGCTTGCGCGTTACTTCCTTATTTGCCCCCAAATAGAGGATGTTGCCGTAGTCCAGTCTTGAGGTGACAAGAGCTTGGACCACGGTTCTCTCGGTAGAGCTGGGCAGCATCCAAATAATCTTTTTGAGCCATTTCAGTATGGTAAAACTAGTTGCAGCCACCCTTACTGCTTGGGGTTTCATAGATAATAAGTTGTCTATGATGAAGCCTAGATTGCGAATATGGCGAGAAGGTTGAGGAACAGCACCCATTTCAATGGGCCAATGTTGGGGGTCCCAAAGGTCTTTATTCTTCCCCAGGATCAAGACCTCAGTTTTCTCCCCATTCAGTTTAAGAAAATTAGCCTGCATCCAAGATGCAATATTATGCAGACCTAGCTGCAGAGCAGATGTCACAGATGCTTTCTCAGCAGATAGGGAGAAGATAATCTGTGTGTCATCCGCATAGCAGAACAAGGACAACCCAGTCTCTTCTGCAATTTTGGCTAAAGGTCTGACATATACATTGAACAAAAAAGGGCTTAAAATAGAGCCCTGAGGTACCCCATAGGGGGAAACATGCTTATTGAGACAGGCAGCTGGAGAAAAGACCTGGAACGTGAGATCCGTGAGAAAAGAAAAAAGCCAATAAAGTGCTGGTTCAGTAATACCCAAGGATTGTAAGGCCTCCACTAACACGGTATGAGAGACCGCGTCAAACGCCGCGCTTAAGTCAAGTAGTATGAGGACTACTGTAGCTCCTGAATCTAGATGGTGTCGCAGCCTTTCCGTGACTCTAAGGAGTGTGATTTCGGTCGAAAAACCGGCTCTAAAGCCTGACTGTGATGGATGTCAAAAGTTTTGTGATGCAACAAATTGGGCTAGTTGAGAATTTATGTGCTTTTCAATGATTTTTGAAAAGGATGGAACCAATGAAATAGGCCGGTAGCTGGAAGGCTTGTCCGGATCAGCATTGGTCTTCTTTAGCAGAGGAAGCACCATTGCGTGCTTCCACTCTTGAGGAACTGTTGCTTCCTGTAGGGAGGCATTCAGAAGTTCCATGATTTTCAGGAGTGAAGGCGTCTCAAGCTGTTGAAGCACAGAGATGGGAAGAGGATCACAAGATGAACCAGATTTAATGCTATCCAAAATCCTTTTGAAAGAGTTCATATCTAGTGGGCACCAGGATTCAGGTGTAACCCTAGATTCTGATGCCTCTTTGTCTTGGTAAGAGATGGCCCTGGCTGCAGGAGGAAAGGAAGATGTTTGCTGGAGGAGGTTATCCGGTTTCCTGTCCTTCATTTCAGAGTATACTTTTTCTACTTTATGGAGAAAAAATGTAGCCAAGCCCTTGGCGACTATTTAGTGCAGGAGGCATGGCTTGGGTTTCAGAGTCCGAGTGCAATTTAACCATTTTTAAAAGTGTCTTGGAACAATTCAGCGCACTAGAAATAGTCGAAGTGACATATTTGGCACGAGCCGATTTGCAGAGTATGGTAGTCCTTTTTAGCCTTTTTGTATGCAAGTTTAGTATCAGATGCATAATTCCTCCTCCAGCGTCTTTCCAAAACTTTGCATTTTGATTTTTCCAATTTTAAGTTCTCAGTGAACCAAGGTTCAGGAGGACGATGGTTGTTCACCTTCTTAATAGAGGGAGAAAGACAGGTATCAATGGCCTTTAAAAGCCACTTTTGAACAGCACCCGAAAGAGTAGTCAACATTTGTTTGGTTATAGGGACATTGGAGGATAAAAGCTTATTAAGGACTTGAATATCTAGTCTTCCCCAGTTCCTGGTAGGTTTGCTAATATTAGGGGCAACTGTAGGTAGATTTGCTAAGATCTCAAAGTGGAAGCTGACCGCAAAATGGTCAGACCAGCATAAAGGAAGAGCTGGTGAGCATTGAATGTTGGACAGACTGGAAAAGATAGGGTCTAGTAGATGGCCAGCAACGTAAGTGGGAACAGAGTTGCAGAGTGTGATGTTCAATGCCGCCAGATCAGAAAGAAATGTAGTGCTGTTCACACATGCAGGATCATCCAAGTGCAAATTAAGGTTGCCCAAAATCGAAAAGTTAGTGGTATTTAAAAGAAAAGGTGTTATTGAATCCACAAAGGATGAGACCCATGGACCAGACGACCCAGGGGACGATACAATAGTATGCCTGAGAAAGTGAACTTGGGAGTCAGGGTAAGCTTAAATAACGCTGCCTCACAGTTCATAAATGACAGTTCTTCAAATTTACACAGGAAAGATTTGTTATAGATTATGGCAATACCCTCACCTGTCTTAAGACCCCTATCTTTCCTGACTGTGGCATAATTAAATGGTAAGGCGGCCGCAATATCAGGGCCAGACCTCGTGTGTAGCCATGGTTCAGTAAAAAACACGGCGTCTGGTTGCTCACTGATCAGGGGGTCAAAGATGTCTGCTTTATGCTTCAGTAGTGAGTGACAATTGATACTAAGGAAGGAAAATTCCCTTTTGACTGAGGTGGCACAACTAGAAGAGGAATCTGCTGGTGAAGTAGTCAGTGTGCTGGGCTCTTTACAAAGCGTACTTTGAAAGGAGAAACCACAGCTAGAACAGATTGTATCCCTCTCCACAGGGGAGAGTAAAGTGCAATTAGAAGACAGTGTTTTACGGTGTTGCAAGAGCTATTTGGCAGAGTAACATAATCTTTGTCCCTCATTTGGATTAGGGGTTGTGGCCCCGGGGCACGGTCAGGCGCGGGCTGGTGCTGACGGGCTTGCCATTGGAGCACCTTTGGCACACCGGCGGCATGCCCGTTGTGCGCGTGCCCGTTGTGTGCGTCTGCTGCAACATCCTGCTTAAGTAGCAATGAAGCGGTGACTGGCGCACAGACGACCGGCTGCCCCTTTTAGCACCGGAAGTGAATGTAGAGAGTTTTCGGTTCGCCCTCGCCCTCCACACAAACGGCACCAGCTGTGATGGAACAGGGCTTGGGTCTAGGTAGATACAGTAGGTAAGTTTCATAACATTTACGTTTAAAAGTATTCAAGTTCAGAGCATTCAAGTTTGAAAGTATTCAGTGTATTGATCTTGAATGTAAGTGTCAAATGATGCACCAACATTGCATGAGTAAGGCAATAAGAGCAAAGCTGAAAGAAACTCCTCCACACTCTCATTCACGCTTTGTTTCATTTTGAAAAATGTAAACCTTTCTAAGAGACACTAGGTTCTTCTTCAAACTTGTTCTTGAGCCTAGATGCCTCTTCAGTGTATTCATCCCAGTCACCTGGTTGACCTGAAGGAGGAATAACCTGAGGTAAGTTATCAAATACTTGACCCAGATGACTAAAAAATATAGCTGCTTTGTGTTTAGTTGGAAATTTGCCTGCAGCAGTGGTTATCTGTGCAAAGTTATTTGATGTCATATTAAGACACACTATCTCTGAATAAATTAGCCAACAAGAAGCCAATCCTTTCAAAACCTTCAAACTGCAGTGTAGAATCTACAACGAGAACTAACCAATTAAATATGGCTGCAATGTTGCTTGCCTGATGTGTCATGAAGAGGTATTTAATAGGAAATGATGTAACAGGAGACAGTGTGGGAAGAAAGACAAACCGGCTGAGGGCAGATGTTCGCGAAATGCTGGCAAGCTCACTCAAGCTACAGAGGTTCTTGGTGCTGCAGAACAGTGCGGGAGGCTCAAGAGTAGCCACATGACCACTGGTAACAGCGAAGTGTGCATTGCGCTCCAGGTGAGTGAAGCAGCATGGCATCGCCCCGAGAAGATGCAGCAGCGAGGCAGGGAGCAGCGCGGGTAGGAAGACGTGCATACTATGTCCCTCACTGCAGTTAGTGGCGCAAAGCTTCACTGCGCTTAGTAGAGAGGAGCCTGTGACTCACTACAAGAAGTCGGCACAGATGAATGAAGGTGGCAGAAAAATGAAAAATTATAAGTAATCCGAAATGATGGGAGTGGGCTCCATGAAGCAATTCCTCATCGCCAAATTTAGCAAAGACACGGAAGCGGTGAAGAGGCAAGTTTATTCTTCTTGAGGCCAGAGCAAAGAAGCCCACATCAAAAAAGGTCTTGGTATAAACAGCTAATGCCATTTGTTAGGGACAGCGGTCAGTGATCAGAACTTTGTTGAAACAGGGAATGGAGTTTGAAGCACTAGAACTACAGTATCCAGGCGGTGGGGCTAGAAGGGCCCAGCAGCAAAAGCACAACCGAAAAGTAAACAATTTACAGAAGTAAACACTTACAACACAGTACAGATAGTAAATATATGGAATAACCCCCTGTTTTGATATTTTTGCTTTTTTTAAAATTATTTTTATTGTTTTTATACAAACAACACATGTAAAGTCAATATGCAATAAGTATGCACTCAGGTCATCATGCAATGAGGCGTGGCATAAACAAGGACAACTACTAACAGCGGACAAATCACAATTCCTGGAAAATGTTGTTCATAATTCCTTGCCACCCAATCTGTTGGTTCAAGTCTAATAGCCTCGCTCATCAGAAGAGCAGAGAAGAGATAACTATGCCCACTTGTCATAAACGAGGCATTGCTAAATGCAAACTCCAGCCCCTCCCTCGTGATCCGCCCCCACACAGTTGGCGTAACAACTATATACATTCATTATTGTTCACAGGTCTCAGCTGCAGTGCTAGCAATCAGATGTATAACAGCAAGCAATGACATTGATCTCGTCTGTCAGAGGTATACCCCAAGCAAAACGCCAAAGTACCCATCATCCCAAGTCATGGTAATTTCTCAAGGCAACACATCTAAAACTGGCACATCCGAATCCAGATCAGAGTCAGTGTTTGGAAATTTTAGCAACACCACCAGTGCCTCCCAGGCCCTCGCCATCTCTAGTGCCTTTTCTCTGTTGGCTATGGTCACCAGCTGCAGCCTCGTAATCCCTTCACATTCCGCCCACTTAAGAAATTTGGCTCGCCATCTCCGGAAACTAGGACCCCTCTTGGCTTTCCAGTGAGTTGTGATTTCCCTCTTCGCGAGCAAAAGCCCTAAGTCTATGAATTTGCTCGTTACCTTCTTCTTTGAGGTGTGCAACAAACAGAGGCCTATCGTGGGTTCTTTGTCCCTAGCCGTGACATCCTGCAAAAGTGTTACCACCTCCTCCTAATACGTTCCTAGCTGAGGGCACCCCCACATCATGTGGGAGAAATCTACTCCCACTGTACTGCAACGCGGGCAAAGGCCGAATTCATTTTAAAATGTTGATTAAGTTTTGCTGGCGTAAGATAAGCCCTGTGGAGTATGAAGAAATGTACCAATTGGAAGCGTGCGTTCCTCATGCTCGTTCCATTAAATCCACCCAGGCTTTCTCAGGGATTTCCACACCTAAGTCTTCCTCCCATTTTTGTCGAAGTGGGCACAGAGGGGTAAGTCTCTTGTGCGTCATTCGGCGGTACAAACACATAACCGCTTTAATGGTGCCCACTGCCATAACTACATATTGACAAGTCATTGAGGTTGGAGGTTCGCTCAGCCCCTCCTTCCAGTGTGCTTGAATGGCCGTCATGAGCGCCATATGCATCAAATAGTCCCCCCGGGCCAACTCAAACCTGTTTTGTAGCATCTCATAAGGGAGTACAGCACTATCCACGTACAGGTCCCCCATGGTGGTCAGGCCCCTTGCCACCCAGTCATTCAGCGCCCCCCAATCACCCCCATGTGACAGGGCAGCGCACATCACCAGCGGGATCTCGGGGTGTAGGGCCGCACAATGCACGCCCGGCGTTGGCTTCTGTTCCAGCAGAGTTTAAAAGTCACCATTTCCCGAGTGAGAGGGGAGGTCGGGAGCGGAAATTGCAATAGCAATCTGGAGAGCGTCTGTCTAAGAGCCTGATGCCCATCCAACTCAGATGGGTCTCAAAATGTTCATGCAATCATCTGAGTAAGCCACTACAACTGTGCCGCTAGATAGTACGTTTCATAATCTGGGACTGCCAAGCCTTCCTCTGACCTTCGCCTCATTAGTGTGTCAAGCACCACCCTCCGCCTGCCCGAGGTCCAGAGGAACCCAAACATTATTGATCAAAGCTGTTTAAAAATAGAGGCCAGAATCCAAATAGGCAATGTCCTAAAATAATACTACAGTCGAGGGAGTGCTATCATCTTAAGAAGGGCCACCCGCTCAGCTACCGAGAGAGGAAGTGCGCTCCAAAACTCAATACAGCCCTTGAGCCCCTTAAGGGCCCTACCCACTTTACCCTCCAGTAAATCAGATTGGGTATAATAAATACGAGTGCCGAGGTACGTCAGGCATTGACGTTCCCAATTTATACCCTGCGCTGTCAGTGGACCTTTGGTCATAGGCATTGTAGGAAACAAGCAAGTCTTTGCCCAGTTGACTTTAAGGTCAGCAATGTCGCCAAGGTCGGCCAACAGAGTCCGAGCACCCCAAAGAGCGTCTTCCGTGATCACCAGAAACATAAGAAGATCGTCAGCATAAAGTGCGATGTGATGGACATGTTCGCGCACCTGCAGTCCCCGATAATGTACACCCGTCCTGGCCCGGGCCGCCAGCGGCTCCATGGCCAGGGCGAACAGCAGTGGGGATAGGGGGCAACCCTGCCTCATTCCCCGACCTACAGCACAGGCATCCAAAATCATCCCACTCGTTTAACCTGTGCTGTAGATTGGCAATATAAGAGAGCTGTCCAGCCCACAAAAGCATTCCCCAGGCCAAACCGCCGCATAATTTGAAACAAGTATGTCCATTCTAAGCTATCAAAGGCCTTCTCAATATCTATTGCCAGCACAGCAGCTGAGGGCTTGTGATACGTATCCGCATCCAAGACACTAAGAAGTCGTCGCACAATTTGAGCTGTATTCCGGGATGATATGAACCCCGCTTGATCCATAGGTATTAATTGCACCATATACGGAAGGAGGCGGGTCACCAATATCCGGCTTAAAATCTTATAGTCTGTAGTCAACATAGACAACGGTCAATAGGCCGTCCTGTCATGGGGAGGCATTCCCAGTTTCAAAAGTGACATAATCACTGCCTCACAAGTAGTAGCAGGGAGCAGGCTCTCCTTTCTTTTGGTATTGTATAGCGCTACTAGCCGAGGCGCCAGGAGGTTGACATATGTACTATAAAATTCCACAGGCAAACCATCCACCCCAGGGGTCTTTTTTCGGGCCATATGATTGATCCCTCCGTGGACCTCCCCAATAGTAATGTCCTGACCCAACAACTCAGCCCGGTCCCTACTTAATGCTGGAAGATCGACCCTCTCCAAAAAATCTTGAATGGCCTCCCACTAGGCGCCACCTTACTCTGGTACAAATCAGTGTAGTAGGTAAAGAATTGATCATTGATCCCCCGCTGTGTATAATGGATGTCTCCATCAAGGCCATGAAGCTCCAGGATGACCGCGCCCCTTTGCGCTGGGTTGGCCAACCATGCTAGCAACGCCCCAGATTTATCCCGCTCCGCATGAGCGTGTGCTACATATCTTTTATAGTCGAAGCAGAGCAGCCGTTCAACTCGCACAGCAACCTCCTCCCTAGCTTCCACTAAGTCCTGGTGACGATCAGGGTGGGCAGGTCTCTCCCTCTCCGCCTCTCGCAGTTTCTGATCTGCCTTCTCTAAATCCTGCAATAGCACTTTACGTACTCCCATCTTATTCGCAATATACTGCCCTCTTACTACACTTTTAAAAGCATCCCATTCCACCGCCAATGAAGAGGCGGTGCCAGTATTTTCTCGAAAATAGTTATCTATACCAGTCGCACCACCTCACGAAATACCTGGTCTTCCAGTAACTCTGGATTCAATTGCCAAGTTGGGATGCTAGAGCGCCCGGGTAAGAGGTTGATACGCAAAAGCAAAGGGTTATGATCTGACAGCGTTCTGGTGAGTTATTCGCTGTGTTGGACCTCTGCATGCATGTCAGGGGAACAAAGCATTGCATCTAGACGAACATGGAGGGCATGTAGGGCGGAGAAGAAAGAATAATCCCTAGTGTGTGGGTGGTGCGCTCTCCAGGTGTCTATCAGTCCCCAGCTATGTTGCCAATCTCGCTGGAGCCTTGAAAGCTTATGGGCAGGCGCATCCGGGAGTGGTGGGTGAGATCTATCTAGCAAAACATCTGAGACCGAGTTAAAATCCCCACCCAGAAGGATGGACCCGGTCAAAAATGGGGCAAATTTCCCTGATAAGTGTGTAAAAAAGGCTGCTTGTCCCGTATTAGGTGCATAGATACTGGCCAGTACCACATCCCTACCATTGAGGCGGCCCGCCACTAAGATGTATCGTCCATCAGGATCTTTTAGCAGGCGTGTAGGTTGCAAAGGAACTCCCGCCCGGATCCAGATCAACACACCCCCCGCAAAAGCAGTGGTACAAAAGACCTGTCCTCTCCACCTGCGCTGCAGCGCTGCATCTTCATTATGTGCAATGTGAGTTTCCTGAAGGAAAGCCAGCTGGATTCCCCTACGCACTAAGTAGGCATGTATCATATGCCTCCGTGCATACCCCTGACATTCCAAGACATACACTTTAGCTCAGACATCGAACCCATGACATCACTCCCCTTCGACCGTCAGCAGCTCGTTCAACAAAGTTACGCCAACACCCCCTAAACATCCCCTTACAATAAAAAGAACAACCCCAACACCCCCACCCCAGGACAGGTACTAACAAACTAGCCCCCATCCAAACTGTTTGAAAGCTAAGTGCCATCTAGTGGCTACAGAGGAACAAAGGGGAGGGGTGGCCGCAACCAGTGACTACCTCCTGCAACTCTAGGTGGAGTCTTCCGCACTCAAGCCCCATTTAATACCGCACCCCCCATCCCCGGGATGCACCATCTCTCCAGAATAATGTACCAGCCACCCCACTGCGGGCAGCGAACAATAAAGCAGCCATAATCTGCTCTTTACAATACAAAAGTTCACCAGGACTGGAACCTTCCCATTAACACCTGTAAAGGAAAACTAGTTAAGTAATCAGAAAAAGATACAAAAAAGAACCCCCATCAGGCAATTTTGTCAGCCGTGCCCGGTGTGACGTGGGGCAGCTGCACACTACTCGTTTGGGAGCCATCCGTGTCCGTGCCCTCAGGAGATTTGTCCGACTCTGTGCCAGCAGCCGACAGCTGCTTACAACCCCGGAGTAATTCTGACACCGCCCGCAGTGCCTCCGTCTCTCCTTCGCTGTCTGGGATGAACTGGGTGTCTTCAGCGTGGTAGGGTGACGTCGCGGTCCGCTGAGGCACCGGGGAAGCACGCGCCCCAGGTACCCCAGCCAGCCATCGAACCGTCTTATAAGTTTCAAGCCAGTCCCATGCCTCCGCCGGGTCATCACAAAAGTGAGTCGTGCCATCAAGGATAATCCGAAGCCGAGCCGGGAACATCAGAGAATATTGAAGGCCCTCGTCCCTCAGGGCTCTCTTAACTGCCAGGAAAGAAGCACAGCGTCGCTGAACTTCTAGCGTGTAATCCGGGAAAATAGAAACCTTGCTGTTAGCCACCTGGTAGGGTCCAGAGTGTCGTGCTGTCTGCAGGAGGAGGTCTCTGTCCTTATAATCGAGGAGTCTGGCCATCACTGGTTGCGGCGGTCTGCCCGGTTGTGGCGGTCGAGCCAGGACTCGATGGGCTTTTTCAAGGGTAAAGAATTGGGCCAACCTCTCCGGCACCACCGTGTCACGGAGCCAGTCCTCCAGGTATTGGACCATATTGGCCCCCTTCACTCCTTCCGGCAGGCCCAGGACACGGATGTTATTCCTCCGATTGAGTCCCTCAGGGTCTTCGGCCCATTTTTCCAAGACCTGTAACCTATGCGAGATATCCCCCCTCCTGCTCAGCAAGGGATTTCTGTGCCGGCTCCAGTGTCGCCAGGGACGTTTCGGCCTGCTCCACCCTATCCGCCAACTTGGAATGTTCGGTGCGCAGCAGCCCCATTCCCACCGACACAGTGGTTATGTCTTGATGCAGGGCCTCCCTCGTGTCTGTAATGGCCTGCAAAATTCGAGCCAGTTGCTGCTGCACCCCTGGTTCTGCGGGCCCCTCGGGCGAATCAGGTCGTCGCTCCTCCCGCACCGGGCCATCTTGATCTGGCGGTGCCAGTGCCTGCTTCCCCCATGGCTTGCCCATCATGCGGGGTGGGGCGAAGACGGCTCTCCTCAATTCAGGCCGCGTGGTACTCTGAACCTTGGGGTTCTCAAAGGTCCGCCTGCACACAGTGTAACTCGCGTAGGGCAGGTCTTCTAGGTCCCCCGGGGAATCGCCACTCCTCGGGTCTGGCAGCAAACCCAGTTCACAAATTGTGCACGGCAGGGCCACGGGCACTCACCCCCACTGCAATGTCAAGGATCCAGGAGCTCAGTCTGCCTCGCACCTCCCTCGCGTGTTCAAAGTCTGGTCCCCTGCAAGACCACGCCAACCAGCCCAGGGCCCAATCATTCGCTCCAATCAGTCAGTGTTAACAGACAGGCCACAGGAGGAAAGGGGGGGAACGCCTCCCACAGCACCAGCATCCGGCTCCCCCCAGGTCCCGCCACAATCAAGCACCTGCAGGCACCACCAACAAGGTAGGGTCCCAATCTAGGATCCTCCCGCGTGGTGGTGGATACAATTCTGTGCAAATGAAAGTGCACCGCTGCTAGAGCTCTGTAATGCGGCTGCGTTGCTCAGCCCTGCTCCACTGGTGCTTCACTATGAAACTCACTGGGGTTCCGTTAGCAAGGCCTCAAGGTCAGCTGCTGAGGGACTCCCAGCGGCCCCTGGCTAGTTGCGCAAGCGAGGGAAGCCAGGGTCGGGTGCCGCCATAAAGTCAATATCCTCCCTCTTGTGCCCAGATGTGTGATTCCCTGCAGGCAACGCCGGCTCCAGTCACCCCTAACCATCAGTGAGTTAGTTCGCCAGGCGTCTTACTTGGAGCCGCTCTCCAACGCTGCCTGCCCACAACATAGCCATTCTCCGTCTGGTGCCATCTTGCTTGCGGGAGTCAAAGAACTTCCACCAGCCGCCGCATCAGTTTAGCGCCTCTGTACAGCCGGCCAGTACCTCCGATCGGCTCCCTGGGGCTTCGCACCGCAGCAGGAAAGTTTGTGCTGCGCCGCTGGGGACAGGGCGGTCGTGAACGCGGATAAATCAACAGGCCGGAGCGCAGCTCCAAGCTCACGCGTCCGCCGCCATCAAGCTACAAGCCACGCCCCCCATAACTACCTCTTTTGATATATTAGTGCTTACTGTTACTATGCAACAAGCTGTCGGTTTGCAAGATCTAAAATTATAATTTTGGATTTGATCTTAATTTAGTCAGGTATCGATTACTGCTTAAGTGACCAATGATTATTTGGACTTAGACCAAGTGTTCCAAACATTCTTTTAATATTCACAAGGGGTCATGGTAACTAGGATTCAACTTTCTCAACAACATTGTACACTTGCCCATCACACAAAAATGGGGCCGATTACACTATCTCCTGCCTTTCCAAATGTTTGGTAGCAGATGGTTTTTAAACATCTCTTATTTCATGTATTGGGTTCTGTGCCTTTTTCCGCTTTTCCTAATCTTCTTTTTTGCACTTTTTCTGTTTCTTATATGTCCTTGTTTGGATTTTGCAGTCTTCATTATACATTGACTAGTGTTAGCATTCGAAGGATTCATTGTGGGTCTATTATTTGTCTCAAAATTGGTACACATTTGCCCTTCCTAAATCTCATTAACTCTGGGTTCTGATTCTGTGAAGCAACCAAATTGACTGCATTTGCAGTCTTTTTAGGGTGTATTTGTTATTTGTGATATTGAGGTATATTTACGTGTTGAATATGCTGTACTTATACAAGCATATTCTTATGCTTGTGTTATTATCTGCAGCCCTGAATACATTTATTTGAATGAAACGCGTTGGCTGAATGGAATTGAAATCAAAAGGACTGATTCATGACATTAAGGTGCTTCATCTCGGTTTATTAAACATACTGGACTTGAAGACTGTTATTCTTCAATAGAGTGCTCCCTGATAGGTTCATTTTTTCAAATAGGAATCATATAGGATTTCTAGTGCTGTTCTGTAGGAAATATGTTTTATTCCTATAACCTTCCCATACTATTATTATATGATTTCTTTTAAAACAAAGGATACTGGCTGCAGAATATTTTAATTTCATTGATAGAGTTTTTATATATGCCTACCGAGAGACCTCAGGGAATTTAGGAATGTATAGAACTCATGAGTAGTTTTAACTTCAGAAAATCTAGTTTTATTTAATGTAATAAATGTAAATTAATTAAAAATGCAATTCAAAATTAAGTTAGTAGTGTTGTAGCATGCTCTATTTTGTCCTACATTTAAAATAAATGTTTAAAATGGATTTGCAATTGTACTTAACATACAACATTTTTACTAATTTGCTATAATGTTTGATGAAGTTTTAAAATTTTCCCTTTACTTTGCCAAACGGAGATCTTCACCTCATGTCTCCCAATGGGAAAAAATAAAAGGATCCACTGCTGATAAATGGAAACCGCACTCCTTCGACTTTGTTGAAAAGTTAAAATATGCAGTGTGTACCTTGGTAGATGTTGATGATAATTTCTGTTTTGAATTTTTGGAAGCCGACTTATCTTTTATGCCATGTTGAAAAATGTTATCATTCATTCTCAGTTGCTTATCTACAGGGAGAAATTCTGGGGTCCTCAAACGACTGCTCTGTAGAAACACAAAGAGCTACATTTTTATTTATAGACGACATGTTAGGTTTCTTGTTTACCTCATGGTTCTGAAATTGATTACCTTATGGAATCCAAGGACAGTTGTAAACATTCTTTTTTTTAGGTGTAACTACGGGCAGCGCGAGCTTCTTGCCAGATTCATGTGATAGCAAAACGAAGATCACAGAGAGGGCTTTCAGTTTTGACCTATGTAGTTCCACAGTTTGTATAGCCTTTTTGGACTGGTGAGAGTAGAATAGAGTAGTCTCTATCCCCGATTGCACTGTGGAGTGTCCCTGACACAAACACTTCCCCAAGTGGATCCAGTGACATCAGTGTGCATCCAAAGCAGAAACCACAGAAACAGCTGCTGCAACAGCAGGGACCACACAACACCCAAAGCTACAAACAGCAACAACCACAGCTGTACCACAACAGGAACCTGATTAGTGACCTAATGGAGGGAAGAATAGCAGCAATTGTGACCGCAGTGGCAACTTCAGCAGAAACCACATATGCCACCACACAAGGACCACAACAGCAACAACAGCTGTAATCACAGTATTCATGACAGCATCAACCATAGCTACCACTATGGCAAGGACAAAGACAGCTGCCAGCAATAAATAGTAAAATCAATGATGACAGCTGTGACTACAGCGGAGACAACAACAAAGGCAGATGCCACAACCACAAGCAATGTAACCACAGCAGAACCAACAGCTGTGACCACAGCAATGAACACATCTCTAATGACATTAGAGACAACAGATGACACCATGGCAGGGATCAGAGCAGAGACTACAGTAGTGACCACACTTGTGGCTACAGCTGTAATCACAGCTGTAACTACAGTAGGAACCACTGCATTAATTGGAGCATCCATAAAAACAGCAACAATAGAGCAAAACAAGCTTTACTACAGCATCTATAGCTTCTACCACAGTGGAGCAACAACTGTTACGACCACAGCCACCACCACAGCAGCAGCAACAGATGCAACAATAATTGCAAGATCACAATATGGACAAAAGCAATAATGACAGCTTCTACCTCAGCTGTATACATAAGAGGTGTTAGACCTGGTACCATTGGCGTGAGTCTCCCTTCCATTTTTTCACTGATTGCCTCCTCTGTTTGCTGATTTAGATGCTTTGGGCACTGTGTCACTGCTATTCAGTGCCACAGGGCAAGTGCTCCCTATATGTTGAATTGATGTATTGATTAGTGACGCCACGATTGGCTTATTTGATTTACTTGTCAGACCTTAGTATAGTGCACCTTGTCTGCCCAGGGCCTGTAAATCAAATGCTGCTAGTGGGCTTGCAGCACTGATTGTGCCACCCACAGAAACAGCCTGTAAAGTGTGTCTCAGGCCTGCCATTACAGAGCCTGTGTGCAGTCTAGTACTGCCATGTCGACTTGGTAATGCACCCACTTACCAGTCCCTAAACCTTCCCTTTTCTACATATCAGACACCCCTAAGGTAGGCCCATGGGCAGGGTGCATTGTATGTAAAAGGTAGGATATGCCCTGATGTGTGTGGCATGTCCTGATAGTGAATTACAGCCATTTTCGTTTTTCGCTATTGCAAGGCTACCTTTCCCCATGGGCAGTTTGATTATAACATCTTATAATCCTAACTGACCCAGGGAACATGGTGGAAATTCGAGTTTATTATGCCTGAACTCAGAATGATAAAACACATCTTTTAGTGAAGTTGGTTTTAACATTCTGTGTTTGAAAATACCACTTTTAGAAGTAGGTATTTTCTTCACCTAACCATCCAGCCTGCCTCTGCTAACTTGTGTATTGTATGTCTGGTTTGTGAGTGACAGGGGCTGGGGAGACTCCATGAGACAGGGTGAGTCAGCACAGGGCTGAATAGACCTATCTGCATGTAGAGTGGTGGGAGGAGTAGCACCTGGGTCTGAATAGGGCTGTGCCTGCCTTCCACAATGCTGGCTCTACCTCCTGTGGTGTGTCTGAGGACCCTGGCCCACACTGACAAAGGAAGAAGATGTACACTGGCAGAATGCACCCAGAACTGGTTAGAACTAGGTACAGGACCCTCTGCCTTCAGAGGACAAAGGATTTTGCAGTATAAATATTGGGGCCCAGACCCCAGGACTTTAGATCACTTCTGGAACAACAAGACAAACCTTTACCAAGGAGAAGAACCAAGGAAGCTACAGGAGTTTGGACTGCCCCCCTGCCAGTGTGCTGTGTTGCTGGGTTGGCCTGCAGTTGTGTCTGCATTGCCAAGGAAAGGAGAAGGAACTTTCATTATCTTGCAGAATATTTCTCCAAGGGCTTGAACTTGTGCTTGCCTCCTGCTGAAGTCTCAGGGACAAAAGATTTCACCACCAGCTCCCCTCCTAATTTCCTTGCTGGGAATTCTGTCTGCAGAAGCCTTTGTGTCGCTGGGAGCTGGAAGCACGACTCATCGAGAAGAAGCGTGTCGCAGTCGCAGCTGTTGCTGTCGCATCGCCGGAGAAGCATGTCACCACCGCAGAGGTCGCCGCCGCATCACCAGAGAAGCGTGCCTTCGTTGCAGCTGTTTACCGACGCATCACCGGAGAAGAGTGTCGCCATCGAAAGGGTCACAGTCGCATCACCGGAGAAGCTTGTTGCAGGGCCCGTCGCGGCTCCAAAGTTACAGAGTTCGCTGCACGGTCGCCGGGCGTGCACGCATCGTCTTCACATCGACGCATTGCGTCAAGGGCACCATCTTATCGCATCGCACCGGATTGTCGCATCACATCGTGGCGCCATCTTGCCGCATCGTAACTGGAACGCAGTACGAGAATCAACACATCACCTCCTCTCCGGTAAGGACCAAGACGCATCCCCTACTCTGCGCAAGCATTGAGGATCGACGCATCGTCTCCCCGAAGCAAGGAACCGACGCATCACCCTCCCTGCGAACCTTTTGTTTGTTTTGCGTTACGCATCCAGGTACTTTTGTGAGAAATGTGTCGCATTTATCATCAACTTGAACTAAGTGACTTCTACCATCTTTAAGTCTCTTTTGAGGACAGTACTGTGGATTTCTGTTGTTTGTGGTCTTGTGTTAAGTCTATATAAATAATACCTATTTTTATAAAACCTGTGTGGTGTCCATATGTAGTGTTTTCACTGTATTACTGTATGTGTTCACAAATGCTTAACACACTGCCTCTGAGATATGTCTGCCTGCTCGTGCCAAGCTACCAAGGGGGTGAGCAGGGGTTATCCAGTAGTGTAATCCCCTTTCCCTGACTTAGAAGAAAGGTTCCCTATTCAGACAAAGGTGTATGACATTGCCAACTAGAGACCCCCGGTTCTAACAAGCGGGACCACAGCAGAGACCGCAAAAGCCACTGCAAAAGAGACAACAGCAGCTGCAACAGTTGTAAACACATCATCAAAGTGATGTGACAACATTGTTCACCACAGAAGGGACCACAGCAGCAACAATGGCTGCAAGCACATCCGGACCCACAGCAAAAGCAGTCACAATAGAATGGACCCGCAGCAGGGACCGAAGCAGCAACCATACAGGCCTTAATTTGTAAAAGAATAAGTGCCGGGGGCCTTCGTCTAGATGCCACTGCAGATTGCACCACACACATTGCCACTGTACTTACAGAAATACAAACCATCATGCTGAAGTGTGAGAATTCAGACTGTTTGAGGACTCCAATGCTATAAGAATGGCTTGGGCGGCAGGCATTAGTTGTTGTTAATGTATATTGAATTAACAAACAACAGCTTTTCTGCTCATCTTTAAATTACACAAACAGTCATAAGTGCAGGTTCAGACAGTTAAGTGCCAGTGCCAGCAATTAAGTGCCAGTGTTAAGCACTGCAAACCACCGGCTCAAATTAAGCACTGCAACCATATCTGCTTTCACAGCCGGGTCAACAGCAGCAGCAACAGTCAAAAAAGAAGAATCAGTAACTGCTGCAACAGCAGTGAGCACAGCAAGAGTCCAGCAGTAAAAATAGCTGCCAACATGAAATGGCAGAGACCACAGCAGCTGCCATAAATTCAGGAAGAACAGCATTGATCACATTTGAAACTTACATAGGTATCATGCTGCACCATGCTGGGTGTATGGTTAGGTGTGTTGTCTTTGTTTTTGATCCTATATAGTAAGGGTTTCCACGTCATGTGTGATGACCACCAATGAGCGGTTATTGTGTTATGGGACACAACACTTAGCAGTGTGTTGGATGAAGAGGTGTGAGAGACAGGTGCCCAGTTCATGGCTTTCAGTAAGCTGGTGGCTTTGAGAAGCTCTGCAGGTCTCGTTATGGTATTTCTCGTGTTCATATGATCATAGTCCACTTAACCCATTACTGCACTGTGTTGTCCATATTGAGGTTTTGTGGTTTTTGCATGGGTGCTGACTTGAAGAAGACACAGTGGAAAATGTACATGACTGCATGAATACATGCTTTCCCAAATTGCTCAGGGAGTACAGAAACAGTAAACAACCATTCTGTTTCCAGGGCAACTTTAGTAGTATGGCTCCTTCTTGAGTCCTATTTGTTTGCATTGCATGCAGAAAGGAGCTAATGGTAGCATTGCAAGGACAATGGACCACTTTTAGAGATGGATGAGTGGAAAAAGCATCTAGCCAGGCAAACAGCCTTGAGGGAAACCATAACATTTTCATGTAAACACCCTTGCTCCTAAAGCATCTTTGAGACAGTCGGACTGACTAGCCACATTCAATTGGTATACTATAGGATAAGTGTAAAGCATTTGCCAGGGCTCATTCGTCCGCTCCATACATATACACTGCAACTTTTTTCTTGCTCTCTTGCAGTATTGTTCCAAACATAAGTCAGAATTGCAAATAGTCTTAATCTTATGACTTTCTATATGGTTTGAAACTGCTGAGAGCTCGTGATGCACTGTGAGTTGTGGAGCTCTACCTACTTTGTTCATCTTGTGCAGTAGGCCCTGTATATATAATTAGCAAATCTTTTCTTTTAAGTTTATTTATCTCCTTTTGTTTGTGTAAAACAGCAATGTAATGCTTATTGATATCATTACACTGAATCAGGTTTTCTCTGTTAAGGTATTTCTGAAGGCAAGATGAAAAATCCAACTAATCATCAGAACCTTCAATGTTCCCCTATACTCATTATAACAATGATTTTCATGTGGAAAGGCCAAAGAATAATAAGCTTTTCACCCATGAAAAGCCCATGCAAAAGCAAGTGTCAGGCTTTGAAGAGTTGAAAAAACACATTCTATTATTTAAAATGAAGCTTGCAGAGAAAGAATACATACCAGTATGGGATGTTACAGCCACATCTTTCTAATTGGCAGGATACTGATTACACTTTCCAGACACTCTCCATTAATTCACAAAGTCCAAACTTTCCATGAGAGTCAACTTCTCTATGCAAATGACAGCTGTGGGCTTTGGGGACGCTAGACATGTGTCCCATGGAGCACAGAATGATCCCAGTGATGTCCCATTTTAGGCATCGTGTTTTTTTGCGGGACCTAGGCCAAAAATTAGATGCCAATGTAGTAACGAGGCAAGTTGGTAAAATTATATTTATTAATAAACTGAATTAGAATGTTGGTGAGAAATACAGCGAGGGGACTCACACACATACACAGAAGGGAGGGGGACGATGGGAATGGAATGAGTAAAAGGAATTCATGAGAAGCTTCAATAAAGAAATTATGCATTGTGTTTTACAAAATAAATGAGGACACTACATCCACTCCCTTTTTTCAAACAAGCTAGTGCAATACATAGGGCCTGATTCGTTCGGAAGGCCTCCAAATCGGATTTGGCTTTCCCGGATCCGATTCGTAGCCCTTGTTTCCGACCAAATCATACACAGGTCCGAACGACCAAGTACGATGCAAAGATCATGTACACATTGACAAAATCATTTGCGGAACCCGATCCTTTCCATACGATTTGTTCATAGCCGAATGGTGCCACGCAACAGAGCTGGATTCTGACCAAGTGATTATGATGCACGATTCGGACAGCCGCATCGACTCGCTCTCAGCTAGATGAAACGGCTGTTGGAATCGTACTTCAGGGGGCCATAGCAGGCCCCCCTTCACTCTGGGCCCATCGAATCTGTCACGGCGTGTGCCCATGAGTCCCCCCGATCCAAGCATGCACAGTGTGGTGGGCACCATGGGGTGCTCACCACAGGGTGTATGCTTTTCCCAACCACCCCTTTTTGCTATGGGAGCCAGTGTACGCCTCAGTACACCGGGGGAGTCCGAGCGAACCGAGTCCGTAAGCATACGGATGCATCGTACTCGCTCATTCGGACTACCGGCGCACGTTTCGCTTGGAAAGCCCTCCGGATCCCAGCCTTACGAAGGGCTTTCCAAGCAAGATCGTAAACGGGCCCCTAGTCTTTAAATCTAGGCAGAGGTGCAGCATTCCTTTTGAAATGTCACACATCACTTGAAGGAACAGCACTGTTGGGGCTGCATCCATTCTGGGACCATTTTGTATCACTAACACTGATGCTGGTATTTAAACTCATTTGGTCATTAGTATTATCATTGGCATCAAGGGAATTGCACTGCTGGGAGTAGGATGCACTATTGAAGGTATATCACGGAAAACTGGCATAGACACAACAACATGGGAGCTATTCCACCACTGACCATTTTCCAAAAGTAGAGCTGTACCCTTTTATTGATAACTTTAACAGGATCACTGAATTTACTATCCCTGATTCTTTTTCCTGCAAACTTGATCCTAACTCGATCACCTGCTTGAATGGGTGAATTCTTAAACTTATTTCGATTGTAATAGTTAGATTTCATTTTGTATTGTATCTCAGCCACAAATGTACACAATTGAACAATATCTGTGACCCAAAAGCTATGCTCCTATTTTTTTCATGCCTTGTACTAATAAGGCAACAACCTGGTAATGACCAGTACACCACGGAGTAATTAAATTTGAGTTTTACCAGTAGTGCGTAAGTGAGTGAGTGGCATGGTAAGACCACAATCTAGTTCTCAGAGCTGCCTCAACATAGCCGTGTGACCATTTGGATTGTTTCTTTGATGAACCTATCGGCCCTTTACACTTGACCATTGCTTGGCGGATGGTATAATCCAGATTTTAAATATTCCATTGCATTAACCTTTAAAAAGGTCAACATTTCTTGAGGAGTGAACTGAACCCCATTGTCAATAAGCAAATGGTGGGGAAAACCTTGAAGGCAAAAAAACCTTTTAGGGAAGTTTAACACTTCCACAGTTTTAGGTTGGGACACAATTTTAACTTCTACCTATTTGCAGTAGTACTCTATGAGCACCACAGTATAATGCGTTTCAAGTGGAAAGATATTAAAGGGTTCAATAAAGTCAATGACAACCTTCAACCAAGGTCCTTCTACAAATGTCATGGGACCTTTTCACAATCTTACAGTTTTGTAAGCGCACACGCACTAGGGAACTGGTTAATATATATTTCTACATCATTGTCCTTGGATGGCCACCACTAGACCACATGTAACTTCCTTTTTAAACCTGTTATACCCACATGTCCCCCGTGGGCCATGGAAATTAGTTTACCCTTGAGGTAACTGGGTGGGACCAACATATCACCACACAACACGACATATTCCTCAATAGTGAGATCTTCTTTCACCTCCCAAAATGGCTGCAAACTCACACTTAGCATTCTCTCCTGAGCCATTTTTTCACAATTAATTTCTTAACTTCTATAAGTACTTCATCCTCACCATATGCTTGCATTCATTCCTTTTTGGATAGTGCCTCAATTGCTTTATATTCATCATACAACTATGCAACTCTTAAATCATCATCTTCTTTTGATTCTTCATCATTTATTTCATCCTCACATGGGTCATGTGATAAATAATCTGCAGACACATTATGTCACGGTGAAATGTGTACCACCTTGAACTGATACTCTTGCAACTTGCAAGCCAGTTTTGCTATTCTTGGGGAGATTTTTCGAGAACCCCCACCTTCCAGAATGCTCACCAAAGGTTTGTGGTGAGTTTGCAATATACATTTCTTACACCATATGAAACTTTTAAATGTGTTGACTGCCCACACACATGAGAACAACTCATGCTCAATGGCTGAATATCATTCTGGCCTCCTGGGTTTGCGAAAAGCAAAAAAATGGTGTTATTACCTTCTTTTGCCTGAGCACTGCACCTAAGCCAATTTTGATACATTGGTAGTGACTATACACTGTAGGTTTTCATTAAAGAATTTCAATGGTGGGGGGCTTTTTCTAATTCTCTCTTTAACTCAACCATGCTCGCTTCACACTTATTCTAAATAAACAATTTTTTTTTTAAATCCGGCTGTGCATAGGTTCCACCTTTTCGCCACACTTCTTAATTAATTTTGAATGGAATTCACACATTCCTAAAAATGATGGCAATTTTTCTTTGTTGCGAGGCAAAGGTTCTTTGGAAATATTTGACACTAAATATGACTTGGGTTGAACACCATTCTCTCCTATTATATGGACATAGTATTCTCCATTGCTTTTAAAAGAAATACATTTTTCTTTTTAGTGTTAACCCACTTTACTGAACTCTCAGTAACACTTGTTTCAAGATTTCAACAAGTTCATAAATAGTTTCACTGTAACTTAAAACATCATCCTGGAATGCTCTTACACCAGCCATTCCGTTGAATAGTCTGTTCATAATACAGTGGAAAACAGCTGAAGTAGAACTGAGACCAAATGGCATGCAGCAAAATTGATATGCTCCCTCTGGTCTAATGAATGCAGTAAATTTTCTGCAAACCTTGTCTAAAAGCATTTGATTATATGCAGAAGAGTGGTGAATACTTTGGCTCCATTTAAGGTCATCATAATTTCTTTGATAAGAAGTAACAGTTGATGGTCTGTCACCACACATTCATTTAGTTGTCAATGCATAACTGGATCTTTCCACTTTTATTTTTAGTGATGACCACTGGAGACAACCATTCAGATGTGTTGATTGAATGAATGACTCCATCTGTGCACCGCTCTTTAAGAATAGATTTGACCTCTGCTCAGCCTGATAAGGGTATATTTCTCACTTTCTGTTTTACTGGTTGCAAGTTTTTTTTTAAAATAATTATTTTATGTTTGAAGTCCTTTAAACATCCAAGTTTTTTGTTGAACGCTGCTTTATATTCTTTTAGTAAAAACATGACATTGTATTCTTGTACACTGAAAATGTATGGTGGTTTGCATGGATGAATTATACTTTTTTACGGTTCTGTTGTTCAACCAAACCTAGGAAGTTCACATTATAATCAACAACTTGCACTTTACCTGACACAGTTCTTCTACTAAATGTTAAGTTTGCGTTGAATACTTCTTCCAACTTTATTTTGTGATCTCCATATACTCCATGTACTATTAATGTTTCTTTGCTCTTAAGCTGTTTATAAGTATCCTTTGATATTATTGTTATTTTTGACCCAGTGACAGCTAAAACACCTAGCACAGTTCCATTTATTTGTATGCTGCATTGAGGTTGGTTTTCATATTCATATTTACCTATGATAGCTACTAATAATACTAAGTTCTCCATTTGTTCTTCTTCATGTCATCTTCTTCTTTACAGTATATACGTTTTTACCTGGTGCAAACTTGCATGCTTCCATGAAGTGCCCTTGTATCCCACATCCTTTACACATTTGTCCAATAGATGGACAGGATTTATTCAATGCCAAATAATATGTTGATCAACATCTGTGGCATACAGCTTGGGTAAATGTTGTTTCTTTTCTTTATGGTAATCTCTGAAAAATTTGACACTCTTAAAGGATCTTTTCGGACTTTTTATTGTTGACACCACCTTTTCCATGCTAGAGTTTTTCTTGCACAAACGTTTTTCTTGGAGTTTAATACACGCTGTATGCATGATGATTTGATCACGAATCATTTAGTCCATTTCCAAAAAAGCAAATTTGCCTGCAAGCCTTTTTACAGTGCCAACAGATGCTTCAATAGTTTCATCAGGTGCCTGGTGTATATATATGATAGAAATGTTATCTTTCCCTGAATATGCTCATGGTTGTGTCAAAGTTTGCATCAATAAACACGTCCCAGTCAGCTACATCATCTTTCTTTTCCACTGGAGAAATGTGATCGAATAATCTTTTTCCCTCTGTACCTAGGCAATTGTAAAGTAAAGCTTGTTTCCTTGTGGGAGGGAAACCATTCCCATCAATGGCTTCCAGATGCTTCTCAAAGCATTTTATCCATTTAGATCATTTCTCAGTTGGCGCTCCTGGTACATCTAGGAAGGTGAAAAGGCACCCCCAATGATTTGGGGTGTGTCCCCCAGGCACTGGTGAAAATCCGCAAACGGGGTTTCTAATTATTAGAACGGGTATGTATTTTTCTCGAACAAAGGAGAAAAGGAGTTCATCACACGTTGATATATTCACAAAGTGAAACTTTACTGTTTTCTATTGCCTCATAGAAAATCAAGATGCCACTTTCAATCCATAGGCGAAATGTCTCCTTTACAATTTGCAATTACATTGTCATTCCCAATGCATTTCGGCAAGATTGCCTTCGTCAGGGGAAATCTACAAATAATGATACATATCATGAGTGTAATACGAGGATAAAGTGTTAATAATTGACCAAAAGCGTGAATGGTCAGCGGTAAGTGCGGGTTTAAAAGTGAAATAGAAACCGTGTATCCCTTGACGGTGACCATATAAGTGGTGAAAAAATACTTGGGTGATGGATTAGCGGAGGGGTGGATGGCATGCGACTAATTGCGGGATGTGGTGAAGATATACGTGGCCTCGGGTGGTGTAGTGTGTTCGTTGGAGGAGTTTTGAGTGAAATAACGAGTGAGTGGCATGCGAGGTAATGGTCGAGGTTGTGCTATTAATGGTAACGGGTGTGACTATCGTTAAAGATAATAAATGATCAAACGACCCCTAAAGTAAAATGGTGTTATTAGGTTGTATTTTCTTACCGAATGCTCAGAGCATCGACGCGTGGGGTCAATGGTGGGTTAGTGCCGGATCTCGTCCGGAGACTGAAAAAAGAGGTGATCACGTGGTGCAGGTTCAATGCGTTAAAGAGCGAAAGAAGACTATGCGGGTGTAGCGGATTGCTGTGTGAAAAAAAGACTGTGAGAATGCTGGGATAATTTAGAATGTTAGACAAACGTGACATATAAGACATGAAGAAAAGAGAGCCATGTGTGAAATGTTAGCGGTTAACTTTCGAGGAGGATGAATAAACATTAGAGGATGAAGAAAACAAGTGTAAGCAGTTATAGGGGGAGTGAAGTGAGAGGAAAAAAGTAAGGGGAAAAAAGTAAGGGAAGAAAGGAAGAGGAAAAAATGAGAGAAGTTGCAACACTTGGGAACAGAACATCAAAACACCGAAAATGGTTATAAAAGGGTGTGAGGCTGTTGAGAAAACACAGAGACTTAAATGAAACAATGTCTGGAGATAGTCCATCAATTATGAATGGTGGTTAATGAAAATGTTGTTGTAGTAACCACTATAGGTAACATGTGAATTCTATACGATCATTCATTCCATGTGGTTTCATAGAGTTCAACAAATAAATCCAATGGTTTTCTCGTTGTAGTAGGAATTTGTGGTTGTCTCTCCCTTCTTTTTTGTCGACGGTTTCCAGGATACAGAATTTCAATTGGCTGACGTTGTGTGCTGCTTCTGTGAAATGTTGGGCAACTGATGACTTCAACTGTTTAGTTCTGATGTTAGATTTGTGCTCGTTAAATCTGACTTTGATTTTTCGTTCGGTTTGTCCAACATAAATTATGCCACAGGGGCATTTGAGCATATATATGACGTTGGAGGTGTCACATGTGGCTGTCGTTCTGATTTTGATTTTATGCCCTTTCATGGGGTGTGTCACGTATTTACCTTTGATGATGTTATTGCAGTTGTTGCAGTTTAGGCACGGGATGGTGCCATTGAATGTTTGCTGGCTAGTAGGTTGAGGTTGTTTCAAAATTTCCCCAATGTTTTTGTTACTGGTAAAGGCAAAAATTGGTGTCTCATCAAATATATGATTGAAATCCTGTTCCAAAGTAAGGAGTTGCCAATGTTTTCGGATGATGCGTTTGTATGAGGCGCTCATGGTGGAGTATTTGGATACTACTGTGATTTGATTTTTGATGTTTTTGGTTTGAGGGTCGAGAAGTTCATTGCGGGTCTTAGTTGATGATCGCTTCAGTGCTTCTTGCAGTACATGATCCGGGTATCCACGAGATCTAAACCTCTTCATTAAGGTATCCATTTGTGTGTCGGTTCTGATGGGATTTGAGACGATTCTTTTGATTCTGAGCATTTGGGAATACGGGAGATGTTGTTTGAGGGGTAAAGGATGAAAACTTTGATAGTGGAGAGTGTTGTTTCTGTCCGTGATTTTCCTGTACAGATCTGTTTCAAAACCGGTAGAAGATCGTGTGATATTGACGTCCAAAAATGTGATTGAATGGGAATTGGTGTTGGAAGTGAACTGTATACGTTGATCAATTTGATTGAGTTGTTCCAAATGGTTTTCTAGGATGTCAATGGGGCCCTTCCATACGATGTCATCAATGAATCTCAGATAAAGCTTTAGATGGTCAGTCCATGCTTTAATGGAAAGGATGTTGTCTTCTTCGAACCGATTCATAAAGATATTGGCGTACGCTGGGGCTGCGCAATTTCCCATGGAAGTGCCCGTTAGTTGCTGAAACCACTCGTTATTGTGTTGAAAGTAACTGTGTAGGAGAGTGAATTGCATCAGTTCCATTAAAAAGACTTGTAGATCCTGTGGGTAGTTGGATTGTAGTAGTGCTTGTTCAATGGCTTCCAAACCAGATTGGTGAGGGATGGATGTATATAAAGAATTGACGTCCACTGTACATAGGGTGATGTTTTCGTCTTCAGTGATTGTTATTCCGTGTAGTTTGATGAGGAAATCAGTTGTATCCTTAATGAATGATCTCATGTTGTTGACACTGGGTTGTAAGTGACAATCAAGATATTTGCCCACTGGCTCGTGTAGGCTTCCTCGAGTGGTGACTATTGGTCGCCATGGTGGTTTAGTTGGGTTTTTGTGGATTTTGGGTACCATAAATATTGTAGGGCCTTTGGATTTGGTTGTATGAGAAATTTCTTGACCTTCTCGTTGATGGTGCCCATTTCAACAGCTTTTTGAATCAGGAGTTGTAAAATTCCCATGTATGATGTTGTGGGATTAGATTCCAATTTCATATATGTGTTTGTGTCCTGTAGGTGGGCCTATACTTGAGAATTGTAGTAGTTGGTGTTAAGGATAACTAGTGCACCTCCTTTGTCGGCTTTGGTGCAGAAGAAGCTCATGTCGAGTTCAAGCGTGTTACTGCCTGAGGTTGGCACAAAAGACGTCCCTTTTTGTAGGATTTTCAATTTTCAATTGAATGTCGCTGAAGTGGTAATCGGAAATGTTAATAACTAAGTTCTCTCTTCAAACTAATGAGAATGCTTAGATTACGCCATTTTTTTGACAACATTCTAAAACCTATCAAGGAACAAGAACAAGATCCCCTCATGGGTTTACAACTTAAAAGCACCTACATGGCACCAGTCAGCCATAAAAGTCTCGATTTGTTTGAATCTATAGTAAAGAAAGACATAGCGAAACTCAACACCAAAAAGGCATTTAAACCTCACAATCTCACCAACAAAGAGTTGGGCATAATCAAAGCCATCGCACTAAATCCAGACATCATCTGCACCAAAGCCGACAAAGGAGGTGCACTAGTTATCCTTAACACCAACTACTACAATTCTCAAGTATCGGCCCACCTACAGGACACAAACACATATATGAAATTGGAATCTAATCCCACAACATCATACATGGGAATTTTACAACTCCTGATTCAAAAAGCTGTTGAAATGGGCACCATCAACGAGAAGGTCAAGAAATTTCTCATACAACCAAATCCAAAAAGCCCTACAATATTTATGGTACCCAAAATCCACAAAAACCCAACTAAACCACCAAGTCGACCAATAGTCACCACTCAAGGAAGCCTACACGAGCCAGTGGGCAAATATCTTGATCGTCACTTACAACCCAGTGTCAACAACATGCGATCATTCATTAAGGATACAACTGATTTCCTCATCAAACTACACGGAATAACAATCACTGAAGACGAAAACATCACCCTATGTACAGTGGACGTCAATTCTTTATATACATCCATCCCTCACCAATCTGGTTTGGAAGCCATTGAACAAGCACTACTACAATCCAACTACCCACAGGATCTACAAGTCTTTTTAATGGAACTGATGCAATTCACTCTCCTACACAGTTACTTTCAACACAATAACGAGTGGTTTCAGCAACTAACGGGCACTTCCATGGGAAATTGCGCAGCCCCAGCGTACGCCAATATCTTTATGAATCGGTTCGAAGAAGACAACATCCTTTCCATTAAAGCATGGACTGACCATCTAAAGCTTTATCTGAGATTCATTGATGACATTTTCATCGTATGGAAGGGCCCCATTGACATCCTAGAAAACCATTTGGAACAACTCAATCAAATTGATCAACGTATACAGTTCACTTCCAACACCAATTCCCATTCAATCACATTTTTGGACGTCAATATCACACGATCTTCTACCGGTTTTGAAACAGATCTGTACAGGAAAATCACGGACAGAAACAACACTCTCCACTATCAAAGTTTTCATCCTTTACCCCTCAAACAACATCTCCCGTATTCCCAAATGCTCAGAATCAAAAGAATCGTCTCAAATCCCATCAGAACCGACACACAAATGGATACCTTAATGAAGAGGTTTAGATCTCGTGGATACCTGGATCATGTACTGCAAGAAGCACTGAAGCGATCATCAACTAAGACCCGCAATGAACTTCTCAACCCTCAAACCAAAAACATCAAAAATCAAATCACAGTAGTATCCAAATACTCCACCATGAGCGCCTCATACAAACGCATCATCCGAAAACATTGGCAACTCCTTACTTTGGAACAGGATATCAATCATATATTTGATGAGACACCAATTTTTGCCTTTACCAGGAACAAAAACATTGGGGAAATTTTGAAACAACCTCAACCTACTAGCCAGCAAACATTCAATGGCACCATCCTGTGCCTAAACTGCAACAACTGCAATAACATCATCAAAGGTAAATACGTGACACACCCCATGAAAGGGCATAAAATCAAAATCAGAACGACAGCCACATGTGACACCTCCAACGTCATATATATGCTCAAATGCCCCTGTGGCATAATTTATGTTGGACAAACCGAACGAAAAATCAAAGTCAGATTTAACGAGCACAAATCTAACATCAGAACTAAACAGTTGAAGTCATCAGTTGCCCAACATTTCACAGAAGCAGCACACAAGGTCAGCCAATTGAAATTCTGTATCCTGGAAACCGTCGACAAAAAAGAAGGGAGAGACAACCACAAATTCCTACTACAACGAGCAAACCATTGGATTTATTTGTTGAACTCTATGAAACCACATGGAATGAATGATCGTATAGAATTCACATGTTACCTATAGTGGTTACTACAACAACATTTTCATTAACCACCATTCATAATTGATGGACTATCTCCAGACATTGTTTCATTTAAGTCTCTGTGTTTTCTCAACAGCCTCACACCCCTTAATAACCCTTTTCGGTATTTTGATGTTCTGTTCCCAAGTGTTGCAACTTCTCTCATTTTTTCCTCTTCCTTTCTTCCCTTACTTTTTTCCCTTACTTTTTTCCTCTCACTTCACTCCCCCTATAACTGCTTACACTTGTTTTCTTCATCCTCTAATGTTTATTCATCCTCCTCGAAAGTTAACCGCTAACATTTCACACATGGCTCTCTTTTCTTCATGTCTTATATGTCACGTTTGTCTAACATTCTAAATTATCCCAGCATTCTCACAGTCTTTTTTTCACACAGCAATCCACTACACCCGCATAGTCTTCTTTCGTTCTTTAATGCATTGAACCTGCACCACGTGATCACCTCTTTTTTCAGTCTCCGGACGAGATCCGGCACTAACCCACCATTGACCCCACGCGTCGATGCTCTGCGCATTCGGTAAGAAAATACAACCTAATAACACCATTTTACTTTAGGGGTCGTTTGATCATTTATTATCTTTAACGATCGTCACACCCGTTACCATTAATAGCACAACCTCGACCATTACCTCGCATGCCACTCACTCGTTATTTCACTCAAAACTCCTCCAACGAACACACTACACCACCCGAGGCCACGTATATCTTCACCACATCCCGCAATTAGTCGCATGCCATCCACCCCTCCGCTAATCCATCACCCATGTATTTTTTCACCACTTATATGGTCACCGTCAAGGGATACACGGTTTCTATTTCACTTTTAAACCCGCACTTACCGCTGACCATTCACGCTTTTGGTCAATTATTAACACTTTATCCTCGTATATTACACTCATGATATGTATCATTATTTGTAGATTTCCCCTGACGAAGGCAATCTTGCCGAAATGCATTGGGAATGACAATGTAATTGCAAATTGTAAAGGAGACATTTCGCCTATGGATTGAAAGTGGCATCTTGATTTTCTATGAGGCAATAGAAAACAGTAAAGTTTCACTTTGTGAATATATCAACGTGTGATGAACTCCTTTTCTCCTTTGTTCGAGAAAAATACATACCCGTTCTAATAATTAGAAACCCCGTTTGCGGATTTTCACCAGTGCCTGGGGGACACACCCCAAATCATTGGGGGTGCCTTTTCATGTTTACATTTACACTCCACCTCGGATAGTGATACCCCGTGAGCATGGTACACCCTTAAAGAATCTCCGGCAACTTGAGGGAGTGCGCGTACTATTTTCTTTTTCAACATCTAGGAAGGTGCCAGGCATGAAGACAACATTCATTACATCTGCTACTTTGGTTTTCAAGATTTTGAAATGCATGCAACTAAGATATATTCAGATGGATTGTTAGGTGAACAATAAATTCACATAGACTGTACAATATTTCAGGCTGTATCTTGTATTTGGCAGGGAGTTTGTATATATATATATATATATATATATATATATATATATATATATATCTATATATATATATATATATATATATATTATCTACTGGCGGTCGCCAGTAGATAGTTATAGTTAGGACCATGTTTCCATAGGAAATCCGCAACATTCTATTTGGAATAACTTTGGCGCCGGTCGACGAATCCTCGCGAAATTTTCAAAACTAATGGGGCGCTCCGCTCCTACCCTGAAAGTCTCGGGGGGATTCGTCAAGCGGGGGCTGAGAAAAAAGGGGGGTCCCAAAACACGTTTTCCCCATGCATTTTTCCATAGGACCTTTAGACACAGCTACAGCCCGAACGGCTGAACAGAGTTACTTTAAATTTCGCAGAGAGGTAGTCTACAGGTCAAGGAAGTGCCTTTTGTAGGTCTGGTGTAAATCTGTTTAGTATTTTCTGAGAAAATAGAATTTAAATCAATATATATCTGTGGCAGCACTCCGTGCGCTTACCGTGCGCTTACGAAGCGCACCGCGTGCTCACCGTGCGCGCACAGAACGAACTGCGTGAAGTGGGCGCGCACGCCACGAACGGCGTAAAGTAACTTAGCATTTAAAAAACCGTACAAATTCACTGAAAAAACCATAGGTTTCACACACGTTATAGTTAGGAATTAGCATTTAAAAAACCTTGCAAATTCACTGAAAAAACCATAGGTTTCACACATGTTATAGTTAGCTGGACATTTCACTTGTGAAAAACCATTGAAATTCCCCCGTTATATTTAGTGCAGGCAACTATAACTCACGCGACCGCAATCCTCTGCTGATGACATATGTGTCTTTATGAAAAAAAAATATTTGTAATATATGTATAGCTAAAATTTAATGGAAGAAGACATGGGCAAATAAGTGTCTAAATACAGTATTAGCATCAGCAGAGGATTGCGGTCGCGTGAGTTATAGTTGCCTGCACTAACTATAACGGGGGAATTTCAATGGTTTTTCACGAGTGAAATGTCCAGCTAACTATAACATGTGTGAAACCTATGGTTTTTTCAGTGATATATATATATATATATATATATATATATATATATATATTATCTACTGGCGGTTGCCAGTAGATAGTTATAGTTAGGACCGAGTTTCCATAGGAAATCTCAAAATTCTATTTTGAATAACTTTGGCGCTGGTTGATGAATCCTCGCGCAATTTTCAAAACTAATGGGGCACTCCGTTCAGCTCCTACCCTGAAAGTCTCGGGGTGATTCGTCAAGCAGGGGCTGAGAAAAAAGGGGGGTCTCAAAATGCGTTTTCCCCATGCATTTTTCCATAGGACCTTTAGACACAGCTACAGCCCGAACGGCTGAACAGATTTACTTGAAATTTGGCAGAGAGGTAGCCATAAGGTCAAGGAAGTGCCTTTTGCAGGTCTGGTGTAAATCTGTTCAGTATTTCCTGAGAAAATAGCATTTGAAAGCATATCAATATCTATACGCGCGCAGCGTGCGCGCACTGAGCATGCCCTGTGTGCGCACCCTGCCGTGCGCGAGCGTAATTGTGATTGGTTGTTACATGTCAGTAAACATTCGAATCGGTCGAAATCAGGAAGTGTCGGCCGCCATTTTGTCTGTCGCACTAAAAAGGAAAGGTGGAGACCGTGAACAGGGGGCAGGGTAGGGAGTTCTAGACCCCCTAGCCATTGTCAGGGGGGCACAGTAGGACCACGAAGGGCAAAAAAAAAAGATTTTAATTTTTTAAAAAACATCGCGAGGTGCGCGCACTGAGCACGCACCCAAAAAAAAGCCTTAAAAAAAAATAGTAATAAAAATCACTTTTAAGTGTTTAGATATTAGGTGGCTCTAAAAACAGCCCTTGTGTTCATTGAGTGTTTTTTGGTACCTACAAGTAAGTACCGATGCAGAGTCTAAAGTTCAAGAGGAAGACTCTGTTCCCTTCATCATTGAAATGTACACCGTCTCCTCTATAAATGTCTTGCATGTTGTAACGCAAGTTGTTGTGGTATATAGAACCCATACCATAGTCTCTGAGGAAAGCAGAAACAGACTTATTGACGTGCTTTCTTGCTTTGTCAATCTGCGGACAAAATTGGTTGGACCAGTTCCACTTTTGCCTTTGGCATATATTAGAATATACAAAGGCAGTTTGTGGAAAAAGTGACATCAATTGCACAAAGGTGTCCTTAATAAGCATTTCCAGACCTACCCCAGTTAAAGTGCCTAGGTCATTTCCACCACAGTGCACAATAATAAGGTTAGGCTGTGGGAGATGTAGAAAGGTTTTCACCAAAGGCATTAATTGGTGCCACTTTAACCCTCTCTGACCAATCCATTTAATGTGTACATTTGGCAAAGCAAGGTCTCTCACCATACCTCTTTTTTCTGCAAATTTTTCACTCCAGAAGACATAGCTATGACCTACAATCCACACTGTGAACATCTTTCAAGGAGAACAGGATGCACTCAGGAGGTATCTTTCAGTAGAATGGCAATATGAAAAGAAAGACAGTTGAAAAATGGAGGCATACATACTTTTTTTTAATAAAAAGAACTCATTGCCTCATTCAAACCATTCTACACTAAAAACTAGGCTGTATGTTTACATTTTTAAAAGCATGTTTTGGATTGGTTCAGAAAAATGTGTTCCCACTGAACATTACTTTGGATTTGCTGTTAGCTTTGAAAAGTCAAGCACTCTTGCTCTTTGGATTTGAAACATTGTCTGCTGAACTTCTGACCTCTCTGCTCACACCTGTGTTCCATGAGCTGTTGCTATGGTAGCAGGCAGAAGTCATGTTGGGGGAAGGGATGATTTGCAAAGGGGTTGAAAGTTGCAACCAATAGAAATGTGTGATTCCATTTGAAGAAATGTGGGAAGGACAGTGATTTGAAATGAACATGTATATGTGTGAAAAAAGAGAGGGAAACATTGCCATTTACTGGTTCTGCTGAGAGGAGAGAGGTGTACAGCTCTGAGATTCTGGCTCTGATAATCTGCTGTTTGAGTGCCACATTTCTTTCTCAACTAATTAATTTTAAAGGTGAGTTATGAGTTTGAGAGGGGAAGTATGTGGTGTATTTTGATATAAATAATTGAATTGTCATTCTTGTTTTAAAGTTGTGTTTTACATTTTGTGGTTTAGAAGATATTTAACTATCTTGAACTTGTAAGATATTATGGAGTATGTCTTCACTGTAAGTTAAGGTGTAGTGGTATCAGTGAGGAATATTGTTTTGTGCCTAGAATCACATCATAAGTCTGTCTGCACACAGGATTTGTTGACAGAGATTTAATTTGTGTTGCTTTTGTTCTGTTAGCCTTGCACTCGCAGAAAAGGGGTAGTTTGTTATCTTAAAGTGTGATGGTTAGCATTCAGAAGAAATCATTTACTGACCAATGAGAGGCAAATGCAAACACATTTGAAAATAGTATGGTACATTTTCCTACCACTTTAAAAGTTGTGTTTTACATTTTATGTTAAGGAAGATATTTAAGTGGCTTGAACATGTTATATATTATGGATTATGTCTTCATTATAAGTTAATGTGTACTGGTATCACCCATGAATACTGTTTTCTACCTAGAATCATACCATGAGACAGTGAGCACACAGGAAATGTAAACAGAGATTTGATTCGGGTTGGTCTTGCTCTATTACTCTTGCACTCGCAGGAAAGGGGCAGCTTGTATTTTGTAACACATGGTGATGGCCTCAAGGAGCTGTTAGGACATGTGCTCCTTTCTGCCTGTCTAAAGTAGAAGGAACATGTGTCAGGCTGTTACAGTAATTATCACTTGCTCTACCACAGTAGTAAATGTGCTTTCAAATTGCCAAAGGAAATATCGCTTTCTGCCTAAAATCAGACCATGAGTCTGTGTGCACACAGGAATTGTTGTCAGCGTTTTAATTTGTGTTGCTGTTGTTCTGTAAAACTTGCACATTCAGGAAAGGCCCACCTTGTTTTCTTACAATGTGTTGGTTAGCACTCAGCAGAAATCAGTATCTTAAAAATGTGAGGCAAATGCAAACACATTTGAAAATAGCATGGTAGATTTTTTATCAATTCTTGCAATGGCTGAGGTGGTTTCTACATGTTGAAAACTCCAATTAACCCTTACTACACATGTACTCTTACACACATGTCTGTACTCTTCATGCAGTTGTGGGAGTCTCCATGCAGATCTCTCTTGCAGCTGACAATACACAGTCTCCAGAAACACACTCTTTGCACACACGCAGCAGCTTCTCCTACACTCCCATGCCTAATAGTCAGCTCAGTGTGGTGTTTCAGATAGCAGTGTGTAACGCAAACAGATTCAACGTCACCAAGGCTCATTTCCTTTGCTCTAGTCTAATCAGTCACCCTCTAACACATGGTCATGGTCTCAAGGAGCTGTTAGGACATGTGCTCCTTTCTGCCTGTCTAAACTAGAAGGAACATGTGTCAGGCTGTTACAGTAATTATCACTTGCTCTACCACAGTAGTAAATGTGCTTTCAAATTGCCAAAGGAAATATCGCTTTCTGCCTAGAATCAGACCATGAGTCTGTGTGCACACAGGAATTGTTGTCAGCGTTTTAATTTGTGTTGCTGTTGTTCTGTAAAACTTGCACATTCGGGAAAGGCCCATCTTGTTTGCTTACAATGTGTTGGTTAGCACTCAGCAGAAATCAGTATCTGAAAAATGTGAGGCAAATGCAAACACATTTGAAAATAGCATGGTAGATTTTTTATCAATTCTTGCAATGGCTGAGGTGGTTTCTACATGTTGAAAACTCCAATTAACCCTTACTACACATGTACTCTTACACACATGTCTGTACTCTTCATGCAGTTGTGGGAGTCTCGATGCAGATCTCTCTTGCAGCTGACAATACACAGTCTCCAGAAACACACTCTTTGCACACACGCAGCAGCTTCTCATACACTCCCATGCGTAATAGTCAGCTCTGTGTGGTGTTTCAGATAGCAGTGTGTAATGCAAACAGATTCAACGTCACCAAGGCTCATTTCCTTTGCTCTAGTCTAATCACTCACCCTCTAACACATGGTCATGGTCTCAAGGAGCTGTTAGGACATGTGCTCCTTTCTGCCTGTCTAAAGTAGAAGGAACATGTGTCAGGCTGTTACAGTAATTATCACTTGCTCTACCCCAGTAGTAAATGTGCTTTCAAATTGCCAAAGGAAATATCGCTTTCTGCCTAGAATCAGACCATGAGTCTGTGTGCACACAGGAATTGTTGTCAGCGTTTTAATTTGTGTTGCTGTTGTTCTGTAAAACTTGCACATTCAGGAAAGGCCCAGCTTGTTATCTACCAATGTGTTGGTTAGCACTCAGCAGAAATCAGTATCTCAAAAATGTGAGGCAAATGCAAACACATTTGAAAATAGCATGGTCGATTTTTCATCAATTCTTGCAATGGCTGAGGTGGCTTCTACATGTTGAAAACTCCAATTAACCCTTACTACACATGTACTCTTACACACATGTCTGTACTCTTCATGCAGTTGTGGGAGTCTCCATGCAGATCTCTCTTGCAGCTGACAATACACAGTCTCCAGAAACACACTCTTTGCACACACGCAGCAGCTTCTCATACACTCCCATGCGTAATAGTCAGCTCTGTGTGGTGTTTCAGATAGCAGTGTGTAACGCAAACAGATTCAACGTCACCAAGGCTCATTTCCTTTGCTCTAGTCTAATCACTCACCCTCTAACACATGGTCATGGTCTCAAGGAGCCGTTAGGACATGTGCTCCTTTCTGCCTGTCTAAACTAGAAGGAACATGTGTCAGGCTGTTACAGTAATTATCACTTGCTCTACCCCAGTAGTAAATGTGCTTTCAAATTGCCAAAGGAAATATCGCTTTCTGCCTAGAATCAGACCATGAGTCTGTGTGCACACAGGAATTGTTGTCAGCGTTTTAATTTGTGTTGCTGTTGTTCTGTAAAACTTGCACATTCAGGAAAGGCCCAGCAAATTTTCTAAAAATGTGTTGGTTAGCACTCAGCAGAAATCAGTATCACAAAAATGTGAGGCAATTGCAAACACATTTGAAAATAGCATGGTAGATTTTTCATCAATTCTTGCAATGGCTGAGGTGGTTTCTACATGTTGAAAACTCCAATTAATCCTTACCACACATGTACTCTTACACACATGTCTGTACTCTTCATGCAGTTGTGGGAGTCTCTATGCAGACCTCTCTTGTAGCTGACAATACACAGTCTCCAGAAACACACTCTTTGCACACATGCAGCAGCTTCTGCTACACTCCCATGCGTAATAGTCAGCTCTGTGTGGTGTTTCAGATAGCAGTGTGTAACGCAAACAGATTCAACGTCACCAAGGCTCATTTCCTTTGCTGTAGTCTAATCACTCACCCTGTAACACATGGTCATGGTGTCAAATAGCTGTAAGGACATGTGCTCTTTTCTACTTCTTTAAAATATAACAAAAATGTGTCAGACTGTCACAGTAATTATCATTTGCTCCTCAACAGAAGTAAATGTGCATTCAAATTGCCAACCAAATATCTTTTTCTGCCTAGAATCAGACCATGAGTCTGTGTGCACACAGGAATTGTTGTCAGGGATTTAATTCATGTTTCTTCTATTTTGTAAGAGTTTGACTCGTAGGAAAGGATCAGCTCATGTGATAGGATTTGAAAAGTTGAAAAAAAAAATTGTAATGAATTTAAATCACATAAAGGTATTTTTTTTTTGTTTTTTGCAGGTATTGCTGAGCAACAGTGAAAAAATATAAAGATGCCTATAAAGTCAAGAAAAAGAAAAGAAACAACAACTATATTTGAAGACGACTGGTAAAAAAAATAGGAGGCGAAGCATGTGTTGGAAAACAGAAAAAGTCTTCTGGTAAGCAAACTACAGAATTTTTAAAAAATATCTTCCAAAAAAAAAAAATGATCGAAAGATACATTCAAACAGTGTTTCAAGTACAAAACAACAACAGAGTCGACAGCAAAAACAAAATGCTAATATAGACTCAGAAGTTAGGAAGAGTGACTTAACACGGAAAATAGATTTTAAAAACATTCGTCGAAAAATGTTTCAGTGAAGAGTGATGTTAAATTTGCTGAAGGATGTGAAAAAATATAAGAAAAAAACGAAATTTTATAAGAAAAAGAAATTAATTGAAAGTATTGCTACCAAGGCATTAGAAATAAAAAAAAACTATTCATTTTAATTTTGAACAGGATGCGTAGATTAGATAAATTAGTGAATGCAATGAAGTCACGAAGCAAAAGGAAAAGAGAAGTAAAAAAAAAAAACTTTTGTAAAGTGTTCTTAGGAGAATGGAAGCATAGTTCAAGTACTGAACCATTTTTTAATGAAGAGAGTTATCTTCAAAGTAATAGTTTGTTGCATGCAGTTGACACCAATGGTAGAGCTTATGAAGTTAAGGATGGTTGTGTAATGGAAAAGGAGAAAATGGTTCCAAGAAATGAGGAACAAGTGATGGCTGATGAGGTTATGGGAAGACGTCCTAAAGCCCCAGTGTACACTTGGAATTGTAGTAGTATTTGTACTGTGCGTCAGGAATCTATTGATAAATTACGTGACTTTCTAAGAGAATATAGTAAAAAGAGTGTTAAACAGAAGATTAAGGTGCTTCAAAGACTAGATCCATGCAGAGTGAGAGAGAATACTGGTTTGCAAGGACATTCTCTGGCTTGTCTATCTAGGAAAGTGTGTCAAAGTGTTTTTCACCATTTTAGGATGCTGGCTGTTCATCATACTGAAATGAGAAAGTTTGTGAGAACATTGTATTTTGCTAAAAGTCCAGCACTAAAGTTAAATGAGTTGAATAATGCTCTGTTCCGTGGATCTGTATCAGATGTAGTGAAGGTTACTGATGAGATTCAGTTTTGTTACTTTGGTCCAGAGCAAGAAAGTGTAGAAAATGACACAGTGATTGATGGAAATGTGGAAGAGAATGTTGAACTCACTGTTAGTAAAAATTTTGAGGATGAAATGACAACATTTACTATCATCTCTAATGAAAGACCAAATATTACTTGTATTTGTTGCCGGAGAAGCCATTACAAAATTAAAACAAGGAATGTTGATCTGTATAAAAAAAGTGAAAATGAAGATAATTATAAGTGGAAAGATTTTGCAACATATATATTTCTGGAAAATTGTTTTGATTTGGGTGAAGATCAGCGTATTTGTAAATACTGTTATAACAAGTTATAAGAAAATAGAATGCCAGCTAGAGCTGTATATAATAATTTAGAATTGGTTGATATTCCTCCAGAACTTTCTGATTTAAATACGTATGAGTCTATACTCATTCAATGTGTCCATCCGTTTCAGACCATAGTGCGTATGGAACCAAAAACTGGTAAATTACCTCCTTTGGATTTACAAAGAGGTTTAAAAGGAAGAGTTGTCTATTTGCCATTGGATTTGAAAAAAAATATGGAAACAATTGATGCAGATACTTTGGAAACTGAACCATTAGTTATTCTGGTTAATGGTGTACCTACAAAGAATAAGAAAATTTGGCAGGAGCTGGTGGATGTACGAAAAGTACAAAGAGCAAATTTGTATTTGAAAAAAAATAATAAATGGTATGAAGCCATTTATATGGATGAAGATGAAGAAGAAATACTAGAAGACACAGGAATACCAACTGGGCAACTTGAAAAAGTGGATAAGTCAAAAGAAGAAGAAATTTATGAACATTTCAGCATACATCCTCTACATTCTAAAGAAGTTATGGGAAACGCTATTGATCTGTTTCAGATGAAGAAAGCACAAGGAACTCCCGTGAGTGTATGGGAGGAGAGCTTGGAAGCTCGTTGTTTTCCCCAGCTGTTTCCTACAGGAGAAGGGGGACGATATGATGAACGTCCAGTACAGATTCCTGCTTCTGAGTATAGGACTACAAGACTATATGCAGAAGATCCGAGATTTCGTCAAAGTATTCCTTATTTGTTCCATCTTTTATTTGAAAGTGACTTGTCAGCACTATCTTATGCAGTAAATCACATTTTGAAAACTGGAGTACATCTACGTAATGTGACTGCAAAGGATTTTATGAACAAAGTGCAACAGCGAGATGATCATTTGTAATCTCAATTGATCAATTTGATGGCTTGTCAGCGTGGGACGAATGAATATTGGTACCGACGCCATGGAGAATTGAAATGTATGTTACGGAATTTAGGAACTCCTACATGGTTCCTTACCCCAAGCTGTGCTGAGTACGCTTGGGATGATCTTCTGGATTTTCTTCGAGAGGCAAATTCAAATATTGAAAACATCCAATACAAGACAGCAGGAGAATTGTGCTCATTGGATCCGGTTAATGTTTGCAGATATTTCAATCATAGATTTGAGGCTATGATGTCCTTCATCTGCAATAAAAAAAATCCACCTCTTGGAGAAGTTGTGGATTTCTTTTGGAGAAAAGAGTACCAAGCCAGAGGTGCTCCTCATATTCATATGCAGTTGTGGATCAAGGATGCTCCAAAATTTGGAACAGATTCTGATGATGCAGTTTTAAGTTTCATCGAAGGATATGCAACATGTGCTATTCCTAAAAGCACAGAAGAGAAAAATTTAAAAGAGCAAGTTTTACGTTTCCAAAGTCATCGGTGTGGAAAATACTGTCGACGAAAGTACAAGAGTAAAGATAAATTCTACACATAATGTCGATTTGGATTTACACGACCTGTTCTTTCAAAAGGAAGAGTAAACAGTTTTATATCAGCTGTGCGACATACTATTACAAGAAAATCGCCTAAAAATACCTACAATCTAAGAAGAAAAGAAGAGTCAAAATATATAAATGACTACAACCCAGTCATTTTATCCATGTGGAATGCTAACATGGATATACAGTATGTGGCTGACAATTCTATTGCTGTTGCTCGCTATGTCACATCTTACATCACTAAATCTGAGAAAACGGATTTGAAGGAAATGTGGGAAGAGATTTCTCACGAGAAGACTGTCAGTAAGAAGCTATACAGTTTCAGTTTAAAGATGTTATCGCATCGAGAAATTGGATCCTACGAATGCTCAGATAGGTTATCATCTGCAAGTCTGTACTCAAAATCCAGAAGAATAATTTGGGCAAGTTTAGGTCTTGCAGGAATGCGAAATCGGGTACTGAAATCTATTCGAGAAATTGAATATTTAGCAGAGTACGAACCAGAAAGTACAGACATTTTAAGAACAAACATGTTGGACACATATTATCCACAAAGAAGTCATCATCTTGAGAACATGTGTCTCTATGAAGTGCTGCAGAACTTTATTTTTAAACGGAATGTCACAGAAGATATCAACAATGGAAAATATAAAGTCATTGGTGAGGAAGGATGTTTGGTGAAGCAAACAAAAGGAAGTTTGATAAATCACCGGAAGCTGAGTTGCGACAATCCTGATAAAAAGGAATTTTACTACTTGGCACTTTTGCAGCTGTTTAAACCATGGCGTTCAGAGGACGAACTACTTGGAGAATTTCAGAGCTATGAAGATTCCTTCAATGCTAGCAAAGACAGCGTCGAATGCAGTACTTTCACAACTTATGTTCAAATGTTACATGAAGAAATTGAACAAGAAGCAACAATTGCAGCTGAAGTAGCTAGAGACAGTTCTCAAGACAGTCAAAGTTCTGGGACATTCAGTCAAGATCCTCTAGGACAACCGATCATCGAAAATGAAGCAGCAATAGCTATTAGTAGACTTAACATATTTGGAGGAGCAACTGAATGAAGAACAAAAACAAATTTATGAAGAAGTCAGACAAAAAATTGATCACGGATTACTACATGAAAATAAAGAGTGCTCATGCACATCTTTTGAACCAATGAGAATGTATGTAAGTGGACAAGCAGGAACTGGAAAAAGTTTCTTAATTAATGTAATTAGAAGCTACCTACAGAAGAAAATGGATTCCATTTTGTCTTGTGTTGTTACTGCTCCAACTGGGTTAGCAGCGTATAACATCAAAGGAGTTACCTTACATCGCTTGCTAATGTTACCAGTAGAGCATGAGAACAAAATACAGTACCACAAACTAGCAGGAGAAGCATGCTTGGAAGTTTCAAGAGTATTGAAGAAAATGAAAGTACTCATTATTGATGAGGTTAGCCTGGTATCAAACTTAATGCTTGCCTTTGTGCATTTAATAATGCAGCAAATTCTGAAGACAGACTTTGACGTCCTATTTGGAGGAAAACACGTCATAGTTTTTGGAGATCTTTTGCAACTTACTCCAGTTAAAGGACAACCGGTATTCCATACACTTACACATGAAGACACAAAAAAGTCATTAGGAAGTATAGGCAATGTAAATATTTGGACATATTTTGAGTATAAGGAACTCATTACCAATATGAGGCAAGCCAATGATGAGGACTATGCAAGTATTCTGAAAGATATAAGAATTGGACTACTCACAGAACATGGCAGAAAAGCATTACAGAGTCGATTGCTGAGTAATTTGTTTCCAACAGAAGAAATAGTTCCAGAGAAAATATACAAGGAAATTGCAGAAAAAAATACTGTAATCTGCTTAATGCCAACACTACATGAATGCTCTGTATTCAATCAAGAACTTTTGAAATTGGAAAATGAAGAGATCATAAAACTGGAAGCTGTGGATAAAATAGAACATGAACGAATAACTGTTATATTGACAGGCAAATTGGGTACTAAATTGGATTCTCTGGAGAAAAACATTTCAAAGACAGCAGGTTTGGAAAAGAATCTTTATGTGTGTATGAACTGTAGAGTAATTTTAAGACAGAATTTGGATGTAGAGAAAGGTTTAGTGAATGGAGCTATGGGAAGAGTTGTGGGTTTTATTAATTACCAGAAAAAAGTTGGAATTGAATGTTTAAAAATAAAATTTTATCAGATACAAGAGGTTAAAGACATTTGTCGTTGTTCAGTTCGTTTCTTGCTTGTGAAAGACTTATATGTGCGTAGGAAGCAGTTTCCGTTTTCTCTAGCATATGCTGTAACTATTCACAAATCTCAAGGATTAACTGTTGATAGTGCTTTTGTAAACATTGGATCTACTGTGTTTAAAGAAGGTATGGCATATGTTGCTTTGTCACGCGTGAAAAAATTATCTGGTTTATTCATGATAGACTTTGATGATTCAAAAGTAAGTGCCGATGCAAACTGTGTAAAGGAGTATAATAGATTAAGAAGAAGCTATGCTCCTCATTTAGGTCAGTATCCTGTGTTTGAAAAACGTGTTGTTTGGCGGAAAAGGAGATTTGAGAATATCTGTAATGAGGGTGTACAGAAGAGAAAACAAAAAGAGAGTGATGTGACTGCAAGCAAAAAGAAAAAGGACAGTGTGGAAGAGGTTGTTGGTTGTCATTTTGAAAATAGCTCTGGTGTCAACTGCTACGCAAATGTAGTGCTGAATGTTGTATTTTATCTTGATTTTTTTGCAAGAGCAGATAACACTAAATCATGAAAAAAGATTCTGTTCTTTGCTGAGTCTCCTCTATGAGAAGCTGAGTAATGATAAAACTAAAATAGAAAGTGCTTCTGATGTTAGAAATCTTTTAGATGTATGTTCTGGACGTACACAGTTTACACAAAATGTCCAGCAAGATGCACAGGAATTCTTGATGTATATCCTGATGGTACTGGAAGATGAAGGGGTAGAAGTAGAACATTTATTTGGTGTCTTTTATAAATGGGAACATTGTTGTGATAACTGTATGAACACAAGCAGTAGTAATGTGGATTCTGAAAGGTTCATATATTTACCATTACCAGAGAGTAAAACAGTGACTTTTAGTAAATTAGTTAAAGATGCTAATCACAACATGGAATGTTCTCAATGTAAATCAGACATGCTGTCAACGTTATTTTTAAAGAAATATGGACAGTATGTAATTTTAATGATGCAACGTTGTAGAGCTGATGGTTCAAAATTGGACACTTTAATAAAGAAGTTTACAGGACAACAATTATCAATATCTGGAAAAACTTTTGTTGCAGTTGCAATAATTTTTCATGATGGACCTTCTATAACTTCTGGTCATTACACAGTTTATCTTAAATGTGAAAAAGGATGGACACTGTGTAATGATTCTCAATTGATTTTCAAGCAACGTTTGCCTTATGATTTACCCAATTGTTACCTAATTTTTCTGAAACCCACATTTTAAATACTAACATCATCATTGGAAGAAAGCATTATTAAAATTTAAAAGGATTTAAATTGGATATTTCGCTTAAAAGAGATTTTAAACTTACCATTTGGCCGTAAGGAAAGGTAAAACAAACAATTGTGGACTTCTTTGACAGATATTATTTTGGAAAATGTTCTTTTGTAACAAGGTTTACAGACGTTATTTTTTGGAAATTGTTTTTCTTCTTAAAAGGTATTTTTAACATTTCTATTAAGGTATGTTTTAGTGAGGATACATTTGGGGCTTTTTTAAACAATCTTTCAGATTGTTTTTTTTTTGCCCACTGTTAAATGATGAATAGAATTGATTTCGCTATTTTCAGTGAAAATCAAAATATTCTGAAAACAGCAAAAAAAGGGCAAAACATTGCTTTGCTAAATATGAAAAAACATGTACTGTTTAATAAGGTGTATTGTTGAATATTAATACTTTTTTTCTTTTTTTCAGAACTAGAAAGAAAATTTGGAAGATGTTATTCAGTTATCTTTGAAATTAAATAAAACATTTAATTCTAAATTATTTATTTTGATGGTCAGGTAAGTTTAACATATCTGTATGTGTCACTGGTTTCGTTTCATGCTTCCTTTTCTTCACCTCTCCTTACTCTACTTTTCTCATTTCTCTTCTCACTCTCTCTTCCTGCTTTACTACTCTTTTGTAACTTCCTCACTCCTTCTATACTACTCCCCTACCTTTACTACCTCCATCACTAATTGTTCATCCATGTTTCTTTTTCTGTATCCATATGTCTTAGTCTTTTTAATAGCCTTACTCCTTCTCAGTTGTTTGCTCTCTGTGTCTGTATCTGTCACTCTTGGTTTGTCTGTTTTACCCTTAATTTCCTTAACATCTCTGGGGCACATTTACAAGCCACCTGTGCCACCACTACGTCAATTTTCTTGACAAACTAGTTGCGCAGGGTGCTTTTCCATATTTACAAGGAGAGGATAAGCCTCTTTGTGTGTCTTTTCCTCTCCTTGTAAAGACAGGCAATTCTAATGCAGCACTAAAATGAGCTATTATCTTTTTTGGGTACCTTTACATAAATACTTATGCAGAGTTTAAAGTTTAATAGGAAGACTCTCTTCCCTTCATCTGTGAAATGTACACCATCTCTTTTTTAATTACTTTGCCACTCCCCTCTCTTTCTCAGGGAGTCCCTGAAGGTTTGCTAAAGGTGAAAAAAATGATTTATTTTTTTTTAAAACCCATTGGGTGCGCGCTGAGTGCGCGCACCCTAAACAAAAAAAAAGAGAAATAGATTCTAAAAAACAAGTTTTTGTGTTTTGATTTTAGGTGGCTCTAAAAAGAGCCCTTGAGTTAATGAAGGGACAGAGGAAGAGAAAAACGAAGAAAAAAAATAAGAAAATTATGGTGTGGTAAGGAATCCCTTAATACGTACATACATTGTTAAGTTAGCATAACCACGTTAGATGTTAGAAAGCCATCTTGCTGCTTTTGCGCATGACACTGCATCTACATGTTATTGTTTAAACAAACTGCTGGCTCGCGCTTTGCCTCACACGAGAGCAATCTGTTGTTACCATCCCGAGCTCTGCGCAGCGACCTTGGTCTGTACATGGTGTAACAAGAACAGTCTGGGTCGTTAGACAATGCATGTTTTCCACTCTAGGTTGATCGACTCACTATTTAGCCATAACATACAGGCAGCTGCGAATACCTGAAAGTTGGTGCTTTTAATATTGCAGACATCATGTTTAATATTCAGACCGAAGACGAGCCTTCCTGCGAGAAGACTTCTGATGCTCCTGTGATGTGATTTCACTAAGCTGATCTTTGAGGTATGGGGTCCCCTATTCAAGCCTAAGAGACCTTTTATTAGCATAATAATAATATTAGCTTCTTAGTAAAGGGAAGGTGGTAGTATCCACTGTCATTTATAACATGATCACTCCCTTTATATTCTATGGTATTGTAACGATGCTGATGGTTTTAATTATAATCATTTGTCTGCTTGTATTAGCCAAAGTACTGCATCTTAGGACACGTGGTCTATAAAATAAACTCTTTTTATTTTCACCGTGTCTTTGTTTATTCTTGTTGTGGACTGATGTGAGAATAATATACGAACAGGTATTTCCGATTCCCACCATTCCTGAGAGTACACTGAGTCGCTTGTTCTGGGTTGTCTTTTCATTGGGACCGCCGAGCTAAACCTCGGATAACGAATGGGACACTTATGCTAGCCGGATACTGGGTTCTGGGTTCTGAGGTGAGTTTCTGGTACACCACAATTCACTGAGGTCCTGGGGTTCTACGCATAGTTCTGTGTATAAGCAGAATCCCTGCAACATGGCGCACCTAACGTTTGGTCTATGAGTTGAAACGCCTTAGTAGTGCTTATATTAGTCCACAGCACCCTCATTCTTGTTTCCGGATAACAAGTCTGACGGATTTAAACCTACCTATTTCTGTTGATATAGGTTTCTTCAAGCTTGATCATTAAAAAGGTTATTGAACCCTTGTGCTACTAATTACTTCGAGTGTAGCTTGTCCTTATGGCGGTCGATATAGCGGCGCACAGTTGGGCACCTCTGAGACGTCATTTGACGCAGTATGGGGTGCTGGACACTGGTATGTACGTAATCTTTGTGGTAGGAGCCGATGCGGCTCATCCTTATGAGTTGTTTTACTCTTGGGTGGCGCTTCCGGCGGTGAGTGAGGACGATAACTCTTTTCATACTTACACTGCCACTGCCGTGCCAGCGAACTATACACCGTATAGGACACAAGAAATACCAATATCTGCTTGGCAGCCTCTTATTTGGTTTAATGGTGCCCTCCCCCATGCGGTTATACCGCCGAGAATGGGCCCTTTGTCAATTGCAGGGGCCACTTGGCCGGTACTAGCCGGATATACGCCTCATCCCTGTTACCTAACGGTGCCGGTGGCTGATTTGCGTGTACTGCACACTGCCCTTATTACAGTACATAGGGCTTTGGTGCAGTACGTGTCACGCAATGTGCAGGTGGGGGCACCTGCTGTTGCGGGGCAGCCTACTGACCACCACGCAGTGGTCATTAGTCCTGTTATGGTTAATTCTGTTATGGGCAAGCGCCCCCCAAATAGGGATGATTTCCCTTTTTGGCTTGCTGAAAAATTTGACCAAATAGAAGCGGTTTACCCGAATACATCTCCTGTGGAGAAACACAGGATCCTTACCATTAGTTTGCCTAAAGACTTGGTCCCCGACATTGATGATTGTGTAAACTGGGGCAAGGTCTTTGCGGCGACGTACTCGCAGTGTCACACGGTGCGGAGTCTGCGATAGAATTAGGCATGCGGCTCCTCGGACAGTTTGACCTGGTGGCTACCATGGTAATGTGTAACCTTAAGGGTGATGCTATGCAATTCCAAGTTCGTAATGAACTGAAGAAAATTGCTGAAGAGGATAAGCCGCGGGAGTTCGCGAAAATAATCTCGACGGCATACAAAGATGTGGGTCGTAGCTCTTTAGGAGTTAAACCTGTTGTAAAAATTCCCGAAATTAAGCAGCAAGGTAAGGCAGAAGCCTCTGGTAAGGATGGCCGTCCAAACTTTCCGAAACAGAGTTGGCGGTCAAAACAACAGGGAAAGCAGCAGCAGAAACAGGGGTCTCGGCCTGCCTCTCCCGTTCAGTCAGGTAGTGAGCGCACTTATGATCTGCGTGATCGTGCTACTATTAGGTCTCCTGATAGATTTCAGGTTTCTGAACAACGTTCTCCTCGTTCTTCACAGGAAACACCGGCTTCACAGTCCGGTGGCGGAGGCGGTGGCAAAGGTCGGGGTGCTCCACAAACACGTGACCAACCCTGACAGACTGAAGGTAAAGGCAAGCAAGAAGAATTCGCAAGACAAAGACCCCCGTTTCAGAAGAAGAAAGTGGCTGCTCTGACGGCAAGATATGCCTCAGATAGTGCGGACACGGCTTCGGAACCGGACATGGGCGCTGACTCTACTGGACAGCGCAGCGGAAATTACCATAGTCCGTCAAGCTCTGCGTCCATTTCTGGCGGCGACAGCAACTGATACATTGGTTACTGTTGAGACAGCTGACACCAGAGTGGCTCCCCCTGACAGACTCTATGAAATAGTCTTACTAATTGAGGGTGACATACAACGTACAATAAAAGGGATTTTTGGGGATAATCTGACTACCACCTATGATATCCTCCTAGCGGAGGCAGATTGGCCCCCAGCTTTCATTTTAGAAGCTCCTAGAGGGGAGGAGGTAATCCTCCCGTCCTTTGCGCACACAGTGCCTAAGGACCGGGCTGAAGTGCACGCTGAAGAGTGGGCACTGGCGCTAGCGCCGGCATTGTATCGTACTCAGGTGGGATGGGACCGGTTGTCCCCCTGCCATGAGATTCCATTGCGGTCTATGCCCCAGCCACAGCCCCAATATCCTATGCGTCGTGAAGCTAGACCGCACGTCGCTGCAATCCTTGACCAATTGGAATATCAGGGTGTTATTGAAACTTGTGTGTCCCCTATGAATAACCCTTTATTCACAGTGACGAAGCCTGACGGGTCGTACCGTTTAGTTTTGGATTACCGGCACTTAAATTCGCATTGCCGGACCTGCGCGGTACAAAATACTCACAGTTCGGCTCTTGTCGATAGTCTCGTGCGTAAGAGATTTAAAACGACACTTGACATCTCCAATGGCTTTTTTAGCCATAACCTGTCCACACTGAGTAGCCAGTGGACGGCGTTTACTTCAGGCGGCAAACAAAAACAGTTCACAAGATTAGCCATGGGCTATAAAAACAGCCCTGGCGTCTTTGCAGCTCGCGTGGTCTCTCTCTTAGAAAGAATGGACCCCGACGCATACTTCTATGTTGACGATATCTACCTCACGGATGATGAGCTGATGCCACATCTGTCTCGAGTCGACAATATCATTACGAGTTTTGCGGAATATGGCTACAAATTTAATTTTGCGAAGTCTCACATCGCGGAATATGCAGTGTTGTTTTTGGGCTACGAGCTCAACAATGAAGGTAAGGGATTGGCTCCTCACTTTCTGGAGAAGTGCGCATGCTTGCGTGCTCCTACAACACTGAAAAAATTACAATCTTTGCTGGGCTTTCTGAATTTCGGACGTACGTATATTCCTGATTATGCCCAGCGTATCAAGCCGCTTTACGCCTTGGTACAACCTTCTTTTTCGAAGTCTAGCTGGCAGCTAGAACATTCTTCTATTCTACAGTCTTTACAGGCTGATCATCTTGCTTCACAATACTTACTGACGCGTGATAACCGCACTAACCTGGTAATAAGAATAGTACCAGGCGCAGTGGGTTTCACGTACTTGACGTTCAATGGGGGCGATACAGTCCCCATTGCGTATAAATGACACTTGTACACCTCTGCTGAGTTGCGTTTTTCCACTGTCGAGAAAGTTCTGACGGCAGTACAGATGGCGATCCTTAAAGAACGCGCACTGTCACAAGGAAAACACATACTGGTTGTAACACCGTATCCTGCCCTAGAGGCAGTGACAAAAGCAAGTGTGCCAAATTCTAAAGCTTTGCATCCGCGGTGGATACAATGGGCCACAACTCTGACATCACCAGATGTCACTCATATCTTTGACGCCTCTTTACAGACTCAGGAGTACTTACAGTATGAATTTGTTCATCCGGCTCCTCTGTCTTTGCGCCCACTCGAAAGAATACCATTGTGTCATATACACTGACGGCTCGGCGCAGCCGGCGATTGGATCGAAGCATGCCTATTCTGCGGCTTGCGCAATTGTCGTGGGTACATTCGTAAATGGTGAATTCCAATCTGATGCCGTGCATACGCAGTCGTTGGGTGATTGTACCGCGCAACTGGCGGAGCTCCGGGCTCTGGTGCTTGCAGTGGAGTTTGCTGATCCCCGAGTCACTACTCTTATAGTAAGTGACTCCTTTTATTGTGTCCAGTCCTACAATGACAATTTACACTTCTGGTCTCAAAACGAATATCGCGATACCAAAGGTAGCACAATTAAGCATAAATTGCTTAGGGTTCGAGTGGCAGACTTTAAAGAACGTCTCCCTCTCGTGAATGTTATTCACACTCTTGGTCACCAACGCCTTGGTGTCCATGCTGTCGGTAACAGCTTGGCTGACGAGGCAGCAAAAACAGCAGTGGCTACATACTTAGTGGCAGCAGTTACAAGATCTAAAAGTAAGATTGATGATGACATCTTGGCAGCTATTGCTGCTACAGAGAAGGGAAGTGATTACCCGAAGGGTTTTCCTTCTCGTTATTTTTATCACTTAAGTCCTGATAACGTCCCGTTAGTGAGGATTAACGACGTTGGTGACAGAATTATTCCCAACGCGGACTGCAGACCATCTCTGATACTAGCAGCGCACGAGGGGTTGGCATCTGCCCACGCCGGCGTGTCCGCTACTGTATCTCTATTACAACAACGTTACTGGTGGTTCGGTTTATACAAACAAACGCGCGCTTATGTTCTTGATTGTGACATTTGCCAACAGATTAAACCCTCCACTGTTGCGCGCCCACCACAAACACAGTTGTACATATCTAATAAACCATTTGGTTGTGTTTATCTAGATCACTGCGGTCCTTTTTCTTCTGATACTGCGTACAAGTATATCTTGGTTGCAGTGGATTCGTGCACACGTTTTCTTTGGGTATGGCCACAAAGGAGTGCTGATTCACGGACTGTCATCAGGGATTCGCGTGTCTTTGTGGGAACTTTTGCGTGTGGTACCTTCCATTCTGATCAGGGCCCTGCGTTCGCCTCTAAGGCTTACAAGGAGGCTATGAGAAATTTGGGGGTCCAAGTCAAATTTTCGTCCCCCTACCGACCTGAGGGTAATAGTGTGGTGGAGCGAATGAACCGTGACTTAAAGCAATCTTTGACAGCACGAGTTTTAGGCACAGGCCTGAATTGGCTAGCCCATTTGTATAACGTCCAACGTGCACTTAATAATCTCCCTAGAAGGTCTCTGGGTGGGCGGACCCCATACATGATGCTCTTCGGAATCAGAATGTTTGTCCCAGACCTTGATGGTCTAGACATGGCGGCGTCGGCCGCACCCTTTGACGTAGATGATCACTGTGCTGTTTTGTAGACCCTACAAGAAGCCAGAGACACTCTATCGAAGGAACACTTGCCCTCCACATCTGATGCTGAGCTTCAGATTCCGGTAGTCGGCTGGCTACCCCGAGTTGGAGACCTGGTCCGTGAGAAGGTGGAGAACAAGAAGGAGTTCGGCCCCTCTTATCGTGCACCGGTTCCAGTGCTTGGAGTGCAGGGTACAAGAACAGTCATTTTACCTCCACTTCCTGGTCGCAAGGATAACAGGTACATCTCTATTGACAATGTCAAACTTCAGCGAGTGGCCGATACTTCTTAGTATGACTCCAGCAGTTTCATGCCAGCCGATGCAAAGAAATTCAGTGTTGGTTCCTGCTTCTACCACCTTGTCTGATGTTGCCATCGAGATGCAGTCAGTTACTGATCCCTTGTTAATACCGCCGGCTGGTGGTCTGCCCAAAGAGACTGAGTATGCTTATCCTACAAATGGTCAATCGCCTGTTTTACAATCTACGGCGGTTAACCAGTCACGTTTCTCCTTTGACACTAACTCATTGCCTTCCACTTCCGCTTCGAACATTCCTATTTTTGTTAGGTGGTTCAAAAGACATTTTTTGATTCCCCCTTGGACATACATTTGGCTGGTGCTTATAAGTATTTTTTTGTTTATGTCCATTGGATTTGTAATAGTATTTTTCCGTCTGGTGAATGGCCACTATCTCAAAGAGAGATCTACAATTAGACTTATCAATGGAACTTTGGCCCCCCACTCCTCGTCCCACATCATGAAAAGGGACCAGACTTTTGTGAATATTACTGCCTGGCCCGTTTTGGATGGAATTGCGTGGGATGCTGTTAAATTCCAAATTCATGGTCCTACTGAGGTCATCAATGTACCTAATGTATTTCGTGTTTCTATGGGTGATGTGGTTAAGCAGAACATTCGTTCTGATGATTGGGATGTTCATGCCATTGAAGCACTGTTTTCTGATTTGAAATATTATGCCGCTTTTGATGCAGAAGATTTATATGAAAATGCGGCTAACTATGCAGAACAGTATTGTTTTCAACATTATGGCAATCACTTCCTGCATAAAGCAAATACGTTTCGAAATTTTGTAAATTTTACCCAATGGGAACACTGTCCTACACCATCTTTGGGCAGTTCACCTACATTGGTTGATAAATATACTTATTTTACTGATTTCAGTGTTTTCAGCCCAGCATCCTTTTATTTTAAAGTGAAAACTGAGTCTGCCTCGAAGGTTAGACTGACACACACCAAATTACTATATTCTAAGTCCTTCATGGATGAGTTGTCAATCAAAGGTTATGATCTGTGGAAGGCTACTATTGATCTTAAATCGGTTTGGGGTTCCAAACCATGGCAGGTTCAGGGAACTGAAGCTTTACATCGTGCCTGTCTTATACCAAATCATATGTTGTTTTTAAATTCAACCATCTTCCAGACCACCTGTTTCGGATTGGCCACTTCTAAAAAACTAAATTTCCCCTCTGTTCCAGATCTGGGCGCTTACCCAAATTGGGATAACCAAACGGATCTGTCCCTTCATGCTTTGCAGTCATTAGTCTCTAATACATCTTTCAATATTTCGAAATTTAGTCGAGAAGGATGGTTAATTTGGCAAAGCAGTTCAGATGCCTGTCAACGTCGTTTTCTAGGTCTGAAACCGGGGTATACGCAGCAACGCGCAGACCCTCGGTTTGAGTCCTCTCATACAGTAACTACCTACTCTGTAGGGAAATTATGTCAATCCTGGCTGCGACATTCCACCTTGGCATCTGTCAAAGTTCATTTATCAAAATTACATGAAAAAATAAATTTGAATGATTTTGTTAAAGGTCCTGTGGGTGGCAGAACCAAGAGGTGGGCGTATGCTATTTACAACGAAGTGTGGAAATTGTCGCAAATTGAAGCGGCTTCAAGATTGAGGGCTATTGATCAAGCAAATATGGAAAAGGTCTTGGCCGTTATAGATAACAGCATTAACACTCTTTCTTCCAGAATTTATACATTAGACAATATTGTTTCTTCAATTGTTGATATTGTACATGACGATATGTCTGTATTGTATCATGGTCAAAACCAGTTGCGTTCTGTTGTGCAGTTTGCATGGACATTACAAACGTTAAAGGCAGGAAAGGTCCCCTGGGACTATATGAATACGACATCATTATTCCTTCCCTTTAACCTTACTGTAAAGCAGCAGTTCATGTCCATGAAAGATGCTACATATTCATTGTTACACATTGAAAAATTGGAGCCGTTACCTTTCTCTGTGGCGGAATTGAATTCAGCCGTGTGGTTAGTACATGGGTTGATCACGCTCCCTTTCGCGCTTTTTAAGTTTACGTCATGCATGAAACACTATGCTCTGGGTAGATATGAACAGTTGGGTACTGCGTTCCTACATGAGGTTTGGTCTCTCCCTTTTACGTATAGATGTACAAGAGACGGGAAAGAGGTTTACCTGAAAGGTGAGGAGTGCACCTCGACACCTGATCATTCTGTAGTATGTAGGCACATTCAGTTACACGGTGCATGCAATGTACACGCCCCAAATTTGGCCTGCGTCCTCAAAGGAATCCCAGTGCCAGTGATTACACCTTCTTTCACGCTGCTTGCAAACGGTAGTTATTTAATTTTGAATAATGAAGCTTGCTGCGGGATGTTAGTGGGAATCCCATATATAGTAACTGTATCGCAGAGAGTAGTCTGCTGCAATAATGTTCTATTTCCACCCCCGCATGGGCGGCTGGATGTTTCCATCTGGCCTTCGATTCCGACCTTGAAAGCAGAGTTCAACAAGATGAGCAGAATAAGAGCTCTATTGTCCCAAAGGGAGGTGTCATTGACTTCCTCCCGAGAAACATTTGTCCTTCATGTGGCAAATACGCGCACTGAGGTACAGGCGCTTTTGAATACTGACCTCCCCCTGCATTTTGGAGCTTTGATCCAAACAATCTTCAATGCCTCGTCAACAACTGGCCTGGCTAATTTTTTTAAACTTGTAGGCTCAGGCCTCGTGACCTCCTTCCAAACTATTTTTGGTGTGATTCCGGCATTTTTTCATTCGACTTTTTCGAGCGTCTTTGGCGGTGTCCCGCTGATTCTGGCGCTGGTGGCAGGTGTGCTACTTTTACTTTGCATACTACGAAATGGCTGCACTTTCTGTGCCTCACGACAACCTGCCCCGTCTGCATCTTCTTCGTGACAGGATGCTTGAATATTATGGTATGCTGCCATTGGCGACTTTGAGCCTGGCGTATGGATTATCCTTCCGGTATTCCTACTTTACCTGCGTGCAACCTGTCTTTCACTGCCTAGATTGTCCCTTTGAATGGCCTCTGGATTTGTGCTTAACCAACACGGTGTCTCCGGTCCCGGATTATGATCGACTGATGAGTCCCTTAGTGTCTCACGAGTTTGCCTGTTCTGGTGTTCGGATTATGGCCTGTGGTGCGGCGCATGGAATCCTGGGTAATTGGCACATCGCAAGGGCTGCCTATGACTTCTTGGATATGAGTTATCTGGAAGAACACGTCGGTTGCCCTCTGATGGTGCTAGAGGCTCCGCTTATTGAAGAACATGTATGTTCCTTTTCTTTGATTAACTGGATGGCTGAAACTTTTAGTGGCCGTGCCAACGATTTTCTGTTGGAAGCTGTTGCTACGTATGCTGCATACACGTTCATGGATTGAGTGAACTGTCATCCACTATATTTTTTCTACCATGTCTTAAACATTACCTGTGACTTTGGATTGCTAGCTAAAGCAGCATTTTTCTTTTTTTTTTACATTCCCTTTTTGAGGTTTTTTACTTTTCTTTTTTCTTTCAAACTTTCTCTGCACCGATACTTGGTTTCAATTTGAGTACACCTTGTTCTGCTCTGTCGAATTTGAACTCTGCGTTCTCTCTTTCCTCCCTACTGGTTAGTGCTTCGATCAAGGGGGCATGTAGTAAGGAATCCCTTAATACGTACATACATTGTTAAGTTAGCATAACCACGTTAGATGTTAGAAAGCCATCTTGCTGCTTTTGCGCACGACACTGCATCTACATGTTATTGTTTAAACAAACTGCTGGCTCGCGCTTTGCCTCACACGAGAGCAATCTGTTGTTACCATCCCGAGCTCTGCGCAGCGACCTTGGTCTGTACATGGTGTAACAAGAACAGTCTGGGTCGTTAGACAATGCATGTTTTCCACTCTAGGTTGATCGACTCACTATTTAGCCATAACATACAGGCAGCTGCGAATACCTGAAAGTTGGTGCTTTTAGTATTGCAGACATCATGTTTAATATTCAGACCGAAGACGAGCCTTCCTGCGAGAAGACTTCTGATGCTCCTGTGATGTGATTTCACTAAGCTGATCTTTGAGGTATGGGGTCCCCTATTCAAGCCTAAGAGACCTTTTATTAGCATAATAATAATATTAGCTTCTTAGTAAAGGGAAGGTGGTAGTATCCACTGTCATTTATAACATGATCACTCCCTTTATATTCTATGGTATTGTAACGATGCTGATGGTTTTAATTATAATCATTTGTCTGCTTGTATTAGCCAAAGTACTGCATCTTAGGACACGTGGTCTATAAAATAAACTCTTTTTATTTTCACCGTGTCTTTGTTTATTCTTGTTGTGGACTGATGTGAGAATAATATACAAATAGGTATTTCCGATTCCCACCATTCCTGAGAGTACACTGAGTCGCTTGTTCTGGGTTGTCTTTTCATTGGGACCGCCGAGCTAAACCTCGGATAACGAATGGGACACTTATGCTAGCCGGATACTGGGTTCTGGGTTCTGAGGTGAGTTTCTGGTACACCACAATTCACTGAGGTCCTGGGGTTCTACGCATAGTTCTGTGTATAAGCAGAATCCCTGCAACATGGCGCACCTAACGTTTGGTCTATGAGTTGAAACGCCTTAGTAGTGCTTATATTAGTCCACAGCACCCTCATTCTTGTTTCCGGATAACAAGTCTGATGGATTTAAACCTACCTATTTCTGTTGATATAGGTTTCTTCAAGCTTGATCATTAAAAAGGTTATTGAACCCTTGTGCTACTAATTACTTTGAGTGTAGCTTGTCCTTATGGCGGTCGATATAGCGGCGCACAGTCGGGCACCTCTGAGACGTCATTTGACGCAGTATGGGGTGCCGGACACTGGTATGGACGAAATCTTTGTGGTAGGAGCCGATGCGGCTCATCCTTATGAGTTGTTTTACTCTTGGGTGCCGCTTCCGGCGGTGAGTGAGGATGATAACTCTTTTCATACTTACACTGCCACTGCCGTGCCAGCGAACTATACACCGTATAGGACACAAGAAATACCAATATCTGCTTGGCAGCATCTTATTTGGTTTAATGGTGCCCTCCCCCATGCGGTTATACCGCCGAGAATGGGCCCTTTGTCAATTGCAGGGGCCACTTGGCCGGTACTAGCCGGATATACGCCTCATCCCCGTTACCTAACGGTGCCAGTGGCTGATTTGCGTGTACTGCACACTGCCCTTATTACAGTACATAGGGCTTTGGTGCAGTACGTGTCACGCAATGTGCAGGTGGGGGCACCTGCTGTTGCGGGGCAGCCTACTGACCACCACGCAGTGGTCATTAGTCCTGTTATGGTTAATTCTGTTATGGGCAAGCGCCCCCCAAATAGGGATGATTTCCCTTTTTGGCTTGCTGAAAAATTTGACCAAATAGAAGCGGTTTACCCGAATACATCTCCTGTGGAGAAACACAGGATCCTTACCATTAGTTTGCCTAAAGACTTGGTCCCCGACATTGATGATTGTGTAAACTGGGGCAAGGTCTTTGCGGCGACGTACTCACAGTGCTTTGGCACTCCGTCTATGTCGGTACTGCCCTCCGTTATTAAACGTGTTCAAGATAACCACGGTGCGGAGTCTGCGATAGAATTAGGCATGCGGCTCCTCGGACAGTTTGACCTGGTGGCTACCATGGTAATGTGTAACCTTAAGGGTGATGCTATGCAATTCCAAGTTCGTGATGAACTGAAGAAAATTGCTGAAGAGGATAAGCCGCGGGAGTTCGCGAAAATAATCTCGACGGCATACAAAGATGTGGGTCGTAGCTCTTTAGGAGTTAAACCTGTTGTAAAAACTCGCGAAATTAAGCAGCAGGGTAAGGCAGAAGCCTCTGGTAAGGATGGCCGTCCAAACTTTCCGAAACAGAGTTGGCGGTCAAAACAACAGGGAAAGCAGCAGCAGAAACAGGGGTCTCGGCCTGCCTCTCCCGTTCAGTCAGGTAGTGAGCGCACTTATGATCTGCGTGATCGTGCTACTATTAAGTCTCCTGATAGATTTCAGGTTTCTGAACAACGTTCTCCTCGTTCTTCACAGGAAACATCGGCTTCACAGTCCGGTGGCGGAGGCGGTGGCAAAGGTCGGGGTGCTCCACAAACACGTGACCAACCCCGACAGACTGAAGGTAAAGGCAAGCAAGAAGAATTCGCAAGACAAAGACCCCCGTTTCAGAAGAAGAAAGTGGCTGCTCTGACGGCAAGGTATGCCTCAGATAGTGCGGACACGGCTTCGGAACCGGACATGGGTGCTGACGCTACTGGACAGCGCAGCGGAAATTACCATAGTCCGTCAAGCTCTGCGTCCATTTCTGGCGGCGACAGCAACTGATACATTGGTCACTGTTGAGACAGCTGACACCAGAGTGGCTCCCCCTGACAGACTCTATGAAATAGTCTTACTAATTGAGGGTGACATACAACGTACAATAAAAGGGATTTTTTGGGATAATCTGACTACCACCTATGATATCCTCCTAGCGGAGGCAGATTGGCCCCCAGCTTTCATTTTAGAAGCTCCTAGAGGGGAGGAGGTAATCCTCCCGTCCTTTGCGCACACAGTGCCTAAGGACCGGGCTGAAGTGTACGCTAAGGAGTGGGCACTGGAGCTAGCGCCGGCATTGTATCGTACTCAGGTGGGATGGGACCGGTTGTCCCCCTGCCATGAGATTCCATTGCGGTCTATGCCCCAGCCACAGCCCCAATATCCTATGCGTCGTGAAGCTAGACCGCACGTCGCTGCAATCCTTGACCAATTGGAATATCAGGGTGTTATTGAAACTTGTGTGTCCCCTATGAATAACCCTTTATTCACAGTGACGAAGCCTGACGGGTCGTACCGTTTAGTTTTGGATTACCGGCACTTAAATTCGCATTGCCGGACCTGCGCGGTACAAAATACTCACAGTTCGGCTCTTGTCGATAGTCTCGTGCGTAAGAGATTTAAAACGACACTTGACATCTCCAATGGCTTTTTCAGCCATAACCTGTCCACACTGAGTAGCCAGTGGACGGCGTTTACTTCAGGCGGCAAACAAAAACAGTTCACAAGATTAGCCATGGGCTATAAAGACAGCCCTGGCGTCTTTGCCGCTCGCGTGGTCTCTCTCTTAGAAAGAATGAACCCCGACGCATACTCCTATGTTGACGATATCTACCTCACGGATGATGAGCTGATGCCACATCTGTCTCGAGTCGACAATATCATTACGAGTTTTGCCGAATATGGCTACAAATGTAATTTTGCTAAGTCTCACATCGCGGAATATACAGTGTTGTTTTTGGGCTATGAGCTCAACAATGAAGGTAAGGGATTGGCTCCTCACTTTCTGGAGAAGTGCGCATGCTTGCGTGCTCCTACAACACTGAAAAAATTACAATCTTTGCTGGGCTTTCTGAATTTTGGACGTACGTATATTCCTGATTATGCCCAGCGTATCAAGCAGCTTTACGCCTTGGTACAACCTTCTTTTTCGAAGTCTAGCTGGCAGCTAGAACATTCTGCTATTCTACAGTCTTTACAGGCTGATCTTCTTGCTTCACAATACTTACTGACACGTGATAACCGCACTAACCTGATAAGAAGAATAGTACCAGGCGCAGTGGGTTTCACGTACTTGACGTTCAATGGGGGCGATGCAGTCCCCATTGCGTATAAATCACACTTGTACACCTCTGCTGAGTTGCGTTTTTCCACTGTCGAGAAAGTTCTGACGGCAGTACAGATGGCAATCCTTAAAGAACGCGCACTGTCACAAGGAAAACACATACTGGTTGTAACACCGTATCCTGCCCTAGAGGCAGTGACAAAAGCAAGTGTGCCAAATTCTAAAGCTTTGCATCCACGGTGGATACAATGGGCCACGACTCTGACATCACCAGATGTCACTTATATCTTTGACGCCTCTTTACAGACTCAGGAGTACTTACAGTATGAATTTGTTCATCCGGCTCCTCTGTCTTTGCGCCCGCTCGAAGAATACCATTGTGTCATATACACTGACGGCTCGGCGCAGCCGGCGATTGGATCGAAGCATGCCTATTCTGCGGCTTGCACAATTGTCGTGGGTACATTCGTAAATGGTGAATTCCAATCTGATGCCGTGCATATGCAGTCGTTGGGTGATTGTACCGCGCAACTGGCGGAGCTCCGGGCTCTGGTGCTTGCACTGGAGTTTGCTGATCCCCGAGTCACTACTCTTATAGTAAGTGACTCCTTTTATTGTGTCCAGTCCTACAATGACAATTTACACTTCTGGTCTCAAAACGAATATCGCGATACCAAAGGTAGCACAATTAAGCATAAATTGCTTTGGGTTCGAGTGGCAGACTTTAAAGAACGTCTCCCTCTCGTGAATGTTATTCACACTCTTGGTCACCAACGCCTTGGTGTCCATGCTGTCGGTAACAGCTTGGCTGACGAGGCAGCAAAAACAGCAGTGGTTACATACTTAGTGGCAGCAGTTACAAGATCTAAAAGTAAGATTGATGATGACATCTTGGCAGCTATTGCTGCTACAGAGAAGGGAAGTGATTACCCGAAGGGTTTTCCTTCTCGTTATTTTTATCACTTAAGTCTTGATAACGTCCCGTTAGTGAGGATTAACGACGTTGGTGACAGAATTATTCCCAACGCGGACTGCAGACCATCTCTGATACTAGCAGCGCACGAGGGGTTGGCATCTGCCCATGCCGGCGTGTCCGCTACTGTATCTCTGTTACAACAACGTTACTGGTGGTTCGGTTTATACAAACAAACGCGCGCTTATGTTCTTGATTGTGACATTTGCCAACAGATTAAACCCTCCACTGTTGCGCGCCCACCACAAACACAGTTGTACATATCTAATAAACCATTTGGTTGTGTTTATCTAGATCACTGCGGTCCTTTCTCTTCTGATACTGCGTGCAAGTATATCTTGGTTGCAGTGGATTCGTGCACACGTTTTCTTTGGGTATGGCCACAAAGGAGTGCTGATTCACGGACTGTCATCAGGGATTTGCGTGTCTTTGTGGGAACTTTTGCGTGTGGTACCTTCCATTCTGATCAGGGCCCTGCGTTCGCCTCTAAGGCTTACAAGGAGGCTATGAGAAATTTGGGGGTCCAAGTCAAATTTTTGTCCCCCTACCGACCTGAGGGTAATAGTGTGGTGGAGCGAATGAACCGTGACTTAAAGCAATCTTTGACAGCACGAGTTTTAGGCACAGGCCTGAATTGGCTAGCCCATTTGTATAACGTCCAACGTGCACTTAATAATCTCCCTAGAAGGTCTATGGGTGGGCGGACCCCATACATGATGCTCTTCGGAATCAGAATGTTTGTCCCAGACCTTGATGGTCTAGACATGGCGGCGTCGGCCGCACCCTTTGACGTAGATGATCACTGTGCTGTTTTGCAGACCCTACAAGAAGCCAGAGACACTCTATCGAAGGAACACTTGCCCTCCACATCTGATGCTGAGCTTCAGATTCCGGTAGTCGGCTGGCTACCCCGAGTTGGAGACCTGGTCTGTGAGAAGGTGGAGAACAAGAAGGAGTTCGGCCCCTCTTATCGTGCACCGGTTCCAGTGCTTGGAGTGCAGGGTACAAGAACAGTCATTTTACCTCCACTTCCTGGTTGCAAGGATAACAGGTACATCTCTATTGACAATGTCAAACTTCAGCGAGTGGCCGATACTTCTTAGTATGACTCCAGCAGTTTCATGCCAGACGATGCAAAGAAATTCAGTGTTGGTTCCTGCTTCTACCACCTTGTCTGATGTTGCCATCGAGATGCAGTCAGTTACTGATCCCTTGTTAATACCGCCGGCTGGTGGTCTGCCCGAAGAGACTGAGTATGCTTATCCTACAAATGGTCAATCGCCTGTTTTACAATCTACGGCGGTTAACCAGTCACGTTTCTCCTTTGACACTAACTCATTGCCTTCCACTTCCGCTTCGAACATTCCTATTTTTGTTAGGTGGTTCAAAAGACATTTTTTGATTCCCCCTTGGATATACATTTGGCTGGTGCTTATAAGTATTTTTTTGTTTATGTCCATGGGATTTGTAATAGTATTTTTCCGTCAGGTGAATGACCACTATCTCAAAGAGAGATCTTCAATTAGACTTATCAATGGAACTTTGGCCCCCCACTCCTCGTCCCACATCATGAAAAGGGACCAGACTTTCGTGAATATTACTGCCTGGCCCGTTTTGGATGGAATTGCGTGGGATGCTGTTAAATTCCAAATTCATGGTCCTTCTGAGGTCATCAATGTACCTAATGTATTTCGTGTTTCTATGGGTGATGTGGTTAAGCAGAACATTCGTTCTGATGATTGGGATGTTCATGCCATTGAAGCACTGTTTTCTGATTTGAAATATTATGCCGCTTTTGATGCAGAAGATTTATATGAAAATGCGGCTAACTATGCAGAACAGTATTGTTTTCAACATTATGGCAATCACTTCCTGCATAAAGCAAATACGTTTCGAAATTTTGTAAATTTTACCCAATGGGAACACTGTCCTACACCATCTTTGGGCAGTTCACCTACATTGGTTGATAAATATACTTATTTTACTGATTTCAGTGTTTCCAGCCCAGCATCCTTTTATTTTAAAGTGAAAACTGAGTCTGCCTCGAAGGTTAGACTGACACACACCAAATTACTATATTCTAAGTCCTTCATGGATGAGTTGTCAATCAAAGGTTATGATCTGTGGAAGGCTACTATTGATCTTAAATCGGTTTGGGGTTCCAAACCGTGGCAGGTTCAGGGAACTGAAGCTTTACATCGTGCCTGTCTTATACCAAATCATATGTTGTTTTTAAATTCAACCATCTTCCAGACCACCTGTTTCGGATTGGCCACTTCTAAAAAACTAAATTTCCCCTCTGTTCCAGATCTGGGCGCTTACCCAAATTGGGATAACCAAACGGATCTGTCCCTTCATGCTTTGCAGTCATTAGTCTCTAATACATCTTTCAATATTTCGAAATTTAGTCGAGAAGGATGGTTAATTTGGCAAAGCAGTTCAGATGCCTGTCAACGTCGTTTTCTAGGTCTGAAACCGGGGTATACGCAGCAACGCGCAGACCCTCGGTTTTAGTCCTCTCATACAGTAACTACCTACTCTGTAGGGAAATTATGTCAATCCTGGCTGCGACATTCCACCTTGGCATCTGTCAAAGTTCATTTATCAAAATTACATGACAAAATAGATTGGAATGATTTTGTTAAAGGTCCTGTGGGTGGCAGAACCAAGAGGTGGGCGTATGCTATTTACAATGAAGTATGGAAATTGTCGCAAATTGAAGCGGCTTCAAGATTGAGGGCTATTGATCAAGCAAATATGGAAAAGGTCTTGGCCGTTATAGATAACAGCATTAACACTCTTTCTTCCAGAATTTATACATTAGACAATATTGTTTCTTCAATTGTTGATATTGTACATGATGATATGTCTGTATTGTATCATGGTCAAAACCAGTTGCGTTCTGTTGTGCAGTTTGCATGGACATTACAAACGTTAAAGGCAGGAAAGGTCCCCTGGGACTATATGAATACGACATCATTATTCCTTCCCTTTAACCTTACTGTAAAGCAGCAGTTCATGTCCATGAAAGATGCTACATATTCATTGTTACACATTGAAAAATTGGAGCCGTTACCTTTCTCTGTGGCGGAATTGAATTCAGCCGTGTGGTTAGTACATGGGTTGATCACGCTCCCTTTCGCGCTTTTTAAGTTTACGTCATGCATGAAACACTATGCTCTGGGTAGATATGAACAGTTGGGTACCGCGTTCCTACATGAGGTTTGGTCTCTCCCTTTTATGTATAGATGTATAAGAGACGGTAAAGAGGTTTACCTGAAAGGTGACAAGTGCACCTCAACACCTGATCATTCTGTAGTATGTAGGCACATTCAGTTACACGGTGCATGCAATGTACACGCCCCAAATTTGGCCTGCGTCTTCAAAGGAATCCCAGTGCCAGTGATTACACCATCTTTCACGCTGCTTGCAAACGGTAGTTATTTAATTTTGAATAATGAAGCTTGCTGCGGGATGTTAGTGGGAATCCCATATATAGTAACTGTATCGCAGAGAGTAGTCTGCTGCAATAATGTTCTATTTCCACCCCCGCATGGGCGGCTGGATGTTTCCATCTGGCCTTCGATTCCGACCTTGAAAGCAGAGTTCAACAAGATGAGCAGAATAAGAGCTCTATTGTCCCAAAAGGAGGTGCCATTGACTTTCTCCCGAGAAACATTTGTCCTTCATGTGGCAAATACGCACACTGAGGTACAGGCGCTTTTGAATACTGACCCCCCCTGCATTTTGGAGCTTTGATCCAAACAATCTTCAATGCCTCGTCAACAACTGGCCTGGCTCATTTTTTTAAACTTGTAGGCTCAGGCCTCGTGACCTCCTTCCAAACTATTTTTGGTGTGATTCCGGCATTTTTTCATTCAATTTTTTCGAGCGTCTTTGGCGGTGTCCCGCTGATTCTGGCGCTGGTGGCAGGTGTGCTACTTTTACTTTTCATACTACGAAATGGCTGCACTTTCTGTGCCTCACGACAACCTGCCCCGTCTGCATCTTCTTCGTGACAGGATGCTTGAATATTATGGTACGCTGCCATTGGCGACTTTGAGCCTGGCGTATGGATTATCCTTCCGGTATTCCTACTTTACCTGCGTGCAACCTGTCTTTCACTGCCTAGATTGTCCCTTTGAATGGCCTCTGGATTTGTGCTTAACCAACACGGTGTCTCCGGTCCCGGATTATGACCGACTGATGAGTCCCTTAGTGTCTCACGAGTTTGCCGGTTCTGGTGTTCGGATTATGGCCTGTGGTGCGGCGCATGGAATCCTGGGTAATTGGGACATCGCAAGGGCTGCCTATGACTTCTTGGATATGAGTTATCTGGAAGAACACATCGGTTGCCCTCTGATGGTGCTAGAGGCTCCGCTTATTGAAGAACATGTATGTTCCTTTTCTTTGATTAACTGGATGGCTGAAACTTTTAGTGGCCGTGCCAACGATTTTCTGTTGGAAGCTGTTGCTACGTATGCTGCATACACATTCATGGATTGAGTGAACTGTCATCCACTATATTTTTTCTACCATGTCTTAAACATTACCTGTGACTTTGGATTGCTAGCTAAAGCAGCATTTTTCTTTTTTTTTTACATTCCCTTTTTGAGGTTTTTTGCTTTTCTTTTTTCTTTCGAACTTTCTCTGCACCGATACTTGGTTTCAATTTGAGTACACCTTGTTCTGCTCTGTCGAATTTGAACTCTGCATTCTCTCTTTCCTCCCTATTGGTTAGTGCTTCGATCAAGGGGGCATGTAATAAGGAATCCCTTAATACGTACATACATTGTTAAGTTAGCATAACCACGTTAGATGTTAGAAAGCCATCTTGCTGCTTTTGCGCACGACACTGCATCTACATGTTATTGTTTAAACAAACTGCTGGCTCGCGCTTTGCCTCACACGAGAGCAATCTGTTGTTACCATCCCGAGCTCTGCGCAGCGACCTTGGTCTGTACATGGTGTAACAAGAACAGTCTGGGTCGTTAGACAATGCATGTTTTCCACTCTAGGTTGATCGACTCACTATTTAGCCATAACATACAGGCAGCTGCGAATACCTGAAAGTTGGTGCTTTTAATATTGCAGACATCATGTTTAATATTCAGACCGAAGACGAGCCTTCCTGCGAGAAGACTTCTGATGCTCCTGTGATGTGATTTCACTAAGCTGATCTTTGAGGTATGGGGTCCCCTATTCAAGCCTACGAGACCTTTTATTAGCATAATAATAATATTAGCTTCTTAGTAAAGGGAAGGTGGTAGTATCCACTGTCATTTATAACATGATCACTCCCTTTATATTCTATGGTATTGTAACGATGCTGATGGTTTTAATTATAATCATTTGTCTGCTTGTATTAGCCAAAGTACTGCATCTTAGGACACGTGGTCTATAAAATAAACTCTTTTTATTTTCACCGTGTCTTTGTTTATTCTTGTTGTGGACTGATGTGAGAATAATATACGAACAGGTATTTCTGATTCCCACCATTCCTGAGAGTACACTGAGTCGCTTGTTCTGGGTTCTCTTTTCATTGGGACCGCCGAGCTAAACCTCGGATAACGAATGGGACACTTATGCTAGCCGGATACTGGGTTCTGGGTTCTGAGGTGAGTTTCTGGTACACCACAATTCACTGAGGTCCTGGGGTTCTACGCATAGTTCTGTGTATAAGCAGAATCCCTGCAACAATGGCCTTTCGCAAGGATGCTCCTCAAATTTTCTTTGAATGAGATCAATACTGCTCTCACCCAAAGAAATAAGAAGACCACAATCCATGCAGTGTGTACTCATCCTCCCAAAACAAGGACGAATATCCAAAGGTGTGGAAGAAGGTGAAGGCACCACTGCAGAAGAAGTGCTCGCCTGAGCTGCCGAAGATGTGCTCGGCTGAGCTGCTGCAGATGTCGTCGGCTGAGCAGGTGGAGGGATTGCTCCAGAAGCTTGACGAAAAGTCACTGGATGCATTGCCTCAACGTGCCTCGTCATAGTATGAATACTAAAAGAGTACTTCTTGTTAGCATTCCCACGTGACAAGACGCGCTGACACAGTTTGCAGGTGACCTTTGGTGCATTCACCTTCTTTTGTCCCTCTGGAAAAGTGAAAAACTGCCATATGAAGGAGTCTTTCTGCTTCCTCTGCCTCTGTCTCTCAAGAGTGTCCTGTTCACTCTCAGAAGATGGCTGCTGCTCTGCCATTGTATCTCAACACACAGATTAGCTCCTTCTCCTAGGGAATCAGAACTAACAATGAGGGGGGTGGGTGTGATTTTGGAAGAATCTGGAACTAAAAGTACTTTGAACCAATGAAAAGTGATGTTTCTGGATCACACGACTTGCCATGAGGGGATTGGGTGTAGTGTTGAAACAATCTGAAACTGAAAGTAAGGAAAACAAATTAAATGTGTTGTTTTATTCATCACATACCCCGAGGTGCGCGCACGGAGCAAGCTCCCAGCGCGCACGGTGCAATTACGCATGCGCGAACGCGTACGCGCGCATGCGCATTAGTCTTGTGCGCGTACGTAACGCGCATACGCAGCACGCGCGTATGCATGAACGTCAGCGCGTGTACTCTACACGTATACGGAAGTGTACCGCGTGGAGTACGTACGACGCGCGTAAGCATGCGTACGTACGCATGCGTACTAGGTGCGCGCTCCGAGCGCGCAGTAAAACGTATGTATGCGTACGTAAATAACGTACGCCGGAATTCATGAAAAATGTACGCAAACGTACTAGGTGCGCACTCTGAGCGCGCACCTTAAGAATTTCTATTAAAAAAAAAAAAAGTGGACATAACTTAATAGAAGATATTAACTATGCTGTTCAACTTTATCTTAATTAAAACTTTAAAAAAAATGAGCCACACCAAATTAAAGGATACAGATAATATATAAATGTATACATACGGACATTTTTGAAAAATAAATATTTAAAAAATATAATTAAAAAATACAAAAATTAGCATTTAAAAAACCTTTGAAATTCAATGAAAAAACCATAGGTTTCACACACGTTATAGTTAGGAATTAGCATTTAAAAAACCTTGCAAATTCACTGAAAAAACCATAGGTTTCACACACGTTATAGTTAGGAATTAGCATTTAAAAAACCTTGCAAATTCACTGAAAAAACCAGAGGTTTCACACACGTTATAGTTAGCTGGACATTTTTCTCGTAAAAAACCAATGAAATTCCCCAGTTATAGTTAGTTCAGCTAACTATAACTCGCGCGCCCGCAATCCACTGCTGATGACGTCACATATTACATCACTCATGAGATGGTCAGTGACATCACTGATGACATCACTGATGACATCTCAAATGACATCACTGATGACATCACTGATGACATCATCCTTGTGATAGAGTAGCACATCTTCTCACACTCTAATATAACCTTTGATACACCGACTAAAAATTTAAGAGTTCCATTCTCAAAACCATACATACTGCAATACCAATAACTACATACCCAATTATTAGCTCTTAGGTCTACATACACCTCCGCTCATTCACCTGTACAGTCACTCATACTTAAAGTCACTCCATACAAAACTATCATATGCATTTATACACCTATATAGACACTCACACACCACCAATCATCCATAGAGGTACTCTCACACCTAGTCAGTCATGCAAATAATCACACTCCCATTTACTCACCTATGCAGTGAAACACACTCAAGTTCACTTACTCATAAAAATAGTATCACATTCTTACGCTCTTATGGAATCATTGATACAAGCACACACTCATCCATACAGTCACTCTCACAATCACACACTCTCACATCTACCCACTTATATACTCTTACACGCATATATACTGCCTTTCACATATGTAGTTAGTCACAAATGTACCACTGAGATATACATTCAATCCCTAACACACCCATACATTCACTCACTCAACCATACAGTCCATCACAGATGCAGTCTTAAAACCATGCACCCATAGAATCACCCACTCACACATCTATGCATAGAGTGACACACACCCTACCCACAGAAACACTCATGAACCCATACAGATACTTAGACAACCAATCAATTACCCATATAGAGACTCATATAGCTGTTCTCAAAACCATGCAGCCACTTATACACCAACATACAGACACATACACACATTTACACAGTTTAGTCACTAGTCTGCAGTAAGATACATTTAATGACTAACTTAAAGAATCATGTTATGCACCACAGAAAATCATCCATTTACACACTTGTACACCCACTCATTCTTAAACAGGCCTTTCCCTATATATATTAAACATATTGAAATTTTTCAAAAACACATACTCACTGGATGATGTCATCAGTGATGTCATCTGTGATGTCATTTGAGATGTCATCAGTGATGTCACTGACCATCTCATGAGTGATGGAATATGTGACGTCATCAGCAGTGGATTGCGGGCGCGCGAGTTATAGTTAGCTGAACTAACTATGACGGGGGAATTTCATTGGTTTTTTACGAGTAAAATGTCCAGCTAACTATAACGTGTGTGAAACCTTTGTTTTTTTCAGTGAATATATATATATATATATATATATCAATGATTGCTCGTTCTATAACTCCATACCGCTCCGCTGGAACAAAGCGAGATAGGACCCAGATAGGTGCTTGATAGATTTTATTTACAAGCCACTCTCCACCATGACGCGTTTCGGCAGCTCCTCTGCCTTGATCACATGACAGCGCTTACACGGAAGACATTCATTTTTAAAGTGCTAGTGCAAAGTCACATGGTGCAATCGATACAATCAACATAGAAAACATACTGTAAAATTACAAGTGTGTAATTTAAAAAGAAGAAAGACATCAGTCATTGCTATTTTATCGCTAAATGCCTCTCATTATAACAAGACCTGATTGTCATGACTGCTGTTGATATGATATTTCAATATTTTATATCCAACAAGTCACTTCAAAGGTTAGAATAATGGCCTAAATGCCAAAAGCCTTTATGTTTTCCGTTTGTTGACTAATTGTTTTGCATATATATATATATTCTGCTCCAAGGTTGTCCACCTGTAAGTAGCACTCGACCAGCAGCTTGATTTATGTGTAGGTAGGGACGGGGATCCGCTTGTAGGAGCCGCTCCTTAGTGGATTTGCCTGACACGTTTCGAAGCTCCATATGCTTCTCTTCAGAGGCTTTAACGGAAACGGTGTGCGTAACCGCTAACCCACTTCACCATTTAACATATGACACACCCACCAGTGGGAGGCTCAAATGAGACTGTGCATTAATCAAGTCCTGTATTGACCCTGCAAGTGGGCCCGTCCTTGATCCTATGTACGGCTGCTGTTCCACTTTCGTGGCCCCCAAGGCTTCCGGGGTGGTGCATACTCCGCGGCTGGACAGCCGTGTGTTATATTCTGCTCCAAGGTTGTCCCCCTGTAAGTAGCACTCGACCAGCAGCTTGATTTATGCGTAGGTAGGGACGGGGATCCGCTTGTAGGAGCTGCTCTGTAGGCAAATCCACTACGGAGCGGCTCCTACAAGCGGATCCCCGTCCCTACCTACACATAAATCAAGCTGCTGGTCGAGTGCTACTTACAGGTGGACAACCTTGGAGCAGAATATATATATATATATATATATATATATATTACCTACTGGCGGTCGCCAGTAGGTAGTTATAGTTAGGACCCCTTTTCCATAGGAAAACCTCAACATTCTATTTTGAATAACTTTGGCGCCGGTCGATGAATCCTCGCGAATTTCTCAAAATAGGTGGGGCGCTACGCTCCGCTCCTACCCTGAAAGTCTCGGGGGGATCCGTCAAGCGGGGGCTGAGATAAAAGGGGGGTCCCAAAACGCGTTTTTCCCATGCATTTTTCCATAGGACCTTTAGAACGAGCTACAGCCCGAACGGCTGAACAGAATTACTCGAAATTTGGCAGAGAGGTAGTCCCTAGGTCAAGGAAGTGCCTTTTGTAGGTTTGGTGTAAATCTGTTCAGTAGATTCTGAGAAAATAGCCTTTAAATCAATATATATATCTGAGCCCGCTTACGGTACGCTTACCGTACGCTTACCGTAAGCGTACGGTGGCGTGCGCGAGCGCGATTCTGATTGGCTCTTAGATCTTAGTAAACATTCGAATCGGCCGAAACCAGGAAGCGGCGGCCGCCATTTTGTGTATTTCACTCTGAAAAAAAAGAGTGAAAACAAGAAAAGGGGGCAATGAGGAGAGTTACAGACCCCCTAACATTTGTAAGGGGGTCAAAGAAGGACAGAAAAGTACAAAAAAAACATTTATTGATTTTTAAAAAAATCACGGGGTACGCGTACGGTAAGCTTACGGTAAGCGTACGGTAAAAAAAATAAAAATAAATAAATGAAAAGCAGATTTAAGAGTTTAGATATTAGGGAGCTCTAAAAAGAGCTGTTGTGTTTATGAAGTCATTTTTTTAGTGGTACCTACAAGTAAGTACCGATGCAGAGTCTAAGGTTCAAAAGGAAGACTCTGTTCCCTTCATCATTGAAGTGCACACCATCTCCTCTATAAATGTCTTGCATGTCATAACGCAAGTTGTTGTGGTAAATGGCACCCATACCATAGTCACGGAGGAAAGCAGAAACAGATTTGTTGATGTGCTTTCTTGCTTTGTCAATCTGTGGACAGAAATGATTGGACCAGTTCCATTTTTGCCTTTGGCATATGTTGGAAAACACAAAGGCAGTTTTAGGGAAAAGTGAAAACAGTTGTGCAAAGGTGTCCTTCATAAGCATTTCCAGACCTACCCCAGTCAAAGTGCCTAGGTCATTGCCACCACAGTGCACTATTATGAGGTGAGGGTGTTGGATTTGCATGAAGGATTTCACCAATGGCATCAATTGGTGCCACTTTAACCCTCTCTGACCAATCCATTTAATGTCTACATTTGGCAAAGCAAGGTCTCTCACCATATCTGTTTTCTCTGCATACTTTTCACTCCAGAAGACATAGCTGTGCCCTACAATCCACACTGTGAACATCTTCAAAGGAGATCTGGATGCACTCAGGAGGTGTCTTTCAGTAGAATGGCAATATGAAAAGAAAGACAGTTTGGAAATGGAGGCATACATATTTTTTTCAAAACAAAAAGAACTGATTGGCTGTTTCATACCATTCTAGAATAAAAACTAGGCTGTATGTGTAAATTAATAGAAGCATGTTTTGTATTGGTACAAAAAAATGTGTAACCAAAGAACAGTACTATGGATTTGCTGTTAGGTTTGAAAAGTCAAGCACTCTTGCTCTGTGGAATTGAAACATTGTTTGGCGAACTTCTGACCTAACTCAACACAGCAGTGTTCCATGAGCTGTTGCTATGGTAGCAGGCAGAAGTCAAGTTGGGGGAAGGGTACTAGGCAGAAGTCAAGTTGGGGGAAGGGTACTTTTGGAAAAGGGTTGGTTTTCAACCAATAGAAATGTGTGATTACATTTGAAAAAAAGGGGGAAGCACTGAGATTTGAAACTTACATGTATATGTGTGGAAAAATAGAGGGAAAGTTTGCCATTATCTGGTTCTGCTGAGAGGAGAGAGGTGAACACAACAGAGATCCTGGCTCTGATAATCTGCTGTTTGAGTGTCACATTTCTTTCACAACTAACTAATTTTAAAGGTGAGTTTACAGTTTGAGAGGGGATGTATGTGGTAACTTAAGAAATGAATATTAGAAATGGAAATTGTTTTTGTTGTAGTTGCGTTTATCATTTTCTGTTTTGGGAGAAATTTAAATGTGAGGAACATGTAAAATAATATGGAGTATGTTTTCACAATAAATTAAGGTGTACTGGAAAAAAAAAGAATAGTTTAAGGGTTTGAGGTTGGACTCAGTAATGCAAATACATTCAGCATCACTAAGGCTGGTTGCCCTTGCTGGAGTGTAGGCAGTCACCGAGAATACACATGGTGGTGGTCTGAAAAAACAGTTTGGACATGTGCATTTAAATAAATCAAAAAAAGTGCTTTCATAATGTGTCAGTCTGTAAAAGTGATTTTCACTTGCCCCGAAAAAAAAAGAGCAGTAAGTGTGCTTTCAAATTGGCAAAGAAATTTCGTTTTGGGACTAATGTGAAAACATGACTCTGTGTGCAGAGAGGAATTATAGGCAGAGATTTATTGCGTATTGCTCTGGTGATTTCACAGTTGCATTAGATGGAAAGGGGGAGCGAATTTTTGGGGGAAGAAGCAGACTCTTAGCACACACCCATGTGCTTGCCATGTATAATCATGCACAGTATTTACAAGCGAGTGGGGTTTTCAGGTTTCAGTCTGTAATGCAAATACATTCAGCATCACTAAGGCTGGTTGCCCTTGCTGGAGTGTAGGCAGTCACCGAGAATACACATGGTGGTGGTCTGAAAAAACAGTTTGGACATGTGCATTTAAATAAATCAAAAAAAGTGGTTTCATAATGTGTCAGTCTGTAAAAGTGATTTTCACTTGCCCCGAAAAAAAAAGAGCAGTAAGTGTGCTTTCAAATTGGCAAAGAAATTTCGTTTTGGGACTAATGTGAAAACATGACTCTGTGTGCAGAGAGGATTTATAGGCAGAGATTTATTGCGTATTGCTCTGGTGATTTCACAGTTGCATTAGATGGAAAGGGGGAGCGAATTTTTGGGGGAAGAAGCAGACTCTTAGCACACACCCATGTGCTTGCCATGTATAATCATGCACAGTATTTACAAGCGAGTGGGGTTTTCAGGTTACAGTCTGTAATGCAAATACATTCAGCATCACTAAGGCTGGTTGCCCTTGCTGGAGTGTAGGCAGTCACCGAGAATACACATGGTGGTGGTCTGAAAAAACAGTTTGGACATGTGCATTTAAATACATCAAAAAAAGTGGTTTCATAATGTGTCAGTCTGTAAAAGTGATTTTCACTTGCCCCGAAAAAAAAAAGAGCAGTAAGTGTGCTTTCAAATTGGCAAAGAAATTTCGTTTTGGGACTAATGTGAAAACATGACTCTGTGTGCAGAGAGGAATTATAGGCAGAGATTTATTGCGTATTGCTCTGGTGATTTCACAGTTGCATTAGATGGAAAGGGGGAGCGAATTTTTGGGGGAAGAAGCAGACTCTTAGCACACACCCATGTGCTTGCCATGTATAATCATGCACAGTATTTACAAGCGAGTGGGGTTTTCAGGTTTCAGTCTGTAATGCAAATACATTCAGCATCACTAAGGCTGGTTGCCCTTGCTGGAGTGTAGGCAGTCACCGAGAATACACATGGTGGTGGTCTGAAAAAACAGAGATTTATTGCGTATTGCTCTGGTGATTTCACAGTTGCATTAGATGGAAAGGGGGAGCGAATTTTTGGGGGAAGAAGCAGACTCTTAGCACACACCCATGTGCGCAGAGATTTATTGCGTATTGCTCTGGTGATTTCACAGTTGCATTACATGGAAAGGGGGAGCGAATTTTTGGGGGAAGAGGCAGACTCTTAGCACACACCCATGTGCTTGCCATGTATAATCATGCACAGTATTTACAAGCGAGTGGGGTTTTCAGGTTTCAGTCTGTAATGCAAATACATTCAGCATCACTAAGGCTGGTTGCCCTTGCTGGAGTGTAGGCAGTCACCGAGAATACACATGGTGGTGGTCTGAAAAAACAGTTTGGACATGTGCATTTAAATAAATCAAAAAAAGTGGTTTCATAATGTGTCAGTCTGTAAAAGTGATTTTCACTTGCCCCGAAAAAAAAAAGAGCAGTAAGTGTGCTTTCAAATTGGCAAAGAAATTTCGTTTTGGGACTAATGTGAAAACATGACTCTGTGTGCAGAGAGGAATTATAGGCAGAGATTTATTGCGTATTGCTCTGGTGATTTCACAGTTGCATTAGATGGAAAGGGGGAGCGAATTTTTGGGGGAAGAAGCAGACTCTTAGCACACACCCATGTGCTTGCCATGTATAATCATGCACAGTATTTACAAGCGAGTGGGGTTTTCAGGTTTCAGTCTGTAATGCAAATACATTCAGCATCACTAAGGCTGGTTGCCCTTGCTGGAGTGTAGGCAGTCACCGAGAATACACATAGTGGTGGTCTGAAAAAACAGTTTGGACATGTGCATTTAAATAAATCAAAAAAAGTGGTTTCATAATGTGTCAGTCTGTAAAAGTGATTTTCACTTGCCCCGAAAAAAAAAAGAGCAGTAAGTGTGCTTTCAAATTGGCAAAGAAATTTCGTTTTGGGACTAATGTGAAAACATGACTCTGTGTGCAGAGAGGAATTATAGGCAGAGATTTATTGCGTATTGCTCTGGTGATTTCACAGTTGCATTAGATGGAAAGGGGGAGCGAATTTTTGGGGGAAGAAGCAGACTCTTAGCACACACCCATGTGCTTGCCATGTATAATCATGCACAGTATTTACAAGCGAGTGGGGTTTTCAGGTTACAGTCTGTAATGCAAATACATTCAGCATCACTAAGGCTGGTTGCCCTTGCTGGAGTGTAGGCAGTCACTGAGAATACACATGGTGGTGGTCTGAAAAAACAGTTTGGACATGTGCATTTAAATAAATCAAAAAAAGTGGTTTCATAATGTGTCAGTCTGTAAAAGTGATTTTCACTTGCCCCGAAAAAAAAAGAGCAGTAAGTGTGCTTTCAAATTGGCAAAGAAATTTCGTTTTGGGACTAATGTGAAAACATGACTCTGTGTGCAGAGAGGAATTATAGGCAGAGATTTATTGCGTATTGCTCTGGTGATTTCACAGTTGCATTAGATGGAAAGGGGGAGCGAATTTTTGGGGGAAGAAGCAGACTCTTAGCACACACCCATGTGCTTGCCATGTATAATCATGCACAGTATTTACAAGCGAGTGGGGTTTTCAGGTTTCAGTCTGTAATGCAAATACATTCAGCATCACTAAGGCTGGTTGCCCTTGCTGTAGTGTAGCAGTCTGGACATGGGCTTTTTAAAAAATCTGAAAAGTGGTTTCATAATGTGACAGTTTGTAAAAGTGATTTTCACTTGCCCAAAAAAAAGAGCAGTTAGTGTGCATTCAAATTGGCATAGAAATTTCGTTTTGTGACTATTGTGAAAAGAAATGTAGTAATATATTTAAATACAATAAAGGAATTTTTTTTTAGTTTTTTTCAGGTATTGCTGAAGAGCAGTGAACAAAATTTAAGATGCCTACAAAATCCAGAGTTCAAAAAAAGCTAAAAAAAAAACTATATTTGAAGACAACTGGAGGACCAAAGTTAGTAGAAGATGCTCATGTTGGGAAAAAGAAAAAATCTTCTGGTAAGCAGAAAAAACAATTTCTTAAAAATATATTCAAAACAAGGAAAAATGTACAAAATGTCTGTACTGGAAAGAATGTTACGAAACGAACAGAACAGGAAAAAATTGAGAATTTAGTTAATGCAAATATACCTTCTGCAACTGAAAAGATTTACATAAACAGAAAAACAGCGTTTAAAGAGATACGTAGAAAAATGTTTCAGAGAAGAGTTATGTCCAATTTGATAAAGGATGTGAAGAAATATAAGCAAAAGGCAAAATATTACAAGAGAAAAAAAGAAATTGAAGCCATTGCAGCAAAGGCATTAGAATTAAAAAGGAAACTATTCATATTAATTTTGAATAGGATGCGTACATTAGACAAAATGGTTAATGTACTGAAATCACATAGCAAAAGGAAAAGAGTAGTGAACAGAACAAACTTTTGTAAAGTGTTTTTAGGAAAGTGGATGCATAGTTCAAGTAGTGAACCTTTTTTTAATGAAGAGAGCTATTTTCAAAGTAATAGTTTGCTGCATGCAGTTGACACCAGAGGTCGTTCATACGAAGTAACAAATGGTTGCATAATGGAGAAGGAGATAACGGTTCCAAGAGATGAGGTACAAGTGATGGCAGATGAGGCAATGGGGAGACGTCCTAAAGCCCCAGTGTACACTTGGAATTGTAGTAGTATTTGCACTGTGCGTCAGGAATCTATTGACAAATTTCGAGAGTTTCTAAGAGAATATAGTAAAAAAAGTGTAAAACAGAAGATTAAGGTGCTTCAAAGTCTGGATCCATGCAGAGTGAGAGAGAATACTGGTTTGCAGGGTCATTCTCTGGCTTGTCTATCTAGAAAAGTGTGCAATAGTGTTTTCCATCATTTTAGGATGCTGGCTGTTCATCATACTGAAATGAGAAAGTTTGTGAGACGGTTGTATTTTGCCAAAAGTCCAGCAATAAAGTTAAATGAATTGAATAGGGCTCTGTTCCGAGGAACAGTATCAGATGTAGAGAAGGTTGTTGATGAAATTCAGTTTTGTTACTTTGGTCCTGAACAAAACAGTGCAGAGAAGGACACAGTAAATGAGGAAGAAGTGGAAGAGAATGTAGAACCCTCTGTAAGTAACACATTTAATGATCACATAACAAAATTTGCAATAGTCTCTAATGAAAGACCAAATTTTACTTGTATTTGTTGCCGCAGAACTCATTATAGAAAACAAACTAGGAATGTTGATCTCTACAGAAAGAGTGAAAATGAAGATAATTATAAGTGGAAGGATTTTGCCACATATATATTTCTAGAAAATTGTTTTGAATTGGGTGAAGATCAGCTTATTTGTAAATACTGTTACAACAAGTTAGAGGAAAATAGAATGCCGACCAGAGCTGTACATAATAATTTAGAATTGGATGCTATTCCTGCTGAACTTTCTGAATTAAATACATATGAGTCTATACTCATTCAATGTGTTCATCCGTTCCAGACCATAGTACGTATGGAGCCCAAAACTGGTAAATTACCTCCTTCAGATTTACTGAGAGGTTTAAAAGGTAGAGTGGTGTATTTGCCCTTGGATTTGAAAAAAAATATGGAAACTATTGATGCGGATACTTTGGAAACTGAACCATTAATTATTCTGGTTAATGGTGTACCTACAAAGAATAAGAAGATTTGGCAGGAGCTGGTAGATGTGCGGAAAGTACAAAGAGCAAATTTGTATTTGAAAAAAAATAACAAATGGTATGAATCAATTTATATAGAAGAAGAAGAAGAAGAAGAAGATTTACAAGAAGACACAGAAATACCAACTGGACAAATTGAAAAAGTGGACAAGTCAAAGGAAGAAGAAATTTATGAACATTTTAGCATACATCCTCTTCATTCGAAAGAAGTTATGGGAGACAATATTGATCTCTTTCAGATGAAGAAAGCAAAAGGAACTCCCGTGAGTGTATGGGAGGAGAGCTTGGAAGCTCGATGTTTTCCCCAGCTGTTTCCTAAAGGAAAAGGAGGACGATACGATGAACGTCCAGAACAGATTCCAGCTTCTGAGTATCGGACTACAAGACTATATGCTGAAGATCCCAGATTTCGACAAAGTATTCCTTATTTGTTCCATCTTTTATTTGAAAGCGACTTGTCTGCACTGTCTTATGCAGTAAATCACATTTACAAAATGTGTCTGCTAAGGATTTTATGGAGAAAGTGCAGCACCGAGATGATCATTTGGAAACACAACTGATCAATCTGATGGCTTGTCAGCGTGGGACAAATGAATATTGGTACCGACGCCATGGTGAACTAAAATGCATGTTACGGAATTTAGGAACACCAACATGGTTCCTTACCCTAAGCTGTGCCGAGTACGCTTGGGATGATTTACTGGATTTTCTACAAGAGGCCAATTCAAACATTAAAAACATCGAATACAAGACAGCAGGAGAACTGTGCTCATTGGATCCGGTTAATGTTTGCAGATATTTCAATCATAGATTTGAGGCTATGATGTCCTTCATCTGCAATAAAAAAAATCCACCCCTTGGAGAAGTAGTGGATTTCTTTTGGAGAAAAGAGTACCAGGCAAGAGGTGCTCCTCATATTCATATGCTGTTGTGGATCAAGGATGCCCCAAAGTTTGGAACAGATGCTGATGAAGCAGTGTTATCTTACATTGAAGAATATGCAACATGTGCTATACCAAAAAGCACAGAAGAGAACAAGTTAAAGGAGCAAGTTTTACGTTTCCAAAGTCATCGGTGTGGAAAATACTGTCGACGGAAATACAAGAGCAAAGAAAAATACTACACTAAATGTCGATTTGGATTTCCTAGACCTGTTCTTTCAAATGGAAGAGTCAACAGTTTTATGTCAGCTGTGAGACATACTATCACAAGAAAATCACCTAAGAATACCTACAACCTAAAAAGAAAAGAAGAATCAAAAAATATAAATGACTACAACCCAGTCATTTTATCCATGTGGAACGCTAACATGGATATACAGTATGTAGCTGACAATTCCATTGCTGTTGCTCGATATGTAACGTCTTACATTACGAAATCAGAAAAAACAGAATTGAAGGAAATGTGGGAAGAGATTTCTCACGAGAAGACTGTCAGTAAGAAGCTGTACAGTTTCAGTTTGAAGATGTTATCGCATCGAGAAATTGGATCCTACGAATGTTCAGATAGGTTATCTTCTGCAAGTCTCTACTCGAAGTCAAGAAGAATAATTTGGGCAAGTTTAGGCCTTGCAGCAATGAGAAATCGGGTACTGAAATCTGTAGGAGAAATTGAATATTTGGCCGAGAATGACCCAGAAAGTACAGATATTTTGAAAACAAACATGTTGGACACATATTATCCCAAGAGAAGTCAACATCTGGAGAACATGTGTCTCTATGAAGTGCTGCAGAACTACATTTATTCACGGAAAGCCACAGAAGACATCAATAATGGAAAATATAAAGTCGTTGGTGAAGAAGGATGTTTGGTGAAGCAAACAAAAGGAAGTTTGATAAATCACCGGAAGCTGAGTTGTGACACTACTGACAAGAAGGAATTTTACTACTTGGCTCTTTTACAGTTGTTTAAACCATGGCGTACAGAGGATGAACTACTGGGAGAATTCCAGAGCTATGAAGATTCTTTTAATGCTTGCAAAGACAGCATACAATGCAGTACATTCTCAACTTATCTGCAAATGTTAAATGAAGAAATTGATCAGGAAACTACAATTGCAGCAGAAATCGCTAGAGATAGTTCTCAGGACAGCCAAAGTTCAGGAACACTCAGTCAAGATCCCCTAGGACAACCAATCATTGAAAATGAAGCATCAATAGCCATGAATGAAGTGGAAACGGCTATGAATCAAGCTCAAGAAGAATTTATAGACTTAGAAAATTTGGAAAGACAACTGAATCAAGAGCAGCAACAAATTTATGAAGAGATCAAAAACAAAATTGATCACGGATTTCTACATGAAAAAAAAGAGTACTCATGCACATCATTTCATCCAATCAGGATGTATGTAAGCGGACAAGCTGGAACTGGAAAATGTTTCCTAATAAAAGTCATCAGAAGCTACCTAAAGCAAAAAACGGATTCTACTTTGTCTTGTGTGGTTACTGCTCCAACTGGGTTAGCAGCATATAACGTAAAAGGAATCACTTTACATCGTTTGCTAATGTTACCAGTGGAGCATGAGAACAAAATACAATTCAACAAGCTAACTGGAGAAGCATCCTTGGAAGTTTCAAGAGTATTGAAGAAGATGCAAGTTCTCATTATTGATGAGGTGAGCATGGTATCAAACTTAATGCTTGCCTTTGTGCATTTAAGAATGCAGCAAATTTTGAAGACAGACTATGACATGTTATTTGGTGGAAAACACGTCATAGTTTTTGGAGATCTTTTGCAACTTACTCCAGTTAAAGGACAACCAGTGTTTAATACTGTCACACATGAAGACACGAAGAAGTCATTGGGAAGCATCGGAAATACAAATATTTGGTCCTTCTTTGAGTACAAGGAACTTACTACTAATATGAGGCAAGCAAACGATGAAGAATATGGAAGTATTCTGAAAGATATCAGGATTGGACTACTCACAGAAGTTGGCAAAAAAACATTACAGAGTCGGCTGCTACATAATTTATTTCCAAAGGAAGAAATAGTTGCAGAGAAGATATACAAGAACATTGCAGAAAACAAAAGTGTCATCTGCTTAATGCCAACTCTACGTGAATGCTCAATATTCAATGAGGAGCTTTTGAAATTGGAAAAGGAAGAGATCAGGAAATTGGAAGCAGTGGACAAAATTGAGGATGGAAGAATTAGTGTCACAGTAACAGGCAAACTGAAAAATAAATTGGACTCACTAGAGAAGAACATCTCCAAAACAGCTGGATTAGAAAAAAATCTATATGTTTGCATGAACTGTAGAGTATTTTTAAGGAGAAATTTGGATGTTGAAAAAGGTTTAGTTAATGGAGCGATGGGAAGAGTTGTGGGTTTTATTAATTACCAGAAAAAAGAAGGAGTTGAATGTTTAAAAATAAAATTTGATCAGATAGAAGAAGTTAAAGATATTTGTCGTTGTACAGTACGTTTTATGCTTGTGAAAGACTTATATGTACGTAGGAAGCAGTTTCCGTTTTCTCTAGCATATGCTGTAACTATTCACAAGTCTCAAGGATTGACTGTAGATTGTGCATTTGTGAACATTGGTTCAACTGTGTTCAAAGAAGGTATGGCATATGTAGCTTTGTCACGAGTGAAAACATTATCAGGTTTATTCATGATAGACTTTGATGACTCAAAAGTTAGTGCTGATACAAACTGTGTAAAGGAGTATAATAGATTAAGAAGAAGCTATGCTCCTCATTTAGGTCAGTATCCTGTGTTGGAGAAACGTGTAGTTTCTCGTAAAAGAAAAAATGAGAATATCTGTAATGAAGATGTAGAGAAGAGGAAAAAAAAGAGGAGTGATGTAATTGCAAGCAAAAAGAAAAAGGAAAATGAAGAACAGGTTGTAGGATGTCATTTTGAAAATAGCTCTGGTGTCAACTGCTACGCAAATGTAGTGCTGAATGTTGCATTTTATCTGAAAAGTTTGCAAGAGCAGATAATAGTAAATCAGGGAAAAAGATTCTGTTCAGAGCTGAGTCTCCTTTTTCAAAAGCTGAGTAAAGATAAAACTCAAATAGAAAGTGCTACTGAAATTAGAAAACTTTTAGATGTATGTTCAGGACGAACACAGTTTTCTCAAAATGAACAGCAAGATGCACATGAATTTTTGATGTATTTTCTTCAGGTAGTGGAAGAAGAAGGAGTTCCCATTGACATTTTTTTTGGTCTCTCTTATAAATGGGAACATAGTTGTGATAATTGTTATAATATATGTGGCTCTATTGTTGATAATGAAAGATTTATTTATTTGACATTGCCAGAGAGTAAAACAGTCACTTTTGCAAAATTAGTTAAAGATGCTAATCATAGCATGAAATGTAGTGAGTGTAATTCTGACATGTTTTCAACATTAATTTTAAAGGAATACGGACAGTATGTAATTTTAATGATGCAACGATGTAGAGCTGATGGTTCAAAATTGGATACTTTAATAAAGAAGTTTACAGGACAGCAATTATCAATTTCAGGAAAAACTTTTGTAACTGTTGCAATAATTTTCCATGATGGACCTACTGTTACTTCTGGACATTACACAGTTTATCTTAAATGTGAAAAAGGCTGGACACTGTGTAATGATTCCCAATTGATTTTCAAACAACGTTTGCCTTTTGATTTAGCAAATTCCTATCTAATCTTCCTGAAACCTAAATTTTAGACAGATTTGGCAAGATCTCGACAAAATAATTTTACCATTTTACTGGATTACCATTGCAATTTTGTAGAAAAAAGATTTTTTAAATTATCATTTGGCCTAATGGAAAGATAACCAATTGTAATGTGGACTTTTTACATTTTTAATGAAACTTTGAAAAACCAATAATTTAGAGATTATCGGTAACTTCTGCACATTTTAAATTTTGGAATGTTATTGGACTGCCATTGGAAATTTTTTCAAAAATGATTTAAAAAATTACTATTTGGCCATGCGAAAAGTAACCAATTCTATTGTGGACTTAATAAATTATTCAAAAAATTTTCGTGAACCAAAATGTTACAGAGAATCGGTGAGATCTCGACAAATTAAACTTTAGAATTTTATTGGATTACCGTTGGAAATTTATTCCAAAAAAAAATTTTAAATTACTATTTGGTCTAAAGGAAATGAAATCAGATGTATTTTGGAGTTATTTGAGATATAATATTGTGATTATACTTCTGAAACAAACATATCAGACGGTATTTTAAAGAAATAAGTATTGGTATTAGATGATATTTTTTTAGAATATTATGCATTTCTATAATGTTAAGTTTAAGTAAAAAAAGAATCAGGGCTTTTTTAATACAATCTTTGTGATTGTTATTTTTTTTTGCCCGCTGTAAAATGATGAATGCAATTGCTTTCACAATTTATAGTGAAATGCAATATATTCTGAAAACAGCAAAAATAAGGCAAAAATATTTTTTGGAAAAAAATGTAAATATGTGTACTGTATTATAAAATGTTTTAAAAATATGAATACTTTTTTCTTTTTTTCCAGATAGATATAGAAAATTTTCGAAGACTACAAACATTTTTAAAACTATTTTTTAAAAAAACAAATGAATAAATATTTTTTCAGTGAGTATGGTAAGTCAATAATAATAATTGTAGTCTCTCAAGGACCTTGTAATGTGTTTATTGATTTTTAGTGTTTTAAAAAAAAAAAAAAAAAAAAGTACGCGCACCGTACGCGTACGGTAAAAAAAAATAAAAAAAAGTTTTTAAAAACATATGTAAAAAAAAGATGAAAGATAAGGTTGGCTCTTAAAAGAACCGTTGTGTTCATGCAGGGACAGAGGAAAGGAAGCATGGGAAAATTATTCAAAGCGACAAATGTGCTGATCTATTTTGTTGTTCACTAGGGAAACACTGGTCTCCCTATAGCAAATTAGATCTTGACAAAATGTGCATCGAATATCAACCTTCCGAAATCGAGGGTTGATTTCCAGAGGGCCAGCAAAAGGAGATTCTCCCCCCACAGATGAAGGGCTCACCTGACCTGCAGAAGAAGGAGTCAGCCCTGCAGATGATGGTCCAGGCTGAGCTGCTGTGGATGTACTGGCTTGTCTTTCTGAAGAGTTACCTCCAAAAAGATGACCATGTGTCCTTCTGTGTACATCCTGGAGGTGTCTCTTCATGGTGTGATTCCCAAAGGAATACTTCCTGTTAGGATTACCTCTAGAAAGTACACGCTTACACAGCTTACAAGTCACTAAGGGTGCATTTACCTTTTGCTGGCCTTCAGGAAAAGTAAAATAATCCCATACATAAGAGGGCTTTTGTTTCCTCGATCTCTGCCTCAAGACAGTGCTGCTAGTGCTAGCCTCACTCTCAGAAGAGCTCTGCTGTTCTGCCATCGTATCCCAAAGACAAACCAGCTCCTTCTCCCAAGGGATCACAAGCAGAAATGAGGGGAATGGGTGTGGTGTAGGAGAGTTCTAGAACTGAAAGTAGTTTCAACCAATCAAAAGTTGTGTTTCATGATCACATGACCTACCGTACGCTTACGGTACGCTTACGGTACGCTTACGGCAAAAGTGCGCATGCGCGTAAAAAAGACACGCGCTTGCGCGCATGCGCATAACAGTCACTCCCGGCACTTCCGCGTAACGTGCGCGTGTAGCGTACACGCGTACGCGTCCCACGCGGAGTACGCGCGGCTACGCAAATTGCGTAACTATACGCAAGCAGCGTAGGAAAATTACGGACGTTGCGTAAACCGTACGCTTACCGTGAGCTTACGGTACGCGTACTAAAAAAATTTGAAAAAAAATAGAAAAAAAGTACTGCAAATAAACTTTACATGTTTATTTTAAAAAATATATATAAAAAAACATATTAAAGCATTTTAAAAATGTAATCATAGTCTTTATAAAAGGTAAGAAAATTAAAATAAAAATATGTTAGAAAAAATAGAAGAAAAAAAAAAAATTAGCATTTAAAAAACCTTGCAAATTCACTGAAAAAACCATGGGTTTCACACACGTTATAGTTAGGAATTAGCATTTAAAAAACCTTGCAAATTCACTGAAAAAACCATGGGTTTCACACACGTTATAGTTAGGAATTAGCATTTAAAAAACCTTAGAAATTCAGTGAAAAAACCATAGGTTTCACACACGTTATAGTTAGGAATTAGCATTTAAAAAACCTTAGAAATTCAGTGAAAAAACCATAGGTTTCACACATGTTATAGTTAGCTGGACATTTTACTCGTAAAAAACCAATGAAATTCCCCCGTTATAGTTAGTTCAGCTAACTATAACTCGCGCGCCCGCAATGCACTGCTGATGACGTCACATATTACATCACTCATGACATGGTCAGTGACATCACTCATGACATCACTGATGACATCTCAAATGACATCACTGATGACCTCACTGATGACATCATCCTTGTGATAGAGTGGCAGACCTCCTCTTCCCCTAATAAAACCTTTGATACACACATTCAAAAATAGAGACTAAAATTTACAAAACAATGGACATACCAATAACAGTTACAACAACCTCTTCAGTAATTCTAAGATCCACATACACATCCACTCATTCACCAACAGTCCAATACAGTCACTCATACATGTACTCACTGATCATATGTACTCATACACCTATACATCCTGTTACACAATGCCACTCATCCATAGAGCTACTCACACACATAGTCACTCATGCTAATAAAGAATCAAACATACATTTACTTGCATATACAGTTATACACACACCACCACACTTACTTCTACGGAAACTTACACATACTTAGTCTTTTAAACAATTACTTATAGAAATACATACTTATTCATACAGGAACTCTTTCAATCTCTCACTCTCACATATACTCACATATATAAACCAATAGTCACATATACTAGTTTTAAACATATCTAGTTACTCATAAAGACACTATTGAGACAGTCATTCACTCACTAACACACCCATACACACACTCATCCACCCATGCAGTCCTGCACACATGCTCTGTTCAACACATACAAACAGTGAGTCACTCATTCATGCACCTATGCACTACGTCATACCCCCCACCGAACCATGCAGACACTCATACTGATACTCAAAAAACCAACTAATAACCTATATAGACACCCATGTAGCTACTCTCCAACCCATGCAGCCACTTATACACAAAGTGAGAGACTGATACAGATATTTATATATTTAAACATTACTCACTAAGCCATGTATTCACTATGATACACTTAATCAGTCAGTTACACAATCAATTTTTCAAAAAGAAATCATCCATTTAGACAGTAATATACCCATTTATTCTTCCATCGACCTTGAGATATACATATATAAAACATATTTAATTTTCAGAAAAACACACATTCACTGGATGATGTCATCAGTGAGGTCATCAGTGATGTCATTTGAGATGTCATCAGTGATGTCATGAGTGATGTCACTGACCATGTCATGAGTGATGTAATATGTGACGTCATCAGCAGTGCATTGCGGGCGCGCGAGTTATAGTTAGCTGAACTAACTATAACGGGGGAATTTCATTGGTTTTTTACGAGTAAAATGTCCAGCTAACTATAACATGTGTGAAACCTATGGTTTTTTCACTGAATTTCTAAGGTTTTTTAAATGCTAATTCCTAACTATAACGTGTGTGAAACCTATGGTTTTTTCACTGAATATATATATATATATGTATATATATATATATATATCCACAGAAAAGCACTCCCGTTGGAGATTGTAGCCCGTCGAGGGGTGGCACGATGCCGGTGGAGTATACCGGTAATTAAATATCCACAAGAGAAATGGAATTCCGTTCGTGCACTCAGATCAGAAAACAAGTTCACCAGCTCACAAGGTCATTCAAAACGGTTTATTGTATTCATAAACATGACGTGACGCGTTTCACACGCTTAGGGCTTGTTCACACACTGTGCTAGTGAAAGACAACGGCTTACATATCGCATCAGTATCAACACATAAACATCGACATGGGACTGGACAAAGCATAATAAGTGCCATCTTAGAATGGTGCACTTCTGGTAAACATTGCAAGAAAATACACGTAACGTTACATGGGTTTTGCAACAACCACTAGTGATCTCTCTTACCACTTTTTCCCATTACCAACATGTCATTTATATAGAATACATTTTTCTATACATTATATTGGTGTCCCTGGAGTGCAAGGAGACTCTGATGCATGTGCGCCCCACGTATCTGCTTTGAGCCCATGCTTCAGTGTAGACGTGCGGATTGTGATCAGTCCGTTGAGTTTATATAATGTCTATTTGCCAACAGTCTTAGTAATTCAGGGAATGTGTTGTTTAGAATCTCAGTAACAATTATATGTGTTCACCGTCTCCCTATTCCTTATAAGGACTAAATCTGTTGGAAGTCTGTTAGCCAGGCACAGGATACGCAGTTACAACCCTGTAAGTGGGTTAGTCATATGCATCGTTTTCCATCGCTCGCATTAGCCCTGAGGCTGTTGTCATGATAATCATTTCAACATTATTTCATGAAACCTTATTGTTTTCTGATCTGAGTGCACGAACGGAATTCCGTTTCTCTTGTGGATATATATATATATATTATATATAGATATATATATATATATATTCACTTAAAAAACCATAGGTTTCACACATGTTATAGTTAGCTGGACATTTCACTCGTAAAAAACCAATGAAATTCCCCCGTTATAGTTAGTGCAGGCAACTATAACTCACGCGACCGCAATCCTCTGCTGATGACGTCAGATATTACATCACTGTATTTAGACACTTATTTACCCATGTCTTCTTCCATTAATCTTTAGCTATACATATATTACAAATATTTATTTTTCATAAAGACACATATGTCATCAGTGATGTAATATCTGACATCATCAGCAGAGGATTGCGGTCGCGTGAGTTATAGTTGCCTGCACTAACTATAACGGGGGAAATTCATTGGTTTTTTACGAGTGAAATGTCCCGCTAACTATAACATGTGTGAAACCTATGGTTTTTTAAGTGAATTTGCAAGGTTTTTTAAATGCTAATTCGTAACTATAACGTGTGTGAAACCTATGTTTTTTTCAGTGAATTTATACGTTTTTTTAAATGCTAAGTTATGTATTTATTAAGTTTTTTTTGTCAATGCCCACCGGTGCGCGCACCGTGGGCATTCGGTGCGCTTCGCAGTGTGTGCCGTGCGCGCGTGGTGCGCGCACCTCGCGATTTAAAAAAATAAAAATAATGTTTTTTTCTCCCTTGGGGGTCCTTCTGTGACCTCCTGAGCAAGGCTAGGGGGTCAGGAACTGTCCACTCTGCCCCCTTTTCACGTTCTCCACCTTTTTGTTTCACCCCATCAGACTGCAAGAGACAAAATGGCGGCCGACACTTCCTGGTTTCGACCGATTCGAATGTTTACCGACATCTAACAACCAATCAGAATTGCGCTCGCGCACGGCAGGGTGCGCGCACGGTGCGCGCGTATAGATATTGATATGCTTTTAAATGCTATTTTCTCAGGAAATACTGAACAGATTTAAACAGATTTACACTTGACCTTCTGGCTACCTCTCTGCCAAATTTCACGTAATTCTGTTCAGCCGTTCGGGCTGTAGCTGCGACTAAAGGTCTTAAGGAAAAATGCATGGGGAAAACGCGTTTTGGGAACCCCCCCTTTTTCTCGGCCCCCGCTTGACGAATCACCCCGAGACTTTCAGGGTAGGAGCTAAACGGAGAGTCCCATTAGTTTTGAAAATTTCGTGAGGATTCGTCAACCGGCGCCAAAGTTATTCAAAATAGAATTTTGAGATTTCCTATGGAAACTAGGTTGTAACTATAACTATCTACTGGCGACCGCCAGTAGATAATATATATATATATATATATATATATATATATATATTTCATACCAAAGAGCGTCCACATTCGAAGTGCACTCAAGAACAGGCAGACCTCGCCACACTTGCAAGACCTTTATTCAGATTGAACCAGCAGAGTCCTCGGGGAATTCTTTTCGTAGCCCTACGCGTTTCGAAACTTCAATGCTTCTTGTTCACGGGCTGTGCAGTGGCGGCAGAAATGAGCACCAGGTGTCATGGTATTTGTACCTCCCTCTGATGAATTAGTCCCGAAAGCCTTCTGGGACTTGTAGTGCTCGTGACATTTTTACCAGCAATTGGTTCCGCCAGCCAGACACAATCTTTATTTTCTTATGCCCTCCAATGGGCCCCCAGCGACGCCTTTGGTTCATGTGCCACAGACCTGTTCCTCTGCCAAGTGATCGCCGTGTATCCGCGATCAGCAGTCCACGCTGTTATTCGGTGGCGGTGCTACTTCACGACCTGGACAGGCCGTCAATAATTCATACCAAAGAGCGTCCACATTCGAAGTGCACTCAAGAACAGGCAGACCTCGCCACACTTGCAAGACCTTTATTCAGATTGAACCAGCAGAGTCCTCGGGGAATTCTTTTCGTAGCCCTACGCGTTTCGAAGCTTCAATGCTTCTTGTTCACGGGCTGTGCAGTGGCGGCAGAAATGAGCACCAGGTGTCATGGTATTTGTACCTCCCTCTGATGAATTAGTCCCGAAAGCCTTCTGGGACTTGTAGTGCTCGTGAAAATTTTACCAGCAATTGGTTCCGCCAGCCAGACACAATCTTTATTTTCTTATGCCCTCCAATGGGCCCCCAGCGACGCCTTTGGTTCATGTGCCACAGACCTGTTCCTCTGCCAAGTGATCGCCGTGTATCCGCGATCAGCAGTCCACGCTGTTATTCGGTGGCGGTGCTACTTCACGACCTGGACAGGCCGTCAATAATTCATACCAAAGAGCGTCCACATTCGAAGTGCACTCAAGAACAGGCAGACCTCGCCACACTTGCAAGACCTTTATTCAGATTGAACCAGCAGAGTCCTCGGGGAATTCTTTTCGTAGCCCTACGCGTTTCGAAGCTTCAATGCTTCTTGTTCACGGGCTGTGCAGTGGCGGCAGAAATGAGCACCAGGTGTCATGGTATTTGTACCTCCCTCTGATGAATTAGTCCCGAAAGCCTTCTGGGACTTGTAGTGCTCGTGAAAATTTTACCAGCAATTGGTTCCGCCAGCCAGACACAATCTTTATTTTCTTATGCCCTCCAATGGGCCCCCAGCGACGCCTTTGGTTCATGTGCCACAGACCTGTTCCTCTGCCAAGTGATCGCCGTGTATCCGCGATAAGCAGTCCACGCTGTTATTCGGTGGCGGTGCTACTTCACGACCTGGACAGGCCGTCAATAATTCATACCAAAGAGCGTCCACATTCGAAGTGCACTCAAGAACAGGCAGACCTCGCCACACTTGCAAGACCTTTATTCAGATTGAACCAGCAGAGTCCTCGGGGAATTCTTTTCATAGCCCTACGCGTTTCGAAGCTTCAATGCTTCTTGTTCACGGGCTGTGCAGTGGCGGCAGAAATGAGCACCAGGTGTCATGGTATTTGTACCTCCCTCTGATGAATTAGTCCCGAAAGCCTTCTGGGACTTGTAGTGCTCGTGAAATTTTTACCAGCAATTGGTTCCGCCAGCCAGACACAATCTTTATTTTCTTATGCCCTCCAATGGGCCCCCAGCGACGCCTTTGGTTCATGTGCCACAGACCTGTTCCTCTGCCAAGTGATCGCCGTGTATCCGCGATCAGCAGTCCACGCTGTTATTCGGTGGCGGTGCTACTTCACGACCTGGACAGGCCGTCAATAATTCATACCAAAGAGCGTCCACATTCGAAGTGCACTCAAGAACAGGCAGACCTCGCCACACTTGCAAGACCTTTATTCAGATTGAACCAGCAGAGTCCTCGGGGAATTCTTTTCGTAGCCCTACGCGTTTCGAAGCTTCAATGCTTCTTGTTCATGGGCTGTGCAGTGGCGGCAGAAATGAGCACCAGGTGTCATGGTATTTGTACCTCCCTCTGATGAATTAGTCCCGAAAGCCTTCTGGGACTTGTAGTGCTCGTGAAAATTTTACCAGCAATTGGTTCCGCCAGCCAGACACAATCTTTATTTTCGTATGCCCTCCAATGGGCCCCCAGCGACGCCTTTGGTTCATGTGCCACAGACCTGTTCCTCTGCCAAGTGATCGCCGTGTATCCGCGATCAGCAGTCCACGCTGTTATTCGATGGCGGTGCTACTTCACGACCTGGACAGGCCGTCAATAATTCATACCAAAGAGCGTCCACATTCGAAGTGCACTCAAGAACAGGCAGACCTCGCCACACTTGCAAGACCTTTATTCAGATTGAACCAGCAGAGTCCTCGGGGAATTCTTTTCGTAGCCCTACGCGTTTCGAAGCTTCAATGCTTCTTGTTCACGGGCTGTGCAGTGGCGGCAGAAATGAGCACCAGGTGTCATGGTATTTATACCTCCCTCTGATGAATTAGTCCCGAAAGCCTTCTGGGGCTTGTAGTGCTCGTGAAATTTTTACCAGCAATTGGTTCCGCCAGCCAGACACAATCTTTATTTTCTTATGCCCTCCAATGGGCCCCCAGCGACGCCTTTGGTTCATGTGCCACAGACCTGTTCCTCTGCCAAGTGATCGCCGTGTATCCGCGATCAGCAGTCCACGCTGTTATTCGGTGGCGGTGCTACTTCACGACCTGGACAGGCCGTCAATAATGCATACCAAAGAGCGTCCACATTCGAAGTGCACTCAAAAACAGGCAGACCTCGCCACACTTGCAAGACCTTTATTCAGATTGAACCAGCAGAGTCCTCGGGGAATTCTTTTCGTAGCCCTACGCGTCTGGCTGGCGGAACCAATTGGTGGTAAAAATTTCACGAGCACTACAAGTCCCAGAAGGCTTTTGGGACTAATTCATCAGAGGGAGGTACAAATACCATGACACCTGGTGCTCATTTCTGCCGCCACTGCACAGCCCGTGAACAAGAAGCATTGAAGCTTCGAAACGCGTAGGGCTACGAAAAGAATTCCCCGAGGAATCTGCTGGTTCAATCTGAATAAAGGTCTTGCAAGTGTGGCGAGGTCTGCCTGTTCTTGAGTGCACTTCGAATGTGGACGCTCTTTGGTATGAATTATTGACGGCCTGTACAGGTCGTGAAGTAGCACCGCCACCGAATAACAGTGTGGACTGCTGATCGCGGATACACGGCGATCACTTGGCAGAGGAACAGGTCTGTGGCACATGAACCAAAGGCGTCGCTGGGGGCCCATTGGAGGGCATAAGAAAATAAAGATTGTGTCTGGCTGGCGGAACCAATTGCTGGTAAAAATTTCACGAGCACTACAAGTCCCAGAAGGCTTTCGGGACTAATTCATCAGAGGGAGGTACAAATACCATGACACCTGGTGCTCATTTCTGCCGCCACTGCACAGCCCGTGCACAAGAAGCATTGAAGCTTCGAAACGCGTAGGGCTACGAAAAGAATTCCCCGAGGACTCTGCTGGTTCAATCTGAATAAAGGTCTTGCAAGTGTGGCGAGGTCTGCCTGTTCTTGAGTGCACTTCGAATGTGGACGCTCTTTGGTATGAATTATTGACGGCCTGTCCAGGTCGTGAAGTAGCACCGCCACCGAATAACAGCGTGGACTGCTGATCGCGGATACACGGCGATCACTTGGCAGAGGAACAGGTCTGTGGCACATGAACCAAAGGCGTCGCTGGGGGCCCATTGGAGGGCATAAGAAAATAAAGATTGTGTCTGGCTGGCGGAACCAATTGCTGGTAAAAATTTCACGAGCACTACAAGTCCCAGAAGGCTTTCGGGACTAATTCATCAGAGGGAGGTACAAATACCATGACACCTGGTGCTCATTTCTGCCACCACTGCACAGCCCGTGAACAAGAAGCATTGAAGCTTCGAAACGCGTAGGGCTACGAAAAGAATTCCCCGAGGACTCTGCTGGTTCAATCTGAATAAAGGTCTTGCAAGTGTGGCGAGGTCTGCCTGTTCTTGAGTGCACTTCGATTGTGGACGCTCTTTGGTATGAAATATATATATATATATATATATATATATATATATATATATATATATACCCACACACACACATATATATAATTTAATTTTTAAAATAAATACACATCCGCCACATTAACTACTGTGCAAGTGATAGGCAACTTGTATAACAAATGATTTGAGGCAATAAACTGCTGAGTGGCTTTCTTAAAAAAAATAACAACTCTGAGAACAAGAATCAGCCCAGCAACTTATTAAATGCGAGTCAAGGACACCGAGGCTCCCGCCTTTCATAGAATGGAAAAGGTGGGGCCGCACCACTGAGAGGATTTGTGAAGCACTTTCGATGCTTGTATCAAGCGCCTGACCCACATCAATGCAGGATGCACCAACACACCAAAACAAACGAGCTCTCTACACACCACTGCCTCTAGTGAATGACTGCCCTGATCCCATCCTAATCACCAATGTTTCTTTATGTAGTAAATAGACGATAGGTAAAACGAAGTTTATTTAATAAAACAGCGCCAACAACTGGCACGTTAACTAAATTAGAATGTTTGTGAGAAACACAGCGCGAAGGCATGCGTACATACGCAGAAGGGAGCAGGAAGATGGGAATGGAACAACGATAAGGAATTCAAAACACGCTTCAATAAACAAATTCTGCATTATGTTTTACACAATAAACGAATACACTACAGCCCACTTCTTCCAATCTGAAAGAAACTCGTTAGTTAGATTCCTTACCTCAGAATATCCCCAGGCGCCAGGCTGGATCCGTAAAGATTTTTCGTCAGCAGTACCCTTGCGCGTTGGTAACTAACTAATGTTTCTTACAGATATATCATTACCGAAGGTAAGTAACTTGTTCTTTATTGCCAGTAACAGAAGTGCCTAACTATATGTACAAATACTTATTACATAATTTCCTCAAGGTAAAGAGAAAACACTGCAGTTACACCATTTGACTTCAACAAGTGGAATATCCATTTTAGCTGTGTCATCTTTACAGTAAATTTTGCAGGCTTGCTTCATAAATATATAAACAGATTTCCAAGACACATAGTGTGAGGGACTGCTCAAGTAGGCTGTCTGGGGCACAATCCCCTCATTGCCCCTGCTTTGTGATGGTCCTGTCACTTTTGAGAAGTGACAATTTCTTCAGCATTGCAACCCCTCTGCATTTTAGTGATCGTTTGCAACACCAGCAATTTGAAAATGAAGGTATGGTGTTTCTTGCATGCCGGCATCTCTGTATTCACAGGTCGCCAAGAATCCTACTTCATAAATATTGATAAGCAGGCCGGACTGGTACATCTGTGACAGTTTTAGATTTAGATTTTGGGGTTTTCTAGTTCTGTGCATTAGACATGATGATTAATGTTTTTTTATAAATATAAATTGGCATATATGGGCTGAATTATTATGTTTTCAACTGAAACGAATCCCCTATAGTGGGTTAGAATGTGATTTTAATGTTTTTTGTTATGCCACATTTGTTTGTGAAACGCCATCTTGGACTCACTCCTGTTTCTCCTCCCCATCACATACCTTCTCCCTAGAGGCTGTGCAAAGCACAGTCAAGCTAATGGGTAAAGGTTTATTTCTGTGGTAATGATTACATTGCTTTTGATGAACTCTTCCTGTTCCGTAGGACACATAACAACTTCAAGGACCTTCCACTTTTCACTAGTCAATTCAGCAATTCATGAAATATGTATTCAACACCATTCCTGTTTACTAGGGAAGCTGTAAGACCTTTTTTCGTTTTTGCTGCTCATTCGGGACTTTCTGATTTTGTGTTCTCTGTACGACTCTGTATCTGAGATTGTTAATGGCATTGACTCTGTTCCTATTATTTTTTTAAACTGTAATAAAACCCTTTAACGTTTTTTTTTTAAATCTAGACCTTATTTATAGAGTGAGCTTCCATTAAGTTTGAACAGTTTTCTGGTAATTTATGTTGAGAAGTTGCCTTGATGTGCAAGAGCAACCTGTGGGAGAGCTGCAAAAGTCAAAGAGAATTTGGCATTTCTAAATTGTGGGGTATGGTTTTGCACCCACAGAGGATGCTGGCATATTAAACAGCACTTCCTCTTTCTAAAGGGAAAAAGCTACCCTCTGTCCTTATGTCCAGTTTGAGAGAATAGTGGATTTTCTGGAAATCCACCAGCAGTTCCCAATGCTGATGTTTTGCCTAAAAAAAAAACTTGGCTAGTGAATTTCAAAATAATATTTATACTAAAGTGGTAAGGGAATATTCAGAGATAATTAGGGGTGGGTGGAACTCGTGAAATTAGATTCTGTGGAGTTACACAAAAAATCTGCAAGATTCCACGGAGTTTCTCCAATGGGTGGAAATAGGCACGTTGCGCTGCTCACACTGTGATTTAGCGCTGATTGTGCATTATGTGCTCATCGCGAACTGCATCATGCGGTGCGCTAGAGTACGCAACTACTCGAGTTGACTTAGATATTCTACTCAAGTGGCAGACGTTCGTCCGCGAATGTTTCTGACACTAAAGATGACTTGGGTTGGACACCATTCTCTTCTATTACATGAACTAAGTACTCTCCATTGCTTTAAAAAAAAAAATAATCTTTTTAGTGTTAGACCACTTTCCTGAATTCACTGTAACTCTTGTTTCAAGATTTAAACATGTTAATCAATAGTCTCACTGTAACTTTAAAGATTGTCCTGGAATGCTCTTACACCAGCCATTCCATAAAATAGTAAGAAAAATCTCGCCAGATGTCCCCCTAGCAACCAGAAATCATACTAGGGGACACCATATCTCGCTCATGCAAGCCAAATTACTATTCTGAAACTAACGCGTGAGAAGCAATTCTACCATGTGGCGATTGGCAAAATTTGCTCAGAACTGCCAAATTCCGCCAATTATGCAAGCAGAACAGAATATTCTGCCCACCCCTAGAGATAATGAGGGTTAAAAACTGTTGCACATGTACTATCCTTCTTTCTTTTGAAAGTGAGGGGTTTACTTAATCTCAACTTTCTATTTTTTATGATTTGTCCCGTACAATGTTTTTTTTAGCATATTTAACAATGATGAACTTTTGTTTCCTTATTTGTCTGGTTTCAATGTATTGATTGACTATCTGAACATCTCAGAGAATGGAGGTTCTAATAATATTAACTATGGTAAATTTTGAAGATAATTGCACACATTAATCATGAAACCAAAACCAATAAATGAGGGTATGTGTGCAGTGTGAGTAAAGTGGGACATGAATGTATCAATGGGTGTAATGAAAGAAGAATAGAATTTGTGAAGGATTGGACTGATGTAGAGGTTACAATATAAAAGAGGAAATTAAGGGAGAGGAAGTATTTAGATTTTCAGTCCTCTACCCTAGATTGTGAATGGAGCAAGCAAGAAGAGGTGAAATGTGTATGGCGCGTTGTGAAGCTTTGAAAGTAGGTAAGGCAGAATGTTTGGGAGAGAGTGAGTGTGAAAGAAGTTATGTTGTCAGTGGTGATTACTTGATTGGTGGTGAGATGATTTTGAGCGTAATTTATTATTTGTTTGGCAAGAATGCTTATTTCAATCTGCCAATATATTGGGCTGGATCTTGTTAACTTGCTTTAGTTTTTCCGAGAGTTTATCACATGAATTAAATTAATGTTAAAGTTAGTTTGAGGCGAGTGAAATTAAGTTTTGACAGGTAGGATTAGATATATTAGGTGCTATTATTTCTTCTATAATTGTAGCAATGAATGATGTGAAAATTAGACGTTTATTTAATAAACTCAGAACCAATAGCTATTAGGGATATGTGTGAGAAATTGGGTTTTGGGTTGAGTAGGGTGTTAACCCAGCTCTAGCAAAATCCACATTTCCTGTCAGGGTGAACCACTAAATCCACTAAACATGCACTAACCCTCTGATAACTTGGAACAAAAGCAGTGAGGCTTAACTTAGAGGCAATGTGTAAAGCATTGACGCAGCACACAAACAGTATTAAAGTGTAAACACAATACAAGAAAGATCAAACACCAATTTGGAAAAACTATTTTACACCAAAATGACAAAAATCAAATCAGTGAAACTGGAGTTATAATTTTTAAAATATTAAAGTACAAACTAGCATCTAAAAGATCAAAGTGCCAACTGCGTACATTTAGTTGCGCAAGACCAAGTGTTCTGCTCGATTTTCCCGGCCTTCTTGTGAGGCACAATGATTGAATGTGACTTCAGTCTCTTACCATTCAAGCCTAAGGGTTAGAGTAGTGAATGGAGCCTATTTACTAGGCACTTCGACATGATTCTGTGTTCTTCCCCATAGATCAGGGCTTGCACACATAGCCTAGGGGATAGATTCGTTAGTATTAGGGATAACCTGTCCTGTAGTGAGGGTATTTCATGGAGCTGTGCTGAATTCAGGCCTGGTAGGCCTCAAACGGGAGAGACTCCATCTTTCTTTCTGCTCCGGCAGCTTGGGATGCTTCTAGGTCAAAAGTAATGTTATAGTTATGAGGTGTTATTCGCTTGGAGAGAACCGGTTCAGGCCGGCCCTTATCGAAGGATTGTATTTTTCTTCATGCCGAAGACACTACATCAGGCCGGCCGGCTGGGAACGTGTCCTTGGTACGGGGAGGTACAAGAATTTGGTGGGCGGCAGGTTACGGGCCGGAATTTTCCATGAGGAAATGCACCTCTATATTAGTGAAAGTCTGAGGCAGTTACATGTTCAGTCCGTAGGCGGCATCTAGCCGTTAGCAGTAAAGCTACTACTTATTCCAGGGAAGACAGACGCCATCTTGAAGGCGGAGAAGAACCGAGAGACAGATGCTTTCCTAGCAGAATAGCCAGAGAGGAGAGAGTAGCCGATAAGGAAGAGGTCCCAGTGACTCGGAGAAGGGTGATTCCAGGCGAGCCGAGGCACAGACGAGAAGGGAACCTAGATGACTACTGAGTGCAGGCTACATACTACTAAGGTGATGTCGACCCTTTCTTATTAGAGTGTACAACTTAATCTTTCACTTTTCTTTGCAGGTTATGTGTTATATCGTAATGTTATGTGATTGTGTATGTAATGAGTAATAAAGTATCCAGTTTGTAGTGAACCAACATGTGCTGCGTGTTCTTGTATAAGAGGGTAGCCTATTCTTCTAGTCAGCTGCGGCTACATGAACAGATGTTAACCCTGATCAGGTAAGTGGTAACTGAATAAGGGAAAGAGGAGCCCCTCGAACCTGAGAACAGGCTATGCTCGAACTGGCAATCCTTGTGTGATCTGATGAATAGTGAGACTGATTCCCTTTTTGTACGTTATGGTAATCATAGGATGAACTGTCGTATGAGACTGCCGTCTAGGTAGAGAGGTCTGGATCCGGGTGGGATCGTGAGGCCGCCACTTGTGATACTGTCGTATGGGCAGAGAGGTCTGGGTTCGTATGGGACCGCGAGGCCGCCACTTGTGATACTGTCATATGGGCAGAGAGGTCAGGATTCGTAGGGGATCGCGAGGCCGCCGATTGTGCTGAGACTGCCGTCTGGGTAGAGAGGTCTGGGTTCGTATGGGACCGCGAGGCCGCCACTTGTGATACTGTCGTATGGGCAGAGAGGTCTGGATCCGGGTGGGATCGCGAGGCCGCCACTTGTGATACTGTCGTATGGGCAGAGAGGTCTGGATCCGTATGGGATCGCGAGGCCGCCGATTGTGCTGAGACTGCCGTCTGGGTTGAGAGGTCTGGGTTCGTATGGGACCGCGAGGCCGCCACTTGTGATACTGTCGTATGGGCAGAGAGGTCTGGATCCGTATGGGATCGCGAGGCCGCCGATTGTAAGAGGTCTTGGTATGTATAGTAGGAATCCCCTGTCCTTAGGTGATAGATATATGTGATATTGCAGGATTGTAAATAGGTTCTAGGGAGGGGGTAACGTTCTGGCTGGGTTAGTGAGGCTCTGATGAGCAGGTTCTATCTGATCCGAAAACCCAAGCAGAACATTTGGCGTCACGAACCGTTTACGAAACCTGTGTGCGTTGTGGTTGTATCGTGTTTCCTTTCGGTGCGTGCGTGGTTTCATTTGAATATTATTTGTCTATAATTGTTTGCTATTTTCTTTTCTCTTTCTTCTTTTTCTTTTTCTCTTTTTCTTTCTTTTCAAAGATGTTTTCTAGAAAGTCGAAATCTACTTTTAAGTTGCCCGTTGATATTCCCGGCTGGGATTCAACGCCTTATGAAGCCTTAGCCCGTGAGTGGGCTGATTCTACTGGTTTGAGTGAGAATTGGAATTCTTTTTTGGAGCTGGCGGAGCCGGCTAATGTGATTGCTTGTTTACAGAAGGCGCCGGTATCTCAGGGTGATGAGCTTCCCGTTTTGGGACGCAGAGGTTGGATTGTTCTGTCTGCGTACCGAATTCTGCATGAGAGGTTGTTGAAGTTACAGAACTTGCATAAGGATTTGGAATCGAACTTTGTTGAGATTCAGAATGCTCATACTTTGTTGCGGTGTCAAAATAAGTTGCTTGCTGATAAACTTGAGACGTACCAAACTATTGCCGAGAGGGCGGCTGTGCGAATTGCTCGTTATAAATACAAGAATCGGCGTGGTCGGGTTTCGACGCGGAAGGTGCGTCTGGTCGTGGCGAAAGCCGGACTGGATTGGAATCCTGATGAATGGGATGGTAATATCTGGAACTCGAGTGATTCTCCTTCCTCGGGTGAGGAGTCTGCCAAGCACGAGTCCTCTCGCTCCGGCCGTGCTTGTAAATCTGCTTTTTGCGCCTCTGATGGTGCACCCCGTGATCGCGCTCGTCCTTCGAGCGGGGTCGATGCTTCTTCCACTGATTGTTTCTCTACGTGTACTGGTCGAGCTCCTTGTGATGCTCGTCCCGCGGTCTCGGTGCATCCAGTTTTTCGGCGGAAAGTGCAGCAGGCTCCCGGTGCTCCGAATGGTATTGCTTTAGACTCTTTGGAGGATTTTACTCAACAAGAAATTAGTGATATTTTGCAGCGATTTCGGCAGCGAGCTGGTGAGCCCTTACTCACATGGATGGTGCGCCTTTATGAACTGGGCGCTGCTGGCATTATGCTGGATGCTGGCGATTGTTTGAAGTTTTGTTCCTTGAGTTCGGATTCTACTGTACAGGATCATTTTCGTAACTTTAATGCTGGTGGTCAAATTTCTTTGCTTCAATTGGCGACTGAGGGTTGTAATCAAAAATATCCTACTGAGTCTGACTGGCCTCTGAATGACAAACCGTGGTATACTTTGCGCGATGCTGCGCAACGTCTCAAAGAGGAGGTGATGAAAACGGCAATTTTTCTTAATACTGCTGACAGGTTGCTTGATGGTTTCTTGACATCTTCTGTGCGGAATCGTATTATTCGTTCTTCCCCTGTTGCTTATAAGCAGGTCATGATGACTTTATTGATTAATCAGACTGGTAACATGTTATCTGTGGTGCTGGAATCGGTAAGCCAACTCGGTGAGTTGGGTGAGTGGTTTAAACCTGAACGGCAGTCCCGGCCTGACACTCGTACTCCTGGTGACAATAAACTTACTAGACGTGATATGTTTTTTGGTCTTATGGCCGATGGTGTGCGGAAGGAGGACATTGATGGTGAGACTACTTCTCGTTTGTGGGAAATGTTTCGCAAACGTGGCTTGGATCGAAAGGAGGGTGCCCGGCGTGTTCGGACGACTGAGTGTGATCGTGGTTTTTCTGACGGTAGCGGTGATGACGACCGCCGTGGGCGCTCTGATCGTCGTGATGATCGACGTTATGTGCGTGATTTGTCCCCCCGTCGTGAGAGAGACAGGGAGAGAGAGGGGGAAAGAGAGAGGGGGAGAGATGATTATGTTAACAGCAGACGTAGAGATGATAGGGATCAATCCCCTGAGTTGAGAAGGAGAGAGGATCGACACATATTGGCCGATCGAAACCCGCAGTACAATGCGGGGAACAGTAATCCATTTCGTAATGGAGATGGATATGAACAGGAGGTATCGATACCTGGGAAACGTGAGAGTCTTTATCCTGATTTATCCTGGTACACAGAACACAGTAAAAAGGACTAGGAAATAGGTCAAGCTCCAGTACACAGATGGGCTCACAGAGATAATAGACCCTATGTAGATATTGATATTTATTGGAAACATCGTAATATCCAAAGGGCCCGAGCATTGGTAGATACAGGAGCGGAGGCCACTCTTATTCATGGAAAATCAAAGAAGTTTAAAGGTCAGCCTTTTACAATTACCGGATTAGGTGGAAAGGAAACTCCCGCAGTTCAAACTTTACTTGAAATGAGAATAGGTAGAATTCCTAGAAAAGAATACTCTGTATTAGTGGTGCCACTCTTAGAATTCATAATTGGAATTGATATTTTGAAAGGAATGACTTTGCACTTCGATGATGGATGTTACCAATTTGGAACTAAACATTATATATCGTCCAGGCCTGTACGGGTTGGTCGTTTAAGAATGCCCCCCATAAAAGTTCCCCAGGCGACAAAAGTGGTTTGTCAGAAACAGTATCGTATTCCAGGTGGTCATGAAGAGATTAGTACCACTATTCAGGAGTTGGTGGATGCAGGAGTCAAACTCCAGTTACTTCTGCTTGGAATAATCCTGTTTGGCCTGTACGTAAGAGTGATAATTCTTGGCGCATGACTGTTGATTATCGAGAATTGAATAGACACACACCCCCTTTGACTGTTGCAGTACCGGATATTATTACCCTAATTGAAAGAATCCAAAAACATCCAGGTACATGGTATGCGTCCATTGATATTGCTAATGCTTTCTTTTCGATTCCGATTGCCCCTGAGTGTCAGGAACAATTCAGTTTTACGTGGAACGGGCGTCAGATGACGTTTAGAAGTCTTCCCCAGGGCTATGTGCATAGTCCTACGATACGTCACCGGCTGGTGGCAGAGCATTTGACTGAGGTACCGGTTCATCCGCAAATTCAGATATGTCACTATATTGATGATATTTTGATCCAAGGCGAAACACAAGAGGAAGTTCAGACTCAATTGGATAGAGTCATTGAGTGCTTGCGTGAGAAAGGTTGGGAAATCAACCCGGATAAATTACAAGGTCCGTCCCAGGCTGTGAAATTTTTGGGTATTAATTGGCATGAAGGGCACCGAGAAGTGATCCCTCAGGTTAAACAGAAAATTCTTGATTTTGCAGTTCCGAGGAATAGGAAAGAAGCCCAAAGCTTCATTGGTTTATTTGGCATTTGGCGCCAGCATATTCCTCATTTGAGTCAAATATTGGCCCCTTTGTACCAGGTCACTCGTAAAAAGAATGCATTTGAATGGGGGAAACCACAGCAAGATGCGTTCAGTCTGGCAAAAGAAGCAATTCAGCATGCTCTGGATTTATGGCCTGTATGTGATGGTGAGGTGGATTTGAATGTGTCTGTACAAGGCCTTTATGCGAATTGGAGTTTGTGGCAGAAACAAGGCAGGAGTAGAGTACCGTTAGGTTTCTGGACCAAAAAGTTACCTGATGCTGGTGAGCGTTATAGACCTTTTGAGAAACAGTTACTTGCATGTTATTGGGCTCTGGTGGATACCGAGCAATTGACTTTGGGACATGATATAGTTTTGCGACCTGAGATTCCTATCATGCAGTGGGTTATGAGTTCGCCGAAAACTCACCGAATTGGACACGCTCAAGAGGCGAGTGTGATTAAATGGAAATGGTATATACAAGACAGGGCACGTGTGGGACAAAAAGGAGTTGCGTCTTTACATGAGCAGGTGGCACGGGCGCCATCAACTGAGACTGAGAGTGAATGTTCCGTACCTTTAGTACAGGAGTCTCCTGTTAAGTGGGGTAAACCTTTTGATGATTTGTCCGCAGAGGACAGAAACCATGTCTGGTTTACGGATGGTTCAGCAAGGTTCATAGGGACAAAACGACATTGGAAGGCAGTGTCCTATAATCCGATCACACAAAAATTGCTGAGTACAACTGGTGAGGGTAAGAGCAGTCAATTTGCTGAACTCTATGCTGTTTATCAAGTTCTGAAACAAGAGTTACCTGGCACATGTCATATTTTTACCGATTCTTGGTCTACTGCCAATGGACTGGCAGTTTGGTTGCCGACTTGGCATTCCCATAGTTGGAAAATCCATTCAAAAGAACTGTGGGGAAAAGAATTATGGCAGGAGATTTGGGAAATGCTCCCACAGAGTACTGTTACAATCTTCCATGTGGATGCTCATACCCCGATAGACTCTCTTGACAAATTCTTTCATAACATTGCAGATGAGAAATCTAAAATTGCTGAGGCAGTGGTGGACACGCAAGATTCTGATATTGCGGGATTGGCGAAATGGGCCCACCAGAAAGCAGGACACTTTGGAGAGAAAGCCACTAGCAGGTGGGCTGCTGATCGAGGAATTTATATTCCCCTAGATTTAATCAAAAATTTTATTCTACATTGTCCCATTTGTCAGCATATCAGGCAGCGCAAAGTGCCCCAAATTGTTAAAGGTCATTTACATCGCGGGAAATTGCCCGCTCAAATTTGGCAGATTGATTACATTGGTCCACTTCCTATGAGTAGGAATTGTCAATATGTTTGCACCATTGTTGATACATACAGTGGCCCTTCCCTGTAAGCAAGCTACCCAATTGAATACTATTAAAACATTGGAATTGATTATGATGTATTATGGTGTGCCATTCCAAATTCAATCTGATAATGCATCCCATTTTCGTGGAAGATTGGTACAGGAATTCTGTGTGGAAAACAATATTGAATGGGTGTTTCATATACCATATTATCCACAGGCCTCGGGTCTTGTGGAGAGGTTGAATGGCCTGCTGAAAGACCAATTGCTCAAATTAACAGATGACAAGTATAAGAATTGGCGAGATTTTTTGCCTCAAGCGCTATTGATTTTGAATAACCGTCCTTTTCTAAATGCTGAATCCCCACTTATGCGTTTGTTTCCTCCGAATGTTGATGCTAAGCCCAATGAGATCAGAGAAACTGTGATGTACTGGGAGATTACTCCCGGAGCTTTGGCTCCATGTAGAGCGACCCCAGGGTCGGCAGGTTTAGACTTGCATGCCATGGATGACACCATTATAAAAGGTAAAGATCGAGTCATCATTGAAACCGGTGTTGGTGTTCATATACCAACTGGAAATTTCGGATTAATCGCCCCTAGATCGGGGCTGGCTGTAAAAGGCATTCAGGTGCTTGGAGGAATCATTGATAGTGATTATCAGGGAGAGATTAAGGTGCTCCTGCTGAATAGCAGTGAGGTTGACTTACTGATACATAAAACTGACCGAGTGGCTCAATTGCTAATAATGCCTGTCTTCAGTGGTGAGATGACAAAAGGCACTGCCCCAACGTTGCTAACTGTACGAGGCCAGAAAGGTTTTGGCTCCACAGATAATCCTGGGGCCAGAGTTTGGGTGCAGTCGCCTAAGAATCCCCCTGAACAAGCAGAAGTGATTGCAACCGGTCTAGACAACACCATTTTAGTTATGAGACCAGGGAAAGATAGCTGGGAAGCAGTCCCGGCTGATAAATGTTACTTACGAGAATGAATAATGCCTGTATTTGATTCTCTTTCAGATCATTCTTTGGACTGTTGCTGCAGGATGTGTCGGCGTTGGACTCCTTTTGGGCTGGTACGACGAGAGAGGAGGGATCCCATCAACCCGGGCTGAGTTGAGAACCCGAGTGTCGCGTTCCTTCGCTGCGTGGGATTCGTCGCCGAACTTTTGGATTACACTGGCCAAGCAAGTGACTAAAACCCCTCATTTCTGCTTGACACCGATGAGATCGGTGACGGATATCTTGGCAACTTGTTTAGTTGCTGTCCCTGCTTCATTGGAGACTTTGACTCATATTTTTAATCTATCAAATGCTCGCCCCAATGTTCTTCTGGGCGATTTCGCTGCCCATGAGTATTGCCCCTTGTGTACTGTACTGTCAGACCCGATACCGCCCGTCCAGTCCCAAATAGTTACCTATAATATCACACAAGGTGATTTATGTTTTTTCCTTACTTGTGATCCTAGTGCGATTTCTGAATGTATGCGTTTAAAATTGAAAGGTGCCACTTCATTCACCGCTCATGAACGAACTTTGTGCCTTCAAAGGACACCGAAAACATGTACTTCTGTTCAGAATAACATGACTTGCAAGAGTATGGTAGTTACCCCCAGTCACTATCGCACAATGTTACTACCTGCCGGATGGCTTTTCTCATGTGGTAATACTTCCTGGCCATATATCCCCGCAAATATTTCTGGAGGCCCTTGTGCCATTACTAGACTGAGCTTATTAATGTTCTCATCACATCCGAATGCCAACTCTCGTGTGATTCGAGATACAGTGAGGTTACAGGAGGATTGTGACTCATCTTTGCATTTATATTCCAAGTCTGAATACCTTAGCCTGGCTGTTTCAATTGTTGGTGTTCCTGCTTTGGCAGTTTATAATGCCAAATCTATTGGGTTAATGGCCTGCTGGATGGTAAAATCCATCAATCATACTTCTACAATCCTGTCTGACATGCTATTAGACGCCCAGGGTGAACGAAGGGCTATCTTGCAAAATCGAGCGGCCATTGATTATCTTTTGCTTAAACATGGACACGATTGTTCTGATTTTGAGGGTCTTTGTTGTTTTAACTTGTCGGATCATACAAAATCTATTCAGGTTCACATTGATAAATTACATGACTTGACAGAAGAAGTTAGAAAACACATTGACCAGGGCTGGTTTGACTGGCTCTTTAATTGGTTACCTGATTTGCATTTGTTACGTCAAATATTAGGAGGTATTCTGATTGCTATCGGCATTTTGATTTCTATCTGTTGCTTTATTCAGTGTATTCCTTCACTACTTCAATTCTGCACACCTGGTACTAGACATAGATCTGTTTAATGAATGTATAATAGACTGAAGTCAAGGGTGAAATGTTCTGCTCGATTTTCCCGGCCTTCTTGTGAGGCACAATGATTGAATGTGACTTCAGTCTCTTACCATTCAAGCCTAAGGGTTAGAGTAGTGAATGGAGCCTATTTACTAGGCACTTCGACATGATTCTGTGTTCTTCCCCATAGATCAGGGCTTGCACACATAGCCTAGGGGATAGATTTGTTAGTATTAGGGATAACCTGTCCTGTAGTGAGGGTATTTCATGGAGCTGTGCTGAATTCAGGCCTGGTAGGCCTCAAACGGGAGAGACTCCATCTTTCTTTCTGCTCCGGCAGCTTGGGATGCTTCTAGGTCAAAAGTAATGTTTTAGTTATGAGGTGTTATTCGCTTGGAGAGAACCGGTTCAGGCCGGCCCTTATCGAAGGATTGTATTTTTCTTCATGCCGAAGACACTACATCAGGCCGGCCGGCTGGGAACGTGTCCTTGGTACGGGGAGGTACAAGAATTTGGTGGGCGGCAGGTTACGGGCCGGAATTTTCCATGAGGAAATGCACCTCTATATTAGTGAAAGTCTGAGGCAGTTACATGTTCAGTCCGTAGGCGGCATCTAGCCGTTAGCAGTAAAGCTACTACTTATTCCAGGGAAGACAGACGCCATCTTGAAGGCGGAGAAGAACCGAGAGACAGATGCTTTCCCAGCAGAATAGCCAGAGAGGAGAGAGTAGCCGATAAAGAAGAGATCCCAGTGACTCGGAGAAGGGTGATTCCAGGCGAGCCGAGGCACAGACGAGAAGGGAACCTAGATGACTACTGAGTGCAGGCTACATACTACTAAGGTGATGTCGACCCTTTCTTATTAGAGTGTACAACTTAATCTTTCACTTTTCTTTGCAGGTTATGTGTTATATCGTAATGTTATGTGATTGTGTATGTAATGAGTAATAAAGTATCCAGTTTGTAGTGAACCAACATGTGCTGCGTGTTCTTGTATAAGAGGGTAGCCTATTCTTCTAGTCAGCTGCGGCTACATGAACAGATGTTAACCCTGATCAGGTAAGTGGTAACTGAATAAGGGAAAGAGGAGCCCCTCGAACCTGAGAACAGGCTATGCTCGAACTGGCAATCCTTGTGTGATCTGATGAATAGTGAGACTGATTCCCTTTTTGTACGTTATGGTAATCATAGGATGAACTGTCGTATGAGACTGCCGTCTAGGTAGAGAGGTCTGGATCCGGGTGGGATCGTGAGGCCGCCACTTGTGATACTGTCGTATGGGCAGAGAGGTCTGGGTTCGTATGGGACCGCGAGGCCGCCACTTGTGATACTGTCGTATGGGCAGAGAGGTCTGGATTCGTAGGGGATCGCGAGGCCGCCGATTGTGCTGAGACTGCCGTCTGGGTAGAGAGGTCTGGGTTCGTATGGGACCGCGAGGCCGCCACTTGTGATACTGTCGTATGGGCAGAGAGGTCTGGATCCGGGTGGGATCGCGAGGCCGCCACTTGTGATACTGTCGTATGGGCAGAGAGGTCTGGATCCGTATGGGATCGCGAGGCCGCCGATTGTGCTGAGACTGCCGTCTGGGTAGAGAGGTCTGGGTTCGTATGGGACCGCGAGGCCGCCACTTGTGATACTGTCGTATGGGCAGAGAGGTCTGGATCCGTATGGGATCGCGAGGCCGCCGATTGTAAGAGGTCTTGGTATGTATAGTAGGAATCCCCTGTCCTTAGGTGATAGATATATGTGATATTGCAGGATTGTAAATAAGTTCTAGGGAGGGGGTAACGTTCTGGCTGGGTTAGTGAGGCTCTGATAAGCAGGTTCTATCTGATCCAAAAACCCAAGCAGAACACCAAGTCAGAGTAAAAATGTATTGTCAACCACAATGCAGTGGGGGTCAGATACAAGAAGTGAATTGGGCCTGGTCGGCACGTATCTTAGGTCTTAGAAGAAATTTAGTAGAAAAATGTCTGAGACGGTGAAGTTTAGTGGGACAGGGCTGCAGGCGAATAAATTTAGAGGAGGCGTCCTCGTCGGGGAGCTGCTGAACTAAATCGCTGTGAAGATTTCCATGCTCTGACTTAGTCTCTTTTATGGAAGTTGAAAATCTCCAGCGGGACAAAGCTGCAAGCTGTAGCCGATGAGGGCTCCATGAAGCTTGATAACCTTTTTGCGAAGGGCTGCTAAACAGGATTTACTGCTGTGAAAAAGAATGTAGTGGGAGCTCCTACAAATTCAGGCTAACCGGCGATGCACCTTGGGTGGATCAATGAGCAGGTAGGCCCTCGTTTCCTTTCGGTTCTCAGTGCACTTTTTAGCCCAAAATTTCCACTTCTCAAGTTTTGGATTTTGCCTATCTGGGGAGCATTAGCACCCAATCCAAGGGTTCAGGACTTGGAAGGCACCACTTGGAGGGTCATCATTCTTTCAGGCTGGGTCCAGGTATGGGTTCAAGACAGCTGGAGCATTTTCTTTTCCCGAGGCTCTGATCAGGAGGCCAGCCAACTAGCCCATGTAGTTTCAAAGTTAGTATTGGGTTAAAAAAGAAGAACAGGGATCAAGAAGAAGGGCATTCAATTGAGGTGCAGCAAAGCAGTTTTCTGAAGTACACAGCAAGCCACACCAGCAGTCCTCTGAGAGTCCTTAGACAGGTCCAGAAAGTGAAATACAGAGTGGGTCTGAGGGTCCTATTTTTATACCTGGTGCCTTCTTTGCAGTAGGATACATTTCTAGAGATTTTCCTTTCAAGTGCTTGGAATTTACTGCCTCCCCTGCCCTGACTCCAGCTGGACTACTGGCACAAAGAGGTAGTGGGAAGTCCTCTGTGTGGAGGCAGGGCACAGCCTATTGATTTGCAAGTGGACCTGTAAGCACTCTAACCCCGATCCTGCCCGTGAAGTCCAACTGCAAACTACACCCAGTCATGTGGCCCAGGAACAAGTTGTAGGAACAAAGTAGCTAGGACAGGAAAATGGCAATTTTCTAAAAGTGCAAAAACAACAGTTGATGGACAGAATGCGGAAAAATGTCATACATTCACCCCAGTACAGAGATCTGGGCCTAATCCATAGTTTTTTGCTCACCATGCCATTCCAGTTTGAACACAGCCATATGCAAATCAGTCTTGACCCTGTTCTTCATGGGAACGGTCCAGCCCGAACTGCCAAGCCTTGTCCTCCCTGGACTGGAAACAAGCATCCTAGGACCCCTTTGGTTTTGAATTTTCTAAAAGTGGCATTTTCAAAATTGTGACATAAAATCTGACTTTATCATTAAAAAGAGGATTTTAAATTACAATTTCTTAGACACCAAACATGAATGTATTGCTCCCAATGAAAAGTTAGCTCTTATTAAATGTAAAAAGGCAACTCTTAGTTACCCTATGGGAGAGATAGGCCTTACAGAAGTGAAAAACACATTTAGGAGTTTTTCCCAACAAGGATATGTAAAACATAAAAATACATGTTCAGCCTTTTAATTTCGATGCACTCTGCCCTATGGGCTGCCTAGGACCTATCTTAGGGGTGACGTGCATGCCATAAAATGGCAGTTTAAGGCTTGGCAAGGGGGTTATTGTGCCAAGATGAATTGCCAGTTTTAAACTGCATTCAGGTTGCAATGGTGGACCTGGGAAATGTTTTATGGGGCTACTTAAATGGGTGGCACAATAAATTCTGCTGGTCCACTAAAGCATTTAATTTACAGGCCCTGGGTGTATGGTATACCAACTTTCTAGGGACGTATAAGTAAATTAAATATGCCAATCAGGTAATAGCCAAATTTACTTTAGGGAGTGAGCACACGCACTTTAGAAGTGTTACATTGTCCTAAGGCCAAAAAAAAACAAATTCAGAAAAAATAACCTGTGCCAAATAAGCATGAAAACAAACACACAAAATGGTGCAAGAAAGTATACAGGACGCCCCCAGTGATCACACAGAAAAACTTACAAGTAAAGCTTCATATGTGTTTATACAATAAAACAAACAACTATTGCCTGTACAACAAAGCTTGATGAAACTATGTAACATTCCATAGCTAAAGCCAGCAAATGGAAAGCCAGTCCTGGCTTTCTATTTGCTGTCTGTAGCTATGGAATGTTACATAGTTTCATTCAGCTAGAAATTGAGCCTCTAGTTGGCTGTCCAAGTAGGGACCACAATCATAGCCAAGGTAGTCTAGATACACACTTTTAATTAACCTGTGCTCAGCCTCTGGTAGCTTGGCACAGAGCAGTCAGGCTTAACCTAAGAGGCAAAGTGTAAAGTAGTTGTGTAACACTTCAAACAGTAAAACAGTGAAAACACCACACAAAAAGATACAATATCTGGTTAGAAAGATAGTGCTTAATTTAATGAACAAAACAAGACCCAGACTGCAAAAATCCAAGAAGTAGGACCGGAGTTATGAGGTTTTCGAGCAGAAACTTAAATATAGTGCTTCAAAGCTTAAAGTGCCAACCTGGGCTATCTGGTTGTGCTAGACCGGGTCATATCCAGACGTTTAGGCTGACCCCGATGGAGCACAGGTCGTATAAGGGACCAGCCTTGGCCTGCTTCAAAGTACCTTAATGCAGCGCAAGAGGAGGATGAGATGCGAGAAGCAAAGAGGCTATGCACTGTCCTCAAATCGCAGTATGAGGGCAATGCATCAGTTCCAAGCTGGTTCGAAGCCATGCGAAATTGAGAATGCCTTGGAAATGGAGACGATGCACCGTGTAGTCAGAGATGCGATGTACTCAATCCTTGCAGCCGCGATGGTACGTCAATGGAGATGCACCAGTTCCGAGGGCGCAATGGCGTTGATTTTGGCTGGGGCAGCACTTTATACCCACTTTCAATGGTCCAGGACGGGATTGGCATCACTTTTCAGAGGAAAACTCACAGATGGCAGAGCCCAGGTGCTGTAGTAGGGTGTGTTGGAAGTCTTTGCTGTCTCTGAGACTTCAAAACAGGAGGCAAGCCGCAAGGCATTGGAGTCACTCTGGTCCTGGGTTCAAGTGATGTGGATCCTGTCGTCACCCAGGCATGGAGGGCAGTAGGTAGAAGGCCTGCACAGGAGAAAAGCAGTTCTTCCAGAGCAGCAGGCAAGCAGAGCGACAGTCCTTAAGCAGCATAGCAGTCCTTCTTCCTGGCGGGGTATCCAACGGTCCAGAAGTGTACTGAAGTATGGTAGGGTCAGAAGTCCCATTCTTATACCTGGTGGTGCCTTTGTAGTGAAGGAGACTTCCAAGAAGGGCTTTAAAGTATACAGAGGTCCTCCCTTCCTGACCTGACCTTAGACTAACTACAGGGGGTTTAGAAGTTTTTTGTGTGGGGACAGGACAGGACAAGACAAGGCCAAGCTGTCACCCACCCAAGATGTGTATTGGAAATAGGTTGCAGGCACACAGGGTAAGAGCAGAAAAATACCACCTTTCTAAAAGTGCCATTTTTTAATTGTAATGACAAATTCAACTTCACCACTAAACAGGATTTATCATTAAAATCCTAGTGACACTAAACATTATAGATCTACCTCCTTCCAATTGGGAATTACAGCTTGTTAGATGTAAAGAACCCCCAATGTTAACCTATTGGCGCGGTAGGCCTCACAGTAGTGAAAAGCGAAATTGTGAATTTTTCACTACCAGGACATGTAAAACTTAAAAGAAGATGTCCTCCCTTTTAATTACCTGCCCTATGGGCCCACCTTAGGGGTGAATTATATGCAAAAGAACAGGAGTTCAAGGCTTGGCTAATGCCCAATGATGTGCAGAAATGCATGTATTTCTCCCCTCTGAGCATGCCTTCTCCCCAAAGGCTTTGCAGAGCACAGTAAAGCTAACATGCAATGGTAATTCCCACTGCAATGGTTACATTGCTTTCAATTAACTCTTCCTGGTTCCTAGAACATATAACATTTTCAAGTCCCTTCCACTGTGATTTTCACTAGTTTATTCAGCAATTGCAAGTCCTATTGTTAAATGTTTCATATTAGTTAAAACATCCCAGGATGATTTTAGCATATAGGGTGTTGGATAATAATATGCAGAATTGGGATTGTGTGTTAAGGTAATGACGTATTTTAATCATGTTCTGATTTGTGCCCATTTTATATGTAGAAGGCGCAAACTTGATGTGGAGAATTTTAAATTATTTAACAGCCACAAGTGGCAGACGTATCTGCTTAGCTGCAGATCATTATTTAAGCACAGCTCTGAGCTGTTTATATTTTGGGAAAATAGGCAACCATATGCACAGTTTATTACAGAGACTTGGCTTTGAGAGGACTCCATGCCAGATCTTGCCATGGCCCTTCCCCAGGGATATGCAATTGCAAGGTGTGATCGTGAACAGAGGTGGGTAGAGGTAGCAATAATCTTTAAGGGTGAGTTGAAAGGAAAATTCTCACCAATTTCTATTCCTGGGAGCAAAAGCCTGCTTTTCTCCATGGAGTTTTTGGCTACCTTCTGAGGCATACTGCTACTCAATTTATTCAAGCTCTACATGATCTAGTGGCAGAACTCAGCCTTCAGAAGGCAAACTTTATGTTATTGGGAGATTAAAATTAGTATTTTGGTAATGAAAGTTGTGAAAGTGCCAAAAATGTACTTCATATCCAGATAACTCAACTTGTTAAACTCCCCACCCTCAGACTAGGCCATCCTATTTTTACAAATATTATTAGCATGACCACAGGCGCCCCTATTCCAATATACTGGTCAGACCACCACAGTGCTGTTCTACCTACACAGTACTGGGAACAAAGCAATCAACCTCATCTACCTAGATGCAATTGTTGCTGGTCAAAAACGTATATGCAGCAAAATGGCAAAGCTCCTTAGCAAATCCTACCCCTGCAATGGTAGGGGACATTACAAAAAGGTACAAAAGATTTGAGGGTTGGATTTGCAACTCCTGGACCCTTTCTGACCTCAAGGGGCTGGTCGCCCTGGTGTATGTGCCCGGTGTTTCTCATCTGAGCTTGTTAAACTTAAAAAAGAAGCAAAAAAGTAGGAAAGGGTTTGGAGGAAATGTATGATGGGCCTGGTAAGGCATTCTACAAGAAAGCCATGAATAAATACCGGTATGAAATAAGAGAAGCTGATGTCTCCTATTTTAGCACAAGATTCTGACAACATGCCCAACTCGTACAAAGAGTTGATAAACAGCCTAATGAAACCATCTAGGAGTCAATCCGGTCCCCCTCCTACAGAGGAGTTTGCAATATGTTTGTCAGCTCTTTTCTTGGTAAAGTAAACAATATCCTTCTTTTCCTGACAAGGGACTGTGTTCCTAACAAGATACCTTGCGCAGTGAGTTAGGTAAAGGACATATTTCTGGCATTTCCTGAGATCAGCAAAGAATCCACTGAGGAGATCCTAAAGTCAATTAAATCAGGGTCACTGCTGGACTGAGCTGCCCCAGGCATACTTAGGAAAGGGGGAAATATAATTCTGTCCAGTTTGACAGATATTTTTAGTTACTCCTTGGAAAGCGGGACGGTCCCCTCTGCATGAAAACATGCAGTTGTGAGACCCCTGCTGAAAAAAACCCTCCTTTACGCACAGAGAACTCCAGACCAATTTCCCTCCTTCCATGGGCTAGCAAAACCCTAGAGAACTATGTAAACAAGCACCTGGGTTTATTTTTAGAGACACACTATTTTGCATGCAATCCAAACAGGTTTTAGACCTGGAAAGAGTACCAAAACTGCCCTACTAGCAGCCACAGAAGAACTGAACTGAGAGCAATTCTCGATCAAGGCGGCTCAGGGGCTATGTTTTTGCTGGATTTGAGAGCAGCTTTTGCTACTGTATCCCATGTTCTTTTTTAATTCAAAGGATAGAGGAGGCAGGAAACTCTGGAGCCGTGCTCAAATGGCTTGCCTCTATTCTTGATAACAGGAATTTCCAGGTATGTGAAGAATCCCTGTTTTCTGCAACCCACCCCTTAAAATGTGGGCTTCCTCGGGGCTCTTCCTTAAGTCCCACGCAATTCAATCTTTATGTGCTCCCACTGGCGGAAATAGTGCAGGCTCATGGCCTAGTGCTGGTCTCAGATGCAGATGAGACACAGATCATTATATTTCTCACCTCGGATACCAATAAAGTCTCCAATCAACTAAATGCCTGTTTAAAACAGGTAACTAAGTGGATGTATGCCAGTAGCCTGAAATAAAGAGTGAAAAGACAGAGGTATTAGTTGTTGATAACAACTCTTCTCGCTGACTCGAACTGTGCTAGCCTGATAATCTAGGTGCACATCCTCTCCCTACTTCCACAGTTAGAAGCCTCTGGTTCTGGATTGATAATAAACTCTCCATGGAAGTACAGCCAGGAAACTAGGATTAAGTCGCTTTGGACTTCTTAGCACACTCAGAAAACAAGTAAAGTTGGTTTCCATGCCCTTAGCAGAGTGGTTGCGTAGAGGCTGGTGAATTCACGGGTGGACTACGGAAACTCTCTTTACTTAGGAAGTCCTAAGTTTGTGATAAAAAGGCTTCAAGTGGTCCAAAATGTTGCTGCTTAGATTCTCTTTAAAAAATCCTAAGCACTAGTCAGCTACACCAGCCCTAGCAGCTGTGCACTGGCTACCATAAGAGAATCCAGTTCAAGACACTCCTGTCTAGCCCATAGTGTTATGCACAGGAAGGGACGCCAGCTAATACACCATCTGCTGAATCCCTATATTCCGAGGAGATCACTACGCTCTGGGGATGAAAAGCTGCTGCAGGCCCCAGGATCAAGAGGGCAAGATGTGGGGTACGCTCCTTTGCCTCTTAGCTCCTAAACTCTGGAACACCCTCCCAGTGGATCTTAGGATGAACCAATCAGAACTCAGCTTTAGGAAGCACCTGTAGACTTTTATTTTTTAGTATTTAATTAAGGTGTGCAATTGAGTCCTGTGGGTAATGTTGTCCCTAGTACTGGGATCTCTGTTGGGTGGCCATGCGCGCTACAAATCCAAAAGAATTTGTTAAAAGAATGCTAAATCTGCTCACACCATGATGATTTTACAGTGTCTCTAATTTTCTATACAGGAATTGCGTATATGAACCCTTTGATTTTGAAGGTGAGCCAGAAGACTTTCCTGTCTACAAGGGATGCTGTCCGACCCTTTTCTGATGTCTCTGCTCATTCAAGACTTAGAATAACTTTCTGATTTTGCATTCTATGTATTACTCTGCATCTGGGAGCTTTATTGGCATTGCCTCTTATGTTTTTTAACCTATAATAATTCCCTTGAACTTGTCATCGATATCGAGCTCAATTTTTTAGTTAGCCACATTAATTTTGAACTGTTTACTCTGATAATTGATGTTGGGGAGTTGCCTTGAGGTGTATGATTTTCCTGTAGGAGAACCTCACAAGGTAAAGAGATTTTCGGTTGTTTAAATATTGGGGTATGATTTAGCTACCCAACGCAGTCCAAACAATTGCCGAGCTTGCATCGGAGCCACTGTGCAAATATGACGAGACCAGGCCAAATGTACATTTATCGACTTGAACTGACACTGTTCTATATGAGAGCCATATTTTTAAAAGAATTTGTTACAAATACTAGTTTATGACATCATTTTTAACATGTCATGACTAATCAAGCGAGTGGGGTCTCCTTTCTTAGCCCATGATATGACAACACAAATAAAACATTTTTACTGACGCTTCAATGTGCTATACGTGTGGTAAAATATCAAATCGATACATTCAAAGAAAAGTCCGTATTTCCTGAAACTGAACGTTGGTTCTTCTGTTTTGGTGAACTCACAATGAATCAAAGCATGGTTATTTATTTAAATACAATGACATATATTGTAAATAAAAACACAAAGCACTATACCTCTGTCTTGCATGGCTTCATCGTGTCAGTGGGTGTTTCCGTCCATGAAGAAGTTCTATATCTGGCGAACCGATCTGCAGTGGAAACAGCAATTCAATTGGTGTATGTATAAAGCAGTATTCCATGGCTAGGAGGCAATGTTCTTTTCCTGCTTCTAAAGGCCAGAGTCAAGGTACTAACTTCACTAATGTACAGCTGCATATAGCACAATGGTCAAGTTCTGGTTCATGCAGTTTACAGAACCACACAAAGTGCACGACAAGAAGGCACATAGAAGAGGCACATACATATGCACAAATAACTAGAGATGAGAACAGAGGGGAGGGGATGCTGGACTCACACAGAGGGTAGTTAAGTCAGACACTCAGAGAAGTGAGTGTGGTAGCTAGTCCTCATGTATGAGTGGTTTGTTCCAGATAATGATAGCTTAGCAGAACAGGGCTTGCATTTTTGTTTTTTCTTTATTTTCCCTGGATCTGATCGAACAGTATTGAGCTTTTAGAGGGCTGCTCCACTAGTATGTCTTTTTTTTGCCCAGCACATGTGCTACTATTTTCTGGGGATTCTGGAAGACATTAATGATACAGACTTTAGGGCATGGCTCCTTACATGATCCCCGTTAAATATTCGGGGTAAACATAACATAGCATAACATAACCTACATAAATCTGCTTTAAGAATTCAGTAACTGTGGCGGATGTTTCTATTTTGGGGCTTTTTTTTATTGTAACCTAAGTCTACTGATGTACCTAATGTATCTTTGCACCAGTGAAGTGCTGTAAACGCGCCCTTGGTTTGCACTTTTCTAAATGGGACAGGGTTATCGTGTGTGTAGTTCAGCACACACTTTATTGTTTACAATCTGAGTTTGTTTGAAGTCTATGTCAGCCTCAAAACCATAACCGGAGGAGGATTTTTTTCGGACTATTTATGTGCAGTCCTCGGTGACTTTGGATCTGTAGGGCTCAGTCAAACTTACACGGACATTAGGACAGGGAAACCGACTCTGGCCCAGGGAGAAGTTGAGGTGCAGGCATAACGGGGGAGTTAGACAGGAAGAATCAGACACTTGAACATCGTATCTGATTTAAAGTTGAGGTTCTAAGCAGGTTCAAATTCTTCCTGACCAACAGATCTCAAATGGTGAACATTGATGCCTAATTTTACTACCACGTATGCGTATGCGCTGTTAGAGGGTTCAATTTGTGCATCCACGTTTTTAAATGTGTACATGGAACCACTAAGTCTAATGCTAAAAAGCTGAGGTGAAGCTCTGCACCACTTTCCAGAGGACACCCAAGGAAACAACTCAATGTTCTAGCCAGTCACCATTCTAAGAACCTGTCTATAACAATAAGGAACATGAATGGAAGACACCTTCTTTCTTATAAACCCTCACAAAGGGGAATGGCTCCTTCTCTTAACATTCCTCAATAGTAAATTCAACCAAATTCTTTAGGACTCTTTGAACTGAAGCTTTTTTTCACCAACACCAGCCTCATCTGGCATATTCTTAAGCTTCACTTTACACTTGTCTCTCACACCAATCCCTCATATAAACGAGTTGGCAATATCTGCCAATTTCCATCTTGTTATATTATGTTATGTACATTTTTAGAGTACGACTCGTCACTCATGACGGTTTCCAGGCACCAAGTAGGGCAGACTTGAGGGGTAAGAAGGAGATCATGCCTGTTTTCATCTGTAAGAGCCATGTCTTGAGGTTCTTTCGGAAGTCCATGAGGGAGGGAGAGGTTCTGAAGTGTTTCGGGTGGTCGTTCCAAGTCTTGACTGCAAGGTATGAGAAGAAGCACCCTCTGCTTCTGTTCTTGATGCAAGGGAGGTGTGCTCTTGCCTGGGACACAGATAGAAGGTGTCTGGTGGGTTGGTAGAAGTTGAACAGGTGGTTGAGGTAAGCTGGGCTGGTGTTGTGGAGAGCTTTGTAGGTGTGGGTGAGAGACTTGAACATACATCTTTCCTGGCCTGGGAGCCAGAGGAGATTGATGAAGTGTGGAGAGATGTGGTATTTTGTTGGATGTTCAGGATGAGTCTGGCAATGACTTTCTGTGTGGTTTGGAGCCAGCGAAGGACATGGGCTGGGATTCTGATGTAGAGGGCATTTCCATAATCAAGTCTACTTGTGATAAAAGCCTGGGTGACCATTCATCTGGTGATTAGTGGAATACACTTGAAAATCTTGCATAGCATTCACAAGATGTGGAAGCATATTGAGGAGATGGTGTTGATCTGTCTGCTCATGGAGAGGTGTCCAGGATGATGCTGAGGATCTTGGCATGGTCTGTAGGGGTGGGTACTGGAGGCAGTTGTTTTTCATCCAAGCAGCGACCTTGCTCATGCTGTTGGCGAAGTTTGCCTTGGCGGTGCTGGTTGAGTCAGTAAGGGAGAGGATGAATTGTGTGCCATCGCTGTGGTATACTATGTTGATGCCATGGGCTCCGACGATGTCCGCGAAGAGCTTCATTTAAACGTTGAAGAGTGTTGGGCTGAGCGGTGATCCTTGACGGGCTCCGTAGATGAATTTCTTGAGGTCTAAAGTGAAGGGGGCAAGTCTAACTTGTTGAGTTCTGTCTGTGAGGAAAGAGAATATCCACTTGAGGCCCAGTCTACAGATACCCAAGTGCTGAAGTTTTGTGACGAGTGAGTTGTGGGAGACCAAATCAAAAGCAGCAGAGAGATCGAGAAGGATGAGTGTGGCCGTTTCTCCTCAGTCAAATATGCTTCATATGTCATCGGTGGCTGCAATGAGGGCTGTCTATGTGCTGTGGTTGGTGCAAAAGCCTGATTGAGAGCTGTCTAGGAGTTGATGGAGTTCTAGGTGGCCTGTGAGTTGGGTATTGATGGCTTTGTCTATGACTTTGGCTGGAAAATTCATGAGCGAGATTGGTCTGTAGCTGCTGAGGGTGTTGGGGTCTGTTGTTGGTTTCTTCAAAAGGACATTGCCTTTTGCATTTTTCCAGTAAGACGGCAAGGTGGCAGTGGTTATGAAGGGGTTGATGTTAGCGGTAAGCATGGGGAGAGGATAGTTCTTCCAAGGTTGTATATGAAGTCAGAGGATAGGTCTGATGGGGTTCCCGAGTGAATGGTATTCATCAATCAATGGTTTCTTCATTCAAAAGGGGCTTCCACTTGCTTAGCTGCTATTTGTCAATAAAAGAGGTGTTCGGTTGGTCATGGAAGCAGTATGCAGAGGTTCGAAGCCGTTGTAGATCTTGGCAATCTTATGTTTGAAGACGCTCGAGAGGTCATTGTAGAGTACTTGGAATGGGATGATGTCTTTGCTGGAAGCTGCCGAATTAGAAAACTCCAAGACAATGGGAAATAATTATTTGCCGTTTTTGTAACTGACTTCAAGTATGAGATATTTTTCTTTGCATCTCATAGTCATTGGTCCTAGAAGTTGAGGGCGGCTTTGTATGTGGATCTTGTGGTGGAGTTTTTATCAAGTCTACATTTTCTCTTAAGTTATTTGCAGTGGTGCTTGGGCTCCCTGAGGCCATTTGTGTACAAGCTGGGTCGTTTGTTGTTTTTGTAGCTCTTGATTTTGGTGGTAGCATCGCAGTTGGCACAGTTCGTGAGACATTTATTGAAGAGCTTAGTGACAACATCGAGGTTCCCAGTGTGGTTGGGATGGCGCTCCTGTAGGGTCTTGGTCCAGTTTTCTTTGGATATTTTGCCTCAGTGTCTCAATGGTACTTTGGGTTTTTCTGGTGGGGTGGTTTGGTGGGCGTGTATCTTGAAATGTATGATGTTTTGGGCAGACCATGTGAGCGGGGTCATGTGGGTAGTGGTGATCCTGTTGTTGGAAGAGTAAATAAGGTCGAGGGTGTGGGCTGCTGTGTGGGTTGATCCGTGGACGAGCTGGGTAAGTCTGAGGTTGCTGAGGCTGTTGAGGAGGGCCATGGAGTTAGGGTCTGTGGTGTCTCCCAGGTGGAAATTGAGGTCCCCAATGAGGAAGTTGTTGGTTGAACTGATCGAGAGGGGAGCGATGAAGTCTGCGATGTGGTTCTGCTCGGTGGGCTTGGGGACCTTAGGCAAGGATTCCCTTAAGGATGGTGTTGTAGTCTCTTCCTATTTTGAAGTGGAGGTGTTACCAGAGGTTGGTGTCTGTGTTTATGGAGGTGGTGCAGTCAATCGTGTTTTTGTAGATGATCATGAATCCTCCACCTGGTTTGTGGGTTTGGTCCTGGTGTTATGTTAAATATATTTGTAGAGCGATCGATTACCCTAATGGGTCCTGACGCTAAACACAGAACAGAGATAGGGCTTAGATTCTAAAAAGCCAGGTTTTCAGCCTTATTCTGAAGACAAGCAGATTAGAGGAGGGACTGATGTTAGAGGGCAAGAGATTCCAAGCCATGGCAGTACAGGTAAGAAAGCTTCTCCCACCCCAGTTGGCTCGCTTGAATTGAGGAACAACCAGGGTTTTAGCACCCAATGAACGGAGCATTCCCTTGGGTTCATACCATCCAAAGTTTTGCTTGAGGTGGTAGGGACCTGTATTATGAAGTGCCTTAAAGGCAGTACAGAGGGCCTTAAACTTAATGTGGTGTCTAACCGGAAGCCAGTGGAGATTCGGAATGGCCATGGTTACCAATTTAAATTTAGGAATCCCTGACAGTAACAAGGCAGCAGCATTTTGAAACATTTGCAACTTGTTCAGGTGCTGTTGCTGCATGTTTAGATAGAGCCAGTTACAATAATCAAGTTTGGATAATACCAGTGATGTAACAACTGTTTTTTTGAGACTTGGAGGGGATGTAGTGGGGAATTTTTGTAATCAACCTCAGGTTGAGGAAAGTGGATGAATTAACACGGTCACCGAAGGTGAGTTTACTGCCCATTTGGACACCTAAGTTTTGGGCTTTTCGCACAGGTGTAGGAACGGTAGCTAATTCCTCCAGCCACCAGGGTGGTGACCAGAAGGAAGTCTGGCTTTCAAAAAAGGATGACTTCTGTATTCCCAGAATTTTGTTTTAAGCAGTTGCTGCCAATCCGTTTGCTGACAGCCAACATGCAGTCATGGAATCTAGATCCTGTGGCTGTTTCATAATGAGCTAATGGCATGACAATGTGTATGTCATCCACGTAGGGAGTAAGCGAAAAACCACAGGATCTTATCAGCAAGGCCAGAGAGGAAACATAAATGTTAAACAATGTGAGGCTGAGAGAGGACACCTGGGGCAAAGAAAAGGGGTGAAAGACAAATGAGTTAAGTGATACAGATTGTTTAAATTCCAAAAGAAATGAACACAACAAAATCAGAGCTGTCCTTTTCACTCCGATCTTGTCGAGAAAGTCAATCATCAGGTCATGATTTACCATACCAATTGCTGCTGAAAGGTCCAACAGGACCAAGGCAGCTTTGCCTCAAGCATCCAGGGCCTCTCAGATCTCTTAGTAAGTTTTGATCACAGCAGATTCAATACTGTTGGTACTTCTGAAGCTGTATTGCATGGGATCTAACAGTGGATTGGCCTAAATATAGTCAGATAGCTGAGTATTTATGTCTTTTTCTACTAGCTTGGCAGGCATCGGAAGACGTGAAATAGGGCAAAAGGTGTTGTGCTCCGTAGGGCTTAGGCTTTTTTTTTCAATGTTAGCAGTATGAAAACCACCTTCCATGCTTTAGGAAACTGGTCTCTTTTGAACATCAGATTGAATATAGTGGTTAGGTGTTTGGCCATAATCTCTGGTACCATTTTCATCACCTAAAAGGGACACAAATCCAGTTGGGAGACAGATTTAGCAGCTTGAAAAAGGCATAAAACTTGGTTGGACGTGAGTGAAGAGATTTCTGAGAAGACAGTCTGTGACGTCTGTGCTGTATATTGAAAGTCTGGGGCAGCCTGTCAGATTTCCTCTCCCATCTTGTCCTTAGGTATCTGTTCCACTTTATTTAGGAATAAGCTGGTGACGGAATTGCAAAGCGTTTGACTGCTAATGACCAGATTCTTGCAAGGGGTCACGGTCAGTTTTGCGACTGTCCTAAACCGATCTTTAGGAAAAATATTAATAGCTTCAATCTGCTTTGTGTAATCTGTGGATTATTCTCTAACGAGTAAGGGTCTATATGCAGCCAAACACAATTTGTATTTTATTTATTTATTGCCAGCTATAGTTCTTTCTCCATACATGTTCTCGGCGTTTACAGAGTTGTTTCTGTTTCCTGAGACAGTCCAAATACCATGGTGCGGTGGGGTAACAGCGCTGTGAATGGACTAATTTCTCTGGGGCCAGTGAGGAAAAGGCAGAGTGCAACCAGTTAGTATAAGTGGAAGTGTATGATTTTGTAGGTGGGAGGGATGGCTGTGGCGATGTCCGGGTTGGAGACTGGGCTGAGCCACGTTTCGGTCACGAAGAGAAGGACAGGTGTATTGCTGTTGAGGAGGTACCAGATTTCGGTGGAGTGTTTCCCAAGGGATCGAACAATGAGCGTGGTGTACAGTTGGTGTGGAATGTGGACTGGAGCAAATCTACCATGTCTTCTTCCATGCTCATCTTGAAAGAGGCAACCAGTCTTTTGCTCTCGCAAGCCTAGACTTTGGAAACGCCAAATTAACACAAGGTCATTTAACAGCCATTGCTTCGCTTGGCGCTGCACCTGTTACACAGTCACTTGGAGGAGATGCAGATGCTGGTGCGGCAAGAGATGGACAAGGGGTCTGGGAGTCACAGATCTCACAACATCCAGTCAAGATGTCCTCCCTCAGCTTTTACCTGACAAGCACAGCTACAGGTGTTGGAAGAAAGTTAAAATCCCTGATCCCACTTCTGAGACATCTCGTTAGGGCAAACTACAAATAGCACATAAAAGTCTGTTGACATCTCAAAGGCAGCCAGCAGTGCAGCAGTAACACACGAAAGCCGCATACTGTAGCGTATTTAAGGTTACATCTAAATCACTATAGCGTATTTAAGGTTACATCTAAATCACTATAGCTTATTTAGGGTTACATCTAAATCACTATAGCATATTTAGGGTTACATCTAAATCACTATAGCGTATTTAAGGTTACATCTAAATCACTATAGCGTATTTAAGGTTACATCTAAATCACTATAGCGTATTTAGGGTTACATCTAAATCACTACACAACTGAACATGATGCAGCATTTATAATGCTACCCTCAAAAAATGGACAAGTGGTTGTATTCTAATATTTAAAACAGCAACAATTCTTTAAAATGTAGCTGGAATTACAAACACCATCAGAATTCGGGTCACTGATGTGGTGCATTTCACCTGGAAATGTATGCCACTGAAACTAAAGCAACTTATACCCTCGGATAAAATACTGGAGTAAAATGAGAAATAACCAGGGGTATCTGGTCAAGTATTCCAGTGATTCCGCTGGTAGTATCTGATTTCTACGTGGTCAAAGAATGTTAGTAATGTAAGTGTTCAACTCTGTTGAATCAGTCCATACTCACATAAATCAGAAACTGCAGGATGACCCCCATGTCACCATCAAGATCCCACATACAAACCCATATCCCACGAGACTAATATATGGCCTACCCAACCACCTTTGCAACATGCCTTGGCTACACACTGCAACAAGGATCTGCATTCACAATAGTCATAATATTAGTGTACACAACAATGACAGCAGGGGGAGAAGACGACCTACAAAAACGGCCCCACCCAAGAGATGAATGCATCTTCTAGCACCCATGTACAAGCAATACACGCAGTCACCACAAAGAAATCAAACCAAATTTCTCGCTCACAAACCCGACACCTGCATCCAAGCACATACCCAGAAAAAAACTGTGAAGTTACTGAAGGTGGAAAACCAAAGAAGGGTACATCTGAACGGTTTCTACCTGCCTCCCACAAAGGATGAAGCAGTTCCTAGTGCTCCTACAAAACACTCCAAATATGAACTCCCCAGGCACATTTCAGTTGCCTTATCTCTCCTCCCTTTACATAAATACAGCGCTCAATAAACAAAGCACTAACAAGCGAAGGAAAAATCGAGATACTAGCTACGTTACCTCAGTTCAAAACACATATCCAGTGTGGCCTGGGCCCTGGAGTTCACGGATGGCAGCCTCCTATGCCAATAAAATTCAAAATATAAAATCTGCTCAATTGTGTGTCTAGGGTCTGCACTTCGAAGTTCATAAAATGTTCTTCAAAGTAAGATTACTTAAAGGACCCAATATTGTTTAACTAACACGCGCTTCCAGAAAAATCCTTACATGCTAGAAGAAATAGGTGTCATAATCTCCAAATGTAATAAAAAAGTTGGATGACTTTTACGCTGCAATAATCGAAACGTGCACTATTAAACTCTATAACAACTAGAAAAGAACAGTAGAAGAAACACTCTTTTCAAGAGACAACTTGCAGGGGAAGCATATTCAGACTCATGTACTGCGGTTTGTTCGGATGAAAATCACCTCACTGAGGAAAACGAAGATATTCCTGCTCTCGCGCCAGTCCTGACCCATAGGAGAGAATGCTGGCTCGAGACATGTGACGTCACAAACCTACGCGACCCGAAGTCACAATAACCACTCTCAGTGCTATGGAACTCCAACAGAAGCAGCTCATGTTTGGATTTCGTGTTTTTTTAATATGCTTACGAGTGCTTATGCGGTTCACCCTTTTATGCAATTGTGTTCCTGGGTACAGAGTTTGTGCAGGGTCAGAGAAATACAATATATAGTAGCGCAGTAAACAAATCAGCGGAACTCCAACGTTCAAACGAGCTGTTTAAACAGCATGGTCACAACTATTACACAATGCTCAGCTTATTTGTGTGGTCAAATCTATTTCTTTATATTCTTGCTTGCTCTTTCTCTACGCAGTTGTAATTTTTAGACATGGTTTGGAATGCTCATCATTAGTTAGCAAATAGTCCAGAATTTTTGCCACAAATAATATCGTGCAAAATTGCCTTTACTTGTTACTTGCAAATGTGCATGCTTTTCGCTACAAATTTCGCAAAAATAGTGACATGACAACTAGGCCTGGGCGGTAAATTCCGTTCCGCTCGCGGAATTTGCGGAATTTATGTAATTTCGCGTTCCGCGGAGAACGCGAAATTGACCAAAAATATTCTGCTTTCCGCAGCTTAGCGGAATTTTTGCTTGTTCGCGATCTCAAACTGCGTGTTCGCGAGATATTTCCCCCCGAGCACGCAAACAGCGGTCGCGAACAGGAAAAAAGCATCGCGAACAAGCATTTCCGCGTGTTCGCCGAAGAGATTTTAAACCATTTTGCGGACATTTGCGTAACGCGACTTCGCAAATTCCGCCCACCCCTAATGACAACACAATGAGCATTGTGTTAGAAAGTTATCCTTTTGCCCTGTTCATCCCCATGTTTGCTGATTGATGCTGGTGGTAACTGACTCTGACTGTACCGTGGGCTCTGCTAACCCAGACCAGGTAGGGTGACCAGACATCCTGGATTTGCCCGGACACTCCTGGGTGTTCACTAGCTGTCCCAGCAGATTTCGAAAATTTTAGTTCATGTCCCGGTTTTTAGAGGGGGTTGACTGAAAACAGTGAGAGACACTTTTTTGGTTGTTCTAAAGGTGTGCAAGTTAGCAGCTGTTATAAGTAAACAATTTAATTATTAGGTATGATGTTGGTTGTAGAAATTACATTTTATTTATTTTCTTAATGCATCTCTGTGATCCTATGTTGATGAGAGCTGTCATTCTGCACCATTCAGTGGATGACATTTTTTAGTCCTTCTATTTTTCCAAAATGGCCCAATTTTTGGTTCTCATGATCTGGTCACCCTATGCCCAGGGCCAGTGCTATGTGTAAAAAGGCGCAAGTAATAGGCTATACTTACAAATGGCAATGACAGGCCCTATAAGTGCTTAGTAGATAATAGGGCCAGTGGGTTCAATCTACCTATAAGTCCCTAGTATATAATGGGGCACGGAGGTTTAGAGGCCCCGAAGATTTCCTTCCCTTGCATATGTGCATTTCTGTGTGCATGCTGTCCATTTAAAGGCAGTACTGCCATGCGGCCTGTCTTTAAAAGTAAATTCTCACAATTTGTATTGACAGGCCCTATAAGTCTCTAGTATATATTAGTGCTAGGGGGTTCGACCTACCTATAAGTACCTAGTATGTAATAGGGCATGGACGTTTAGAGGCTAACAGATTTCCTGCACTTGCATGTGCGCACTGCTGAGTGCCTGCTGTCATTTTAAATGCAGCCTGGCTTTGCAGACTGTCTTTAAAAGTAAATTGTGTGCAAACTCAAATTTGGTGGTATGGATACTTTAAAAGTGATAATCTACCTTGTTTTTACATATTAGGCACCCCCCACGCCTCCCCTATGTGTTGCAGGGGTGGGGGATGGGTATGTAACTATAAGCATGGACCTTATAAAATATGTTTTATATGCTCTGGTGAGGAAAAACTGCCAATTTCATTTTTCCCCATTGTCATACTTAGTCCCATAGGCTAACATTACAATATTTAATTTAGATATAACTATTGCTAGGAAAGGAGTTAACAATATCATTCAAGTACTTGAAAGATTGGTATGATAAAGTCAACAACTTGTCACTGTTGAATTCCTCATAACTAGTACAGGAGAGAGGTTTCTCTTCTCTAAGCCAAACTCCAGCCTTCTAGTGGTCTCTGCTGATTGGACCGTCTTAACAGGCTTAGCCAGGCTGTCTTGATGAGTTGAAAAGTGGCAACACAGAGCAGGGGTTATCTGATGGAGAGAGCTCTGTAGCTGCAGAGGATAGGTCATAAACATGGGGCTGGGTAAATCAAACTGAGCTCAAAGAGGGAGCAGACCAGTATGGAATGCTAGGCGTACCTAGCCCCACACTCTGTGGCCTAGCGAAATGACAGGCTCAGGACAGGAGTTTGCAGAGGCAGGGGGCAGAGAGCTAATGGAAATGAATAAGCCTGGGTGGAATTTGTGTAGCAGTGCTACTCAGAACTCCGCGAAGAAGTAAAAAAAACTCCACAGCGCTATGCGGAGTTTTGCGAGCCGGTGGAGTTGCTTGTTCCGCACTTTTGCAAGAGATTTCTGACGTTCGGCAATGCGGATTGCGTGTTCCGGGGGAAACTTCACCACGCGGTCTCACTGGGGCGCAGCCATCTTGTGTTTCTTGCCTGTTATGGTTCTGGGCCTGTTTTTTGAATCCTCCCTAAATCTTTGCAATCCCTTGTTCCTAAAACTTTTATTCTGATCTTTTTTATTATCTATCCCTTTCTCTTTTTAAGTGTATATTTTGGGCTTTTTCTACTTTTTGTGTGGTTTTTTGTATTGTTTTTCTACTACGTGCTTTTTATTTTTTTTACTTCCTTTCTTCTTTTCCTCACTTAATTTTTTACATTCTGCATTTTCTTTCCCGTCCACCAGAATCTTGGCTAAGACTCAGAGTTAGGGTGTGACCCGGGTAAAGAGGAACCTCCTTCGTTGCGGAAAGCGTCGCCCGGAAGGGGTGCAGCCCCGGGCGTGCTTTGCGGAGGTGGAGTTGGCTGAACTTGTTTTTTCTGCCGCGCCACCTGCCCTCCACTCTGGCAGCAGGTGACAGGCCTGGGTCAGGATACAGACTCCGTGTGCGCCAGCAGCAGTGGGTGAGGGTGCACAGGGCAGTGTATCACTCCTCTGGGGTCCGGCGCACCCATAACCAACTGACGCACTAGTGGTCCGACATCCTGGATCGAGAGTAGAACCTGCTAGACCTGCTAGGTGTTGAGGTCGCGGGGCTTGGTGAGTACTAGCTAATTATAATTATTATTGTGTGTTCTATGTTATTGCGAATATTATTTTTTGCACAAACAGCAAGAATGCTGCTGCTCACATGCAGGTAAGTTAGGTTTAAAAATATTATATTATGTGATAGATATTCTAGAAAGGTCCTTGGTGCTACCTAATCATACTTGTTTGCAACTTTGCGCTCGCTTGAGCTGATTATGTAAGCGAACTTAGGTTAAGTAATGCAGACTAGAGAGACTCCTTTCCTTTGTCCTGTCACTAAGATAGTGGTAGTTAGTTAGTTAGTTACTTAGTATTAGTTGGTAATTTAGCGACACGCGTGATGCATCCTCTCACTGACTTCAGTCCTTGACTTCTTAGTCATTTTAGTAGAACCTTTTGTAGTTCATATAGTGAGTGACCAGCATCCAACCAATTTGGTGTATGCAATTATGCATGCGTCCATCTATGCATTTCAGGAGACTAAATGCAGAATTAGTGACATGGCCCATCAAAGGGGTTGAGAATGATGATTGCGAATGAGATCGGAATTCGAAACTTAGAAGCAGATATAATTTATTTGCAATTCCTTCCAAAGTCTTTGGAATAGGTGGGATAGGTAGGTTTAGGATTCAGGAATCAGAATGGAACTGTGGAATAATAAAGATAGGATTGTCCGTGACCACGATACTAGTCTACTACTAGTCGATCTGATTTAGGAAAAGTCACTGTTATTGCAATTGCCATTTCCTGTCAAAAACTCTTTTTGGAGCGAATATTTAATATTTTATTTATTTAACACCAATAACTTTTTGTCTCTTTAATTATGTCTTACATGATCAGCATCCAGGGGAAAGAAAAAGACTGGTCTTCCGAGGTGGGTGCGTGGGCTGGAGGTGCCTCCAAGCAGGAACAACGCTCCTCTACAGATGGCTCTGCTGGCCCCAGTAAGTCCTCCTGTTGTTAATATTAATATATATTTCCCTAACTTTTACCACTCCTTATTTTTTAACTATTATTTGCATATCCTGATTTAATTTTTTCCCAAATCCTCTTCGATCTAACTGTTTCTAAATTCTTGTTATCCCTGCATTACCTAGCAGCTTAGTTATGTATATATTGCTATGTTTTTTTTCACATCAAGTCAAACTGCCTCTGACTCGTATAGTCTGTCTGTAGCTTGCTTTCTTCTGATTTTGCAGTCAGCTTTCCCTCTCTCCTAATATATTTTGTGGACTGCCTGGTACTGTAATACTCAGAGAACACATTGGTCCTTACTAATAGTAGTATTAGTACTAATACTCTGCTGTGCAGATTGCATGCCCAAGTAAGGTATTCTATGCATGTTTGTTGAGATTAGAAGGCTTTCATTAGCAGCAGTTGATGGTGAACAACTATGGCTGGAAGGAAGTATGAAGAGGAGGAGGAGGATGGCGCCATTATAGTTTCCAACCATGAGACCTCATGTCCGATTGTACGCCCAGTTGGCCACTCTTTTTCTTTTCAAAAACTCAGATTCATCAATAGGTCTAGCCACTGAGTCCTGTCCTCTTCTGGAAAAGCTTTTAAAAAATTGTCACCAAGAAAATGCACAACCAGATATTTTATTATTTTTGATAGGACATACTGTCTATTCTACTCTAGTACCCAAATTGTAGTGATGTGTGTGGTGTATGTATTGTATTATCAATCTTGCTAGTGAAAAATATAAATAGGGGGAGGCCAATATGGCATCTAAAAAATGTGAAATGTTTTTTCTAGATGTACCGACCACCAATGCTGGGGTCAGCGGTGAAGGCGACACCAGCCAGGAGGGAGATGATGAGGCAGCTGCAGAGGGTGAGCTAGCAGCAGTGGCAGGCGGTGGTAAGTCATATTCATTACTTATTGACAATGCACTCTGCATGGATGTACACTGTACTGTTGAGACTAAGTTGTTGTAAACAGTTGAAGAAGACACACTTTACTTAGCATTAGCATTAGCGGGAGTTGAGTAACTAATGGCTTCTTCTATCTTCAGCTCAGCAGAGAAAGTTTTACGAAGAAGACTGGGAGTCAGACAACCTTGATGGGTTAATGGAAAAGGGAAAGAAGGATGGGAGCAGGAAGGATTGGTGACATGTAATATATGATTGGCAGAGAAGGATGCATGGCTGTATGAAGGGGGTCTGGGATGCATATAGGTGGCTGATAGGATGTATGGGTGGTTGAAGGATGGGTGAGAGGTGAAAGAAAGGATGCTTGCCTGGGTGGGTGAAACTATATGGGTGAAAGGAATCCTCTGGGGGGCTTGATGGGTCAAATTCAAAGGCAAGCAAGGACGTATGGGTGGTGGTTAAATGACAAATGCATGTTGTTGATAAAAGGTTTGTTGAGATTGAAAATGATAGCGATGCTTGGATGAATGGATGCCTGGATGGTATTCTGAAATAGGTGGAGACTGAATGAAGAGAATGTAAAAGAAAATTAAACCGTGCCAGAGTAGCAAAGCCAAGGGTGAAGAGTAAAAATAATGCTAGAAGAGCAATGCAATGATAAATGGAAAAATCCCTGGGAAAAAGAATAAACAAGGACTTTTTTTTCAAGGTTTTGATTCAAAGGTTTGAGGATGTATTTTAGAATACTCCTTTGACTCAGAGTAGTTTGCAAGCACAACATATATATTGTGTATGTATGTACCCATTCATCATCAATCGCCTTCTTCCGACTCCGAGGCCCACTCTCACTCCTACCCATGTCATTTCAACCGTGTCAGCCATGGGTGGCCTATCGGCTGCATTGTTACAATGAAACAATAGTAGTACCTCACGTCATCACGTGACATTGTGCCGCATATCATCATTCATATTAGTAATCCTATCATCTGCCATGTTGTAGTAGTCAGGGTAAAAGTGAAATTGAGCATTTGCCATTGATTTAACAGTGTATGGCCATAATAGAAAAATAGATAATTGTGAAGTGCAGCTGCCCCACCTGCAGACAGTAGTAAAGTAACGTGAGTCTTCAACATGAGTATGTCTGTCTAGGGTGCAAGTTGACTGAGATGGCATGCCTACAAGATTAATTTAGCTAAACAAGAGAGAGGAGAAGAAGAAGAATACTTGTCTACTCCATAGTTCCTAATGCCTGAAACTCTAATTACATCCAAATCTTAGGGGCCAAGGAAGTGAGGATACCACAAATGTTATGTACTGCTAGTGCTACTGTGCCATTATACTTTTATGTGTATAATTTTGTGTTACTGTTTTGCTTGTATTGGTTACAATTGTCTTTTTTCGTTCTTGATATAGCTACTCCTTCCTAACCTAACAGGCAGGAGTTGGCAGCCAGGACCCGGCATCGGAAGCTGTAGGCCATCAGGGATGGATATTGGCAGCTGGTGGCTCTGGCGGAGGAGGAGGAGGCAGCAGCTGAAGCCTCCAATGCTTCAGCCCCCAGCCAAGCCCCCCCAGTGCGTCCACTGGTACGGTGCCGTGGTCTGGCAGCTGCCCGCCACAATTCAAACACTGCTGCCCACCCTTGTTGTTCCTGCAAAAAATGTCAGCGCCACATGTTCCTCCGGATGGTGCGCCTAGAGGCCAGGATGGAGGATTGTTTCCACGTCCTAGAGTGCAAGATCCGGCATGCCCGCCGCTAGACCTCAGTCTTCTTGACCCTTGCCCCTTCTTTAATCTTTTTTTCGGTGGGTGCGACTTGTTGGGGAGAGGGTGGGAATGTGGGAGTTGGGGAAAACCTGGGTGTTCTGTTTTTTTCTTATGGACATTTGCTTTTATGTGTTTGTCAGAAGGTAACTGGACTTTACAAACCCCAATAAGCTTCATAATGGAGTGTGCAACCATGGCGATGCGAAAGAACTTCTCCATGTTCAAAAACACCTTGCACCACCAGATCCAGGGAACATCATTGGGGAGCACCTTTGCCCTGAGCTTGGCCTGTCTGTATGTGGCAGAATTCGAACGGATACATATCCACAACAACAATCCCTACTCATCTAACATCCTGACCTGGTGCCACTACATAGACGATATCATCATTTTTTAGAAGGGAGATGAAGAAACTTGCAATTCCTTCTATGAGTGAATCAAAACCTTGAATCCTTTTCTATGGTTCACTCACACAATCTCCTCCACTGAAATCCTTTTCTTGGACCTCACCATCACACTGAGGAATGGATTTTGGCGACGAATACCTACAGAAAACCCACTGATTACAACAATCAATTGCGCTTCGGGACAATCTGTCTTTTGGCCAGTTCCTACGTCAACGCAGAAATTGCAGCTCCATCACTGACTTCTATAATGAAGCCTCATTACTGAGAAAACACTTGGAAACCAGGAGAAACCCAGAATCAATAATAAAGAGATCATGCAAGAGAGCACAGAACAATCACAGAGAGGCACTCCTGGAACCTAGGCAAAAACAGGAGTAGAGCATCATCACTTGTGTAACCACGTAGACACCCAAATCCAAAACGATACAGAGGGTGATAAAGAAAAACTGGCAGATCATTCAATCTGGGAACTTAGGGATCCCACTGCCACGCTTCGCCTTCAAGCGGACCAGCAACCTACGAGACATGTTGGTCCATACCCGCCCATCCAAGAGAGAACAACCACACAAAGGACACTCTGGAATCTACCCCAGTCAAGGGACATTACCCTTGTGGCCATTGTGGAGTATGTCACCTTACCAAACATTCAAAAGAGGTGGTCCTTAACCACAACCAGATCTGTACCCAACGCACCCACACCAATCGCAATACAAAAAATTGCATTTACCTGATTGAATGTCCCTGCTATCTGAGGTACATAGGGATGACTACGAGAACAGTAAAAGTCATCAAACATCGTAGTAATATCTGCTGCCAACGTGACACGACAAAATTGGGGGCACACTTCATTGAATGTCATCAGTCAGGTGATGATATGTACTGGACAGTACTTGAAACCAATACAGGTTGGGAGAAGAGAAAACTGTGTGAGATGGAACAGCGCTGAATTTTCTGCTTGTCCAGGAACATCACAGGCTTGAATGATGACAGTCTGTGGCACGAGTTGAATACCTGATCATTGTTCACAGTACACTACATTGCTAGCTGCCACCTCAACTTGGTTTTTTACCCCCCCCACGTGGGGCTCTGTTTCCCAAAAAGAGGTTATTATTAACAACTATACATGTGGGACAATAAACTCGGGGCATCCCATCTTGTACCAGGTCACGCAGATGGAGTTGTACTCTAGTCCACCACTGATCGCATCAGCAGGGCTGGACACCCCCACCCCTTTACACATATAAACTCTTATATACATCCTCACAAGATATATCATTTATATAAAGTACCCATAACCCAGGCTCACACAATTAAGATACTTCATGGCGGTATTTCAACCATATTGGTTTAGCCTGGAGACCACCCCACTGGATTATATCCAAAAGAATCACACCAGGAGCAGCCGTAACCACTCCATCTTGGCATCCCTATATAATTACCTTTGTTATCACACGGCTGACTTATGGGACACTACTGCCCCTACAAGCTGACACAAAAATCTACTTCTATCTCCAGTTTGTTTATTTTATTATTTCTTTACACCTACTTTAGCCTACGTTGGTTTAAGATAATGTTTGCCATCAACAAAAAGATATACACCTCCACCCCCAATACGGCCGCCAAACTGGCCGCCCACTACACAGAGTAGCCGTTGCACAAGCTGCATGCAACACGTGACCACTAGACGGCCGTTGTACCGCAGCACTCCAGAGCGATGGAGGTGGGTAGGCGAAACACAGAAGTCTCGACCACCACCAAGTAAGTGCACTGGGACAGGGGTATGTTTCCTTTGTGCACTTCATTACAGCTCGCCTTTCCCTCGTAAGAGTGCTCCTGTTCCCTTCTCTATGCTGCTGGGAATACAAGCGATCAAGCGATACCGCACTTTGAAACAACGAGTACTGTGACCTGCTAATGTTCATTTTGGAACATATGTTGGCACCAGAGCTTCACTTTTAAACCTTACGGCACAATACCTGTCAGTCTGTCTCTATACAGTGCATATTGCTCCCTTTCTTATCGCATTAACATTGACAACGCTACATGCAGACCACATTGTAAGACAACGGCACCCGGAAAAGTGAATTTTGGCAAATTTTTTTGTCAATATCATGTCCCATAATCGCCCAAGGGCAATTGGCAAGACACTGTACATAGAGACTTGTGCTCATATCCATCTGTTTCAGGTTTTATTTCATTGTAAATAACCTTGTGACATTAAATGGAACTTACCTCTGAACATAACACTTAATATACATGCCAATTCTGACACGTTATTCTATCTTTTTCAAGACCACAAATGCTCCGTTCTCTTCTACCCTCTCCTATGAAGGTGTCCCTCAACTTGATCAGAACCCTCCATTCTTGTCCTAAGGAGCTTGAATCTCCCTCCTATGAAGCAAGCCCAGTTCTAGCTCAAAATATAATTTTTACAATAAACAGAATATACCACATCATATGTGTAAGCCTTCCCCCCACCAGGTCACACGTGTGGAGTTGATGTATGCACTTACACTACTGTACACCTGCCACATCTACGTGTTGTTAACTAGATATATTGGTACAGGAAATCTGTTGAGCTTCAGTCTGTGAACGCTGGTCACCCTACTGTTAGAGCAAGCAGACAGAGATCACCTGTCTTAGCGACATGGATGAGTTCACCTATGTAGTACAATGATGGACCAAGTATTGTTTTAATTACCGGTTGCATGTATCTTTCCACCTTTTATCGCCCTTTCCTATAGGTGGAACCACAGACCGGCATACATTTAGGGGTAGGCCGGAAAACCTTCATAGGTCATCCCTTATTAGAAGGGAGACCCTAAGCTTCAGTTTGAGGCACACTTCACTATTTTTGGTCCTGAAGAACTGCCGCCCGATTTTTTTGGGGCTGTCAAGGCACAAAACATGTTGACCAGCTGACACCCAAAGCTATCCTGGTACTTTAAGACCACATGATAGCGCCACTGCTTTCAAACTAGACTGAGTATCCTGCCTTTCTAAAATTCCATTTCTAGGATACCTGAGTCTATTTTATTCACCACTCACTTATATCACTCATATCACTCGGTACACTGTTAGCTAGCCCGCTCACATGCATTCATCTACACAGCAATCTGGGATCAAAAGATCTCCGACAAAGAGCCCCCAGGTCCGTCAAGAATTGCAGCGCCCGCTGGACAAGGAGCGCCCAATGATGAAGCATGATACCCTAACAGGTGTGTGAGGGCACCAAGATCTGACCAACAGGTCTTTCAGCAACTGGACAATCAGCCATGTGGATCAACCTTCTGTGACCATCTTGGCCAAGGAGGCACTATCCCTACCCTGATTACCATTCATTTGCTTTTATGGACAATTTGTTGGGACATTGGTTGGGGTTAGGGAGAGGGTGGGGTCAGGCGTTGTGGGTTTCTTTCCTTCTAGTTTATATTTGTTAGGGGGATATATTATTTATAGTTTTACATATAATGTAAATCTTTTTTGGGGGGTGGGTTACTCTTTTACTTTGAACTGTTTCCTTTGCTGCTGGGCCAAAGCCAGTTTTTGAAATCTGCCGATAGTGTAACACACCAACATATAGATACGGTACCGTCACTTGTCCTACTACTGTCAGTCTCTCTTCCTAGTCTATACAGTCTGCAATTAAAACCCATATGGACTCGGAAGAGTGTGTGTGTGAACTAATTAATTTCCATAGTATATACATTGTTGCATCCGCCACACTACTTCTCTACCTGTGATAGATGATTAGGCGAAGCGATCGCTGCATGGTGATGGTTTGGTTTCTCAAGGTGCCATGGTGGTGGTAGTAGCAGAAGACAGTAGCAGTTGCAACAAAAAAAAATGATACAGTCACCTGAGGGAGACTAGGGAACACCTAGTAGAAGTACAGTACACAAGAAGAAGACTGCTAAACAAGAAACCATGATGATAAGCAATGCTAAAGTCAAATAAAACAGAATGGTGGGCTAGCCTAGTACAAGTTACAACCAGAAGTCGACTCGAGCTATGAAGTGGACAAGCGTAACCTTTAGTGCTGGACGGATTATGATGCTGGCAATTAATTATGATGGATTATGCTCCAGTGGAAAAAAATGGAATATCGAATACTGTGCTTGGGTGAACAATCTAATCTCTATATATTGCGGTATACAACCTTTACAACGCAACTTTTACAACGCACTACACTTACAATGCATTTTTTACAACGCAACATCCACTACAACGCATTCCATTACAACACAGGACACTACAACGCATTTTTAAAAACTACCTTTACAACGCATTCCATTACAACGCATACTACCTTTACAACGCATACCATTACAACGCATAATATTACATTAAAACCCCTACACTATCCAACACTTACCCTACTGTTGCACCCCCTGGAGTTAGAATAGTAATTTTTACCCCTATACTATCCAACACTTGCCCTACTGTTGCACCCCCTGGAGTTAGAATAGTAATTTTTACCCCTATACTATCCAACACTTGCCCTACTGTTGCACCCCCTGGAGTTAGAATAGTAATTTTTACCCCTATACTATCCAACACTTGCCCTACTGTTGCACCCCCTGGAGTTAGAATAGTAATTTTTACCCCTATACTATCCAACACTTGCCCTACTGTTGCGCCCCCTGGAGTTAGAATAGTAATTTTTACCCCTATACTATCCAACACTTGCCCTACTGTTGCACCCCCTGGAGTTAGAATAGTAATTTTTACCCCTATACTATCCAACACTTACCCTACTGTTGCACCCCCTGGAGTTAGAATAGTAATTTTTACCCCTATACTATCCAACACTTACCCTACTGTTGCACCCCCTGGAGTTAGAATAGTAATTTTTACCCCTATACTATCCAACACTTACTCTACTGTTGCACCCCCTGGAGTTAGAATAGTAATTTTTACCCCTATACTATCCAACACTTGCCCTACTGTTGCACCCCCTGGAGTTAGAATAGTAATTTTTACCCCTATACTATCCAACACTTGCCCTACTGTTGCACCGCCTGGAGTTAGAATAGTAATTTTTACCCCTATACTATCCAACACTTACCCTACTGTTGCACCCCCTGGAGTAAGAATAGTAATTTTTACCCCTATACTATCCAATACTTACCTTAAATCCAATGTAATATTATGCGTTGTAATGGTATGCGTTGTAAAGGTAGTATGCGTTGTAATGGAATGCGTTGTAAAGGTAGTTTTTAAAAATGCATTGTAGTGTCCTGCGTTGTAATGGAATGCGTTGTAGTGGATGTTGCGTTGTAAAAAATGCGTTGTAAGTGCATGCATTGTAAAAGTGTGCGTTGTAACGACATACATCCATATATTGCCAGTGTGGGCTGTATATTAACTTAGAACAGAAGAAGATTCTCGCCCTGCCTTGAGTTAGTGTTGTTTTCACCACATCTGCCCCAGAAAGTGTGTGATCAGTTAATGGTGTAAATTTAATCTAGTCACACCTCAATAAATCAGATCACGCAGCCCGGGGTAAAGGGTTAGGGTTTGATGAATGGTTGGGAAGGGGGATTCAGGGAAAAGTTTGACAAAGACAAACACTACATATGAAAAACACATTTATCTAGGCAGCCGACCATCATAAATCTGTGAAGGAAGAAAAAGGAAATGCATGCATGATGATGATGAGTAGTACTAGTCCAGTACAGGGCAGTATATATTATGCAATTATCTGTCTGCCCCCAGAGAGACCCAAGTTACATATATTATGTTCTGTTGTTCGGGCTTCCTTTGAAAGATCGCAAATAAAATTAAAATATCTGTAGGAGTCAAATATAAGCAAACATAAACATAAACAGCACACACAGTCATCGTAGTGATTGAAGAGAACAAAAAATAATTATACTGTATTGTTGCCATATAGGGAGTTACATCTCCGCATTCCTCGTGGTCCTTCCTTGGACTGTCTGTCCGCAATCTTGGGTGCCTGGTGGATGCAGTTTGGTAAGGTAAGTGTGAGTTGTTTTTCCAGTTTGGAGCAGCGTAGGGGGCCTCTAGATGCAGCCACGGCCGCTGCAGTTAAGAGCGGTGGGGCCAAGTGGGGCCGGCTGGGGGGATTTCGAGAGACGACCACAAGGGAAATGAATTATGTATTTCATTTTCCCTTGTGGTCGTCTCTCAAAATCCCACCACTGCAGCAGCCACGGCTGTGTAGATGGAAAAATGAAAAGGATATTGAAAAATCAAGGAGAAAAGTTAAACTGCATAATTAAGGAAGAGAGCAACAAGAAGACTTTCAGAGATGCCATGGCTATATCATGTCTGCTTCTGGCAGTTACATCCAACAACAGGAACAAGTCTCCCCACCCAACCTCCACTTAGCTTCAAATTTGAGCCAGACAGCACAGTGAGCACACACACACACAGCAACATAGCATTTTCCAAATTAAGTAAAAAATCAATGCACTGCTATCAGTCACACCACACTCTCCACCACCACTACACAGACATGTAGGTCTGGTGTGGTTGTTTACCTTTAGGCCACTTCATGCCCTGAGTTATCCCATATATCCTCCCCCAGACTCTGACTGTGAGTATGGTATGGTGTCCAACTCCGTACCAACAGTGTCCCGACTCCCAAGTGAGTCCCAGACTCGTCCTGACTCAAAAATGCAATGGATCAGCCTGCAGTACTACAATTTTGTTATTGAACAACAAGAAGGGAAAGATTGACGCAAGTCACTTTTTTGTGTGTAGAAGACTAGTAGAGATCATTCACAACAAACAACAATCACTCAGCTTGCAATGCATGCAATCATTTACCTGTTCTTCTGGGGGAGTCCCTCTAGGCTTGGAAAGGATAGATATATGTTCAGGGCCCAGGTTTGGAGGCAGGCACACATTTCACATTTGTTGTATTCGCCATCTAATGTCTGGTTTGAGGGAAATGGCTTTAGGACGAGTCAGGAGGAGTGGACTTACTTCTTTATTGACTGTACACAGCTGCAACTCCAATCCGGCAATAAAAGATTAAGACGTTGGGGATGGATTTGTTGTGAACCAGAAAGACGGCGACACACACAATTAATGAAGTAAATAATGTTCCTTAGCTATATCTTTTTTGGGTTTTTTTTTGGGCATCACAGGATAAAAGAAAGTAACTCGAAAGTCTGGTTGTCAGGGAAGTAGAGCTCGTCCTCAAACTCTGGTGGTTCACCCGGAAGTAGGTCAGCACTGGACTTAAGCCCTGCCTGTAGAAGACATTCCTGTGCCAATTTTGGGGCTGATGCTCCTGTTCTTGTTGATGTTCTTGGTGGTTTTGGTGGTTTTGGCTACTGCGAGCCAACCACACTGCCCTCAGGCATTGAAGTTGACATTTGAAGGCTGCCCTGCAGTACTTGTTGTTCCTTGGAGGAGCGGGCCCCTAATTCCCAGACGTTATTTTTCTAACTGACTGGCTTGCACAGCTATCCAAGTTTTGTAGCTGGTAACAACCTCGTCTGAAAAAGGAATTAAAGTGTGTAGTTATGGTTTGCACCATGGATCAAGAATTGTGGAACAAATGTAATGGATGGATGACAAAATGCCTCTTTGCACCTTTGTATTTTAAGATAAGCGAAGGGTTAAGCTCTCAAACAACTGATATGCTTATTTTTTTTCCTCCCCACCTGCCTACATTGCAGACACCTCCTTTACCTGTTCTTGTAGCATGTGCAACAATGGGATAGCTTGGCCCATGGTACAGTTCTCCTTTCTGACTTTGCGTGTGAAAAAACAAAGAAAGAAAGAAAATGTAGTTTATAAAGCACACAGCTATCTCAAGCAGCAGTGTCCCAGTGCTGGATTGCAGATTCACAGTGAGGGAAACAGGAGGGAGGATTTAAGGAAGGTTGAAAAGCCAGATTTTTAGTGCCCTTCTAAAGGCCTGTACTGACTCCATCATGCGGTGATGAAGGGGCATAGCATTCCAGAGTTTTGCAGTTCTCACTGTGAATGCTCTGCCGCCTATCCTGGCCTTGAGGAAGCGAGGAACTTTGATCAGTCGCAGATGAGTTGATCTCATGACCTAGTCTTGATGGTATCTTTGCAGTCTCTGCCTCAGAAAGCCCAGGCCCTGATCTCTGGTGGCTCTGTAGGCCAAGGTGAGCGCCTTGAACTCGATTCTCCTATTGACAGGCAGCCAATGGAGGCGCCGCAAATGCAGGGAGATGTGATGGCGAAGCGGCACTTTCCTAATTAATTTGGCCGCTGCGTTTACAATTATCTGCAGCATGCGGACCAGATAAGCTGGCAGCCCTAGATAGACAGTTTGAGTAGTCCAGCTACGAAGTCACCAATGCATGAACTATTGTCCCCCTGAAGTCCTCCAGAAGGAAGTGTAAGAGTTTTTTCAAAGCTCTTAACCTCCAAAAGCATATGGAGGAGACATGGCACACCTGGGTCTTAAAAGAGAGGTCGTTGTCAAATTTAAACTGCAGATTTCTCCCCAAAAGGAAATAGCATCTCAGTCAGGCATTTAACTAGGCCCCATTGGACCAGCAATGACCATGCCTTTCACAGTGGCATACCCTCTTTGCATGGAATTTTAATTGATTGGTCTGTACTGTTTAATCATATGTTCAAGCATGTAATAAGTTGAGTTCCAATGTGTTGGCACTGACATTCCTTTATCACGTTGAATGATACTCAGCTGCTTCCAGGCTTTAAAAGAATGGCTGAAATGTGTGCAGATTCTTCTGCAGGTGGTCAGTAAGTTGCTGACTTGGTCTTCTTTTTTCAGAAAGTCCTGAACAATGATGTTAATGCAGTGCGCCAAACAGAGGACCCTGAAATAGCCATCATCGGCCATGGCCTTAACTATATTACTGCCATTGTCTGTGGCAACAAAACCAATGGTAAGCCCTTTCGGTCACAGCCATTCCAAGTCTTCCAAAATGTTTGCAGCAGTATGAAATGTCTCCATGGCTACTGTTACATGGCAACACTTGCAGATATCTTTTATTTAACCCCCACAAAAGAGATCCAGTGTGCAGTGATGCACATGTAATCAGTGGCTTTGCAACTGATCCACATGTCTGTTGTCAGGTGGATAGTGTGAACAGCACTCTGCTACAAAGCTTGTCCAAGCAATTCTAGCACGTCGTGATATAGTACTGGAACAGCAACTCTGGGGAAATAGGACCGGCAGGGAACCTTCCATTTTGGGCAGATGGCTGCCACAAATTCAAGAAACCCCACCCCTTCCCCAAAAGAAAAAGGGAGGAGGTCCAGCGCTAACATTTTAGCTAGCTTCCCGTTGTACAAATGTGCTGTTGGGTGGTTGCGTTCGTACTGCCCGTCTGACTTAAACATGATGAGAATGGTAGGCTGGATTTTTTTCTTTTCTGGTGCCACTGATGTAGGTGTCTTCTTGACACCAGATGATAGGTTCAATGCATGTTTTTTCGTTGCGGTACTCTCTTGCCTTGGTTCCCTTGGTGTCTCAGCCTGACTCTTGTGCCATTACGATGTTGCTGATGATGATGTGGGCGGTACCACTGCACTTCTGTGGACAGGGCTGCTTTGTGTACCAGAGTAAATGTCTCCCTCTTGTTCACCTTCCACCGTGATTGGATCTTCTTCATCCCCTCCACCAACAACGCTTTCAGTTTTTTGGACACTAAGGTGCACTTCCCACTGTATCAAGTGGTGTTTTTTCAGATGGTTTGTGTTGCCTCCGGTACCATAGTTTGTACCAAGCTTACTCCGACTAACACCTACTCCACAAATGGAGAATATAGCAATGTTTACCTCCTTCCTGCTAACCAAAAAACAAATCCCAAACTGGGGAGATCAACTTTCTGATGCTGCTGGTGCCACTTGCAATGTCGGATGAACTAGTAGGGGTGGGCATGACGTTTGACTCTCTGCAGTATCTACTTGTACTGAGGTGGTTGTGGTCAGTAGCGGCTGGTCCATACGGGCGCCAGGGCGGCGCCCCACCTGCTGTCGCGTCACCCCACCTGCTAACTGTCTGCAGTTCAGCAACGGAATGTAAGCAGACGAATTGAACAGCTTTCAATTTGTCTGTTTACATTTCCCGGGCCGGGCGGGTAAAACTGCGCATGCCAACGCACAGTGCATGCAGGGGAGGGAGGGGGAGACTGGGGCGAGCACTCTGAGCAGTAGTCCAGAAGATGGTGGTCTGACTGCGCATGTGAGTGAGGAGCGTGCGCTCCTCACTCACATTCAAAACCATTAGGTATGCTGCGCATGCCTAGTGTAGCGTGCAGGCCTCTGAATAGGATCCTGCTCGGGCGGTGACGCGTTTTACGCAAAGTCGCCCCATGCCCTATCAAATGCCAGGGTACAAAGTAAGAAAATAAGGGTCAGCCGCCTCCCGTCACATCCAGTCTCCTGATTTGGCAGTTTAGTTGGAAAAGAAAAGAGCGGGGTTAGTTCCACCACACCACGTTGCAGAGGAGACGAGCGGAGCCGAAGGAGAATGGAGATGCCTGGTAAGTTTATTTTTTTATTGTAGGCTGCAAGGTGAATCCTCACTGTGTCAAAAGCATTTTACATGCGCTAAACAAAGTCCTTTAACGTTCACCTCCAAGGGCTGTGAGCAGCCCTGTAACATTTTCACAGTCTTTGGCAATCAGGGTATAGTGTTTTAAATAACATGCGCGCGGTGGGAGCAAAGCCTATTTGCATGCTTTGTTCTCTGTGTTTTGCCTCAATCTGTAACTTGGCCCTAAAACACACCTAGTAGTTGTCGAAAATGGAGGTTATGCTAAAATAAATGACCGTAGTAACCATTGTTGTAGCAGGGCCGGAAGTCCTAAGGTGCCAATTAAACCCTGTCTAGTGTTGTATTTTTTACTAATCTAACTGCTATAACGGTTCCTTGCCTGCACCGTGTCCCCTGGCATCCCTGCTATGCTTTTGCTGGACTGTTTACATGCTAAGTTTGAAAAGAATCTTTATTTCGGTAAATGGTCTGAAGAAATCTGTCTGACTAATACTTCTGTTACTGTAAAGGTGGCAAAATAGTGCAGAAATACAAGCCATTAAATACCTCTGGTTTATTACAAAGACAGCATAAACATGTAGCTGACTAGTTGATAGCTGTATTTCTCTACTATAAAAGGCAAGTATATTACTAACTTGTGCAAGAGTCTCTGGGTAGGTCAATAAAAGCTCAAAATATTCATATGAGTTGATATATACAGCGCACACTTAAAAAAAAACACTCTCAGTGTTACATAATAACAGTCAAACAAATTTGGTTGCATGATTTGGTGACATATTACATTTTATAGCCTAAAAATGAACTATACTTTAGTGCATCATGTACTTTCATCCATAATTGCGTGGAGTCTGCTTGGCGGTCAAGTTGTAAAATCATGACCTGTCCCAGGGAGGGCATCAAGTATAGAGGTAGGGTGCCAGTGGTATTATCTAGGGTAGAACACTACTACAGCGTGGACGGAGGCATTCATCATGTCTGTAGTGGCTAATACAGAATCTGGTGGGAATGTAGTAAAACAAGGTTGAGCTAGGGCTCCATGTGTGAGATGGGCTGTTTTATCTTGTAGACCAGGATGGGCATCTTGGCAGGCTCCAGACACTGCCAAAGGCATTGAGAGCTTGTGATAAATGTGGCATGCCATGAGTTAGCAAAGTACTGGGATGAGTTTTAGCAATCTTTGGCCATGGATTTTTATTCCGGTCATGAATGAAAAAGATAAGTCTTTGTGTGTGGAGATTGCTGGTAATATTTTTGAAGGATTTTAATGAGAGCTGCATGCTGTGGAGGCTGCTTCAAACTACGTCAATTTATATGACCAAACTGCGAACAGAAAATCCCCAAAGTGGGAGAACACTACTACTCAGTACTTAAGAATCCCTGTTCTCTTCAGCACTCTATCATCACTTCAAGTTGCATGTTGTTATGCTGCCAACAGTGACTATTTGCTTTTTATGTTGTGCGTTTTTTGCAAAATTGAAAATAAAACAATTAAAAAGAAATCCCTGATCACCAGACTCCTCAAGACCCCTGGTGCAGCTATTGCTATCCACCATGCCTCAGAGAGTTGTGTCTGTAGTTAAAAAGCCATTTTGTTGTAAATTTAGTGAACTGGCACTGTGGGTTAAATACCTACAATCCTTCATCATTTCGTGGTAGATAGTCTGAATACTATTTGTTTACATATTAATACCAATTATTTGGTGCATAATCACATTTCAGGTTGTGGTATACATTACTATCCTTAAATGTTTGGTACGAAAGATGAATTGATCTTGAAATCTCAGAGAGCGGACATTGGGTTTCCTTATGTAAATGCCAAATAGCTAGAAAGATGCAGCAACGGTTCCTGCATTCGGGCGTTGAGCCTCCGTGTTTCCTCTAATTTGTTTGAAAATGCCCCATTTGCCCACTCTTTTAAAAAAAAATTCAGAGGGAGAACCCCTCCGAACCACCCTTGTGGGGGTTGAGCTCACTTGCTACACTTGCACGCCACCAGGCACTCATCCAGAACTTTTACTCCCTACCACTTTAAAATTTCACCAGCCGCCCCTGGTTGTGGTGTATGTAGGTCGCTGAGACAGTGGTCTCCCACCTGCACACCTGATGGTAGAGTGTGTCTGCCTCTTGTATGAGAACATAATATGTGTGTTAAAACGATGAGTGCAACTGTGAGCTTATGGACCTGCCTAAAGGCCCTGTGACTAAATATGCAAGAGAGGGGAAACGGAAACCTCCGCTCCTGACTCACAGCGCACTGCAATAGTCCCTAAGGTTTCTATTACAGATTGGAACACTTGTGATAAGTATACAATAACATTTCAAAAACTTTAAGAATAAATACATTTCTGAACAAATTTAGATCGGTTACCAATGTTTTATGGTCACATTAATGAGAACCATAATCATCACAATTGTAATGTACAAGGTCCAAAATTATATGTATTCAATACAATCCAAGAACAAAACAGTTTGTTTAACAATTCTTGAAATCAGACCCAATGCATTTCGGGTTTCGAAGAACCCTTCTTCAGGGAAAAAGTTCCGTAATAACACAATTTGAAGGAGAGCCTCCTGCCGGAACAGTCAAGGGAAAAGAAAAACGACAAATCAACAATGTATTTCTTACTCACTCTGAGAGACAAGGATAAAAAAAAGTCTGTGCTTGTGCCCACTGTGCACCGACATCAACATGCAAAAAGTGTCTGTGTTGTGCACTAAAGAATATAAAGCATATATAGGTGTTGTCGTAATGACCAGTAACCCCTGATGTATTCTGACCAGTGATTGAAAGTGCAGGCGTGCCGACTGTCCTCTACGCTCCGTATAGGTCGCTGCCAGGACTTTATGAATATGACAGCTGGAGGTGGTGTTGGTGGTATCTGTGTTGGTGGTATTCGTGTCACATCCCTCACAGCAATTTGGGATGGGGAAATGTCGGTCTCCACTGAGGCGGGGCTAATGTCGATGATGACTTGCTCATCATAATCCTCCTCTTCTACATCTACCATATTTCTAGAACCTTCCTTTTCCCTATTCTTGACTCGTGGTGTGTCTACTCTCATATTCAGGTGGGGTCCAAGTGGAGTTAGGATCATCAGAAGAGGAACTTGCAGAAGAAGTTGATGGACTAACCCTTCTTTTTTATTCTGGGGTTCTGGAAGACAATGGATCTTCTAAAAGAGTTGCTTGCTCTTCTTCTTCCTGAGCTGGAAGCTCAATCTCCTGAACTGCCCCAACTTCGGGAGGATCAACTACTTTTGGGGATGGTTGTGGCTGTTGTTGCCCACTTATCTGAGTTTCCGGCATTGATTCGGGTACTGCTTTGCGATAATGATAAGTCAATTTCAACATCACTGCTCGTCTGCATTACCGTGATTAAACTGGCTGCCTCTGAGACAGACATGGGCTTGTGCCTAGGTTGGTGGGGTGGGGTGGGTCCATTGATGTGGGGGTGCTGCTTCCTGCTTGCTCCCCGGACACCGCTGCTGCAGGCACAATTTTTGGTATCCCAAAAAAGGTCTTGGGTAAGTGGCAGTGCCTTCTTCTTCCACTGGCAACTTTCTTGGTACTAGACCTGGTACCTTTCTTTGGGGCCATCTTGAAGATGTCAGTTAGCACGCAGCGGCTCAAGTTGAAGAGATGTCTGTCTGTGGTCACACATCACGTGACGTCGTGCGCAGGGCGCAAGCCTTCTGTCAGCTAGTGCAATGGGTGACTCCTCCTCTTTTGTGTACCTAAAAGCAAAGAAGCAAGAAGAACATCAGTGAAACATGGCATTGTTGTGGTTCAATTACTAGTGCTAACAAATATAATATAATTTAGTATGTGTGTGGTCACACTTGTTAGTATTATTACCTCAGTTATTAAAATAATTAACAATACAGTGTAACAATTTGTGAGACTTTGACAACAAGTGTTTTCATGTTTTCATGGTGTACTGTGTACACTACACTCAGGAAGGATAGGAGAGAAGAAGAACAACAACAAAAATACAAATGTAATGGTTCGGCATTGTGCATCACATGTGATGCAGCACTTGGGGAGCTGCACCTGACAAATGACAATCAAAGTAATAAGCCAAGGGGAACAAAGGGAAGACGTACATGCGGGCTTATATGGCAAAATCACACTAACTGCCTCCACAAAATGGCTGCGAGCCACATGGTCACACAACAAAAATGAACTCAAGCAGGCCTATATGGAGTATGGGTACACACTTTACAAAATGGCCCCTGGCTACATGGGGAGGCTCAGCCAAGGCAAATTGTATTTTTAATCCAATGCTATCTATGGCCAAAATTATGTTTAAATTCAACAGACACCACAGGAACAGTTGTTTCGTGCACCCATGAGTAGCTCTGGAGCTATTGGTTGGAAAACCCATTGGGAGGCTAAGCCACATAGTGAATCAATTCAAATCAATATTGCACATTTTGTTAAAAACATGGAGAAAATGTAGTGAACTGTGCTACATTTCTTGCTGAATAGAAGAAGAAAACAATTGCATGCAAAACAACAACCAACAAGAAGACATGGCCACCACAAAGAAGGCATGCATGACTATGGCAGAAGCACACTGGCTGCCTTGATAAAATGGCTGCCAGACACATGGCCAGACCACAACAACAAACAATAATAAGCCTACAAAGGGAAGACAATGCAGACCTTTTGCAAAACCACACTGGTTGCCTTCACAAAAGGGCTGCCAGCCCAATGGCCAGGCCACAACAACAAGCAATACGCCTACAAAGGGAAGACAGACAATGCAGGGCTATGGCAAAAGCCCACTGGCTGCCTTCACAAAATGGCCACCAGCCACATGGCCAGGCAACCACATCAAGAAGCAATAAGCCAAGAGGAACAAAGGAAATACATCCAGGCCTATGGCAAAAGCATACTAACTGCCTCCACAGAATGGCCAACAGCCACATAGTCACAACAACAACAAGCAGGAGGCCTGGGAAAACAATGAACCCAAGCAGGCCTATATGGACACGGACTTTACAAAAAGGCCCCTGTCCACATGGGGAGGCTCAGCCAAGCCAAATGATGGCCCACTATTACAAACACACTCACACACTGGCCAGAAAAAGGAGGCATGCTAAAGAACACATCTTTAATGCAACAAAGCCAAAAATGAAAATCCACAAGGCTAAAAAAGTTTGCAAGTTACAACTACACACATCCAACAAAGGCATTTAATTTAACACACATGAAAGAAAATAGGTGAAATACCACAAAAACACATTTTGGATTTTTAATCCAATGCCATCCATGGCCAAAATGAGGTTAGTAAACTTTAAATTCAACAGACACTACAGAAACAGTTGTTTGATGCACCAATGAGTAGCTCTGGGCCTACTGGCTGAGAAAGGCCTATTTTTGGCAGACTACTGGGCTACATAGTGAATTAAATAAATATTGTAAATTGTTTTCAAAACATGGAGAAAAATGCAGTGAACTGTGCAAAGTGATCCCTTCATAAAAGAAGAAAAATGACTTCCAATGAAACAACTCGGGCCCTACTGCAGCTAGAGGCCACCCACCACAATAAAAAAAACCAATGAAAAGTACAAATACATCTAGGTGCATGGCCCTAGTCAAACAAACAACACCAAATTTCCCACTTACTTGTGAAATCTCAAATTCAAAGGCCTCAAATCCAATGATATATGATGCAGCAGACACCAAGAGTGATCCTTTCAGCTCCAACTCCAAATGAAAAATGACCTTGAGATAGACACAGCACTGGGAGAAACCTGTTGGACAGGAACAGGAAGTTGGTGACTCTGGGGCACTTTACTCTTGAAAAAAAAGTTTTTTAAAAAAGGACTCCTTGCACAAAAAAGTACAGCCAAATGTCAATTTGAGGAGTTTTTTTTTATTCAAACGTCATTTCGAGAAGGTTTTGATGCTGCTAAGGGAAGAATTTTCCCTGGATTGCAGTTGCGGTAGATTCTGCATGTTCAGGATCGCGTTCTTCACAAAACTTCATCTGGAAGTCCGATGGTGCGCTCGCATGACGTGTTCGTGATTGCAAACTCTTGTGGGACCATGCGGCTGCCCAGCAAATCTCGTGGCACTCGCGAATGGCTTGGGAAATCTTGTTGAGTCACTCCTACGCACGCAAAAATGCATTTCTGGCACGCGAACACAAACAAAATCCGCTCCGTTGCGAAGTGCGAAGTTTTTTGACAACTCCGCATTCTACGCAGAACACAGCGTTGCCAAAACTCAGCAAGTGGAGCGGAGTTTTATGCCCAGGGTTAGAAATTAGCCACACTGTGGGTTGGTTAGCTAGCTCTTACTCCTCTGGAGAGAAATCATATATGTTGGAATTTGGAAGTGCAGTGCTTTGTGGGACAATAATATCCGACACTTTGGAAGAGGTTGTCATGCTTTTTGGTTTCACCTAGCATCTCATTAGACAGAGGTTCCCCCCTGCTTGTCACCCCAGAAAACTGGATAAATATTTGAGAGCTGCATAGTCTATCAGATCTGCTGCCTGAAACTGCAAGGAAAAGATGGAATCTGGAATTGCACCCAAAGGCCTGCAATCTGAATGACTGCACCTTGCTTCAATAAGGGTTAAGGAGTCCGTGCAAGCTATAGGTTAACAGAGCCCACCTGCGTCATCTCCACCAACAGTCCCTATCCTGGAATGCGACTAGTGGACTTTTAAGGATTTGGGCAGAGGCATTGTGGGAAATGTGGTCCAGACATCCCAGTGACCATCAAGGAGGTTCTAGACCTTTGGATTGGTAATTTGGACACTTGGCTCTATATGTTTTTTAAGTGCTATAAAGTGGTTAAATCTTTAAAAATTCATATCTCTTGTTCCCTACACTGGATTTTTGTGGTTGTGGTGTCTATTTGTTTATAAAAATATTTGCTATTTTCGTAAATTGTTGTTGGATTTTTATTGTGTGTTGTGTCTTACTTATTTTATGGATTGGTGTTATTAAATGCTTTACACTCCTGTCTCCTTAGTTAGGCCTGACTGCTCATTGTCAGCTACCAAGGACTGGGAAAGGGGCTTATTTACTGCGACCTCTACTGGACTCAATACCGTGTTGGTGGCCTTATTACTAGTGGTAGGTGCATACTTACTCCTACCAATAACCCACTTTCCAACACATTAGTATCCAAATGATGTCCCTGAATGACAGAAGCACGGATACTTTTTAAACTTATGAGCTGTACCTTAATTATGTCGATCCGCAGTGCAATAATTTTGGCTATAAAGAGGCTTATCACAGTTGGTGAGGGTTTAAATGCTTCATTGTGTGGTCATGAAATCCACACCAAATGTGGGTGGGCATTCTTCCACATGCTTCCTTTCATTGACTGGCTAGTGTTATCAAGCTTGGCCCATCCAGTGACCAGTCATCTCTAGAGCTAATGTACCTCTCCTAAACCTCTGCCCTCGAAGCTTTTGAAGCAAAACTTCAGTGTCACGACAACACCAAGAGGCATATTCACTAACACATCACACAAAGCAGCACAGCAAGGGAAGCTGCTGTGCTGCTTTGTGCGAAAGGGAGCGAGCAGAACTGTGCTGTATTTTTAAGATATGGTCAAGATATTTTTCATGCAGGAAGGAATACCTTCCTGCACAAAACCTATCCTCTGAGGCTACTTCCTTTAGTATGTGTGCTGCAGAATGTAGCACATATGCAAAGAGGAACAAGCAAGCAAAAACGTATGCCAACATTAGGTAGGCACACCATATAAGTGCAAAACCATGTTTAAAATTCTTTGTAAATATGGGTGTGTATCAAAATACGTGGGTGGATCCACGGGAAAACACCCATGTACCACCTATGTAACGCTTACCTGACCCAAGGTAAAGCAAGGCACCGCTCTGTGCTACGTTGCATTACTTTTTTTTAAAGGTCACATAATGCCGCACAAAATGGGATTTGTGTAGCTTTTACATCCCAAAAATAGATTTTGCAATGTGGCTGTGCACATAAAGTGATGTAATACTGAATCAAACTCTTGGTACATCCGGGTCCAAGTGTTTTAACATGTGAGAGGTATTTATTGGATTGCCACAGCTGTGTGGGTATAGGGCTCTGCACAGATATTATGTGATAACAAGAGACTGTACCAGGCACACTATAACTACTTATAGCCACATGGAACAGATAAATTACAATCTGATATAAACTATACTTAACTTTGTGATATTTTGGTAGTCGATAGTCTGGGATCAACATGTTTGTAGCACATGATTTTTATGCTCAATATTCTGTCATACACACCACTAGAACCATCAAGGACTGGGAAAGTTGTCTTTACAGCTTATCTATGCAGTCCAGAAGAATCATCGTTCCCACCCATGCAGTTTTGATTTTCATAGATGTAAATGTAAAAAATTATATCAACACTGGACTCTCTATATGTAATTGAAGATTTAATAAACAATGCTGATTGACGCAATAAGCATGAAAACAGACACATGAAATGGTGCAGGAAAGTGTGCATGACGTCCCCAGTGATCACACAGAAAAACTTACAAGTAAAGCTTCATATGTGTTTATACAAGAAAACAAACAACAATGATCTGTACAATAAAGTTGGATGAAACTATGTAACATTCAATAGCTAAAGCCAGCAAATAGAAAGCCAGGACTGTTAGAAATTGGGCCTCTAGTTGGCAGAGATTTGCACCCTGTCCAAGTGGTGACCAAAATCCTAGCTCGGGTAAGCTAGATACACCCCTAAATAAACCTGTGCTCATCCACCGTCTGGTAGCTTGGCACAGGGCAGTCAGGAAGGCTTAACTTAAGAAGAAATGTGTGAAGCATTACAGCAACACACACACACACACACACACAGTGATACAAAGACTCCACACAGGCTTAGAAAAATAGAGAGTATTTATCTGAGTAAAATAAGACCAAAACAACAAAAACCCAATCAGTAAAAGTCTAGATATGAATTTTTAAAGAATAAATAAAAAAAATAGTGCTTAGAAGTCACTAGCGGTGAAAAGGTTACTTGAGATTGATAGGGGCCAGTACAAATCCCAAGTTCAGGTAGACAGCAATGGAGGCCAGGCCAGCTACTAGACCCCACTGAAAATGTACCTTGGATGAAGCAAGCAACAATGTCAAGAGCACGACGCATCGGTTCTGATTCACGCAGTGGGTTGCCACGTCATCATCAAGCTCCATAGAGGTGAAGGCACTGTGTTAGTTGGCGGGTCATGCAGATTGTAAAACAGCTGTCATCGAACAGCCTCTGTGTCAATGTTGAAGGGCGAGGAGGTAATTCCTACCAGTGCAGTGGTGACAATGCATCAGTTTTGTAGCAAAACAACTGCAGAACTGACTCTTAAGACCAAGGACTCGAGGGGGCACCGCAGGCAAGGGTAGGACTCACAGATGGCAGAGTCCAGCAGCACCAACAGGATTGCAGGATGTCTTTTGTGTCCCTGAGACTTCAGAAAACAGGATGCAATCCAGCAAGCCCTTTGAGTCACTCTAGGTTCAAGTGAGATGGGTCGAGTCCTGGTCCTCAGTAGGGCAAAGATCAGCAGGCAGCAGTGGAGCTCAACAAAGCAGAAAAGCAGTTGCTCAGAACAATCAGTCAAGGCAAAGTGGCAATCCTTACAGCACAGCAGTTTTTTACTCCAGCAGAGTTCTGCCCCAGGTCCAGTAGTGTAGTGATTTGGTAGGGTCAGAGCCCCAGTAGGTATACCCAAAGTGCCTTGGATGTACTGGGTGACTTCAAAAGAACTCTCTCAAGTGCACGAGGATCCCTTTCAATCCAGTCCTGTCTGCCAGGCTATCTGTGGGGGGTGAATCAGTGCTTTGTATGTGGACAGGACACTACCTCTTGAAGGAGCTGGGTTCCATGTTCTAGATCTGCTCTGGAACCTCAGGTTGATGGCTCTTTTTTATCAGCATGAAAGTGTGGAAAGGAGAGAAATCAGTAGGCAAACAATCATTTCAGTTGCAATTTACTATGACTCCTTAGAATCACAGACTCCCAATCAAGTTTGGTTAATATATTATAAATCCAAGAACAGCTGGACATACAGGCACCTCAAGGTGAGGGTGTGGAAATACACCGGAACTAATACAAAGCCAAACCTACAGATGAAATTAAGGCGGTGCAACATGCACAGAATGATCAGTTCGAGAATCAGGATGCAAAAGATGATTGAGCAGACATCGAGATTCCTCTTCATTAGAAGTTCGTGGGTATAAAGCATTAGTCTGTCACTAGACTATTACAAGAGTGACATCCCTACATAGCATTCCCCAAGGCAAGATCCATTAAGCTGTCAGCATGTGAAGTCTTCCTAAGAAGTCTCTTCACATCAGATGGGTCAAGTGGCATAAAGCTACAGAGCTCGTTCTAAGATGCTCTCTCTCTCAAGGCAAGGCAGAAGTCTCCCGACACTTTCCCTAACTTCCATACATCAATACCACAGTCAGTATCCCAAGATGCATTGCAGCATCACACCATCCAGTCAAGCCACCTCCTTGTGGGCAGCAATGCTCCCAGGCCTTGACGAGAAGTCCTTGATTCCCAGGCTTGCTCTGATGAGAAAGAACAACAGTACTCCATTATCAGTATCAACGCTCAATGTATCCTCTTCTCCCTAAACCCAACTCCTAAAACAAAGACATTATTGTAGCTAACAAGGGTGAATTTTCCACCTGCAACAGAAACGTGAGAAAGAACAAATCCAACATGCACATGAAATGCAACTGTTAAATCTAATGCAAGGGGTAAAATGCATTTCAGGCCTACAGAAATCAGACAACATAAGAAATGGCACAAAGAGATTACATATAAAACTAACACTATTTACTGAGCATTTATAAATTGACACATTACATAAGCACATCAAATACGTGAATACTTGTCAGCAGCCTGTACGAATTCTGCACGTTAATGTTTTCAACTAAACATCTAATTTCAACGTCAATTTCTTCAGATTACATTGAAAATGTCCCTAACACATCACCTTTGATGTTATTACAGTTCACGTTCTAATGTCCCAGGTTAATTTGACAAAGGAATATATGTGGGTGGAGACTACTTGTGATTATGATGCACCCCTACAAATGAAAGAGCAAAATTTGCGCTACGTCACTCTTGACGTGTAGGTGTCAGCCTATCCCATTCTTTCCTATAAAAAAAGACCCACCAGAATGCAGATGAATGCAGATGGGTGCTCAGAATGCAGATGAGCCTCACCTTCCTGTGTTTGGGGCTGTACAGAGGGAATGTACAAAGTGTGGCTGTCACCCAGCCCAGTCGTGTATTGGAGACAGGCTGCAGGCACACAGAGCAAAATGTAGAGCAGAGAAATGTCCACTTTCTAAAAATAAAAATAAAATGTTAAATTTTTTTAGTATTCTGCCCATCATTTGTTCTTTTGCTTTTTTCGCCCTAAGTTAGAATGGTATGCCTGGATGTGGGTCCCATGTTCACTGTGTCACTGGTTTCAAGCTAACCTGGCTGATGAGGGTTTGTTCCCCAAAACCGGTCCCAGGATGCTTGTTTCTGGTGCAGGGGGGACCCGGCTTGGCAGTTTGGGCTGGACGGCTCACATGGGGAGCAAGGTCAAGATTGATTTGCATATGGATGGGTCCAGACTGGGGTGGTGTGGTGAGCAAAAAAATGATGGATTAAACCTAGATCTGTGACTAGGGGTGAATGTTTGATTTGTTCAGCAATCCGTCCATCATTTGTTCTTTTTACTTTTTTTAAGTGTGTTTAGCAACTCCTTTCCAATTAGGAATTACAGCTTAAAGTGTTTTAAGGAATTTCCAATGCTTGCCTATGAGAGTAGTAGGCCTCACAGTTGTGTAAAACGAATTTAGTTGTTTGTCACCACCAGGACATGAAAAACGTAAAAGTACATGTTCTACCTTTTATTTACACAGTTTGCTGCCCTTAAGGCTACCTAGGGCCTACCCTAGGGGTGACCTATGTATAATAAAACAGGAGATTAAGGCTTGCCAAGTGGTTTTAAATGCCAAGTCGAAGTGGCAGTAAACTGCATACAGAGGCCTTGCAATGGCAGGCCTGAGACAGGTTTGAAAGGCTACTTGTGTGGGTGGCACAATCAGTGCTGCAGGCTCACCAGTAGCATTTAGATTACAGTCCCTAGGTGTATGTTGCAACGGACTTATAAGTAAACTAAATAAGCCAATCAGATATATACCAATGTCACCACGTATAGGGGAGAAGCACATGCACTATAGGACTAGTCAAAAAGAAGCAACAATATCTCAACTGGTATCATTCAGGGAGTCAATTAAACAAGTATGTGCCACACATTACAAGAAAAGAAAAAGGGAGACTAATGATACGTTTTTGAAATGTGCACATGGCATCATATAAATAAAGTAAATATAAATAAAGCGGTACAGTTGTTGCAGCACTGTAGGCATAGAATGCATAGGCAGCCCGAATTGGACTTGGTGCTCAAATGTGCTCGTGACACATAAAAGTGGCGACGCAAGTGACAATGGGAAATCAGCGAAAAGCGCAAGGTGACAAAATGTGAGAGGACTTTGTGGTTCAGCAAGAACGATTTACAATGATTGAATAGGTGATGACTGAGTGATTTAATTGAACCACAAGCGGTTGTGTGCCGCAAGTTGCGCTGAGGAGTCGACGACGTTTCGATCCTAGAGATTCAGGATCATCTTCAGGACCGGGTTGCCAAATAGGCAGTGCTGTACAGGGAGGTAATTGAGAAGGGTCAGGATGTGGAAGGGAAAGGCAGGGAGGTGCACGTCGGCGAGATCAGCACAGGCGGACGAGCCTACCTGTGGGTTAGGCTTGGTAGGACGAACTGTTCATGGAGGCGGTCTAGGGGTGGTGCAGCGAACAACGTCTGCATGAGGGTGGGCTGGAGGCTGGAAGAACCGGGAATTTAGAAACCGGTAAGGAAGCTGCGGCGCGTGAAGAGTAGCGAGCGCATGGTGTGGACGTGAAGGGGAGAGTCTACCTGCAAGCCACACGGTCACGTGTCCACGGTATAGCGAGTTGAATAAATTGAGACGGGATGGCAGCAGATGGGCGGTAGCGTGTTGAAAGGAAGCTCTGAATGATTCAGGAACCCCTGTGGGGGAGAGAGGGGGTGTGAGAGGGAGGAGGAAAACTCCTGTGCGGTGCGCGAGGTAGCGAAGGTGCTGGCTTACCTTTGGGAGGAAGAACAATTGCCAAAGGGTCGGAGTTTCGAACCTCCGGACTGGGACGCCGTGATTGAAGATCGGCGTGAAGGGCAGAGGATCTAGAGGCCTATGACTCAGAAGCCTCTAAGTGGCCAGTAAATGGTGTGGGAAGGGATTGATCTAAGGCGAGAGACATAGTTGGGAGTTCAGTAAAGGAACTGGTCACATGTTCCAGAGAACCTCCCCTCTTCTCGTACCAACGAGGTAACAACCTATCCACTCACCTGGTTCATGCCATCGCATGGCCTACCAAACCCACACAACAGAACGCCATTACTGCCACCTGGGGCTTGCCTCCAGTCAATGGACATTACAAATGCCAGGCTTATATAGTATGTGATCTCACATCTAACACAAAAGAGTTCAAAGCCAATAACAAATTGTACAAACTCAATACTTTCACAAACTGTAGGTTACAGAATGTCATTTATGCCATCCGCTGTCCCTGCGACCTCATATACATCGGCCAAACTGCCCAGATGGTTAAACAGAGAATAATCCAACCCAAAAGCAGGATTCACTGCAAAGTTTTTACTGCCCCCCTGGTAGCTCACTATATTGAGAAGAAGCACAGTGAAACAGATATCACCTGGCAGGTGATCGACCAATCCACACTACCGATCAGAGGTGGGAACATCAAAGCACTTCTGAACACTGCTGTAATTCTCCACATCTGTGCACCTTCCATTGTAACCCTTTTTTCATTTCTGCTTGCCCTATCCCTTTTTCTCTGAGCCCAGTCTGTGTCCTCCCCTCGGAGTACCATGTCCCTTCCCCTTGCAATTGTTTTGCTCCGTTTAACTCCACAACACCTCATTGAGCCCAGCGTCTTTCCCCGGTGCACATACACTCTCCTGAATAATTGGACCAGTGCTTTCTCAATTGCTTGCTTCTTCCCTCTCTATTTGTCTTGCAGAGAGCCACTCGCTGAATCCATGTAGCCTACCTAATTTTAAGACTTGTTATGGTTGTTCTCTATGTCATGACACTCTCTGCTAGGGGTCGATATACATCAGGTTTTGTTTCCCTGTCCCTTGTTGTCTTCCTTTCCTCGCCTATCCCTCCCCCCTGCCATCACAGCGTCTCCTTAGACACGCCCCCTTCACCCCGGTCACATGACCACCTGACGCTCCACAACCCGGAAGCGCCAGAATCTCTATTTCAACAGCCACCGCTGTTTACCTTCCACAACCACAGACAACTGTGGCGGTTCGACGCTGATCAGGGCATCCTCCTCCCGGTCTGATCCATTCTAGACCAAACGGTAAGCATCATTGACCGCTGCCTTCCCACACTGCCCGGTTTTTAATTCAGTTCCTTTACTGAACTCCCAACTATGTCTCTCGCCTTAGATCAATCCCTTCCCGCACAAATTATTGGCCACGTAGAGGCTTCTGAGTCATACGCCTTTAGATCCTTTGCCCTTCACGCCGATCTTTAATCACAGGGTCCCAGCCCAGAGGTTCGAAGCTCTGACACTGTGGCAATTGTTCTTCCTCCCAAAGGTAAGCCAGCACCTTCGCTACCTCGCGCACCGACCGAAGATTTCCTCCTCCCTCTCATATCCCCTCTCTCCCCCCACAGGGGTTCCTGAATTATTCGGAGCTTCCTCTCTACACACCACCGCCCATCTGCTGCCATCCTGTCTTAATTGATTCAACTTGCTATACCGTGGACACGGGACCGTGTCCCTTGCAGGTAGACTCTCCTCTTCACGTCTATGTCATGCGCTAGCTACTTTTCACGTGCCACAGCTTCCTTACCTGTTTCTAAATTCCCGGTTCTTCCAGTCTCCGGCCCACCCTCACGCAGACGTTGTTCGCTGCGCCACCCCTGGACCTCCTCCCTGAACAGTTCATCCTACTGAACCTAACCCACAGGTAGGCCCATCCGCCTGCGCTGATCTCGCCAATGCGCACCTCCCTGCTTTTCCCTTCCACATCCTGACCCTTCTCAATTCCCCCCTGTAGAGCACTGCCTATTCGGCAACCCGGTCCTGAGGATGATCCTGAATCTCTAGGGTCGAAACGTCATCGACTCTTCAGTGCATCTTAAGGCACAAAACCACTTGTGGTTCAATTAAATCACTCAGTCATTACCTATCCAATCATTGTAAATCGTTCTTGCTGAACCACAAAGTCCTCTGTACATATTTCACATTTTGTGACCTTGCGCCTTTCGCTTATTTCACATTGTCACTTGCGTCGCCACTTTTATGTGTCACGAGCACATTTGAGCACCAAGTCCAATTCGGGTTGTCTATGCATTCTATGCCTACAGTGCTGCTACAACTGTACCGCTTTATTTAGATTTACTTTAATTATATGATGCCATGTGCACATTTCAAAAACGTATCATGAATCTCCCTTTTTCTCTCCTTGTAATGTCTTGCACATACTTGTTTAATTGACTCCCTGAATGATACCAGTTGAGATATTGTTGCTTCTTTTTGTGTACCTACCCAGATCTCAACCTGGTCAATGGGTTATACTCCTGTTGTTTTTACACAACTATAGGACTAGTCAGCATTGGTAAAGTACTCCTGAGCAGATTTACAAGCCCCTTCCGACACTTTTGCGCCGCCGTTGCGTCACTTTTGTGACACAGTGGCGGCGTAAAAAATGCGACCAATTTACAACGTGATGCATCTAGAGAGATGCGTCACGTTGTAAAGCTCTGCGTCACATTATACCTGTGTCAGGTATAATGTATGCGGGGTGGGTGTTCCCACGCAGGAAAGCCTCGTAAAAGTGACACAGTGAAATCTACAAGAATTCACTGCATCACTTCTAGGATGCCACTGCCTCAAAACCTTACGCCTGCTTGAAGCAGGCATAAGGAGTAGGAGTGAAGAAGTGTAGTGGGAATAAGCCTCAAAATGCATTGCTGGAGTTGCGTCTTGCATGTGACACGAATCCAGCAATGCGTGACTTTTGCCCCCACAGATGCGTTAGAATTTCTGATGCATCTGTCAATCCTTGTGCCATGGAGTTCCGTATTGTAAATACGGCGCATCTATGGTGGTGCAAGGGTTTCTCAGTGAGGCACAGGGAAAGTGACGCATCTCTTCAGATACGTCTCTTTCTTGTAAATCTGCCCCTCAGAGTCCTAAGACCAACAAACAGATATTGCAAAAAGTGGAGGGAAACAGGCAAAAAGTTGGGGGAAGACCATCCTAGGGATCAAAGGTCTAACAAAGACAAAGTCTAATTTTTGAGCTGTTGACGACATTTCGAACTCCAAAAGGTATTTAATGAGGCTCATCAGGACATTTGCAGTACTGCACATGTTGAAAGAAATACTCGCAGTCTCCCCCCGAAGGACAAATCCGACTGTGAAAGCGCATTTTTTAAAATTGCACTGACACACAACTTTACTCTATTTGAGCTACTTATCTATCTCCCACCGGGCCCTTCAAAAGCCTTTCAAGAAGCCCTAGCTAACACTGCATCCACGTTAATTCTAGAGGCAGCCAATTTTAGCATCATAGGTGATTTTAATTTACACCTGAAACTGCAAGAGTCCCATGATGTAGTCAATTTTCTGGGAGACAGGGCAGCCTGCCAGCTGATGCAGCTGGTCGTGGGACCAACACACGTAGCTGGTCACCTCCTGGATCCTGTATTTTCGAATCTCCAGATCTTGGAGGCCACACACCCCCTTTCTATGCCCTGGACAGATCATTTCCTCATTTCTCTACGACTCTGTTTAGAAGGCCCTCCACTAAAATGTTCTCGTCTGCCTTCAATGAAGCGCCCGTGGTATAAATTAGACCCGACTATGTTTACAGCTTCGCTAAAGTCCCACCGCCCAGAATGGCCAACTGACATAGAAGCAGCTGATGTGGCCTTACGGGGGTGGGTTAATAAATCATTAGATAGCTGTACCCAGCAAAAATAACCCATGCCAAGCGTATACAAACCAATGCATGGTACGACAAGTCTCTGATTGCGGAAAAGAAAAAATGTAAGATCCTATAACGGGCCTGGAGAACATCTTATGAGCCCACAGCTAAGACAGTCTATAGGAACGCAATCAAAGCATACCATAAACTGGCCCGGAAGACCAAGGCGACGTTCTATGCCAACGTAATTACCACTAGCAGCAACCAAACCAAAACCATCCTTAAACTAATAAAAGAAATGCTAAGCATTCCAACAGTGGCCAATAGCATTGTATCCTGCAACTCTCAATGCGAGACATTGGCTAAACTTTTTATCAGCAAGGTGGAACGAATGTATAGCACATTCAGTCCGGAGAAGGCTCCCTCCGACATTCGGGAGAGTCCCCTCTCGGACGCTGCGATTTACTTCCTTCGCGTCCTTCCGCCCATGTCCTTCAAAGACATGGAGTTGCTGTCGGTTAAGGTAAAGTCAGGTTCACCTGACGATCCTTTGAAACCAAACCTCTTCAGAAAATGTCACCACTGCTTCCTACTGGAGGGCCGGGAGTTGATCAATAGGTCACTATTATTGGCGGCGATCCCCAAGTCCTGGAAACATACTAAATTCATTCCCTTGTTAAAAAACACTGACGCTAGACTAGTCCCAGCTGGAACACTGTCGCCCAATATCTCTGCTCCAGTATCTTGCTAAAATCATGGAGTTCTATGTCAACACCATCTTGACTCAATATCTGGAAGAAAATTCAATCCTGGATATGTCACAAAACGGTTTCCGCCCCAGACACAGCACCGAATCTGCACTACTTGCGGTCACAGAGCAATTACAATCCGCCTTGGATGAGGGCAGAATCTCGGCTCTGATCCTGCTGGATCTGAGCGCAGCCTTTGACACGGTCTCCGGTAAGATCCTGCTACGCCGGCTGGAGGAGATGGGTGTCAATGCCAAGGCCCTTGCCTGGTTCTAGTTCTTTTTGTCCGATCGGTCTTTCCAGGTCTCTGCTCTCCCTTTTACCTCCTGTGCCCACCCTCTCCGCTGTGTTGTACGTCAGGGGTCAGCCCTGAGCCCCACTCTATTTAATATTTACATAAGTCCTCTGGCCCTCATGGCCAAAGCCCGAAACATCGCCCTGGTATCATACGCTGATGATACTCAACTGGTGTTCACCTTCTCCAGCAATTCCAACCAGGATCAGGTGAAATTCCAAGAAGACCTTACGGCCATCTCTGAATGGATGGCGAACCACTATTTCCAACTAAATTTCACCAAGTCAGAGGTGCTCCTGGTGGGCCGAGACACTCATCCGTGAGGCAGTCAATGGTGGCCCGCGGCCCTTGGAACCTCCCCTCAACCCAAATCTGTGGTCAAGAACCCGGGAGCTCTGGTGGACAGTGCCCTCTCATTTGAGATGCATGCTAAGGCAGTGGCTGGTACTTGCTTTGGTCTTCTACGCGGCCTGAAGCCAATCCTGGGACTTTTCGACGCACCTACTCGACAGATGATTGTCCAAGCCATCGTGCTGTCAAGGCTAGACTACTGTAATGGGTTGCTACTGGGCGTTAATAAATCTGTGACCAAAAGACTTCAATGGGCACAGAACGTGGCTTCCCACCCGCTCTTTGCACTACCTACGTACTGCCATCCTTCAGACTTTCTTCGCTGGCTTCACTGGCTACGTATAGAGCAGAGAGTCTACTTTAAAGCCCTATGCACGACTTACAAGATCCTCTATGGATTGGGTCCTCAAATCTTGAGCGAGCTGTGCTCTCTGTATGTCCCTGCTCGAGCCTTGCGATCTGAGGATCTGAACCTGGCTCGTGTACCGCGGGAGTGCAGGACAAGAGGAGGGGCCGCTCACTACGGGCACTGGCACCTGCCCTTTGGAATTCCATCCCTCTGGCTGCCCGCAGCACCCCAGACCATTGGATCTTTAGGAAAATAATCAAGACATGGCTATTCTCCAGCCACTAGCTCCCTTGTCCTTTCCACTCCTCCTTGATATAGCGCTGGGGCGCCCCGTTGCTGGGGCAGCCATGCACTTTATAAATAAGTTTAAAAAAAAATTATACACTCAGGCAGTGTTCAGCATTTCTTGGTCACAGGTACAAGCAGCAGGACTTATTTGAGTATTTCTAAATTGGTAGTGAATGCATCCATGTTGAAGAAACCATGAGTGAAGCCTCACCCCTCAAGAGTGATTTGCATGAGAGAGTAACCAACAAATGGGAAAGCCACAGTAAAGAGAATACTGAAACCCTGACGGGTAATGCCAAAAAGAAGCATGTCTTATCAAGCAGAGGTAGCAATTGCTGCAGCTTCACAGTGCTGGGAGGTGGCCTGTTAGAGACCACTGGCAGCGTATCATCACTGTCTGCCTAAGGATCGATACAATTTTAAAATAATTGATGAGAGTAATTGATTTGCTTTTTATCCTATATTTCTGTGACGAATGAGTACCAGGTGAACCTCTGTTACTCATATTTATGGTCATTCTGAGAAGCCACAGTCTTTCACTTTCGATCCTTGCTGACCAATTGGTGGAGGACACTAGTCACAAAGTGAAAATCCAGGGTCATATTTAGAGTCTCAGTCAGACTACTATGATAAATTGTATCAACAAGCACATGCACATCTAGAAAAACCATGATGCAGAGAGCATGACCCAGCAGCTTAAGTGTGGGCATTGCACCACTGCAACCTGGACAGAACCCTGATTTGTTGTTGACACTTGTACCTGCATTTTTAGCAACTTTTGATCCACAGATTATACATCAGATTGATTATGCATCAGATTATGGATTATGAGACAATGTGGCAAATCCAAAACTATCGGAAAACGCTGCAGCCATAAGAGAATGTAATTTCACTGGACCTGATGGTGACACACATTTCAAATGTGATTCCCTCTCTGAGAAGATGGAGATGAGACAGTAGTTGGCAAAAATGTTGGGACCTAGTGGTTCCTTCAACAGCTGTATGTTCTGTTGTGAGGGTTTCTGCCAGATTTCCTCACTATCTGGAAAGAATCCTAATCGAATGGAGCAGTTTATGATGGTGCATTAGGAGCTGCAGAAGAGAGTGAAAGCGACCGTGATAATAGGATCTGTAAAATAGGTTGCATGTCTGAAGTTAAAGACTCTCAAAATTTGATGTTATATAAAGATTAATTTACGAAAGAGTCAGTGCTCTCCACAAAGAATGCTTGGGAATAATGTGTGCTGAATGCTACATTTTGAAATGAGTTGGTTCACTTAACTTTTAATTTAAAACTTTATATTATTTGACAACTTTATAGGAAAGATTTCAGAGTTTTCTATTAAACAGAAATAAGACAGCCACTGCCAAATTCTAGTTAAGCACTCTGTTAAATATGCCCCTTATTGCCATTCTGTTTCCAAAAGGGGTAAGTACACTGTAACAGTCTATATTTCACTAGCATAGCAGGTTGTTCCATTTTTGCAAGATATCTCAGTGGGTTTACTCACTGTCCACTTCTATGTTTTGAATTACAGTGACACTAGCTCAGCTGTTGTCATGAACTCGGGGGACTTACCAGACGTCTCTGTTCTGCAGAAGTACCATGAATACACCAACTCTCCCATAAGGCACTCCAAACTCACACAAATTTAATGTAGATAACAAATACCAAACGGGAAAGGGCACTGGGATAATTTTCTTGCAGGAATTATTTACAATCTACTTTTCAATTCACTGGTCACACAATCCAACAATGTAATTCATCTGAAGAGCACAAGCATGAAACCAAATGTGTACTGTTATCTTAAAATAATTTTAGTTTTTAGAATTCATCATGCATAAAACATCATATTCAGGGTCAGGAATTACATAATACAAAAGTATCAATATAACAACATGGATGCAAACCAGATGATTACACAAACAATAGAATTAATCCAAACATAGGATCACTGGGAAGCTCAAAATCCTCCTAACCATATAGACTTATAAATCCAAAGCCCCAAACTTCCAAGAGATCCTACTTCAACCATGAGTGGTATGTGGCTCAGTAGAAAATAGTTGAATTACTTGAATAAAGAGGACTTCACTATACAAGCATTTTATACTCTACCTAAGATTTACAAAGACGATAAAAGACCACCCAGGAGACTGATAGTTGCAGGATGCCAATCTGTTTTACAGCCACTTGCTGAGTTGTAGGCTTTTTCATAAAACCTTTTGTTCCTATAACTAGGTCTTACACCAGAGACAGCCTTGCAGTAATTACAAAGATAGAAAGTGAGGCTTTCAATGTTGATTGTGATATTCTTGTTACAATGGACATTGAAAGTCTTTACACAAACCACACAAACTGAAGCGTTGGAAGTCATTGAACTGATTCTTGATTCTAGACCCAGGCCTCTTAATATACTGGCCAGTTTTATCAAGGATTGTGCTAGGATAGTGTTGGAACAGAACTATCTTATCTTCAATGGGGATGTTTATGGCAGATAAAAGGAGTTGCATTGGAGGCAATCTTTGCCCCAGCAATAGCTAACTTGTATGTTGCTGTTCTTGAAGGGAAGACCATCTATACCATTACCAAGCCATAGGAAAGGAACATCAAAAATTGGTTATGGTATATAGATGATATTTTGTTGATCTGGCAGGGATCTATGGTTGAATTACTTGAGTTTCATGAGTGGTTGAATAACCAGAATGCTAACCTACAGTACACCCTTGAATATACTAACCATCAAAATATTTTGCCTAATTTGAAAATCACCAATGAAGATGGTTGCCTGTATATAAGCCTTCACACAAATCCCACAACAAGAAACACTCTGCTGAAATATGCAAGCCATCATCCTAGGAATTTGCAGGATAATTACGATTATCATATTAACATGACTAGAGAATCTGGATTTCATTAAAGACACGGTGGCTGACATTATGCATTATTCCTTTAATGCAGGCCAAGCAGCCGCATACATCACAATAGTAAAGTTCCAAAGAAGAATAAAGGCAACACATAAAGGGCATAAGACAGCATCAATCTACCTCTTTGAAATGTGGAATAGATAAGTTCATCAAACTTGAGACATCAGAAGAAAAACTTCAGGACAATCTTCAGATGATCCAATTAAACAAAACGTAGGAAGAGCGAAGAAAGGACTCCAGAGGTGATAAGGTGATAAAACCAGCAATTAAGGATTACCTGAAAAGAGAAGGAAGTAAGTACAAAAACTGAACACGGCATAAGGTGAAGAAAATAACAAGCAAAAGAACAATGTACATAATTAATATTCAACATTACAATAAAATGTGATAAAGAACATTACTCATTGAAATACCACCAAGGGGTGGGAAGGGGATAATGTCAGCCTCCGTGTCTTTAATGAAATCCAGATTCTCTAGTCATGTTAACATGAGAATCGCAATTTTATTACAAGACTGGAGGCTACATTATGCATGTTGGTAGCTTTGTAAAACAACATGGGACAAATGTTCAATAGGTTTACAATAATGATGTGCAAAAGTACTGGCATTAGACCAGTCAGCCGCTTTAAGGATGTCATCCAACTTACCTCCAGACCAGAGAGATTTACTAGCCATGGCGCCTCTCAGGGAATGAGCTTGACATTTCTTTAAATCGATACCTGCTAAGCTCATAGCGGATTTGACCAATCTAGCAATAGAGGACGAGCCTATACCTTTGTGAGGTTTCACAAAGAAAATAAGTAATTGCTTGACACCTTGTGGACGGAGGGAAAACATTCTGCGATCGTATTCTTTCATGCAGTCTACCACGCAAAGATTAAGGCATAAGTCAAACCGAGGATAAAAAATAGAATCAGACATAGTCTTAGTTCTTTTATAAATGTCAAATTTGACACCAAACATATTATAAGATCGGTTAGTAATTTCCAGGGCTTTAATATCGGAAACCCTCTTACAAGAAATTAGGCATAAGAGAGTAGCTAACTTAATGGAAAGATTTTTTCTGTTTAGAAAGGCCAATGATTGAAGAGATCAAGAATTAGCTTAACATCCCAAAGGGTATCATATTTAGCTTTAGGAGGTCTCCTTAAGCAAATGCTTTTCATGACTCTGCAGATAATCAAATTTTTACCTACAGTTTTACCGTTGACAAGGACATGACCAGCAGAAATAGCCGATCTATAACAATTGATAGATCTATGGCTTAGGCCCCTTTCAAATTGTTCGACAAGGAAGTTAACTATGTCAACAATAGGGGCCTCCAAGGAATCCAGGTTCCTTTCCAAGCACCAACGAACTCAGAATTTCCAGATGTTGTGATATCTGTAGTGCGTGCCTGGTGCCCAAGATTCTCCGAGGAGAGTTGCAGCCATCGTCGAAAGGCCTGAGATTTCATTGGATCTCCTGACACTTTCCAGGCAAGAAGGGTTAAATTCTTGTTCTGAATTAGGGGGTGAATTCCTCTGTCTACGTCTGTAAGAAGATTCTCTAGGGAAGGAATTAAGAAGGGGAGGTTGCAAGCCAGTTCTAGAATGGTGGGGAACCACGCTTGAGAAGGCCAAAAGGGAGTTATTAGGACAAGGCAGCACTGAACTTGCCTCACTTTCTGCAGAACCCTCTGAATCATGGCAAAGGGAGGGAAAGCATACACTTTGGTTTCTTTCCAAGATTGAAGAAAGGCGTTGACTGCCACAGCCCCCGGGTCGGGCATCCAGCTGAAGTAGTTCTCCAGTTGAAAGGTCAGTTTGCTTGCAAACAAGTCTATCTCTAAAGGGCCCCAGATCTTGTTTAGGGTACTGAATACGGAAATATTCAGTTTCCAATCGCTGTAATCTAGAAGAAACCTTGAGTTCCAGTCTGCAGAGATGTTGGACTTTCCCGGGATGTATTCCGCTTTGAGGGAGATTTTGTGTTCCAGACAGAACATCCAAAGTTTCTTGGCTAGATTGGACAGGTCCGCGGATTTGGTGCCCCCCAAGCGGTTTATATAAGCTACCGCTGACATGTTGTCCATCTTTAGAATGACTGACCTCCCCTGGAGAGAGTGTTTGAAACTCATGAGGGCATAAAGACCAGCTGTTAGTTTTAGATAGTTTATGTGGTGAAGAGATTCTTCTCGTGACCACACACCACCAGTATTTTGATTGAAAAGGCAAGCTCCCCAGCAATGAAGGCTCGCATCCGATTCCAAAATAAACTCTTGTTTTGAACCAAAGATTGCCTTCCCATTCCACGCGCCCAGGTTCTTCAGCCACCAGGCTAATTCCGATGGGGCTTCGTGATCTAGGCAAATCCGATCTCCGTACCAGAGGCCAGATCTTAAGGCTCTTGCCTTGACCCTCTGGAGTGCCCGATAATTGAGGAGACCGGGAAAAATGGCTTGGATAGAAGAGGAGAGTAGGCCTAAAAGTCTGGCTAGTTCTCTCAGAGATAGGTTCTGACGTTTTAGGACATATCTTATTTCTTTTCTGATTTTTGAAACTTTCTTTGAGGGAAGTAGAAGAAGGCCCGTACCGTGTCTACTGTGAAACCTAAAAATTCCAGGGTCCTGGAAGGAGTCAGAAATTACTTTTCTTTGTTTATGATGAAACCTAGACCCTCTAGGAGATCAATCACAGAACTCAATTCTTGGACTAATTGAGAGGGGTCTTGGGACATAATAAGAATGTCGTCTAAGTAAATGATTAAACGAACGCCTCTTAGTCTTAGGTATGAGACAACAGAACTCATGGCCTTGGTGAAGCACCAAGGGGCGGAAGAGAGACCGAAGGGGAGTGCCTGAAATTGGTATAAGTGATTTTTCCAGAGAAATTGGAGGAAGGGTTGGTGAATTTCTGCCATAGGAATAGTGAAGTAGGCATCCTTCAGATCTAGTTTGACTAGCTAGTCTCCCTCTAAAAGTAAATCCCTCAGAAGATGGATGCCCTCCATCTTGAAATGTCTGTAAGTCAAAAACTTGTTCAGATCTCTTAAGTTTATGATAGGTCTCCAACCCTTGTCCTTTTTTTCCACCAGAAAAAGGTTGCTTATGAGCCTTAGTTATTCTCGGGGAACCTCTATTATCTCACCTTTCTGAATAATGGAGGAAATCTCTTCCTCTACAATTTTTTTGTTGAGTTAAGGGAAGCTCCCTCAGGAATGAGGTCTGAAAGGGTCTATGTGAAAAATCTATCATAAAACCTTTTACAGTGTTTAAGACCCAAGTGTCTTGAGTAATCAATTTCCATTTGTGTAAAAATGTTTGAGTCTGCTGCCCACTTTTAAGGGGAAAGAAGGAGAAGGAAGAGTACTCACCTGAAGGGGTGTTGGAGTTAGGTGTACCACGTGATCTAAATCCTCTGCCTCGTTGAGGGTAGAACTGAGGTACATTGAGTTGTTGGTATCCTCTACCGTAGCCACAGCCTCTGGAATAGGACCTTTGATTAAAGCGGCCGGAAGAGAGGCCCCGTCTTCTGGCCCGTCCAAAAAGGTTGGTATTAAACACCTATTGCATGTTTTGTTGTGCTTTATCAAGGGCGGTAAAGGTGGAAGCGTATTTGCCCAGAGATTTGATGAGGTCTTCGCCAAAGAGCAGCCCTTTAGGGCTTTGTGAGGGTTCTTTATTGGCTAGATCGCTTAATTTCGGGTTCATCTTGGTAAGGACGATTCTACGTCTCTCTGTGTTCATACTCGCATTAGCGTTACCCAGAAGGATGATAGCCCAATGGCTCCAGCCTCTAATCATTTTGGTATCAAGGTGAGTACCGTTAATATGGCTCTCTTCTGCGGAGTCCAGAATTCTGGCTAGCGGACCCAGAACATCCAGGAGACGATCCTGACACCCTTTGAGGGATTTTTCCATCCCTTTTCTTGGGTCACGCCCAAGATTGAAGAGAAACTTGATTAGTTCTGGGTCCAGGTTAGGGGTATAGCATGTCTTATCCTCAACAGAGGGTCTTGAGCATTCAGCTCTAAGAATGTTACTTGTTTCTCTCTCCAAGAGGTTTCTAATCCATTTTTTAATAAACTTAGCAACGTGGTCTTGCGGAGACCATTCAGAACTTCTTGGGTGTTTTAAATTTAATGGAGAGAACATTTTTTTCTCCTAAGGGGTTAAGAATAGTATTCGTAGAGGATGATGGGAGATCCTCTCCCAAGTCGTCAAATTCCTGATCGTTATCGTTAAGATCAAGGACATATTCGTCCAGAAAGTCAGAGGAATCATTAGAATCGTCGTCTCCCATGTTATAAAGAGCTTTATGATACTTTGTGCTGCCATGGACACCCACATTTGTTGTGCCGCCAAGGACACCTTGGGGATTTGAGGTGCGAGGACTTCCATTGTTTGTTGAGGTGCTAAGACCTCCCTGAATAGCTGAGGTGCCAAGACCTCCCATGTTGCTCTTGTCAACATTTTTATTTTTTCTTAATCTCTTGCCCCTTAATTCTGAGAATAGGGTACTATAGACTCAGTAATTTCATCCTCTGGGAATGATCGGTTAGATGCCATTATCTGAGATAAGCTTTCCATCATACAATATTTTATTTCCATGTGGAGCATTTTCTTAAATGCTTCATTGTCTAAGTTGGGGGTGGGGGCAGATGCCTCATCAGAGTCTGAATCATACATAATAGGTCAGAGAGAAAAAACTCAACAGGGAGTTAGATTGAGATAGAAAATAAATTTAAGAAAGAGGCGAGGATTATAAAAGATGTGAATAAAGGATATAATGTCCTTAATATTGTAAAATAACCACTCCGGAGAGATAATGAAGAAGTAAAATAGTAATCCTCCTTTTAAAAAAAAAAAAATGTATTATACAGAAATGATTTAATAAATAAGTGGGAGACTTGCGGTTGATCCTCGATGGGAAAAGGCTTTGAGCAACGATATTATCGCGCTCGCGCGATCAACTGGATAGGATCGCCATGGTAACCCTTCGGCCTCGAGCCCAATCGGCTTTGCGATCAGCTCTAGGCCGGAGGGAGAAGAGGAATGACACTAGGCAACGGAAGGATTTCCTCACTATCTGGAAAGAATCCTAATCGAATGGAGCAGTTTATGATGGTGCATTAGGAGCTGCAGAAGAGAGTGAAAGCGACCGTGATAATAGGATCTGTAAAATAGGTTGCATGTCTGAAGTTAAAGACTCTCAAAATTTGATGTTATATAAAGATTAATTTACGAAAGAGTCAGTGCTCTCCACAAAGAATGCTTGGGAATAATGTGTGCTGAATGCTACATTTTGAAATGAGTTGGTTCACTTAACTTTTAATTTAAAACTTTATATTATTTGACAACTTTATAGGAAAGATTTCAGAGTTTTCTATTAAACAGAAATAAGACAGCCACTGCCAAATTCTAGTTAATCACTCTGTTAAATATGCCCCTTATTGCCATTCTGTTTCCAAAAGGGGTAAGTACACTGTAACAGTCTATATTTCACTAGCATAGCAGGTTGTTCCATTTTTGCAAGATATCTCAGTGGGTTTACTCACTGTCCACTTCTATGTTTTGAATTACAGTGACACTAGCTCAGCTGTTGTCATGAACTCGGGGGACTTACCAGACGTCTCTGTTCTGCAGAAGTACCATGAATACACCAACTCTCCCATAAGGCACTCCAAACTCACACAAATTTAATGTAGATAACAAATACCAAACGGGAAAGGGCACTGGGATAATTTTCTTGCAGGAATTATTTACAATCTACTTTTCAATTCACTGGTCACACAATCCAACAATGTAATTCATCTGAAGAGCACAAGCATGAAACCAAATGTGTACTGTTATCTTAAAATAATTTTAGTTTTTAGAATTCATCATGCATAAAACATCATATTCAGGGTCAGGAATTACATAATACAAAAGTATCAATATAACAACATGGATGCAAACCAGATGATTACACAAACAATAGAATTAATCCAAACATAGGATCACTGGGAAGCTCAAAATCCTCCTAACCATATAGACTTATAAATCCAAAGCCCCAAACTTCCAAGAGATCCTACTTCAACCATGAGTGGTATGTGGCTCAGTAGAAAATAGTTGAATTACTTGAATAAAAAGGACTTCACTATACAAGCATTTTATACTCTACCTAAGATTTACAAAGACGATAAAAGACCACCCAGGAGACTGATAGTTGCAGGATGCCAATCTGTTTTACAGCCACTTGCTGAGTTGTAGGCTTTTTCATAAAACCTTTTGTTCCTATAACTAGGTCTTACACCAGAGACAGCCTTGCAGTAATTACAAAGATAGAAAGTGAGGCTTTCAATGTTGATTGTGATATTCTTGTTACAATGGACATTGAAAGTCTTTACACAAACCACACAAACTGAAGCGTTGGAAGTCATTGAACTGATTCTTGATTCTAGACCCAGGCCTCTTAATATACTGGCCAGTTTTATCAAGGATTGTGCTAGGATAGTGTTGGAACAGAACTATCTTATCTTCAATGGGGATGTTTATGGCAGATAAAAGGAGTTGCATTGGAGGCAATCTTTGCCCCAGCAATAGCTAACTTGTATGTTGCTGTTCTTGAAGGGAAGACCATCTATACCATTACCAAGCCATAGGAAAGGAACATCAAAAATTGGTTATGGTATATAGATGATATTTTGTTGATCTGGCAGGGATATATGGTTGAATTACTTGAGTTTCATGAGTGGTTGAATAACCAGAATGCTAACCTACAGTACACCCTTGAATATACTAACCATCAAAATATTTTGCCTAATTTGAAAATCACCAATGAAGATGGTTGCCTGTATATAAGCCTTCACACAAATCCCACAACAAGAAACACTCTGCTGAAATATGCAAGCCATCATCCTAGGAATTTGCAGGATAATTACGATTCTCATATTAACATGACTAGAGAATCTGGATTTCATTAAAGACACGGTGGCTGACATTATGCATTATTCCTTTAATGCAGGCCAAGCAGCCGCATACATCACAATAGTAAAGTTCCAAAGAAGAATAAAGGCAACAGATAAAGGGCATGAGACAGCATCAATCTGCCTCTTTGAAATGTGGAATAGATAAGTTCATCAAACTTGAGACATCAGAAGAAAAACTTCAGGACAATCTTCAGATGATCCAATTAAACAAAACGTAGGAAGAGCGAAGAAAGGACTCCAGAGGTGATAAGGTGATAAAACCAGCAATTAAGGATTACCTGAAAAGAGAAGGAAGTAAGTACAAAAACTGAACACGGCATAAGGTGAAGAAAATAACAAGCAAAAGAACAATGTACATAATTAATATTCAACATTACAATAAAATGTGATAAAGAACATTACTCATTGAAATACCACCAAGGGGTGGGAAGGGGATAATGTCAGCCTCCGTGTCTTTAATGAAATCCAGATTCTCTAGTCATGTTAACATGAGAATCGCAATTTTATTACAAGACTGGAGGCTACATTATGCATGTTGGTAGCTTTGTAAAACAACATGGGACAAATGTTCAATAGGTTTACAATAATGATGTGCAAAAGTACTGGCATTAGACCAGTCAGCCGCTTTAAGGATGTCATCCAACTTACCTCCAGACCAGAGAGATTTACTAGCCATGGCGCCTCTCAGGGAATGAGCTTGACATTTCTTTAAATCGATACCTGCTAAGCTCATAGCGGATTTGACCAATCTAGCAATAGAGGACGAGCCTATGCCTTTGTGAGGTTTCACAAAGGAAATAAGTAATTGCTTGACACCTTGTGGACGGAGGGAAAACATTCTGCGATCGTATTCTTTCATGCAGTCTACCACGCAGAGATTAAGGCATAAGTCAAACCGAGGATAAAAAATAGAATCAGACATAGTCTTAGTTCTTTTATAAATGTCAAATTTGACACCAAACATATTATAAGATCGGTTAGTAATTTCCAGGGCTTTAATATCGGAAACCCTCTTACAAGAAATTAGGCATAAGAGAGTAGCTAACTTAATGGAAAGATTTTTTCTGTTTAGAAAGGCCAATGATTGAAGAGATCAAGAATTAGCTTAACATCCCAAAGGGTTTCATATTTAGCTTTAGGAGGTCTCCTTAAGCAAATGCTTTTCATGACTCTGCAGATAATCAAATTTTTACCTACAGTTTTACCGTTGACAAGGACATGACCAGCAGAAATAGCCGATCTATAACAATTGATAGATCTATGGCTTAGGCCCCTTTCAAATTGTTCGACAAGGAAGTTAACTATGTCAACAATAGGGGCCTCCAAGGAATCCAGGTTCCTTTCCAAGCACCAACGAACTCAGAATTTCCAGATGTTGTGATATCTGTAGTGCGTGCCTGGTGCCCAAGATTCTCCGAGGAGAGTTGCAGCCATCGTCGAAAGGCCTGAGATTTCATTGGATCTCCTGACACTTTCCAGGCAAGAAGGGTTAAATTCTTGTTCTGAATTAGGGGGTGAATTCCTCTGTCTACGTCTTTAAGAAGATTCTCTAGGGAAGGAATTAAGAAGGGGAGGTTGCAAGCCAGTTCTAGAATGGTGGGGAACCACGCTTGAGAAGGCCAAAAGGGAGTTATTAGGACAAGGCAGCACTGAACTTGCCTCACTTTCTGCAGAACCCTCTGAATCATGGCAAAGGGAGGGAAAGCATACACCTTAGTTTCTTTCCAAGATTGAAGAAAGGCGTTGACTGCCACAGCCCCCGGGTCGGGCATCCAGCTGAAGTAGTTCTCCAGTTGAAAGGTCAGTTTGCTTGCAAACAAGTCTATCTCTAAAAGGCCCCAGATCTTGTTTAGGGTACTGAATACGGAAATATTCAGTTTCCAATCGCTGTAATCTAGAAGAAACCTTGAGTTCCAGTCTGCAGAGATGTTGGACTTTCCCGGGATGTATTCCGCTTTGAGGGAGATTTTGTGTTCCAGACAGAACATCCAAAGTTTCTTGGCTAGATTGGACAGGTCCGCGGATTTGGTGCCCCCCAAGCGGTTTATACAAGCTACCGCTGACATGTTGTCCATCTTTAGAATGACTGACCTCCCCTGGAGAGAGTGTTTGAAACTCATGAGGGCATAAAGACCAGCTGTTAGTTTTAGATAGTTTATGTGGTGAAGAGATTCTTCTCGTGACCACACACCACCAGTATTTTGATTGAAAAGGCAAGCTCCCCAGCAATGAAGGCTCGCATCCGATTCCAAAATAAACTCTTGTTTTGAACCAAAGATTGCCTTCCCATTCCACGCGCCCAGGTTCTTCAGCCACCAGGCTAATTCCGATGGGGCTTCGTGATCTAGGCAAATCCGATCTCCGTACCAGAGGCCAGATCTTAAGGCTCTTGCCTTGACCCTCTGGAGTGCCCGATAATTGAGGAGACCGGGAAAAATGGCTTGGATAGAAGAGGAGAGTAGGCCTAAAAGTCTGGCTAGTTCTCTCAGAGATAGGTTCTGACGTTTTAGGACATATCTTATTTCTTTTCTGATTTTTGAAACTTTCTTTGAGGGAAGTAGAAGAAGGCCCGTACCGTGTCTACTGTGAAACCTAAAAATTCCAGGGTCCTGGAAGGAGTCAGAAATTACTTTTCTTTGTTTATGATGAAACCTAGACCCTCTAGGAGATCAATCACAGAACTCAATTCTTGGACTAATTGAGAGGGGTCTCGGGACATAATAAGAATGTCGTCTAAGTAAATGATTAAACGAACGCCTCTTAGTCTTAGGTATGAGACAAAAGAACTCATGGCCTTGGTGAAGCACCAAGGGGCGGAAGAGAGACCGAAGGGGCGTGCCTGAAATTGGTATAAGTGATTTTTCCAGAGAAATTGGAGGAAGGGTTGGTGAATTTCTGCCATAGGAATAGTGAAGTAGGCATCCTTCAGATCTAGTTTGACTAGCTAGTCTCCCTCTAAAAGTAAATCCCTCAGAAGATGGATGCCCTCCATCTTGAAATGTCTGTAAGTCAAAAACTTGTTCAGATCTCTTAAGTTTATGATAGGTCTCCAACCCTTGTCCTTTTTTTCCACCAGAAAAAGGTTGCTTATGAGCCTTAGTTATTCTCGGGGAACCTCTATTATCTCACCTTTCTGAATAATGGAGGAAATCTCTTCCTCTACAATTTTTTTGTTGAGTTAAGGGAAGCTCCCTCAGGAATGAGGTCTGAAAGGGTCTATGTGAAAAATCTATCATAAAACCTTTTACAGTGTTTAAGACCCAAGTGTCTTGAGTAATCAATTTCCATTTGTGTAAAAATGTTTGAGTCTGCTGCCCACTTTTAAGGGGAAAGAAGGAGAAGGAAGAGTACTCACCTGAAGGGGTGTTGGAGTTAGGTGTACCACGTGATCTAAATCCTCTGCCTCGTTGAGGGTAGAACTGAGGTACATTGAGTTGTTGGTATCCTCTACCGTAGCCACAGCCTCTGGAATAGGACCTTTGATTAGAGCGGCCGGAAGAGAGGCCCCGTCTTCTGGCCCGTCCAAAAAGGTTGGTATTAAACACCTATTGCATGTTTTGTTGTGCTTTATCAAGGGCGGTAAAGGTGGAAGCGTATTTGCCCAGAGATTTGATGAGGTCTTTGCCAAAGAGCAGCCCTTTAGGGCTTTGTGAGGGTTCTTTATTGGCTAGATCGCTTAATTTCGGGTTCATCTTGGTAAGGACGATTCTACGTCTCTCTGTGTTCATACTCGCATTAGCGTTACCCAGAAGGATGATAGCCCAATGGCTCCAGCCTCTAATCATTTTGGTATCAAGGTGAGTACCGTTAATATGGCTCTCTTCTGCGGAGTCCAGAATTCTGGCTAGCGGACCCAGAACATCCAGGAGACGATCCTGACACCCTTTGAGGGATTTTTCCATCCCTTTTCTTGGGTCACGCCCAAGATTGAAGAGAAACTTGATTAGTTCTGGGTCCAGGTTAGGGGTATAGCATGTCTTATCCTCAACAGAGGGTCTTGAGCATTCAGCTCTAAGAATGTTACTTGTTTCTCTCTCCAAGAGGTTTCTAATCCATTTTTTAATAAACTTAGCAACGTGGTCTTGCGGAGACCATTCAGAACTTCTTGGGTGTTTTAAATTTAATGGAGAGAACATTTTTTTCTCCTAAGGGGTTAAGAATAGTATTCGTAGAGGATGATGGGAGATCCTCTCCCAAGTCGTCAAATTCCTGATCGTTATCGTTAAGATCAAGGACATATTCGTCCAGAAAGTCAGAGGAATCATTAGAATCGTCGTCTCCCATGTTATAAAGAGCTTTATGATACTTTGTGCTGCCATGGACACCCACATTTGTTGTGCCGCCAAGGACATCTTGGGGATTTGAGGTGCGAGGACTTCCATTGTTTGTTGAGGTGCTAAGACCTCCCTGAATAGCTGAGGTGCCAAGACCTCCCATGTTGCTCTTGTCAACATTTTTATTTTTTCTTAATCTTTTGCCCCTTAATTCTGAGAATAGGGTACTATAGACTCAGTAATTTCATCCTCTGGGAATGATCGGTTAGATGCCATTATCTGAGATAAGCTTTCCATCATACAATATTTTATTTCCATGTGGAGCATTTTCTTAAATGATTCATTGTCTAAGTTGGGGGTGGGGGCAGATGCCTCATCAGAGTCTGAATCATACATAATAGGTCAGAGAGAAAAAACTCAACAGGGAGTTAGATTGAGATAGAAAATAAATTTAAGAAAAGAGGCGAGGATTATAAAAGATGTGAATAAAGGATATAATGTCCTTAATATTGTAAAATAACCACTCCGGAGAGATAATGAAGAAGTAAAATAGTAATCCTCCTTTTTAAAAAAAAAAATGTATTATACAGAAATGATTTAATAAATAAGTGGGAGACTTGCGGTTGATCCTCGATGGGAAAAGGCTTTGAGCAACGATATTAACGCGCTCGCGCGATCAACTGGATAGGATCGCCATGGTAACCCTTCGGCCTCGAGCCCAATCGGCTTTGCGATCAGCTCTAGGCCGGAGGGAGAAGAGGAATGACACTAGGCAACGGAAGGATTTCCTCACTATCTGGAAAGAATCCTAATCGAATGGAGCAGTTTATGATGGTGCATTAGGAGCTGCAGAAGACAGTGAAAGCGACCGTGATAATAGGATCTGTAAAATAGGTTGCATGTCTGAAGTTAAAGACTCTCAAAATTTGATGTTATATAAAGATTAATTTACGAAAGAGTCAGTGCTCTCCACAAAGAATGCTTGGGAATAATGTGTGCTGAATGCTACATTTTGAAATGAGTTGGTTCACTTAACTTTTAATTTAAAACTTTATATTATTTGACAACTTTATAGGAAAGATTTCAGAGTTTTCTATTAAACAGAAATAAGACAGCCACTGCCAAATTCTAGTTAATCACTCTGTTAAATATGCCCCTTATTGCCATTCTGTTTCCAAAAGGGGTAAGTACACTGTAACAGTCTATATTTCACTAGCATAGCAGGTTGTTCCATTTTTGCAAGATATCTCAGTGGGTTTACTCACTGTCCACTTCTATGTTTTGAATTACAGTGACACTAGCTCAGCTGTTGTCATGAACTCGGGGGACTTACCAGACGTCTCTGTTCTGCAGAAGTACCATGAATACACCAACTCTCCCATAAGGCACTCCAAACTCACACAAATTTAATGTAGATAACAAATACCAAACGGGAAAGGGCACTGGGATAATTTTCTTGCAGGAATTATTTACAATCTACTTTTCAATTCACTGGTCACACAATCCAACAATGTAATTCATCTGAAGAGCACAAGCATGAAACCAAATGTGTACTGTTATCTTAAAATAATTTTAGTTTTTAGAATTCATCATGCATAAAACATCATATTCAGGGTCAGGAATTACATAATACAAAAGTATCAATATAACAACATGGATGCAAACCAGATGATTACACAAACAATAGAATTAATCCAAACATAGGATCACTGGGAAGCTCAAAATCCTCCTAACCATATAGACTTATAAATCCAAAGCCCCAAACTTCCAAGAGATCCTACTTCAACCATGAGTGGTATGTGGCTCAGTAGAAAATAGTTGAATTACTTGAATAAAAAGGACTTCACTATACAAGCATTTTATACTCTACCTAAGATTTACAAAGACGATAAAAGACCACCCAGGAGACTGATAGTTGCAGGATGCCAATCTGTTTTACAGCCACTTGCTGAGTTGTAGGCTTTTTCATAAAACCTTTTGTTCCTATAACTAGGTCTTACACCAGAGACAGCCTTGCAGTAATTACAAAGATAGAAAGTGAGGCTTTCAATGTTGATTGTGATATTCTTGTTACAATGGACATTGAAAGTCTTTACACAAACCACACAAACTGAAGCGTTGGAAGTCATTGAACTGATTCTTGATTCTAGACCCAGGCCTCTTAATATACTGGCCAGTTTTATCAAGGATTGTGCTAGGATAGTGTTGGAACAGAACTATCTTATCTTCAATGGGGATGTTTATGGCAGATAAAAGGAGTTGCATTGGAGGCAATCTTTGCCCCAGCAATAGCTAACTTGTATGTTGCTGTTCTTGAAGGGAAGACCATCTATACCATTACCAAGCCATAGGAAAGGAACATCAAAAATTGGTTATGGTATATAGATGATATTTTGTTGATCTGGCAGGGATCTATGGTTGAATTACTTGAGTTTCATGAGTGGTTGAATAACCAGAATGCTAACCTACAGTACACCCTTGAATATACTAACCATCAAAATATTTTGCCTAATTTGAAAATCACCAATGAAGATGGTTGCCTGTATATAAGCCTTCACACAAATCCCACAACAAGAAACACTCTGCTGAAATATGCAAGCCATCATCCTAGGAATTTGCAGGATAATTACGATTCTCATATTAACATGACTAGAGAATCTGGATTTCATTAAAGACACGGTGGCTGACATTATGCATTATTCCTTTAATGCAGGCCAAGCAGCCGCATACATCACAATAGTAAAGTTCCAAAGAAGAATAAAGGCAACACATAAAGGGCATGAGACAGCATCAATCTGCCTCTTTGAAATGTGGAATAGATAAGTTCATCAAACTTGAGACATCAGAAGAAAAACTTCAGGACAATCTTCAGATGATCCAATTAAACAAAACGTAGGAAGAGCGAAGAAAGGACTCCAGAGGTGATAAGGTGATAAAACCAGCAATTAAGGATTACCTGAAAAGAGAAGGAAGTAAGTACAAAAACTGAACACGGCATAAGGTGAAGAAAATAACAAGCAAAAGAACAATGTACATAATTAATATTCAACATTACAATAAAATGTGATAAAGAACATTACTCATTGAAATACCACCAAGGGGTGGGAAGGGGATAATGTCAGCCTCCGTGTCTTTAATGAAATCCAGATTCTCTAGTCATGTTAACATGAGAATCGCAATTTTATTACAAGACTGGAGGCTACATTATGCATGTTGGTAGCTTTGTAAAACAACATGGGACAAATGTTCAATAGGTTTACAATAATGATGTGCAAAAGTACTGGCATTAGACCAGTCAGCCGCTTTAAGGATGTCATCCAACTTACCTCCAGACCAGAGAGATTTACTAGCCATGGCGCCTCTCAGGGAATGAGCTTGACATTTCTTTAAATCGATACCTGCTAAGCTCATAGCGGATTTGACCAATCTAGCAATAGAGGACGAGCCTATGCCTTTGTGAGGTTTCACAAAGGAAATAAGTAATTGCTTGACACCTTGTGGACGGAGGGAAAACATTCTGCGATCGTATTCTTTCATGCAGTCTACCACGCAGAGATTAAGGCATAAGTCAAACCGAGGATAAAAAATAGAATCAGACATAGTCTTAGTTCTTTTATAAATGTCAAATTTGACACCAAACATATTATAAGATCGGTTAGTAATTTCCAGGGCTTTAATATCGGAAACCCTCTTACAAGACATTAGGCATAAGAGAGTAGCTAACTTAATGGAAAGATTTTTTCTGTTTAGAAAGGCCAATGATTGAAGAGATCAAGAATTAGCTTAACATCCCAAAGGGTATCATATTTAGCTTTAGGAGGTCTCCTTAAGCAAATGCTTTTCATGACTCTGCAGATAATCAAATTTTTACCTACAGTTTTACCGTTGACAAGGACATGACCAGCAGAAATAGCCGATCTATAACAATTGATAGATCTATGGCTTAGGCCCCTTTCAAATTGTTCGACAAGGAAGTTAACTATGTCAACAATAGGGGCCTCCAAGGAATCCAGGTTCCTTTCCAAGCACCAACGAACTCAGAATTTCCAGATGTTGTGATATCTGTAGTGCGTGCCTGGTGCCCAAGATTCTCCAAGGAGAGTTGCAGCCATCGTCGAAAGGCCTGAGATTTCATTGGATCTCCTGACACTTTCCAGGCAAGAAGGGTTAAATTCTTGTTCTGAATTAGGGGGTGAATTCCTCTGTCTACGTCTGTAAGAAGATTCTCTAGGGAAGGAATTAAGAAGGGGAGGTTGCAAGCCAGTTCTAGAATGGTGGGGAACCACGCTTGAGAAGGCCAAAAGGGAGTTATTAGGACAAGGCAGCACTGAACTTGCCTCACTTTCTGCAGAACCCTCTGAATCATGGCAAAGGGAGGGAAAGCATACACCTTGGTTTCTTTCCAAGATTGAAGAAAGGCCTTGACTGCCACAGCCCCCGGGTCGGGCATCCAGCTGAAGTAGTTCTCCAGTTGAAATGTCAGTTTGCTTGCAAACAAGTCCATCTCTAAAGGGCCCCAGATCTTGTTTAGGGTACTGAATACGGAAATATTCAGTTTCCAATCGCTGTAATCTAGAAGAAACCTTGAGTTCCAGTCTGCAGAGATGTTGGACTTTCCCGGGATGTATTCCGCTTTGAGGGAGATTTTGTGTTCCAGACAGAACATCCAAAGTTTCTTGGCTAGATTGGACAGGTCCGCGGATTTGGTGCCCCCCAAGCGGTTTATATAAGCTACCGCTGACATGTTGTCAATCTTTATAATGACTGACCTCCCCTGGAGAGAGTGTTTGAAACTCATGAGGGCATAAAGACCAGCTGTTAGTTTTAGATAGTTTACGTGGTGAAGAGATTCTTCTCGTGACCACACACCACCAGTATTTTGATTGAAAAGGCAAGCTCCCCAGCAATGAAGGCTCGCATCCGATTCCAAAATAAACTCTTGTTTTGAACCAAAGATTGCCTTCCCATTCCACGCGCCCAGGTTCTTCAGCCACCAGGCTAATTCCGATGGGGCTTCGTGATCTAGGCAAATCCGATCTCCGTACCAGAGGCCAGATCTTAAGGCTCTTGCCTTGACCCTCTGGAGTGCCCGATAATTGAGGAGACCGGGAAAAATGGCTTGGATAGAAGAGGAGAGTAGGCCTAAAAGTCTGGCTAGTTCTCTCAGAGATAGGTTCTGACGTTTTAGGACATATCTTATTTCTTTTCTGATTTTTGAAACTTTCTTTGAGGGAAGTAGAAGAAGGCCCGTACCGTGTCTACTGTGAAACCTAAAAATTCCAGGGTCCTGGAAGGAGTCAGAAATTACTTTTCTTTGTTTATGATGAAACCTAGACCCTCTAGGAGATCAATCACAGAACTCAATTCTTGGACTAATTGAGAGGGGTCTTGGGACATAATAAGAATGTCGTCTAAGTAAATGATTAAACGAACGCCTCTTAGTCTTAGGTATGAGACAACAGAACTCATGGCCTTGGTGAAGCACCAAGGGGCGGAAGAGAGACCGAAGGGGAGTGCCTGAAATTGGTATAAGTGATTTTTCCAGAGAAATTGGAGGAAGGGTTGGTGAATTTCTGCCATAGGAATAGTGAAGTAGGCATCCTTCAGATCTAGTTTGACTAGCTAGTCTCCCTCTAAAAGTAAATCCCTCAGAAGATGGATGCCCTCCATCTTGAAATGTCTGTAAGTCAAAAACTTGTTCAGATCTCTTAAGTTTATGATAGGTCTCCAACCCTTGTCCTTTTTTTCCACCAGAAAAAGGTTGCTTATGAGCCTTAGTTATTCTCGGGGAACCTCTATTATCTCACCTGAAAGGGTCTATGTGAAAAATCTATCATAAAACCTTTTACAGTGTTTAAGACCCAAGTGTCTTGAGTAATCAATTTCCATTTGTGTAAAAATGTTTGAGTCTGCTGCCCACTTTTAAGGGGAAAGAAGGAGAAGGAAGAGTACTCACCTGAAGGGGTGTTGGAGTTAGGTGTACCACGTGATCTAAATCCTCTGCCTCGTTGAGGGTAGAACTGAGGTACATTGAGTTGTTGGTATCCTCTACCATAGCCACAGCCTCTGGAATAGGACCTTTGATTAAAGCGGCCGGAAGAGAGGCCCCGTCTTCTGGCCCGTCCAAAAAGGTTGGTATTAAACACCTATTGCATGTTTTGTTGTGCTTTATCAAGGGCGGTAAAGGTGGAAGCGTATTTGCCCAGAGATTTGATGAGGTCTTCGCCAAAGAGCAGCCCTTTAGGGCTTTGTGAGGGTTCTTTATTGGCTAGATCGCTTAATTTCGGGTTCATCTTGGTAAGGACGATTCTACATCTCTCTGCGTTCATACTCGCATTAGCGTTACCCAGAAGGATGATAGCCCAATGGCTCCAGCCTCTAATCATTTTGGTATCAAGGTGAGTACCGTTAATATGGCTCTCTTCTGCGGAGTCCAGAATTCTGGCTAGCGGACCCAGAACATCCAGGAGACGATCCTGACACCCTTTGAGGGATTTTTCCATCCCTTTTCTTGGGTCACGCCCAAGATTGAAGAGAAACTTGATTAGTTCTGGGTCCAGGTTAGGGGTATAGCATGTCTTATCCTCAACAGAGGGTCTTGAGCATTCAGCTCTAAGAATGTTACTTGTTTCTCTCTCCAAGAGGTTTCTAATCCATTTTTTAATAAACTTAGCAACGTGGTCTTGCGGAGACCATTCAGAACTTCTTGGGTGTTTTAAATTTAATGGAGAGAACATTTTTTTCTCCTAAGGGGTTAAGAATAGTATTCGTAGAGGATGATGGGAGATCCTCTCCCAAGTCGTCAAATTCCTGATCGTTATCGTTAAGATCAAGGACATATTCGTCCAGAAAGTCAGAGGAATCATTAGAATCGTCGTCTCCCATGTTATAAAGAGCTTTATGATACTTTGTGCTGCCATGGACACCCACATTTGTTGTGCCGCCAAGGACACCTTGGGGATTTGAGGTGCGAGGACTTCCATTGTTTGTTGAGGTGCTAAGACCTCCCTGAATAGCTGAGGTGCCAAGACCTCCCATGTTGCTCTTGTCAACATTTTTATTTTTTCTTAATCTCTTGCCCCTTAATTCTGAGAATAGGGTACTATAGACTCAGTAATTTCATCCTCTGGGAATGATCGGTTAGATGCCATTATCTGAGATAAGCTTTCCATCATACAATATTTTATTTCCATGTGGAGCATTTTCTTAAATGCTTCATTGTCTAAGTTGGGGGTGGGGGCAGATGCCTCATCAGAGTCTGAATCATACATAATAGGTCAGAGAGAAAAAACTCAACAGGGAGTTAGATTGAGATAGAAAATAAATTTAAGAAAAGAGGCGAGGATTATAAAAGATGTGAATAAAGGATATAATGTCCTTAATATTGTAAAATAACCACTTCGGAGAGATAATGAAGAAGTAAAATAGTAATCCTCCTTTTAAAAAAAAAAAAATGTATTATACAGAAATGATTTAATAAATAAGTGGGAGACATGCGGTTGATCCTCGATGGGAAAAGGCTTTGAGCAACGATATTAACGCGCTCGCGCGATCAACTGGATAGGATCGCCATGGTAACCCTTTGGCCTCGAGCCCAATCGGCTTTGCGATCAGCTCTAGGCCGGAGGGAGAAGAGGAATGACACTAGGCAACGGAAGGATGTCGCGTTCCCGTTGTCGAGGTACTTCCTCTGTTCCACTGTTTTACGCGAGCGCTGTGTTCAAGATGGAGAAAAGCGAGGAACGAAGGCCCGAAGGCCTTGTAGGAAAGAAATGAACTGCTACGGGATTACAAGAGGCAGAAGACCCGTGGAAGGGGAGTAAGGAGGTCGGTAGACCGAAAAATATACAAAATAAATATAACGCTGTAAAGGCGGCAAGGAAGGAAAAAGGCACTAACAAAGGCATGGATCAAGTAATTAAAACATGATTCCCTCAATAGTGAGAGAGCATATATATACGTATACTCAGGAAAGGGAAATGAGGAAATCTCCAGCAATTGGAGATCGGTAGGGATGAGGGGTGTGGGAGAGGTGGTGGTATGCCACACCAGAAACACACCCTGAAAAGTAAAGGGTTAAAACAAGATAAATACAATAAAATAAGATGAAGTAAGAGTCAACTTATCTGCTTGGAGCCGCATTTAAAAGAGGCAGATTGTTGCTGTCTCATGCCCTTTATGTGTCGCCTTTATTCTTCTTTGCAACTTTACTATTGTGATGTATGCGGCTGCTTGGACTGCATTAAAGGAATAATGCATAATGTAGCCTCCGGTCTTGTAATGAAATCTTAGTGACCAGAGGTTACCCTTATCAGTTGGGAAAGAGATCTCTCAAACGGGCATCGCATTATGATTGGGATTTATTGCTATGAGTGAAAGAGAGACAAAATCATTCTCGGTTGGTTTGTGTGACGAGGTTTGGCACAGAGTCCAATAGCAAATTCTAAAGAATTGTCATCTGTTAGACACACTACACACACAGTGCGGCAAGCCATTGTTCTCCTTGAGGAGGTGGACAAACCTTAAAGATTGATTGGTTGGGGCTCATACTGAACCAGAACCTATGACACTCAGCCAAATGTCTGGGCTGACTCCTTCCTGCAGACATTATCCTTGTGGTAACTGAACAGCATGTTCAACCACAAATGTTGTAAAATCATGGGTACTGAATGAAAGAGTTTGGGAACTGAAATGTTTTTCTAATTGTTGGCCAAAACATGTTGTCTACTGTATTGTGTGTCCTTGTGCATTGTATTATATTGGAAAAACTACACAAGAAGAGTGAAAACTAATCATACAACACTAATTGTGGATGTGTTGCAATGTTGTTGATGTCCTTCTGGTGGATCATTAGAAGACTATGTCATATGCACTCAATGCGATGAAATGGTTTGTTCTAGAAGTTGTGAGATGTTCCAGAAGAAGGGATGATGTTGATTGCTGACAATGAAGGAGAATATATGGATTTGGATGGCTAATACGGTTAAAAAAGGGCTCAAGCAACAGGTTGAATGGCATGTTTTGGCCACTCTGTAATTTGATGTTTGTTGCTGCTGTTTGTACCCTCTCATTAAAGTTGCAGAAGCACATGACTTAGTTACAGTTACATGCGCTCTCTTATAATTAGAGGTATTGTGTTTCCACTTTTGTTATTAATTGCATTTTTGTGCACTTGTTCTATTTTTATAGGCACCGTTTTCAACTAGAGGAGGATTTGATGTCATTGGTAAGAGCACATGATTGTGTTAGAAATTAGGAGTATTTAATTTTTTATTGGTAATTAGAGATTCTGGCAGCAATGCATTTTGTTGTGTTATTCGCATTGTGAGTTGGTTTTGAACAAGAGTAGGACTTTATTTTATTTTTTAAATGCAATTTGTGACAGTGGCTATTACAGTCTGGAGTAGTTTCTGGACTATGGTGGGTTTTGTCTGAGGTCACCATTGTGTGAGGCCCCACAATGTTTTTCACATTGTCCTGTACCAACATGGCACCAATATTACTTCTTTCCTGTTTATGACACTGGATGCATTAGGGATTCTGAGAGCTGGTTTACGAACGAGATCCAAGTAGTGATTGGATCATATTGCGCTCAGTGGTCTGTCATTTTCATAGCTGTTTTGGTATTTTGTTATTTTATTTGTATGTCTGAGTTATTTTGGAATGGATTTAATTTGTTCAGATTCTTTATTGGCCAGATGTTACTAATGCTCTTTTGAGCAGCGTGTTGCATTCTGACTCAAGTGGGAATTGTTTTCCCTTTGGTACTTGTCTGGTCCCCCTCTCCATTTTTAGGTCGAGCATTCGAGACCTCTTGTACATACTTTAGTATATACTTATATGTGTATGTACTTTGTGGGCTCTGGAGATCAGCCCTAGGACTTTTCTTCTTCCGCTTAGCGACTTTTTTTCTGTTCAACTGTCTCTATTTATCTTTCTTGATAGAAAACGAACAGTAGAGGTCAGTAAAATACCAGAATTGCTTTCTGCTGAGGGACTTTCTTTTTCTTCTTTTTCAGGCAACTGCCACTATTTAACTTTCTTGATGGAAAACGACCAGCTGAGGTCAGTAAAATACCGGATTCACTATAGCATTCTCTAGAATCCAGTCCATAGAAATTGTCTTCCACGAGCACCCGGAGACAATAATATATTTTTCAAATCTTGTATTTTCAGTGATATGACCACCGAAGGCCCTGATTTTATATTAAAAACAGAGCTTTGGACTATACCATTTACCGCTCAAAGGCAATATTTCTCTCCATGTTTTCCCATACCTGGCGAGTCACACAGTTTGGTGCTTACTTTCTCACCATGTTAACCCCTTGCATGCCCGCCCCTTTCCCCGCCCAGTGCCGCGCTTTTTATTAGCGGGCGGAGTTCATGACGAGCTGGACTCGTCATGGGCACAGCGCCACCGCAGCCCATGACGAGTCCAGCTCGTCATGGGCACTGAAGGGGTTAAAGAAAAGTAGACGTTTCAGCATCCAGGCTAATGTGCTGCATAGCTAAATACATATAAGGTACCAAAGGCGAGATCTATTGAATTGCAAATGCTTGTTGAGTAAGGATGTTGCCAGAGTTGCAAACTAGTGCCTGCTTAGGATGCTTTAGCCATTACAGAATGGCTCCCGTAGTTTTAGTGGGTCATGTGATTTACACAGGGTGTGTTTGTAGCAGTGCCTCACGCTGTTATAGCGTCTTCCGAAGCAGTTTTGGCATTCGTGTTCAACGCGGTTGGCTGTTTGTGGTTGACTAAGTACTGAGACGCCGCCAAGAGAATGAGTATATATATATGCAGTGATGTTTAGATGGCTTTGATTGATAAAGATGGCAGCTTGTTTTACAGATTGATTTACCCGGTAGAAATCATTATCCCTTTGCCTTGCATATGATAGTGGTCTACTGCTGGGCATGTGTATGGTTACACCATTGTGTGTTGATGCCTAACTCTAATACTTTTTTTTTATTCTGTAGTGATTGAATAGTATGTGCATAATTTTTCTGACGCACATCTGTAATACCGTTCATGTGCTTTGCATCTTTGGCTTTTTGGTGACTTTGAGGTACACTGTGATGTCTTCCTTTTTAGACATTTGAGGTGTAGTATGTAAAGTGGTAATCACTGTTACTATTACTGAGGGTTAGACACCTTTTTCATATTATTTTTTTGCACTTTTTGGGTGCATTTTGGTTATTAAGTATGTTGATTTGGTTTTCACTAACTGAGGTGGTACATTGTGTGTAAGCGGTGCACATGATGTTCCTTGGTGTACTGTCATATTTATTAGTGTTTTGTTTTGTTAGATTATTTATGTATTGTCCCGAGTTTGGGCATCTCAACACTGTGTCCTGATGATGGTTTTGAGGACCTCTTGGTCTTAAGAAACCAAAACGTCAATGATTCCGCCTCTGTAACTTCATTTACAGCATTACACTGTTCATCAATCCATATCATTGTTGGAAAAAAGAAAGAAGTATATGGGACTTTGGATTTATAAACCTGTATGGTTAGGGGGATTTTGTGCTTCCCAGTGATCTTATGTTGAGATTTATTCTATTATTGTTTGTGTGATTGTTTGGTTTGGGCCAGTGCTGTTATATTGATACTTTTCTATTGTGTTATTCGTGACCCTGAATAGGATATGTTTATGTATGATGAATTCTAAAACTAAAAGAACTGTGAGAACAGTACACCTTTGATTTCATGCTTGTGTTCTTTATATTAATTACATTGTTGGATTGTGTGACCAATGAATTGAAAAGTAGAGTGTAAATAATTCCTCCAGGAATTTTTTTAATATATATTGATTAACTAGTTTTCTGGGGGAATATAAAGTTACCATTTTCATGACCCAACCATTTGGTACTTGCAGCCTGTATCCTGGGTCACATGACTAGGTGCACCGGGCACTTGATTTTTGTGTATTGCTCCCAGACAGTGAGAAAAGGGGGAATAGGTGTTAACAGGATGGGCCATTTCTGATTTGATAGGGGTGGGGAGCTGTCACCTACCACACTTGTACACATCTGAACTTATAGAAGACTCAGAAGGACTGCTGTGTTGCTCTGCAAGAGGGACTGCTACTATTCTGTTCTGCTGCCTGAGTGAGAAGGACTGAACCTGCATCTTGAACTCAGGACCACCAGAATAACTACAACGGCTAGTTGGCCGACCTCCTGATCAGGGACAGAAAAGGTTCCTATCACCTGGAACCCAGCACCTGGAATCTACCTGCTGTAAGTCTTGCCCCCCAAGTGGCACCACCACAGTCCTGAACCCTTGAAAGAGACCTGAAGGTGCTTTGCCAGCCTAGCTGTGGTCTCTTGGGCATAACAGATACAGCGCAACACCTTTCGCCCCAGCTCCGCATCGGAAGTGCCACTGCATGGCACATCCCCGATGCAGAACGTCGCATCGCAAACCTTCACCGACGGCATCCTCAACAAAAATGAAGGACCTTGCATCGCAAGCCCTGGTGACGGCTTCATCTGAAACCGCTGCTGCCCAATGCATCCTCAACATGGGAATCTCACAGCACTCCGTAACCAGAATTTAAGGTACTTTGTTCAGCGGACCTGACTTGGTCCCTATAACCTGCCTGTGCTCAATCGCAGTCAGTGTGAACTTGTGACTTTGTTCTGGTCCGGCGTGACCAGATAACCACAGTTGGGCCTTTGTGCTTGTAGGCACTAGTTTAACGTATACCTTTAAAATTGATTATCTCTGGTTTTACTGATTGTATCTTTGTTGTTTTGGTGTTAAATAATTTATTAAAATATACTTTATTTTCCTAAAATTGGTGTGGGATTTTTCTAGTGTTGTGTTTTTTTGCTTTATTAGTGTTTTAAATGCTGCATAAATACTTTACACTTTGCCTCTAAGCCTGCCTGCTTTTGTGCCATGCTACCAGAGGATTAAGTACAGGTTAATTTGGGGTTTGCTTGTGTTTCACCCTAACAAGAATTGTGACTGCTGCTTGAGTAGGGTGTCACCCCCTTAACCTGTAATCCAATGTCCTACAGGGCCCCAATTGTGTCTGCAAAGGCATCCCTATCTGTGGTATTTCTCTATTAACTGTAACCAGAACTTGGTCTTCCCCAGAGTCAGTAGCTAGCAGAGGAGCACTGGAGGGATTTATTCTACTACTCCGACTGAAATTGACATTATCTGTTAATACAACCATTGGATTTCATTCCTGGCTACCTTTATATCCTTTTATAGGGCTCCTATGGCATTTCTCTTATCGTAGAAAGAGAAAGTGATGGGAGTCATGGTACTCAGGCACACTTTTATACTGGGGAGCTTCCCAATCTGTCATGAACTCTGGAGACTTGCCAGAATTCTTTATTCTGCCGAAGTACCATGAATACACTAAGGCTTGCTCCAATTCCCCCAAAAGGAACGCCAGGCCCAAACAAATTCAATGTAAATAACGAATACCCAACGGGTAAAGGGCACTGGGATAAGAGAGAAAAAGTAGATGAAGCAAGACTTTATTCACATCAGAAAGAATTTAGTAAGTGCAACTTCTATATTCTGGTCTACAAAGGAAAATTTAACTTATCAGTCTTCTTTAGACTACTACCATAAGCCAGATCAAACATTTATTTTTCAGCTATTCTTCTTAAATTTCTTAATAACATGTAAGTGTATCTATAAACCAAAAGATCACAGTCATTACTTTCTATGTTCAAATCAAAACTGTGCACACGTTAACATCCGTGTAACATGCTTCATAGCATTTAGTTTCAAACAAATCAATTCAATTAAACAACGAATGACAATGAAGGACCACAATGTTCTGATTTTTGTTTTATCCTTCTGTATTATGATGAATTTGGATTTACAGCCAGCCAACACGTGTTTCGTCACAGGGCACAGACTCCCCTGACTTCTTCAGGGCTTTACTTTGTAAATCAGATACATCAGACCTTAAACCTGGTTGTAATTCCGACCCAGCGGGTCCTAAGAAAACACGATCGGTCCAGAAGTAATCAGTGTAGAGCAGTGTAAGAGGAAGTTTGTGCTGACCTAGTAAGTCAGTTGGGGTAGAGCCGATGTCAATCTCATGACGAGTACATCCATGAGTCACAGCCTGTCTCTCCCCGCGTGTAGTTCCGAATGTGAGCTCACATTCGGAACTACACGTGGGGAGAGACAGGCTGTGCCCCATGACGAAACACGTGTTGGCTGGCTGTAAATCCAAATTCATCATAATACAGAAGGATAAAACAGAAATCAGAACATTGTGGTCCTTCATTGTCATTCGTTGTTTAATTGAATTGATTTGTTTGAAACTAAATGCTATGAAGCATGTTACACGGATGTTAACGTGTGCACAGTTTTGATTTGTTTGTACAGTGAGCCGTGGCCCACTACTAGAGGGTTTAGGGGTTTTATCCCTCTCCTGTAGCACCGTTTTTGATATACACCTAGGAAATACTATACGTATTAACGTATTATAAAGAGAGCGCCCTGAAACAACCTGGCAGATAAATAATAAACCCCCCCCCTTTTTGAAAGTAATTACTTTCTATGTTGACATCCTCTAAAGAGAGATTAATAAAAATGTGTTAAAGACCTAACCCTACTTCCAACGCTCTCAAGGCAAAAAACAATGAAAGGTCACAGTATCATAGGAGAAGAGTTAAGAGCACCCACAGCACTGCGCACATACCTATGGGCAGAAGTCATATCACACATATAAACTTTCAGGAGACTTTTTGACTTTTTTTCCATTTACAACTAGAGGAAATGGTAATAAAATGTGTCTAAACAACACATGAGGGTACACCAAGTTGTAGGCCGGTGTAGGGAAGCGCGTTCTGAACATTGAACCTCATCTTTTTTGTTTTTAGACCGCTGATTTATGGACAATTGCTGCAGCATGGGACATTTTGGTGGAATTTCCCATACTTGAAGTTCTGTGGTAAAAATGGATCAAGTTGCAACCATCAGTGCCTTGCCTTTTAATATAAGGTCAATTGCTTTGTACTATTCATGTTCAGCTGCTTGCACACACAAGCAGTAGCTGGGAGAGGGACTGTTTGTCCGATTCAGCCTGGCATCTGCAACCAGGTACCATTGTGGAAGATGAGACCCAGACTAAATCAATATGATTTCCATAGGAAATTAAGGGAATACATCACCCCTTTTGGTTCATAGTGCAATGTGTAATAATTCTCACTGTGCACTTCATATGAAAATTGTGTTTTATTGTTTACTGATTAGAATGAAATGCGAAGGTCAGAGTTGTTGCCTTGTGTATAATTTTGGGACCCAGAACTCAAATATGAGGTTCATTCGGACATATCTTCACATGTTTAATATTATGTCATATTTCAATGAGCCAGCCTTAACGAGATCCATGTTATAAGATGCTCTGTGTGGGTTGTTTTACAATTTTGTCGATTCATAAGATTTTGTATTGAAGGGTAGGCGTCCAGTGCACAACCTATAGTAGACATGCAAAGTGTGTGTGTGTAAAATTAGGCAGCTTTATATGTGGTGGAGCAGCAGAAGCCTATTTTTTAATTAATATGAATCTGCGCTGCTTTCTCCTACTTGCACAATGCAGTGCAACAACAATGTTTATTAGCTGCGCTGCGTTGAGCCAAAAAATAATACATTTGTCCCAGCTGGCTGATCAATCCCTGGTGAGCAGAGCTGGGCCATCCTAGAGCAATTAGGGCTTCTCCGGTGGGAAGATGGGGGTGCGGTGATATTTCCAAAGCTGTTAGCAATATCTTCATGTCAAGTACCTTGCAGGATGAACTTACATGGAACTGAGGGCTACATGTATCAAAATTGTAAACTGGGAATACCTAATTGTGAATTCATGAGAATCGCAATTAGGTAATCGCAATTTACAATACATGAAACTCAAAGGGGTATATTCACAAGAACGTGTGCTAAACATCACCAAAATATGTTAACGCAACTTTACACATCGCAGCCTATCGCAGGAAAATAACTCTGTGTCAACGTGGAATTCACAACAAGGTGGTACCATGCGATAGTCTGCCGAAACCACAGACAATGTCCGCAATACAACCACCTCAATGGAGATAAAAACACAAACCACAACACAAAAAAACCTGCGATGGGCCAAAGCGCGATAAGAAAACAGTGACAACCAGCGCGAGGGCAGCAATACTCACGCGTAATGCGGGAAAAAGCACAAGAACAGCATACGGAAAATGCCACCGAAAAAAATACATCAACTGCGGAGTACCACGGATGCACCCTGACCGACTGCAGAGGACAACATGTACCCCACAACATCCAAGCACCATGGAAGAACAGAACCGACAGGCACACCGCATGAAAGAGACCAGTGGCAGACAAATCAGAGCCGCAGGAGCGACTCGCCCACCGTGCAGCATACGCACATAAGCATAAGTGCACCTCGACATTGACAATATCCTGGTACAAACAGCAACACCTCCACAACAGAACACAGGACACAACTGGGTCCGCAAATGTGCACAACATGGCAAATCACATCTGAAACTGCAGGAAAATTTAACATGACAATGTACAAGTAGAGACGCAATTTTAAACTTAACCGTGATCGTAGAACGCTATGCCGTGAGGCACAAGTACGCTGCTTTTATTTTTATTTTTATGCTGTTTACGTTAATTTCTATGTGATTGACCAGCTTTGGGGATAATCTGATTAAAAAACTGTGGTATTGTGTATTTCCTTTGTGTCCACTTACCCGCACTTTAAAAATTTCACCACTTCGCCATTTGCGGGATTCCTGCATTATAGGGACATCCTCCGGGCGCCATTGTTATTAGCGCTCTAGCAGCCAACAGTATTTAAATGAAGTAAACGCGCGCGCGTGCGCAGCACGCGCGCGCAGCGGGCGAGCCGAAGGCGCGCCGGAGGCACCCCAGAGGCAAGCCCGTCTGCGCCCGTCCGCGCTATGGCCGCGCCTTGCGCCAGGAACGCTGCCCCAAATTGCACAGACAGACTCTGCTACTCTAGAGACACTCTTCTACAACTAGGTAATAGGCTACAGGTGGAGCAGCGCCAGGTCCTGACATGCAGCTTGATCAACAGCAGGTCGCTTATCAAGCACCATCAAGACGTTTATAACCTGCTGGAAGATCTAGATCTTGACCTGCTGTTTATAACTGAGACTTGGATAAACTCGAACTCCTCAGTCGAACTAGGTGTCACATCCTTCCCCCGGCTGTTGTGTTTGGCGTGCGGAATGGACTGCCCATGCGCGAGCCTAAACCACCGAGGACCCATCAAGGAGGGTCAGCGGTCTAGTGGTTCGACGTGACCCGCCTTGAACCAATGAGCGAGTACTTCCGGGAGCACGGCTATTTTACCCGCGAAGCCACAGAACTCTGGGCTTCGTATTAACGTCCCAAGCCTACGCAGGAGCGTGGCTCGATCTGCAACCGGACTCTCGTCCGGACCGCGCAAGGGCGCCATCAACCGCTGGATTTGCCGAAGCTCCAAGTAAGACTTCCCGCTACACGCACATTCCTCCGTTTCCTTCTCCATTGCGCCGGAGCGCAGTTTGAGACTTCCGCGACCCGTGTGACTCACGGGGTCGCTTTCTCCCTCAGCTCAAGCGCGAGACAGGCCTGTCTCAAGGCATCTCGGCGCCGGAGCGCTACCTCTAGTTCGTGGGGTTCCAGAACAAACCCACCTCCTCCACCTCCTCACGTCTTTGCACCACACTCCCTCCACTCGGATGCTGATAGGACTTTTGTCAGTCCGGGAAAAGAGCAGTGTTGCCTGGACCTTCTTACAGTCTCCTCGTTGCCAGAGACTTACAAAAGCACTTTACCACAGGTGTTTATCCATCTCCCGCTATTTGTTCTGTCTGTCTGGATTGTCTATGTGTGAGGCGTGTCTGATATCCCTGTGCTTCCTCTTCCAGGTCACGTCCATCACCATATTCCGGTGTGAGTCCAAGAGCTCTTCCCCAGCCGTCCTCAAGGCCTCTGGCTCCTCTGGCTACCTCCCCCGGTTCCCTGGTGGTCCTAGGTAGTACTCACCTATCTAGGGGGGCTAGGGGTACTGGAGGGGGTTGTCCACGTCGTCCCTGCGGAATCATCCCACGCCGCTAACAGTAACTAACGGTAAGCAGTGTGGGGTTCCGACAGAATACGAAGCCTACGTTGCACATTCCGCCTGGGCGACATGGATAACCCTGCGGTTACGCTACAGGACATAGCCGCCATGCTGACTGCCATACAAGCAGAAAATCGCAGCTTGAGACAGGATCTCACTACTCTACAGGGTCAAGTGGGTACCGGGCCATGGGGGAGAGTCCCGACGGACAGGCCCAGACAAGAAGGGATACTGAGAACCCCTGTATTCACCTATGGGAACCATGGGGCTTCTTCCTCTGTGACAGGTTCCCCCATACAGGTCATGGCCCCGCATCTTGCACACTTAGCCCCACCAGAACGCTATTATGGCGACAGCTCGAAGTATAGCATCTTCCTTAACCACTGTCACCTCCACTTCATGGCCCGTGCCGCTGCTTTCCCAGACGACGCCTCGAAGGTAGCCTTTGTCCTTTCCTATCTGGGAGGCGATGCCGCTCAGTGGTCGATACCTTTAGTGGAAAATGATGAACCTCTTCTCTACAATTTCCCTGTGTTTAAGGAAACCATGCGACGTATGTTTGCTCGTCATACGTTTGTTCAGGCAGCAGATAATGAGCTGCTCAATTTGAAACAGGGTAACGCTGACCTACTCCATTACATAACCACTTTCAATCGCCTAGTGGTGGAAGCTCGATGGCCAGAAAATAAACAGGTGTCAGTTTTTTACCGGGGCTTGCGGGACGAGCTGAAAGACCTTATCTCGCAAATAAGCGAACCACCGGAGGAAATAGGCCCATTCATTGACATGGTCGTCAAACAAAATTACAGACTCCAAGAACGACGGACAGAAAGAAATAAGAGGGGGGAAAGCCGATTCCCTGTCTATAAGGAAACACCAAAAAACCAAGACACCACGGAACCCATGCAGATCGGCGGCATTCGGGGTCCCTTAACCAAAGAAGAAAAGGAGAAAAGGAGAAACCAAAACCAATGCCTTTATTGCGGCAAGAGCGGGCATTTCGTCAAAGAATGCCCGGCTAAACCCCGCAAACCTAAGGAAAAGATGCCGTTTGTTCTTCCCATAGCCCGCGGAGAAGGGTTGGGAAACGGGACAACCCAGTAGTTAACAGGGTCTGTCTACTGGGGTTGTCTGAAGAGAAAAAACAGGCCCCTATCGTCCACCATATACCCCGACACCTGGGGCTACCAGTACTCCTCCGGTCCTCCTCGGGGCTATCCTGGCACGTCACGGCTCTAATCGACTCAGGAGCAACAGGCAATTTCATAGACACCCAGGTCTTGGGCGGCCTGGGTATATCCCGTAAAGAGAAGAAAAAACCAGAAACTGTGAAGGCGGTGGATGGCACAGACCTCACTTCGGGGCTAATCCGGTATCAAACTGAAGATCTAGAAATGAAACTGGAGAACACCCACACAGAGCTCATTGCCTTCGACGTGATTGACGCCCCACAGTTCAAATTGATTCTGGGTATCCCCTGGTTGACACAACATAATCCCCACATAGATTGGGTGACCAAGGTGCTCACATTATCATCCACCCGTTGTAAACCGTGTTACCCCTCAACAGAACACCAGATCCAAAGAACGGTGCAGGCCTGCACCCTACCACTCCATGAAATCGGGACCATAGCACCTGGGGGCATCCCCGTCGAATATTTGGACCTGGCCCAAGTATTTGATAAGAAAGCGCAAACACGATACCCCCACATCGCACCTTTGACTGTAGAATAGACATCATTCCTGGTTCCACACTTCCCTGCAGCCGGGTTTATTCCCTCACAGAGAAGGAGAACGATCACCTCCGCAACTACCTCAACGAATATCTACAGAACGGCTTCATCTGCCATTCGCGGTCTCCCATCTCTTCCCCTCTTTTTTTTGTGGCAAAGAAAGAAGGGGATCTGCGCACGTGCATTGACTTTAGAGCGATCAATGCCATCACCATAAAGAACCGGTACCCGCTACCCCTGATCCCGGACTTGTTGGACCAAGTAAAGGACGCAGCAGTGTACACGAAATTGGATTTGCGCGGGGCTTACCACCTGGTCAGAGTCCGCGAGGGTGACGAGTGGAAGACCGCCTTCAGAACACGGTACGGTCTCTTCGAATATCGCGTAATGCCCTTCGGACTCTGCAACGCCCCTGCTGCTTTCCAATTCTTCATTGATGAAGTGTTACGGGAGTTCATCGACCGCTTTTGTATAGTCTACATTGACGACATACTGATCTATTCGGCTACTATGTCAGACCATGTACCACACGTACGAGCCGTTCTCCAGAAGCTACAACAACACGGCCTGTACGTCAAGCTGGAAAAAAGTGTGTTTCATACCACCACAGTAGAATTTTTAGGACACATCCTAACCCCAACCGGCGTCGAGATGGACTCCAGAAAAGTGAACACTATCTTACAATGGCCGTCCCCAGACTCCGTAAAACAGGTCCAGAAGTTCCTGGGTTTTGCGAACTATTATCGTCGCTTTATCGCTGGTTTCTCCAAAATAGTGAGCCCCATCACTTGCCTGTTACGCAAAGGAACACGGTTTTGCTGGAACCAAGAAGCCGAAAAAGCATTTAGAGTCTTGAAGGCGTGTTTTACCTCAGCACCGGTACTAAAACATCCGGATCCCCATCAGCCATTCATAGTGGAGGCCGACGCCTCACAAAACGCATTAGGAGGAGTCTTGTCACAACGGGACCGCGACACCGGCCTACTCCATCCCGTAGCCTACTATTCCAGAAAGCTACAACCAGCTGAATGCAACTATCCGATCTCAGACAAAGAGCTGTTGGCCATTAAAGCAGCCTTCGGGGAATGGCGCCATTACCTGAAAGACGCCAAACACACGGTGACCATATTCACAGACCACAGAAACCTACAGGGCTCTAACCGCTAGACAGTTACGGTGGACTCTCTTCTTCAACGAATACGACTTCAGGATCACCTACCGGCCAGGAAGAGAGAACGCCAAGGCCGACGCCTTGTCCAGGTTAGAGGAAACCGACAACAACCAACTCCCTTCGGAACCAGTACCCATCATCCCAGAAACCTGCTTCCAAGGAGCAATGATCACCTCCTCCTTTCTCTCACAATTACGAGGAGACCTGGAACAGAAAACACCAGAAGACTGGACACACAACATCCAGGGCATTACAGAACATGACGGGTTACTGTACAAAGGAAAAAACTATTACCTTCCGTTAATAAGCCATCAACAACAGGCCTTGTTCCAGTGTCACGATCATTCCTTGTCTGGACATCCCGGATACCACAAAACCAAAGAACTGATACAAAGACATTTCTGGTGGCCGACTCTAGCCTCTGACACGCAGGCCCACATCGCCCGCTGTCCCGTGTGTGCACAAGGAAAAAGTTCCTCCCAACCTACAGTGGGATTGTTACATCCCATACCAGTTCCCCCCTACCCATGGCACACTGTTTCGATGGATTTCATCGTGGAACTACCAGAAACCAAGTCGGGTGACACCACCATCCTCACCATTGTGGATCACCACACCAAAATGGCACACTTCGTGCCTCTCAAAAAACTCCCCTCCGCTGCGGAACTAGCAGTGATTTTCGTACACAACGTGATCCGGCTTCACGGCATTCCGTCGGTTCTGATTACAGACCGAGGGCCTCAGTTTGTATCCCGTTTCTGGAAGGAAATATGCAACCTTCTAGACCTGGAAATACGCCTGTCCTCTGCCTACCATCCTCAAACAGATGGACAGGCGGAGAGGACCAACCAATCCATGGAACAATACCTCCGTTGCCTGCTACTCATCATTGACAAAGAATGGTCCGAGGTGCTATGGTTGGCGGAATATGCTTACAACAATAACAAACACACAGCAACGGGACTCTCACCGTTCTTTTGTCTCCAAGGCCATCACCCTAGAACAACACCATGGGAAGACAACCGCACCAGCGATGTACCCACCGTTCAAGCCTATCACACCTTGCTCCGTTCTATATGGCAACAAGCCCGCTTCGAGCTAGCCAAAACAAAAGAGACCTACAAACACAATACGGACAAGCACCGGTTACTCGAACCTGAGTACAAGGTGGGAGACAGGGTATGGGTGTCCATCAAAAATCTCAACACCCATGGACCCAAAAAGCTATTACCCCGTTATGTAGGTCCCTTCCCCATAGCACAGGTAATCAACCGAGTGGCCATGAAACTAACACTACCTGTATCAATGAGAATCCATCCTGTCTTTCATGTGTCCCTCCTGCGACCCACTCACCCCGAGTGTTCCAGTACTACACCACCACCCCCGGTTCTTAGAGACGATCACGAAGAGTATGAGGTCCAAGCTATCCTTGATTCCCGTAGAACCCGAGGCAGACTATTCTGCCTAGTCGATTGGAAAGGTTATGGCCCCGAAGAGCGATCCTGGGAACCCTTGTCCAATGTCCGTAACGCGCCGCGCCTAGTCCGCGCTTTTCACCTGCAGCATCCCCAGAAGCCGCGTCCTGCAACCCCAGTCTAGCCAGGAGGGGGGGGGGGTCTGTTTTAGGGGTGGGTACTGTCACGTCCTTCCCCCGGCTGTTGTGTTTGGCGTGCTGAATGGACTGCCCATGCGCGAGCCTAAACCACCGAGGACCCATCAAGGAGGGTCAGCGGTCTAGTGGTTCGACGTGACCCGCCTTGAACCAATGAGCGAGTACTTCCGGGAGCACGGCTATTTTACCCGCAAAGCCACAGAACTCTGGGCTTCGTATTAACGTCCCGAGCCTACGCAGGAGCGTGACTCGATCTGCAACCGGACTCTCGTCCGGACCGCGCAAGGGCGCCATCAACCGCTGGATTTGCCGAAGCTCCAAGTAAGACTTCCCGCTACACGCACATTCCTCCGTTTCCTTCTCCATTGCGCCGGAGCGCAGTTTGAGACTTCCGCGACCCGTGTGACTCACGGGGTCGCTTTCTCCCTCAGCTCAAGCGCGAGACAGGCCTGTCTCAAGGCATCTCGGCGCCGGAGCGCTACCTCTAGTTCGTGGGGTTCCAGAACAAACCCACCTCCTCCACCTCCTCACGTCTTTGCACCACACTCCCTCCACTCGGATGCTGACAGGACTTTTGTCAGTCCGGGAAAAGAGCAGTGTTGCCTGGACCTTCTTACAGTCTCCTCGTTGCCAGAGACTTACAAAAGCACTTTACCACAGGTGTTTATCCATCTCCCGCTATTTGTTCTGTCTGTCTGGATTGTCTATGTGTGAGGCGTGTCTGATATCCCTGTGCTTCCTCTTCCAGGTCACGTCCATCACCATATTCCGGTGTGAGTCCAAGAGCTCTTCCCCAGCCGTCCTCAAGGCCTCTGGCTCCTCTGGCTACCTCCCCCGGTTCCCTGGTGGTCCTAGGTAGTACTCACCTATCTGGGGGGGCTAGGGGTACTGGAGGGGGTTGTCCACGTCGTCCCTGCGGAATCATCCCACGCTGCTAACAGTAACTAACGGTATGCAGTGTGGGGTTCCGACACTAGGACTGGCATGCCCCGCTGGCTACAAGATCCTCCAGAAATCTCGTTTAACGGGGAGAGGAGGTGGGGTAGGGCTAATCTTTAAGAAGCAGTGGGACTGTGCCACACTGCCGATTGAAGACATAGCAGGATATGAGATCATGGGCTTTTCCCTACAGGAGGCTAAGGGGAGGATGCTGTCGGGTATGGTCTGTTACAGGCCTCCAGGAATGGACGCTAACCATCAGGCGCTATTGGACACCATCGTCGCCTTGGCTTCCACACACTCTAGGTTGCTGTTTCTGGGGGACTTCAACCTCTGGGAGACAGGGAGTCTTGGGAATCATTTACAAGCCCTGAACCATACTTGTGAGAACTGTGGCCTCCACCTGCTTATCCAACAATCTACACATGTAGGAGGCCATACACTCGACTTAGTATTCACCAAACCCTCTGAAACTGAGGTAATCAGCATCGCCCCATTAAACTGGACTGACCACTGCTTAATACAGTTTAGGATGAGTATACAAGGGGACAAACCGGTTGGGAACAAACAAGCCAACTTCAGGTGGGGAAGGGAAGGAACTGGGCTAAGCTCTCTAAGAGGGGTATAACCCCCTTTTCTCAAGACTTAACCTGTTTGACCCAAAAGAGGCGCCGGGAGAGAACTATACTAGATATAGTAACTCCATTAATTTAGTACTGGAGGGATACATACCAAATAAAAAACTTAGAGTGCGCAGTACTCCATCAGCCCCCTGGTTCAGTGAGGAGCTCAAAGCGCTACGCTTAGCGCGCCGACAGACCGAAAGAAGCTGGCGTAGGCAGTACTTGGAAGCAGACAGAAAAGCCCTAAAAATAATACAACACCAATACAAGGTAGCTATCAGGGAGGCCAAGTCGCAATTCTATGCTAGTTCCATTCTGCAGGCATCCAATGGAACCAGGGCGCTCTTTAACATCGTTAGAGACCTTAGTAACCCGGGTTGCCTGGCCAGCACTGTTCAGCCATCACAAAATCTGTGCAATGAAATTGCCACGTTCTTCGTTGACAAGGTCAATAACATCGTGGGTGGGTTTGATCAGAATGCCACCGAGATCCCCTCGACCATTGAAGACATCAGGAGAGATATCTCTCTGAGCCACTTCAAACCCCCTACGGAGGACTCCTTTAATAAGATAGCGCGGGAGATATCATCTGGGTCACCTCTTGACCCTCTTCCTCATAAGATCTGTAAGGAACTCGGCTCCGACCTATTTCCGGACCTGTGGCAAATCTGCTGTCAATCCCTGAATGAAGGTATTGTACCAAGTAGGTGGATGCAAGCGATAGTCACCCCACTACTGAAAAAACCTTCTCTTGACCCATCTCTGCCAGCCAACTTCCGTCCAATATCCCTTCTACCATTTCCAGTTAAAATCTTGGAAACATTGGTCAGCAAGTCCCTGTCTAATTTTTTGGAAGAACATCTGATCATAGATAGGGACCAGTTTGGTTTTCGGCCTGGGCATGGGACGGAAACTGCACTGATAACCGTCCTGGATAAACTTCGGATGAGAGCCGACAGTGGCTGCTCCTCAATGTTGGTGTTGCTGGACATGTCGGCCGCTTTCGATACGGTCAGTCACTCAGTGCTGCTGGCAAGGCTAGAGGGTCTGGGGGTGACGGGCCGCGCCTTGGAATGGCTACGGTCATATTTGACTGACCGTCAACAGGCAGTGACCCTGACGCCATTTGTCTCCCCTTGGTCCCCGGTATGCCATGGAGTACCTCAGGGCTCAGCTATCAGCCCTATACTCTTTAATGCTTATTTAGGGCCCCTGATCCCTTTAATAAAATCTTATGGGATCGAGGTGGTCAACTACGCGGATGACATTCAGCTAATGTTCTCCATGGAAGGAGAGCACGCAGTCCCTCTGAGCTCTTTTCAGGCATGTATGAGGAAAGTCTCGGACTGGATGAGAGTCAACTCACTGCAGCTGAATGCCGGGAAAACGGAGTTATTGCATTGCTGTGCAGTTAAAATGCCTAAACATCTCTTGGGCGAGTTCCGCCTTTGGCCAGAGGACACCTCAATAGCGGCAGCAAAACCAGTCCGTAACCTGGGGGTCATGATGGACGAAGACCTCCAGTTGCAATCTCAGGCGAATAAAACTATCGGTACCTGCATTGCTTTACTGAGAGCTCTTCGTCAAATTCTTCCGCTTCTCCCTAATGAGGCAAGGCCCCTGGTGGTCCAGAGTGTGATCCTGAGTAGACTGGACTATTGTAATTCACTGTACCTGGGTGCTCCCCTTTACATTGTACAGGGATTGCAAAGAATACAGTCTACTGCAGCCAAACTGGCCCTTGGGAGAGTGATTCTTCTGTAACGCTGGCATTAAGGGACCTCCATTGGCTTCCTGTCAATAAAAGGATCAAGTTTAAGTCACTGGTTACGGTCTATAAAGCCCTTCATAACACTGGTCCGCTACCACTGTGTGAAAGATTCTCTTGGTATGAAACAAAAAGACTCCTCTGGTCCACCAGCCAAAGTCTGGCAGCTGTTGCCAGAGTAAAACTTACCAAGATGGGAGGTAGGGCCTTCAGCACGGCGGCAGCCCGCCTCTAGAATCAGATCCCCCAAGAGCTGTGTCAAGCTAAAACGCTATTGAGCTTTAGGAAAGATCTTAAGACATGGCTTTTTGGCCAAGAATAGATGGCATCAATCTTGACCACCGGCTTTTTGTTTCTTATTGTCCCAGGTTATCATAGTCTCTCAGCGCCAGGATACCCGCAGGGTGGCAAACAGCGCTATACAAAAGATTATACAATACAATACAATACAATACAAGTACAACCTGTAACCTGCAAATATGTTTTAATCACACATGCAGTGCAATTGGACATCTTGTATTGTCCCATGATTGCCATGGACGGCCACAATGTGACGTGCTCATGAGAAGTAAGTGTCAATGATGGAGTTCCTATGGGCCATTCCTGACGCAGCTGCAGTGGGATGTGGGCCACCTGGGATCCATGGAGCATTGGTGCGAACACAGATGTTGTGCAACATGCAACGATCATCTTGCACACGATGTCCGGGCTTTACAGGAGCTTTCCACCTGTGCCATCCAGGCACGTGAACTGTGACTTCAACATGCCAAATGTGCATTCAACGATGCCCCTGGTGCGTATTGTATTGCCTCTGGGCGCATGTGCCCGGGTCTCGGAGGGGTGTCATCATCCAAGGGCAGAGTGCATATCCTTGATCACCTGTGACAGTGCAGGGAGAAAAGAGTCAATACTTGGTTCGGCAGGATGTGATGCCAGGCCCACTAATCCACTGACGCCTGTGCTGGCTGTGTGAGGGGTGAGTGTAAGCCAGCCCTCAGGGAGTAGCTGGTGCTGGCAACAACTCCAACAGTCATCAGGCACTCAGAAATGCAATGTCAGAACAACAAGGGGGAATGACTCGAGTCGCACAGGGTTGGTGACCCCGGATGCACAGCAGCCAACATGGGCCCACCGCCACGGGACGCTGACCTGCGGGAGACTGGGGTAGGGTCAGCCTCATGGAAGGCCGCGCGGCGCCGCACTGTCAGTGACGTTGGCCTTCCCAGGAGTGAACCACGCTCTGCGCAACGGGGTTTTTGACCACACCCATGCGCAGCCCTGGCGTACTCAGGGCCAACCCACTGCGCTCATGCACACAGGGGGGGACGCAGCGTGCGACACTTCCTCTATTTGACCCACGGCCTGGGGTGACATGGTTGCGTCCACTACTCACTACTCTCCAGTCACCAGCAGTTGTGGTCTGCATGGACATGTCTGTGGTTTGCATACCCATGTCTGTCCTGCACATCCACGCCTCAGTTCTCGTTGTGTACATTCCAATTCACGGGTCACTTGCATCCTCGTACATGGCTGCTTTCTGCATCTCCACACGTTCAGCTGTTGTGTGGCTGTGGTGCCATGATATGTCTGTATTGGGTGCAGGGGTAGCCCAGGATGACCATGGAGTTGTGTTGTCATGTCTGGTAGGTGGTCGTGTAGTTTGACATGTTGTATGTTGTTTGGTCACATGTGCATTCCCACAGTTGTGCGTTGTGTGATGGTGGGTTTGGGGTGTGTGATGTGCTGATTTGGCACTTACCAACGGGCAGTCCAGTTCCATATGTGCCAATCTGGAAGCGCTGGTTGATGATGGAGTGTCAGAAGATGAAGGAATAATGCACACTGCCTGGGTAGTTGGTGACGACATTGGTGAAGAGTCCCCGGTGGTCCACTATTGCCTGCACATTGATGTTCTGCGTGTGCTTTCTGTTGCGGTAGTGGTGTGCAGTATCCGCAGGGGGCACAAGTGGGACATGTGTGCAGTCGATTGCCCCCAACACGGCCGGGAATCCGGCTATGGCATAGAAGCGTCTCCAGCTGTGTTGGGGAAGTGAAGGTACTGGGGTATGAAGCTGAGGATGGTATCCAGGACAGGTGTGATGAACTTTGATAGGGCTGGAAGTGAGACCCCTCCAACTCTGGCAGTTGTTGGTTGGAAGGTACCAGAGGCCAACAGGTGCAGCACAGTCAGCAACTTTGTCTGCGGCGGGATGTTGGTTCTCCGCTGTGTTGGGACCGTCAGCCTGTGGGCGATGTGGGTCATGATGCGGATGATGGTTTTCCATTTGAGCTTGTGGTGGTCAATGACATCCTCGGGCGCTAGGACTGTGAGAGTGGTGCGTTTTCGGTAGGTCCGCTGTCTTACTCTGCGCTGCCTCTGTGGAGGTACGGGGGGCAGGTCCGGGGGGTGGTGGCGGTCCTAGGGGTGGTGGCGGTGGGTGTTGTGGCCCTGTTGGGGCTCCGAGCTGCATGATGAGTAGCTCCATGGCGTTGTTTGTTCTTTGGGTGTGGCTGTGTACGGGGCTCTGTTGCCTACTGCAGGTGGTCGTCCGTCTTTACACCTGCTTGAGGCAGGTGTTAAATACCTGCGGCTACCGCGGCTTATCGCCTGTTTTTGGTTTGCTTCGCAGATCTGGCAGTTCGTTGTGAAAGTGGTGTTGTGTTTTTTTTGTGTTATTTTGCACGGGAACGCCTACTCTGCATCTCATTAGGGTTAGTTGGTGGTGTCCACCGTGGAGATAAATTTTGGGGAAGTTATAGCAGAAATACTGGCGATGTCTGCAGTTTGCACCAGCTTGTGAATGGGGTGTTAGGTCTATTTCTACTTTTGATGCGTGAAGGTGGAGATAAATCGGAGTTCAGTCCTTGTAAATATGCCCCAAAGAGTTTCAGATAGCAATTCGTAGGGGGTCGCAAATCACTCTACCTCATTAATATTAATGATGTAGATCGCAATTTGCGACCCCCTAGAAATTGCAATAATCACGGGGATGTTGGCCTGCTGAGGTCAGCAGACCACCATATCCGTGATAGCTTTTAAATAAAGCAATCTTTTTTTGTAAAGCAGCCCGTTTTTCTTCAAGGAAAACGAGATGCTTTACAAAAAGTAAAAGGAAAAGTTTTCGTTTCATTTTTTAAGACCAAGCATTGGTCCGTGGGACCACTGCCTGCTCTTAAAAATGCTTTTGCAACCATTCACAAAGGTCCTTCCCATTTGTGAATGGGCTACCACCTAGATTCCAAAGAGAATTCAGGCAGACCTTTGACTCCATTCACCACTGGGAGTTTCTATGAAGTCTTAGAGGGGAGAAACCCGGTACTTAACTCATGGGAGAGATATGATATTATTCTGCTTCAAGCTGCCAGCTTCTATTCTTTCCCCAGAGTACAATCCAAGTGATTCGACAGCCAGTGTTTTCCTGGAAGTACCAGGTAAGTCTGGAGGGGTGATGATGTATCACTGGATTGTGTAGGCAAATTCCATGTCCTAGAACTTTCCATCTCCATTTTGGAAACCATTGTTTCAAACATGAAGAGGAACAACAGGATCAGGAGGATAAAACAGTGCTGCAGATTAATTCCTCTCTGGAGCGTGGAGAACCCCACTGAAGACTGTATTCATGGACTCCGGTTGACTCGAGAGCTAGTGGTGCTGGGTCTCTGACTGTCTCTCATGACCATCATAAAGTCGACTTACTTGGGAACCTCAAAGAAGGGGATGCCTATGACTTTTGTCGACTACTGCTGGAAACACTGTTATCCTACAAGTGGCTGAAAGCCTGAGTGCTAGGGGAGTTCAGGCAGGGAGAGTGCTGCCTTTGTCTCATAGCCATGGTATCGTGGAGTGAAAGCATCCACAGCAGCCAGAAATTCTGATTATGATATGTCAGTTGCCGCAGGAAGCCCTTGTGGCCTTGTTTCTCAGGATAACACTATTTTGAAATCCCCCCCCCCACTTTAGACACAGGAGAACCATGATGAGGTGCTGTTCCCGCCAGAGCAACCTCAGACCTGAGCTGAATTACTCTGTTGGGAACCTTCCCTTTGGGAATCAGATGCATTGGCCAGACACTTTCCTGCTACCCATACGTAGGTGGAACAGAGCAGGGAGAGTGGCAGATACTCAACTGCCTTGTCTGTCTGTCAACAGGAGAGTTCTGGGCCCATAGAGAAGGCAGGAGGCCTTGTGGCTCAGGAGCCATCCACTCAGTCCACCACCAGTGTGCATAGGTAACCTGGAGGACAAGTGTACCTGAACCTGAACAAGGTGTTGAAGGTTGTAGGGCACCGCAAAAAAATAAAAACAACAAACAGAAAAGTCAAGATTTCTTGGCCCTTGTGGCCACATTCCAAACAAATGCCTCTGGGGAAAGGAGCAACTCACAAGCCATGGAGCTTCTGAAAAACATGCAGGTTATTGTGATGTCATCGAAGGAAAGGGGCACTGCAGAGGGTACTTGTTGATTCTGGGCAATGTCTAGAGTAGCATCTGGCCTGCAAAAGCCCTCCCGTGGAGGGAGAAAAAGTGTGATCTTTGGTCTCCTTGGTGGGTGTGTTAGCTACACTTTGAGAAGACAGACGTAGTATATAGGTCCTACTATGTGGGAGATATTGTGAGACGAAAGGGTTAACTAGCTTAGACAATGTTGATGATTGAAAATGCATGCAGAAAATCAGATGAATCCACTGAGTTTGTGATGTCTGTTTTGACATTCCATCGACGATACTATCTGCTGAAATGTTTTGTTTACAGTTTAGGTAGCCATCGGAATCATGAGCAAGACATACCGTTGAGGTTGTACTGACCCTGAAAGGGCTTGGGAGTAGTTTGGAGGCTCTGGGAGACTAATTGATGTTTACCAGTAAGAGCACAGTTTTAAATACTGATAACAGCGCAACAAACTGCGAGAAGTGAACAGAATTTTGTGTAAGCTCATTTTTACTGCCTCAAGGAAGCTCACAGTTAGAATCGTGCAGAACAGTCATCACCCAAAGCTGCTGCCGCCCCTGTTATGCCATTCCCACGGAGGGTGTCATAGAGATTGGAGCAGACTTCCCGGTATTGGGATAAGTTAAGTCCCACGGAGTGAAAGGCCTGATTCTACTGCTCTATATTCACTTACCAGAGTATTACCATTGCATCTATACTTAACTGCATTTCAATTGATTTAAGGCTGCATGATTCAGCACCATTGTGCAAGCATTGCACCATACGGAAATATATATATATATATATATTCACTGAAAAAAACATAGGTTTCAGGGGCGTTATAGTTAGTTGGACATTTCACCTGTACAAAACCATAGAAATGACCCCGTTATAGTTAGTTCAGCTAACTATAACTCGCGCCCCCGCAATGCACTGCTGATGACGTCACATATTACATCACTCATGACATGGTCAGTGATATCACTGATGACATCTCAAATGACATCACTGATGACATCATCCATGTGATAATTTCATGCATCTTCTCACACCCTAATATAACTTTTGATACACCCACTCTAAATTACAGACTTCCATTCTCAAAATCATAGACACTCCAACACCAATAACTACATACCCACTCACTGATACTTAGGTCTACACACACATCCACTCACTCACCCGTACAGTCATTCATACTTACGGTCACTCAGTACAGGACTATCATAAGCACTCATATACCTATATAGACACTCACACACCGCCACTCATCCATAGAGGCACTCACACACCTAGTCAGTCATGCAAATAATTAATCACACTCCCATTTACTCACCTATACAGTTATATACACATCAGCTCACTTACTCATACACATACTAGCACATTCTTATGCTCTTATACAATCACTGATACAAGCACACCCTTATCCATACAGCCAATCTCACAATCACACACTCTCACTTATAGCCATTTATATATTCTAACACACATTTATAGTGCCTTTCACATATGTAGTTACTCACACATGTACCATTGAGATATACATTCACTCACTAACACACCCATACACTCACACACCCATACAGTCCATCACAGATACACTCTTGAAACCATGCACCCAGTGAATCACCCACTCACACATCTACTCACACACACCCCACCCACCCACACAAACACTCAGGCACCCATACAGATACTCAGACAACCAATCAATAACTCATATAGACACTCATCTAGCTATGCACAAACCCATGCAGCCGCTTACACTCCAACAGACAGACAGATACAGACACTCACACAGTTTAGTCACTAACCCATGCATTCAGTAAGATACGTTTAATCACTCACTTACACTTACACAGTCAGTCACGCACCTACTAAATCATCCATTCAGACACTTATACACCCACTCATTCTTCAATACGCCTTTCCCTATATATTAAACATATATAAACTTTACAGAAACACACAGTCACTGGATGATGTCATCAGTGATGTCATCAGTGATGTCATTTGAGATGTCATCAGTGATGTCATCAGTGATGTCCCTGACCATGTCATGAGTGATGTTATATGTGACGTCATCAGAAGTGCATTGCAGGGGCGCGAGTTATAGTTAGCTGAACTAACTATAACAGGGGAATTTCTATGGTTTTATACGAGTGAAATGTCCAACTAACTATAACGCCCCTGAAACCTATGTTTTTTTCAGTGACTTTCAAAGGTTTTTTAAATGCAAATTGTAACTGTAACGTGCCTGAAACCTATGGTTTTTTCAGTGAATATATATATATATATTTATATATATATATATTCCCCCGTTATAGTTAGTTCAGCTAACTATAACTCGCGCCCCCGCAATGCACTGCTGATGACGTCACATATTACATCACTCATTACATGGTCAGTGACATCACTGATGACATCACTGATGACATCTCAAATGACATCACTGATTACATCACTGATGACATCATCCATGTAATAATTTGATGCATCTTCTCACACCCTAATATAACCTTTGATACACCCACTCTAAATTACAGCCTGCCATTCTCAAAACCATAGACACACCAACAGCAATAACTACATACACACTCACTGATTGTTAGTTTTACACACACATCCACTCACTCACCCATACAGTCACTCATACTTATGGTCACTCAGTAGAGGACTATCATATGCACTCATACACCTATATAGAAATTCACACACTGCCACTCATCCATACAGGTACTCACACACCTAGTCAGTCATGCAAATAATTAATCACACTGCCATTTACTCACCTATACAGTTATACACACACCAGCTCACTTCCTCATACAAATACTAGCACATACTTACATACTTACACTCTTATACAATCACTGATAAAAGCACAGACTCATCCATACAGCCACTCTCACAATCACTCACTCTCGCTTATAGCCATTTATATACTCCAACACACATATATACTACCTCTCATATATGTAGTTACTCACACATATACAACTGAGATATACATTCACTCATTAACACACCCATACACACACTCACCCACCAATACAGTCCATCACAGATGCACTCTTGAAACCATGCACCCAGTGAATCACCCATTCACGCATATATGTACAGAGTCACACACACCCCACCCACACAAACACTCAGGCACCCATACAGATACTCAGACAACCAATCAATAACCCATATAGAAACTCATGTAGCTATTTGCAAACCCATGCAGCTGCTTACAAACCAACAGACAGACGGATACAGACATTCACACAGTTTAATCACTAACCCATGCATTCAGTAAAATAAGTTTAATCACTCACTTATAGAGTCAGTCACGCACCTACTAAATCATCTATTTAGACACTTATATACCCACTCATTCTTCAATATGCCTTTCCCTATATATATATTAAAGATGCTGGAAACTCATCTTAACCAGCACCTTGCAGTCTTTCTGGAAACCTCTGGCCTATTAGATCACTCGCAGCACGGCTTTCGGAGAGAGCATAGTACGGAGTCGGCCCTCACCATCGTGCTTGATAGTATTCGCACTAGGGTTGATAAGGGCCAGATCACTCTCCTTATCCTGTTAGATCTTACGGCTGCGTTTGATACCCTGTCTCCCTCAGTGTTAACATCCAGGCTGAGGGATGTAGGGGTGGAAGGGTCCACACTTAGTTTGCTGACCTCCTTTCTTGGCCAGAGGGAACAGAGGGTTAAACTGGGGGAGTTTCTATCTCCATCCCTCCCTGTGCATTGTGGGGTCCCCCAGGGTTCGGCATTAAGTCCGACCCTTTTTAACATCTATGTGACCCCACTTGCCAGGCTTATTAGAGCTTTTGGGATGGAGGTAGTCTCCTATGCAGACGATACGCAGATACTGATGTCTTTCGCCCAACCTGTCATTTCCGCTGCCTCCAATTTTAGACTCTGTATGGAGGCAGTTGCTCAATGGATGGTTTGCAATTCATTGAAGCTCAACGGCGATAAGACAGAAATTCTGATCTTCGGTGGAAAGGAGGATATCTGGTCGGCGGAATGGTGGCCGTCCTCGTTGGGCGTGTGTCCGACTCCCACCACCCTGGCCAGGAACGTAGGAGTCATGATTGACCCTAGGCTGGGGGTGGACCAACAAGTAACGAGGACTATCTCAACTTGTTGGGGCTTATTGAATATACTGCGGAAGATCAAACATTATTTGTCCCCCCAAGCCCGAAAACAAATTGTAATTGCATTGATAGGCTCAAGACTTGATTATTGCAATGCCTTATATTTAGGCATTAAAAAGGGTCTGTTAATGCGACTTCAAATGGTGCAAAATGCCGCCGCCAAATTTGTTTTGGATTTGCCCAAGCGGGCTTCTGCGTCGGCAGCTAGAAAGACTCTGCACTGGCTTCCAATTGAGGCTAGAATTTCATTTAAGTCCCTTTGTTTCATCTATGGGGCTCTGCCCTCAATTAGTCCTGGAGGCCTAAGGGATCTTTTGGTCCCTTACACCACCTCCAGACATTTGCGTTCCGCTAATACATTTTTGCTGTCAGTCCCCCGTGTTCGTAGAGCTAGGTGGGGTGGCAGAGCTTTTTCAACCCTCGCTCCGAAGTTGTCGAACACTCTGCCGGTTGTGATCAAGTCCCTTCCCTCAAAACAAGTTTTTAGGAAGGCCCTCAAGACGTGGCTATTTGCCAAAGCCTATCCTTAGCTCTGGATTTGCCTTTTTTATGATTTTCTTTGTTAGGCGCCTTGATGCCTCCGGGCTCAGTTGCGCGTTTATAAATTTCATTTCATTCATTCATTCATTCAAACTTTACAGAAACACACAGTCACTGGATGACGTCATCAACGTGCCTGAAACCTATGTTTTTTTCAGTGAATTTCAAAGTTTTTTTAAATGCAAGTTTCTAACAATGCCTACAGAGGAAGGACATGTGATGAAAAAAGAAACAACGCACAGAAAGAAAAAAAAGAAATGCAGAATGAAGCAACAGAAGTCCACAAAGACGAAGAAAAGTGCAGGAAGAAGAAGAGATGTGCAGAAAGAACCGACAGAGGAGCAGAAAGTCCTCCTGTGCTCACAACTTTTTCAGACGGGTACTGGTGGTAACTGACTCTGACTATCCAGGTCTAGAGCCAGTGCTATGCTAAAAGACACTTAGAATACAGTGAAAACACCTACATACACTAGGGAACACTATGTGTTGGGGTACCCCTGTGATTAGCATGACCTCCTCTGTAAGACCCTAGTACATAATAGGGCAGGGGGAATAAAACTACCTCTTAAAACATGCCACGCATTTGCACACTGGTGAAATCAGGCCACGCCGCCTCCCTGCACCACTGCGTAAACGCACCCCCTGGTGCATTGTAAATTGGGGGAATAAGTCCCCTTGAGTCCTGAGGGTCCCTGGGGGCCAACTTGCTCATCACTTACCTCCAAAATGTGCCACAGAGCTGTGTTGCAGAGTGGTGTAAAAAGGTGCATGTCCTGGGCCACCTCTCTGCAACGCAGCGCAGTGGCGCTTACTGGAGGTAAGTGGTGGGCTAGTTGGCCCCCAGGGACCCTCAGGATTGAAGAGGAATTAATTCCCCAACTTAAAACATGCCACAGGGTGTGTTTGCACACATGTCACCTCAGGCCCCGCCCCCTCCCTTCACCACTGTGCAAACGCACCCCGTGGCGCATTTTGAGTTGGGTGATAAAGTCCCCTTGAATCCTGAGAGTTCCTGGAGTCCAACTATCCCACGAGGTACCTCCAGTAAGCGCCACAGAGCTGCGTTGCAGAGAGGTGTAAAAAGGGGCGTTGCCTCTGAACACCTCTCTGCAACGCAGCTCACTGGCGCATACTGGAGGTACCTGGTGGGCTAGTTGGCCCCCAGGGACCCTCAGTATTCAAGTTGAATTAATTCCCCAACTAACAACTCGCCAGGGGGCGCGTTTGCACAGTGGTGAAGGAAGAGGGCAGGGCCTGAGGTAACATGTGTGCAAACACGCCTTGTGGCGCGTTTTAAGTTGGGGAATTAATTCCTCTTCAATCCTATAATATATAATATATATATATAATATATTATATATATATATATATATATATATATATATATATATATATATATATATATATATATATATATATATATATATATTATCTACTGGCGGTCGCCAGTAGATAGTTATAGTTACAACCTAGTTTCCATAGGAAATCTCAAAATTCTATTTTGAATAACTTTGGCGCCGGTTGACGAATCCTCGTGAAATTTTCAAAACTAATGGGGCGCTCCGCTCAGCTCCTACCCTGAAAGTCTCGGGGTGATTCGTCAAGCGGGGGCCGAGAAAAAAGGGGGTCCCAAAACACGTTTTCCCCATGTTATTTTCCATAGGACCTTTAGACACAGCTACAGCCCGAACGGCTGAACAAGATTACGTGAAATTTGGCAGAGAGGTAGCCATAAGGTCAGGGAAGTGCCTTTTGCAGGTCTGGTGTCAATCTGTTCAGTAGTTCCTGAGAAAATCAAAAGTAAAATCATATACATATGTGGGCGGAGCCTAACCACACATCTCATCCTGAGATCTGATTGGCTGTCAGCACTTCATCCAAGAAGTGTTGGCAGCCATCTTGGGACCAATATACATGATAGCACCTCATTAAAAAGCATTGCAGTTAATAGGTTTTAAGACTTTAGTTACATTATAAATCATTTGTTGATGGTACCATACTCATTTTAGGAATTGTGGTATGTTCTAAGGTGATTTCACCATGTGAAAAAGCCTTCTGCTGGGATATCATGATTGAGAGAAAAATATTTTCTCATGCTTTTCCCACAGAGGTTTTGAAGGTGATTGTTGTGTTTATCTTATTTCTTCCTGCTTCCCATGCTCCTCTCCTCCCCTGCCTCGCGCGCTACCCTTCCTCGCGCGAGCCTGCTCACGTCAGCTGGAATGTTGACAGCTGACGTTCTGTTTGACAGTTGGGGCGGTTATTATTGACAGTTGCAGCTGTGCGCACCGCATAGTGGTTCTCCTGTGAGTGCCGTCTTATTGAGGAATAAACTACTTCTAGACTGTTACGTGGAGTTGTCATCTTTACAATTTTGGCGACAAGGAACTCGGACGGCACAGAACCTACGGCGTGTTGAAAAAAAAAGTGAATAATTATTATAAGAAGAAATTGCTCCGTTGTGTTGAGAGGAAGCAAAGGAGGAATTTGAATGAGTAAAGTGAACATTAAGGAGAACCAAAAGGAATATGACACGGGACCGATAAAGAAGCTATGAGCAGTCGAAATGGAATCGGATGCATGAGGATGAAGTGACACAAAACAAAGTCGGTACGGCGTGTCTGCGTAAAAAAAAAAAAACTTTGGTTGGCGATTACTATCAGCAGTTGTAAACCAGAGAAACAACGTATAAGTGAAAGAAAAAAAAGAAGGAACAACTCATGTGTTCAAGGTGAGGAACCGGCAGTGTGTGAAGGAATCACCCAGTGTGGTTTGGCTGTTGCTACGAAACGGATTCTCCTCAGATGTTGTAGTGAGCGGTGACAGGGAGCGCCGTGTGACGCAAAACAAAGCGACGCCATCCTGGCAGATGAAGTCAACGCTCTAGCTTTTCCTACGCATGGCACGCAAGAGGAAGCGTGCGTGAAGCCATTTTCGAGTAAAGTAAACAGAGACTCGTATTTTCGAGCGTATTGAACGGAGCTTGTATGCAATTTGGGGAATAGGAAAGAAGAAGCAAGGAAAGCCAAGTTTTATATGCTCAGGTGAGAGAAAGGATCCGTTTTGTGAATTAAAAAAAAAAAAACCGAGGAATATTTTAACATTAGCCTCTGCCTTCACTTAATATTTATAATTTAATCTGTGTAAAAGTATTCAATGGCGTCAGGGAATGTGTATAACCTACAGCCACCAGAGGCATTTTTGAAAGGAAAAGGGGCACCTCCTGTTCAATGGAAGGAGTGGAAGGAGTATTTTTGCAATTACATAACAACTTTTGATAAGGAAGATGAACCAATAAAACAGGAGGAAAGGAAAAAAATTTTGTTACACTGTTTGGGTGCTGGTGGACTCACAGTGTATAACAGTATTAGTAAAAAAGTGAGGGAAGGAAATGAAAGAAATGTGTACGATGAGGCAATGGAGGATCTTGATAATTATTATAAGCCAACTGTCTGTGTGGCGGTACACAGATACAAGTTCTATAGAAGGAAACAAGGAAAAGAGGAAAGCATAGATGACTATGTATCTGCTTTAAAGAATTGGCACTTTCATGTAAATTTGAAAACATGCATGATGACCTGATCAGAGACCAAATTGTGATGTGCGCCGCTAATTCAAATATTCAGGACACATTATGGGCAAAAGGAGAGAAACCTCTTCTACAAGTCATTGAAATTGTCAAAAAGGCAGAATTGACAGGACGTTGTGCAAAGGAAGTGATTAATGAGAGTAAGTGCAAAGCAGAAGATCCAGGAGTGGTCGCAAAAATAAGTAGGAGCAAAAATGTAAATAAATACCAAGGAAAAGGAGGTCAAACTTTTAGAGGAGAAGAAAGGAAGTATGATCAGTTGAAGTGTTACAGATGTGGTAGCAGTAAACATTTGGCTAATGATTGGAAATGTCCAGCACGAAATAACAAATGTACACAATGCGGACTCGTAGGTCACTACCAGAAGGCTTGCAAAAGAAAGATAAAAGAAAAAGTGAAATTTGTCGAAGATGAGGAGGATGGAGAACGGAACTCATCGGATGACTCAGAATACAACTTATGCGTATTAAATGTGACTGAAGCTACTGGAAGTGAGGAAAACGGGGATTGCAAAAAGAAAAAAACAGTTTGCTTAGTCGATATTGGTGGAATAAGTATTGAGATTGTGGCTGATTCTGGTTCACCGTGCACAATCGTTAACAAGAATGTATGGAGAGAAAAATTTAAAACCAAGTTAGGTAAACACTTAGAGAAACCTGATATCACGTTAAAAACGTTCACAGGGGAACCTATTGAACTCATGGGTTACAAGGAACTCCCTTTTACATTCAAAGAGAGAAAAACTTCGAGCAAGTTGTATGTAGCTGTAACAGGGCCTTCGGTGCTTGGTTGGAAGGACCAAGGAAAACTGGGTATTACTCTGAACCCAAACAGTGATGAACCTGTGTTAGTCATGCAACAAGAAGACATAAGAGGCAGTAACTTTGTCAACAGGTTCCCCAAGGTTTTCAATGGAAAAGTTGGTAAACTTAAGGGATTCCAACATAGGATAAAACTCAAAGAGGATGCCGTGCCTTGTGTGCACAAAGTCAGGCACATCCCAATGACATTAAGAGAGGAAGTGAAGAGCGAAATTAATAAACTCATGGAAGCGGACATAATTGAACCAACGGAGTCTTCAGAATGGGTCGCACCTTTGGTGGTCGCAAGAAGGTCCAACGGAAAATTGCGGTTATGTATTGATTTGCGCGACTTGAATAAGAACATTCTTGTAGACCAATATCCCCTTCCAAGAATTAACGAGATGTTGTCTCTCACAAAGAACATGACAGTATTTTCCACTATAGACTTGGCTGCCGCCTATCACCAGGTACCCTTGCATCCGGAAAGTAAGCACCTCACCACCTTTATTTCACCTTTCGGTTGTTTCAGGTTCAAAAGAGTACCCTTTGGATTGGCGTCGGCAGCGGCGCTATTCCAGAGACTAATGCATGAAATGTTCAAAGGGGTCAAAAAATTGCTGATTTTCCAAGATGACATTCTTATTATGGGGAGAGATCAGTCAGACCATGACAACAGGTTAATGATGGTACTCAAAATCCTGGAAAAAAATGGCATGACGGCAGAACATAAAAAATGCAGCTTCAGCAAAAAAACTGTCACCTACTTAGGTCATGAGATTACTCAAGAGGGAATAAAACCCAAGAAGGAACTTATCAAAGCAATTAAGGACGCTCCAGTTCCACAGAATAAAGATGAATTGAGAGCATTTTTGGGGCTGGTGGAATACTACTCCAAATTCGTAAGGAATTTCTCAACAAAAACGTATAGTATAAGGACGCTTTTGAAAAACAAGAATAAATTTGAATGGTCAAAAGAATGTGAGGAAAGTTTTAAATTACTCAAAAAAGAAATTTGTGACGCACCACCCCTCAAGGGATTTGAAACAAAACTAGACTGTGTAGTCACTACGGATGCGAGTGGCAAAGGAATTGGTGCCGTCCTTACACAAATTGAAGGTGATGGAAAGGAGGCCACCATCGCATTCGCTTCCCGCTCTTTAACCCCCACTGAGGAGAGGTACTCAGTTATTGAGCGGGAGGCCTTGGCGTGTGTGTGGGGCCTGGAACATTTCCGGCAGTACATATGGGGAAGAAGTATTGTTTTGCGGTGTGATCACAAACCGCTTGTGAAAGTGCTAACAGTGAAGGGGTTGTACAATGCCTCACCAAGGTTAGCACGATTGTCCATAAGGCTATTGGATTATAACTATGAGGTTCAGTATCTACCTGGAGCAAAGAACGTCGTCGCAGATTTTCTAAGCAGATTGCCTTTGCAAAATGAGGATAAAGGGGTGGATGAAGAGGAGCTCTGCGTTGCAAGCATAAATGAAGAGTTCCCTAGCATACTAGAAGAAGACTGGAACAAAGAAGGTGAAAAAGATGAGACACTTAAGGAAGTGAGTAAACTTATAGTGAAGGGTTGGCCAGAGAAAAAGAAAATAAACAGCGAATTAAGACCTTTCTGGGAATTGAGAAGTGAGTTGTCGGTGGAAAACAACCTTGTGTTCAGACAGGGTAAAGTGGTACCTCCTGTCACTCTAAGGGAAAGAATTGTCAACATTTGCCATGAAGGTCACTTAGGAATTAACAAAACCAAGCAGAGAATAAAAATTGGTATTGGTGGCCTGGGTGTGATATACAAATAGAGAGGGCAGTAAGAGACTGCACACAATGTGTGAATTCGGATAAGACGCAAGTGACTCTCAGACCACCTTTGCAACCTTTGAAGTGTCCCAACATGCCTTGGGAACGCGTAGGGATAGATATTATGGGTCCGATTGAATGGCAGGAAGAAAAGTTGAGCATTCTGGTCTTAGTGGATCATTTCTCAAAGTGGCCAGAGATAAAAGTTTGTAGGAAGGTGGAGGCTGTAGACATTGTGACGTTCATGGACAGCATCTTCACAAGAGAAGGAATACCCAAATATATCGTAAGTGATAACGGAAGACAGTTCTTGTCAGAAGTTTTCAAGAATTTTGTGATCAGGAATGGTATCACCCACAAGACCACTTCAGTGTACCACCCCACGGGCAGTGGTGCCGTGGAAAGATTTAATAGAGTAATAAAGGGCATTATCCAACTAGCGAACAACAACGGCAAATGTTGGAGGAAGGAAGTTAACAAAATGGTCTGGGGATACAGGATCACACCGAATGAGAAGACATTGATAAGCCCATTTGAGATTATGAGGGGAAGAACACCCATCTCAAAAGACAATATCGGATGGCTCAAAGAGGCAAGGAAATCAGAATGGTCAGTGGAAATCGTCAGGAAGAGAATCCAAGAGGCGAAGGACATGAGCAAAGTGAAGTATGACAGCAAGCACAAATGCAAGGAAGTAAAACTCAAGGAAGGCGATAACGTAAGAGTAAGAAGAAGTGGACACATTACTAAAGGACAGAACAAATTTTCGGAGCCATTGAAGGTGGAGAAGGTGTACTGTAACTCTGCGCTCCTCAGTGATGGAAAGGTTTGGCATGCCTCTGCGTTGTCTGTTTGCAACAGGATAGAGAGTGTACAAACAGGAAAGGATGCAAGGGAAATGAAGGATGCGGAGGACAACATGGAAACTAAAGACAAGTATAGTTGGTTGCACTTAGCATCATCAGATTCAGAGGAAGAAGGGGTTAGCACAATGTCACATTCCCTTGATCATACCAATGAGGATGAACAGGAACATGAACTCATCGAATCTATTGGGGAACTCAGAGACCTCAGCACCAGTGCCTCAGAGGCATCCCCTGAGGACAGTAACATCACCACCGTGGAAGATCAGTTGGACAAGGATCTTGATGATAAGGTGTCCGATATCCTTAGCAAAGATATGAAGGACTCTTGCGAGTCTAGAGGAAGCTCTGCGTTTGAACAAGAAACAGAGTTAAGGAAAGAAGCTACTAGTGAAATGGCCAGCACAAGTAGACATGGCCGCATATTAGTCAAACCAAGTAAATACAAAGACTTCGTATGCGAATAGAGTAACATCTTTTGCTGTACCCCACCTCCCCTTGTTTTCCCATTCCGGTTTTTTGCAAATTGTCGCAAAGGGAAGAGATGTGTTGTGTTTATCTTATTTCTTCCTGCTTCCCATGCTCCTCTCCTCCCCTGCCTCGCGCGCTACCCTTCCTCGCGCGAGCCTGCTCACGTCAGCTGGAATGTTGACAGCTGACGTTCTGTTTGACAGTTGGGGCGGTTATTATTGACAGTTGCAGCTGTGCGCACCGCATAGTGGTTCTCCTGTGAGTGCCGTCTTATTGAGGAATAAACTACTTCTACACTGTTACGTGGAGTTGTCATCTTTACAGTGATCTATAAGCTAAACTGAGAGCGTATTTTCTGTAAGTTCACATTATCTTTCTCAGTCATGTGAGAATGAAGTCTGACATTCTCAGTAAAACATGTACATCCAACAAGGGCAGAGACTGTCAGTTGATTCCTTTGTGTTCTACTGCAGCTTCCCAGAGTATTCCAAAGAACAACTAGAGCGCTAACAGTCCTACTTATGATAAACGTATGGCACACCTGAAGCCATCTTGCTTGGATTAAAGTGGTAACTCTTAAAACATTTAATTTAAAAAGGAACAAAATGAGGGGGTTCATTTTTCCATAAAAAGTATGATTAGTGCTGCAGAAAGAAAAATTAGGGCACATTTTGAGTGACTTCTCAAATCCTCTTCTATTTCATTAAAAAATTCTGACATGCAGACTGAAACATGCACTTTTAATACCAGGAGCAGACTTCCATGGTGAACAGTAGTTTTACTACAGTGATCTAATGAGCAACTAGAGTGCTAACATTCAGAATTTATGGCAAATGTGTGACATATCTGAATACCTTCATGATGGAATCAAAGTAAAAAAACTGAAAGCATTTCCTACTGAGGAGACTGCAGTACATGAGGAAATTAGGAAACTTCATAACAAATAAATCTCCCAAGATGGCCACCGGAGACAAAAGAGCCCAAATGTAGCCCAAAATCACCCAGATGTAGCCCAAATATAGCCCAATGACAGAAGTGTGCAAACACTTAATATTTTGTGTTTTTGCAGTGTTATATAGTGCAGACTTGTCAGGTATTGGAGTGCTTTACATGAGCATTGGTTACATCACACAAGAACAAATTCATTTTGGTTGTAGACATGGGGAGACTAAGTGATTTGACCAGAATCACAGAATGTCGAGCTGAAGCAGAAACTCCAACCTGGTTCCCCAGTTGCAAAGTCTGCAGTTCTGGAAGTAACACCACATCCTCTCCCCTAAGTGCAACATTTAATCAAGTGGTCAACTGGATAAAAAAACATAAAGATAACAAATAATTTAAAAGTGCTTTGTCGCTATTTGAAAACTCAGAAAATATGTCCTTATTTTAGTCTTTTAGAGCACTAACCATAATTTTGATGCCAATAAGACCCTCTCATATATGTAATTTCTAAAGGAAATGCTCTAGGTATTACTGTTTTGATTACATCAAGATGACGTCAGGCGTTCCACACTTTTGTAATAAATATAGAATGTTAGCAATCTAGTTGTTCATTAGGATACTGTTGAGAAGCAGAGGCCAGGGGCACGGACTATGAAAATTGAAGGCAGGTAGGAGGGTGCAAAGGCAACAATTTAACCACACTGAGCAGGCAGGAAGGGCCGTGGCAACACAAAAGACTATGGAGGGCAGTGGAAAGGGGGGCAGGGGCAACAAACCAACAATACAGGACTTGCAAGAGAGGCTCTGGCAATGTAATAGACCATTGTGGGCAGAAGGAAGAGGCAATGGTAGTACAACCATACATGCCAACAGACCTCAATGTTTTTAAGCTCAAATGGGCTTTATTTGATCTGTCTCCTGTCTACAATCTCCTCTTTTTCAATGTAATTCAAAGGGGAAAATCAATACCCCAGTTTTTTTCAAAGTCTCCCTCTTACCAAGTTCAAATTGTTCGCAAGTATGGTACATTGGATCATGGAAGGAAATGGGGTAGGGACATGGACTTGGATAACAGAGGACAGGAGGGACATGGAGAGGTGCACCAAACTGACCCTGCAGGGCAGGCATCAGGGTTTGCAGCAGCACAATACACCACACAGGGCATGCGGGACGGGAGTGCAGCACAACAATCCATAAAAATCAAGAGAGAGGGGACAGGACCATGCACATGGACAACAGAGAACAGAGGGGCAAGAGGCAATGGTAGCTAGCTGACCATAATGGACAGACAGGAGAGAAAGCTGCAGCATAACAGACCATAAAGGGCAATAGGGACGGATCAGGGGCATTACAATGGAACAGACAAGCCAGGAGGGAGGGAGTAGGGGTCTGCACATGTAAACAGAGGGCTGGGGGCAAGGGGGCAGGGCAAGAGCAGCAAGATAGCCATGGAGGTCAGGCAGGATGGGCACTAAAAGCAAGACACACCATGAAGAGCAACAGTGAGACTGTGATGGCATACACACAGACCATGGAGGGAAGGTGGGAGGGGGTCAGGGGCAGCTAACTGACCACACAGGGAAGGTGGGAGGGGCCATGGCAGCACAGAAGACCATGCATGGCAAGTGGGAGGGTTAGTGGCAGCACAATGGCTATGATGGGCAAGAAGGAGGGTGCATGGGCATGCACAAAGGACGATGGAGGATAGAAGGGAGGGTCAGGACCTGTGCACAGACAAGAAAGTTCAGGGGAAGGGGCCTCACAACAGACCGCACGGGGCAGGCAGGAGGAGCAGTTGCAGCACAACAGACCAGGGAGGGCAGAAGGGTGTGGCAGTACAATGGACCATGTAGGACAGGAGGAAGAGGATAGGGGCATGGCATGTGGACAGGCAGGGTGGAGGTGGCAGGGACAGGTTACAGTCATCTGACAATGCTAGGCAGGTGGGAGGGGAGTGGCAGCTCAACAGAAAACTCAGAGTAGATAGGAGTGGCAGGTCCATGGAACATGGTGGGCAAAAAGGATGGAGCAGGGTCATGCACAAAGACATCGGAGGGCAGGGGGAAGGAGAATAGGGGCAGCAAGCTAAGCACAGAGTTTAAGCAGGAGGTCAATGATGGGGCATAGAATTGGGCAATGGAGGGCAGGAGGAGTGGACTGGTACATCATACTAAATTGAGGGCAGTGGCAGCACATCAGACCATGCATGGCAGGAGGGAGGAGGCTAGTCCATGGATTCACACAACAGAGGATAGGGAGGAGGGGGATGGGGCAGCAAGCTAACTGTTCAGAGAAGGCGGGTATTAGGAACTTTATTGTTTTTAAAACGTGCGTCTGTGCGAACTACTTAAAATATGAACAAGTATGCAGCATAATCTCACTTTTATTCAGGAAGAAGAGGACGTTTGTGACTGTGACTCCGGGCTCACTTGGCAGAAACACCCCCTGACCCTCCACCCCCTATCGCAAAATGTAATGCCCGTGAAAAGGGTAGGTGAACACAGTGTTATATAGAACATAGTCCTGAGAGCACGATTGAAAATGAAAACTAGATATAGTGTATGGTATAAACTATGCACCAAAAAGTGTGATATAAGATGAACCGGGCGTGAAATATAATATGCAATACATTGTGCGCAATGACAGATTCATTGGAGAGCGCGAGATAGCACAGGCACTAGCGCGTGCTATGCGATATGCGCCTTGGAGTGTAATATGCACAGGGCAGTGTTGTGTAACCTAACTAGTCTCTAAAGTTTTAATATAAAATATGTGCTGGGGAATGTAACGTTGCATATGCACTGTGACAAAGATATGGATCCCAGATTGTAATATGTATGGCATAGCACTGTGCGTTATAACATAGGCATCGAGGAAGGCACGTTAGATGGGGCAATATAAACCGTGCGAAGACAAGTGTGGCATGACATATTCACGGGGTGGTGTTACAGTGCACATGGGCTAGAGAGTGTCATAGCATACGCACTATCAGATGGAATACAACACAGAGGTGTGTGGCACTCGGCAGGCAATGGTGGGTGTAACACAGCATTGGGCTCTGCCAGGAGCGCGCTGTGACTCTCAAGTGATGTTCGTCCCCTTTCCAGTGAGTAAAATAAAAAGTATTACACATCCGGCAGTGGATGTGTGTTTTATTAACCGTGAGGGGGGTTTCTTGCATAGTTTTGGTCGAATTTTTGTCGAATCCCCTTTGAATGGCTTGGTGTGCATGTGTATTAAATGTGCCCGTCAATAGCTACCCATGTTTGTATAAATAAACGACAAGGGTGTCTACCGGGATTAGGCACGGTAGGGCATCAGACATGTCAGAGCTTCACTAGTGGTGTAAATACATTCCACGTGGATTCATTGCATGCATAGTCGCCTTTTAATGAATATCACGCAAATCGTCATGGTGATAGGTACGTACGGTGTGTCCAGCATATCCTAGGTGTGTCTATAAATATATATTTTTTTTAAATAATTAAAAACAGTGGCCGGCCCTGGGGATTGGGGTCAAAAAAATTAGGAGACAGGCCCTGGGGGATGGGGTCATTAGGGCCAATAAATTAGAATAAGAAGGGGAACCACACAGCTCCCCTTCTTACAAAATTAAAATAAATAAAAGACTGGCATCGTGCCGGAGGCCACGCCCCCTCCTTGCAGCACTCTGCAAACGCGCCCCCTGGCGAGTTGTAAGTTGGGGAATTAATTCCTTTTCAATACTGAGGGTCCCTGCAGGCCAACTAGCCCACCAGGCATCTCCAGTATGCGCCAGGGAGCTGTGCTGCAGACAGGTGTTCTGAGGCCAAGCTCCTTTTTACACCTCTCTGCAACGCAGCTCTGTGGCGCTTACTGGAGGTACCTAGTGGTCTAGTTTGACCCTAGGGACCCTTAGGATTCAAGGGGACTTAATCTCTCAACTTAGAACAGCCACAGGGCGCGTTTACACAGTGGTGAAGGGAGGGGCCGGGGCCTCAGGTGACGTGTGCAAAAATGCCCTGTGGCCTGTTTTAAGAGTTAGTTTTAATCCCCCTGCCCTATTATATACTAGGGGCTTACAGAGGAGGTCATGCTAATCACAGGGGGACCCCAACGCATAATGTTCCCTACTGTATGTAGGTGTTTTCACTGTATTATAAGTGTCTTTTAACATAGCACTGGCTCTAGGACTGTTTAGTCAGACTCAGTTACCACCAGTATCCGTCTGAAAAAGTTGAGGGTACAGGAGGATTTTGCAACAAGGCTTCTTTCTGCTCTTCTTTTTGTTCTTTCTGCACGTTATCCTTCTTCCTGCACTTTTCTTCGTTTTTGAGGAATTCTGTTGCTTCTTTCTGCACTTCTTTTTTTTCTTTCTGTGCATTTTTTCTTCTTTCTTCACATGTCCTATCTCTGTAGGCATAGTTAGAAATTAGCATTTAAAAAACCTTTGAAATTCACAGAAAAAACCCATAGGTTTCAGGCACGTTATAGTTAGGAATTAGCATTTAAAAAACCTCAGAAATTCACTGAAAAAACCATTGGTTTCAGGGATGTTATAGTAGCTGGACTTTTCACTTGTACAAAACCATTGAAACTCGCCCGCCCGCCCGCAATGCACTGCTGATGACGTCACATATTACATCACTCATGACATGGTCAGTGACATCACTCATGACATCACTGATGACATCTCAAATGACATCATTGATGACATTATCCAGTGAATGTGTGTTTTTCTGAAAATTAAATATGTTTTATATATGTATATCTCAAGGTCGATGGCAGAATAAATGGGTTGTTTTTGAAAAATTGATTGTGTAACTGACTGATTAAGTGTATCATAGTGAATACATGGCTTAGTGCGTAATGTTTAAATCTGTAAACGATGCGCGCACGGTGAAAAAGCTGAAAAAAAAATAAATTAATAAATATATAACTTAGCATTTAAAAAACCGTACAAATTCACTGAAAAAACCATAGGTTTCACACACGTTATAGTTACGAATTAGTATCTAAAAAACCTTGCAAATTCACTTAAAACCATAGGTTTCACACATGTTATAGTTAGCTGGACATTTGACTCGTAAAAAACCAATGAAATTCCCCCGTTATAGTTAGTGCAGGCAACTATAACTCACGCGACCGCAATCCTCTGCTGATGACGTCAGATATTACATCACTGATGACATATGTGTCTTTATGAAAAATAAATATTTGTAATATATGTATAGCTAGAGATTAATGGAAGAAGACATGGGTAAATAAGTGTCTAAATACAGTGATGTAATATCTGACGTCATCAGCAGAGGATTACGAAGGCCTATTCACTTTTACTTGTACATGACTCCACAGGTAATCATCATTCAGACCCAGGGACTCAAGTTCATCTCACACACTAATGACACCGAGATCATACAATCACTTTCAGGAAAAACACCAACACCAGCCATTATGCAATTTATCAACATAATAACCAGTATGTGAGAGTTATGGCTCATACTGTACCTCACAAGGTAGTAGTGAGGAAATTGTGTCACATGGACCCGCCCCGGTTGGCCGCACAACTAGGCCCAAACACCTCACCCTCAAAACATCCCAGAAACCAGCCCATCATTCT